>NW_027507903.1:544233062-545433062 GCF_037356315.1 Lithobates pipiens
AAACAAAAATAGAGCGACAATTTTGAAAAAAACGCATTATTTTTTAGTTTTTGTTATAATAAATATCCCCCAAAAATATATAAAAAAAGATTTTTTCCCTCAGTTTAGGCCGATGCGTATTCTTCTACATATTTTTGGTAAAAAAAAATCGCAATAAGCGATTATTGATTGGTTTGCACAAAAGTTATAGCGTTTACAAAATAGGGGATAGTTTTATGGCATTTTTATTAATAATTTTTTATTATTTTTTTTTTACTAGTAATGGCGGCGATCAGCGATTTTTATTGTGACTGCAACATTGTGGTGGACACATCGGACATTTTTTACACATTTTTGGGACCATTGTCATTTATACAATAATCACTGCTATATAAATGCAGTGATTCCTGTGTAAATGGCACTGGCAGTGAAGGGGTTAACCAGGGGGTGGCAGTGTAGGGGTTAAGTGTTCCTAGGGGTGTGTTACTAACTGTGGGGGGGTTGGGCTTTCATTTAGTGAACACTGATCTCTGCTCCAATCACATGGAGCAGAGATCAGCATCACTAGTTGCTAGGCAGAATGGAGAAATGCTGTTTACACGGCATTTCCTCCATTCAGCCGTCCCGTGAGACGATCGCGGGTATTCCCGCGGCGATCGAGTCCGCGGGACCCGTGACCAGACTCACGGGGGTCCGGCGGCACGCTCGCGATGGCAGGGTGGCATTGAAGATTGGACGTACCTGTATGCCAATATGCCTGCCCGTGCCATTCTGCCGACGTACATTGGCGTGCGTTGGTCGGGAACCGGTTAAACCATTGACATTTATTCAGCGGTCAGTGCTATGAATAGCCACTGATTACTGTATAAATGTCACTGGCAGAGAAGGGGATAACCCTAGGGGGCGATCACTGTGGGGGGGATGGGACTGACTGGGGGGGAGATCGATCGGTCTATATACTAGGAACACACGATCTGTCTCCTCTCCCCCCACACACAGATCCACGTTCCTGCTCTGTCATGAGCGATTGTAGGTGCCCAGCGGACATCGAGGCCACCGAGCACGCGCATCGGCCCCTTAATGACGCAGTGCGCGCGTGTGCCCTCTATACCCCTTAAAGCGTTTGCCGTACAGCTACAGCAAATTGCGCAGGGGAGCCATTCTGCCGCAGTTATGCTAGGTGGTCGGCATGTGGTTAAAGTAGATTCAAAACCAATCACTAAAACTTCATATACATTTTATGTTATTATTAGTGATGGACGAACTTCCGACGGGACGTTTCGCGAACGCGAAACGCGAACGGACACAAACGTTCGCGAAAACGACCGTTCGCCGCGGGCTCCATTGACTTCAATGGGAGGCGAATTTCGCAAACCTTTAGGTCGAATTTGCGGCCACGGGGTAATTATTAGGGGGTAGCACGTAGTCCCACCACCTGGACAATAGCATAATACATGTATGAGGTGAATTTGGGATCGATAACTACAAGCATTTTTTTTTTATTTGGGAAATTGTTCTGACAATTCAGGACTATGGAGCTAATGAAGGCAATGGAGGAGAGGGAAGGTCAGGGACCAGGGTAGGCAAACAAGAGGGTGCAGGAGATACAGAGCACTGACAGCAGCACCGTAATACAGAGCACTGACATCAGCACCGTGACATACAGCGCTGACAGCAGCTCCGTGACATACAGCGCTGACAGCAGCTCCGTGACATACAGCGCTGACAGCAGCTCCGTGACATACAGCGCTGACAGCAGCTCCGTGACATACAGCGCTGACAGCAGCTCCGTGACATACAGCGCTGACAGCAGCACCGTGACATACAGCGCTGACAGCAGCTCCGTGACATACAGCGCTGACAGCAGCTCCGTGACATACAGCGCTGACAGCAGCTCCGTGACATACAGCACTGACAGCAGCTCCGTGACATACAGCGCTGACAGCAGCTCCGTGACATACAGCGCTGACAGCAGCACCGTGACATACAGCGCTGACAGCAGCTCCGTGACATACAGCGCTGACAGCAGCTCCGTGACATACAGCGCTGACAGCAGCTCCGTGACATACAGCGCTGACAGCAGCTCCGTGACATACAGCGCTGACAGCAGCTCCGTGACATACAGCGCTGACAGCAGCTCCGTGACATACAGCGCTGACAGCAGCTCCGTGACATACAGCGCTGACAGCAGCTCCGTGACATACAGCGCTGACAGCAGCTCCGTGACATACAGCGCTGACAGCAGCTCCGTGACATACAGCGCTGACAGCAGCACCGTAAGCAGCCCCAGGAGGAAGTCAGCACAGCACAGGGATGGTGTGATCCCCTCATAATAAGAACCCCCAGGAGGAAGTCAGCACAGCACAGGGATGGTGGGAGCCCCTCATAATAAGAACACCCAGGAGGAAGTCAGCACAGCACAGGGATGGTGGGAACCCCTCATAATAAGCAGCCCCAGTAGAAATATGACACCGCTCAACCTCTTCAAAGAGGAGGGTAGGGGCATATAGTACGGTGTGCTTTTTTGGGTCAGGGAAGTGAGCCAAATGAATTAAGAAGGTCTGTGTGCTTGATTCCAAAAATTGTTTATAGACATATACATGGTCTACTGATCACATGTGTTGAATTCCTCCGAGATCCATGCCTCATTCATTTTTAGAAATGTGAGGTAGTTAACACTGTGGTGAGCTAGGCGAGTACGCTTATCGGTCACAATCCCCCCTGCTGCGCTGAACGTCCTTTCGGACAGGACACTGGATGAGGGGCAAGCCAACAGTTCGATTGCAAATTGGGCAAGCTCTGGCCAGAGGTCAAGCCTGCCCACCCAGTAGTCTAGGGGTTCATCACTCCTCAGAGCGTCCACATCGGCCGTTAACCCAATGTAGTCGGACACCTGACGGTCTAGGCGTTCCCTGATGCTGGATCCGGATGACACCTGTCGATGGGTCGGCTGAAAGAATGACCTCATATCCGAAGTCACCAACACATCTTCAAACCGGCCTCTTCTTGCAGGCGCTGTTGGATTGGTACCCGCAAATCCTTCTCTGGGAGTGGGAATTGCTCCTCTGCCAGCGCACGCAAAAGCAGAATGCAGCATTTCTCGAAGCAAGGCCTGGAAGTGCTGCATTCTGACAGCCCTCTGCGACGGCGGTAACATTTCCGCCATTTTGTGTTTGTACCGGGGGTCTAAGTACGTTGCCACCCAGTACTGGTCCTTGACCCTCATGCTTTTTATACGGGGGTCCCTATTAAAACACTGGAGCATGAAGGCCCCCATTTGCACTAAAGTGGAAGCGGTGTGGTGGCCTGGCTCCTGCTCATCATCCAGGATAATGTCGTCCTCTTCATTCTCCTCTCCCCATCCTCGCACAACAGGGATCCCAGAAAGGTTTAAAGCATGCTCTTCTTGCTCCTGCTCATCCGCCCCGGCACCATCCTCCTCTGACTCCTCATCAGACTCCTGTTGTTGACTTGTCTCAGATAGAGTAGCCCCCCCTGGGAATTCATCCAGCATTGCGACTTCCTCATCTTCCCGCTCCTGCTCCTCCACAGCCTGATCAATGACACGACGCAATGCACGCTCCAGAAAGAAGGCATAAGGTACCATGTCACTGATGGCGCCATGGCTGCGACTGACCAGTTTGGTGATCTCCTCAAATGGCCGCAGAAGTCTGCATGTGTCGCGCATGAGCAGCCACTGGCGCGGTGAAAAAAAACCCAGCTCCCCAGAACCGTTTCTTTCGCAGAGTTCATACAGGTAGACGTTAACTGCACGTTTCTGCTGGAGCAGCCTATCAAGCATATAGAAGGTTGAGTTCCATCGCGTCGGGCAATCGCAAATAAGACGTCTGACCGGCAGATGGTGTCGCCGCTGAATGTCAGCAAGGCGAGCCATGGCCGTGTAAGATCTTCTGAAATGGGCCGAGATTTTCCTTGCCTGCCGCAAGATGTCCTGGACCCCAGGGTATTTGACAAGGAATCGCTGCACGACCAAGTTTAAGACGTGTGCCATGCACGGCACGTGCGTGATTTTGCCCTGTTTCAATGCGCTAAGCAGATTGGCACCGTTGTCACACACCACTTTACCAACTGTCAAATTGAGCGGTGTTAGCCACTCATCTGCCTGTGAACGCAAAGCTGAAAGGAGTGCCGGGCCAGTGTGGCTCTTTGCTTCCAGGCACAACAGACGCAGCACGGCATGGCAACGTCTCACCTGGCATGTGGAATAGGTTCTGGGGAGCTTGGGCGGTGCAGTGGAAGAGACGCTAGCAGCGGAAAAGGAGGAGGCAGCTGAGGAGGAGAGGGAGGAGGATGGAGTAGGAGGAGGAGAAGAAGAGTCAGGCCTGCATGCAATCCGTGGCGGTAAAACCAAATCTACACGGGTGCCACGGGTTACATGCTTGACGGCCGTCAGAAGGTTCACCCAGTGGGCAGTAAAACTGATATACCTTCCCTGCCCGTGTTTGCTAGACCACGTGTCTGTGGTCAGATGTATCTTGGCACCGACACTGTGTGCCAGAGATACATTCACTTGCCGCTGAACATGGCCATATAGCTCTGGGATGCCCTTCTCTGAGAAATACTTCCTTCCTGGGACCTTCCATTGTGGTGTTCCAATGGCCACAAATTTGCGAAAGGCCTCCGAGTCCACCAGTTTATATGGCAGTAGTTGGCGGGCTATGAGTTCTGACAAGCCAGCCGCCAACCGTTGGGCAAGAGGGTTATCCGGCATCATCATTTTTTTACGCTCAAACATTAGGCCCACGGAAGCCTGCCTTTTTGCAGAAAAATGTGAGCTTGGCGTGATGGAAGGTGGAGTGGAGGACAATTGTGAGGAGAGAGGAGAAGGAGAAGTAGAAGACGAGGCTGGACGGTGAGAGCCTGCAGTGTGGCTTTGTGTGTTCCGTTGCTCCCACTGGGCTCGGTGATGGCTGCTCATGTGCCTTCTTAAGGCGGTCGTCCCTAGGTGAGTATTGGGCTTACCGCGACTAACGCGTTGACTGCAAAGATTGCAGATGGCAACGCTATTGTCAGCAGCGGACACGTTAAAAAAAGCCCACACTGCGGAGCCATGTGCCGGTGTCCTGGGAGCGCCAGATGTGACCGTACATGGTCGATGACTCGCTCCTGATACATTTGCAGTCTGCTTTGTCCCTGCTGTGCAATGTAAGTCATTGCTGCTTCTCCTCCCTATCTGCTGGTCCATATCTCCCTCTGAACTCCCCTCCTCTTCCTCTCTTGTGGGCACCCACGTGACATCACTAGACACGTCATCATCAACGTCACCTTCCCCACCGCTATAAGTAGAGATCTCGGAGTAGGCAGCAACACCGGGGACCAACCTCCTCCTTGGGCTGATCTGGGTACTGGCGTCAGACTGCTGAGTAGCGCTTGTTGCTACCTCCTCTTCCTGATCCAATACCAAGAGTGGCTGCGCATCAGAAATGTCCTCTTGATATGGATCGGAAAATAATTCCAGTGACTCAAGCGGAAGGTATGTGGTGGTGGTGGTGGTGGTCGTGTTGTTGGTGGTAGTGTCTTTGGGGGTGCACATAGCAGAGAGTGAAGAAGAGGGTGCAGATCGAGAGGATGAGGAGGGTGCAGAAGAGTAAGGCTGAGCGAGCCACTCAACCAAGTCTGGTGCATCCTTTAAAGTAATTGAACGCACCTTCTGCAACTTCCCACTTTGGCTCAAGCCTGTTGCTCCTGCCCTACCCCTACCACCCCTGCGGAAGGGCCTGCCTCTTCCTCTGCATGTCATTTTTTAAATGACCCTGTGACAAAACTCTTAGTCCCTATACCGCTGAAGGACTGCTGCAGTATAGGTGAGCGGTCAGCAGTGGTGCACGTCAACCCTATCTATTGTGGACCTATAGCGGTCCTTACAGAACAGCAGACTGTACCGCACTCAAGCCTATGTACCGTAGCACCCTATACCAAGTTACCAGTCCTTATAAGAACTTTTGTGGACCAAGCAGGTTGTGTATTAGTGTTTAGCAGACTGTACGTCAGTCCCTATACCGCTGAAGGACTGCTGCAGTATAGGGCAGCGGTCAGCAGTGGTGCACGTCAACCCTATCTATTGTGGACCGATAGCGGTCCTTACAGAACAGCAGACTGTACCGCACTCAAGCCTATGTACCGTAGCACCCTATACCAAGTTACCAGTCCTTATAAGAACTTTTGTGGACCAAGCAGGTTGTGTATTAGTGTTTAGCAGACTGTACGTCAGTCCCTATACCGCTGAAGGACTGCTGCAGTATAGGGCAGCGGTCAGCAGTGGTGCACGTCAACCCTATCTATTGTGGACCGATAGCGGTCCTTACAGAACAGCAGACTGTACCGCACTCAAGCCTATGTACCGTAGCACCCTATACCAAGTTACCAGTCCTTATAAGAACTTTTGTGGAACAAGCAGGTTGTGTATTAGTGTTTAGCAGACTGTACGTCAGTCCCTATACCGCTGAAGGACTGCTGCAGTATAGGTGAGCGGTCAGCAGTGGTGCACGTCAACCCTATCTATTGTGGACCGATAGCGGTCCTTACAGAACAGCAGACTGTACCGCACTCAAGCCTATGTACCGTAGCACCCTATACCAAGTTACCAGTCCTTATAAGAACTTTTGTGGAACAAGCAGGTTGTGTGTTAGTGATTAGCAGACTGTACGTCAGTCCCTATACCGCTGAAGGACTGCTGCAGTATAGGTGAGCGGTCAGCAGTGGTGCACGTCAACCCTATCTATTGTGGACCGATAGCGGTCCTTACAGAACAGCAGACTGTACCGCACTCAAGCCTATGTACCGTAGCACCCTATACCAAGTTACCAGTCCTTATAAGAACTTTTGTGGAACAAGCAGGTTGTGTATTAGTGTTTAGCAGACTGTACGTCAGTCCCTATACCGCTGAAGGACTGCTGCAGTATAGGTGAGCGGTCAGCAGTGGTGCACGTCAACCCTATCTATTGTGGACCGATAGCGGTCCTTACAGAACAGCAGACTGTACCGCACTCAAGCCTATGTACCGTAGCACCCTATACCAAGTTACCAGTCCTTATAAGAACTTTTGTGGAACAAGCAGGTTGTGTATTAGTGTTTAGCAGACTGTACGTCAGTCCCTATACCGCTGAAGGACTGCTGCAGTATAGGTGAGCGGTCAGCAGTGGTGCACGTCAACCCTATCTATTGTGGACCGATAGCGGTCCTTACAGAACAGCAGACTGTACCGCACTCAAGCCTATGTACCGTAGCACCCTATACCAAGTTACCAGTCCTTATAAGAACTTTTGTGGACCAAGCAGGTTGTGTATTAGTTTTTAGCAGACTGTACGTCAGTCCCTATACCGCTGAAGGACTGCTGCAGTATAGGGCAGCGGTCAGCAGTGGTGCACGTCAACCCTATCTATTGTGGACCGATAGCGGTCCTTACAGAACAGCAGACTGTACCGCACTCAAGCCTATGTACCGTAGCACCCTATACCAAGTTACCAGTCCTTATAAGAACTTTTGTGGAACAAGCAGGTTGTGTGTTAGTGATTAGCAGACTGTACGTCAGTCCCTATACCGCTGAAGGACTGCTGCAGTATAGGGCAGCGGTCAGCAGTGGTGCACGTCAACCCTATCTATTGTGGACCGATAGCGGTCCTTACAGAACAGCAGACTGTACCGCACTCAAGCCTATGTACCGTAGCACCCTATACCAAGTTACCAGTCCTTATAAGAACTTTTGTGGACCAAGCAGGTTGTGTATTAGTGTTTAGCAGACTGTACGTCAGTCCCTATACCGCTGAAGGACTGCTGCAGTATAGGGCAGCGGTCAGCAGTGGTGCACGTCAACCCTATCTATTGTGGACCGATAGCGGTCCTTACAGAACAGCAGACTGTACCGCACTCAAGCCTATGTACCGTAGCACCCTATACCAAGTTACCAGTCCTTATAAGAACTTTTGTGGACCAAGCAGGTTGTGTATTAGTTTTTAGCAGACTGTACGTCAGTCCCTATACCGCTGAAGGACTGCTGCAGTATAGGGCAGCGGTCAGCAGTGGTGCACGTCAACCCTATCTATTGTGGACCGATAGCGGTCCTTACAGAACAGCAGACTGTACCGCACTCAAGCCTATGTACCGTAGCACCCTATACCAAGTTACCAGTCCTTATAAGAACTTTTGTGGAACAAGCAGGTTGTGTGTTAGTGATTAGCAGACTGTACGTCAGTCCCTATACCGCTGAAGGACTGCTGCAGTATAGGGCAGCGGTCAGCAGTGGTGCACGTCAACCCTATCTATTGTGGACCGATAGCGGTCCTTACAGAACAGCAGACTGTACCGCACTCAAGCCTATGTACCGTAGCACCCTATACCAAGTTACCAGTCCTTATAAGAACTTTTGTGGACCAAGCAGGTTGTGTATTAGTGTTTAGCAGACTGTACGTCAGTCCCTATACCGCTGAAGGACTGCTGCAGTATAGGGCAGCGGTCAGCAGTGGTGCACGTCAACCCTATCTATTGTGGACCGATAGCGGTCCTTACAGAACAGCAGACTGTACCGCACTCAAGCCTATGTACCGTAGCACCCTATACCAAGTTACCAGTCCTTATAAGAACTTTTGTGGAACAAGCAGGTTGTGTGTTAGTGATTAGCAGACTGTACGTCAGTCCCTATACCGCTGAAGGACTGCTGCAGTATAGGTGAGCGGTCAGCAGTGGTGCACGTCAACCCTATCTATTGTGGACCGATAGCGGTCCTTACAGAACAGCAGACTGTACCGCACTCAAGCCTATGTACCGTAGCACCCTATACCAAGTTACCAGTCCTTATAAGAACTTTTGTGGACCAAGCAGGTTGTGTATTAGTGTTTAGCAGACTGTACGTCAGTCCCTATACCGCTGAAGGACTGCTGCAGTATAGGGCAGCGGTCAGCAGTGGTGCACGTCAACCCTATCTATTGTGGACCGATAGCGGTCCTTACAGAACAGCAGACTGTACCGCACTCAAGCCTATGTACCGTAGCACCCTATACCAAGTTACCAGTCCTTATAAGAACTTTTGTGGAACAAGCAGGTTGTGTATTAGTGTTTAGCAGACTGTACGTCAGTCCCTATACCGCTGAAGGACTGCTGCAGTATAGGTGAGCGGTCAGCAGTGGTGCACGTCAACCCTATCTATTGTGGACCGATAGCGGTCCTTACAGAACAGCAGACTGTACCGCACTCAAGCCTATGTACCGTAGCACCCTATACCAAGTTACCAGTCCTTATAAGAACTTTTGTGGAACAAGCAGGTTGTGTGTTAGTGATTAGCAGACTGTACGTCAGTCCCTATACCGCTGAAGGACTGCTGCAGTATAGGTGAGCGGTCAGCAGTGGTGCACGTCAACCCTATCTATTGTGGACCGATAGCGGTCCTTACAGAACAGCAGACTGTACCGCACTCAAGCCTATGTACCGTAGCACCCTATACCAAGTTACCAGTCCTTATAAGAACTTTTGTGGAACAAGCAGGTTGTGTATTAGTGTTTAGCAGACTGTACGTCAGTCCCTATACCGCTGAAGGACTGCTGCAGTATAGGTGAGCGGTCAGCAGTGGTGCACGTCAACCCTATCTATTGTGGACCGATAGCGGTCCTTACAGAACAGCAGACTGTACCGCACTCAAGCCTATGTACCGTAGCACCCTATACCAAGTTACCAGTCCTTATAAGAACTTTTGTGGACCAAGCAGGTTGTGTATTAGTTTTTAGCAGACTGTACGTCAGTCCCTATACCGCTGAAGGACTGCTGCAGTATAGGGCAGCGGTCAGCAGTGGTGCACGTCAACCCTATCTATTGTGGACCGATAGCGGTCCTTACAGAACAGCAGACTGTACCGCACTCAAGCCTATGTACCGTAGCACCCTATACCAAGTTACCAGTCCTTATAAGAACTTTTGTGGAACAAGCAGGTTGTGTGTTAGTGATTAGCAGACTGTACGTCAGTCCCTATACCGCTGAAGGACTGCTGCAGTATAGGGCAGCGGTCAGCAGTGGTGCACGTCAACCCTATCTATTGTGGACCGATAGCGGTCCTTACAGAACAGCAGACTGTACCGCACTCAAGCCTATGTACCGTAGCACCCTATACCAAGTTACCAGTCCTTATAAGAACTTTTGTGGAACAAGTGAGTTGTGAATGTTTAGCAGACTGCAGCAGAAGGGCAGCAGTCAAGTATAATATCCTTTCTATATTTGGAAGAAAGAATATTATACATGTACAAGCCTATTACTGTACCACTGATACCAGTCCTGAAAAGAACCTTTGTGGAACTAATAATAACAGCAAGTCTTTAAAATTACCCTCACTGCCTGACAACACTGCTTCCTTCCTGTCCCTATACAAATTGGCAAAAAAAGAGAACGATTAGTGGTTACTGGAACAGCTCTTTTGTGGACCTTGATAGTAACAGCTAATGATGATGATGATGATGATGATGATGAAAGACTAATCTGGCTGTCCCTGTAGCATACACCGTCCTTTCCCTTTCTCTAAACTAACAAAAGACACTCAGGCTGCTGCAAGAATCAGCAGCACAGCAAACCTATCAACACCTAACACCTATACCAGTCCTGAAAAGAACTTTTGTGTACCAAATAGCTAGTGGTTTATCTCTCCCTACTCCACACAGGAACCTGTCCCTATCTTAACAGAAGAAAGAATGTAAAATGGCCACCGGATCGGGTGTATTTATAGGTTAGGGGGAATGTACAAGTGTCCATGTGCTGTCATGTCTCAATTGGCTGTCCTGTATCACATGATAAACGTGTCACCAAAGGTTAAAGTTCTTGTATACATTAAACACGTAAGTCCGCCGCGGCGAACGACGGAAAAAGGCGTTCGAACGTGCGGACCGCGAATGTCGGAAATTCGCCGCGAAACGACCGCCGGGCGAACCGTTCGGCCATCACTAGTTATTATACTTCCAAAAGGAATTTCTAAACTTTTTAAATACTTAGCTTCCATTCAAATAATACCTAGTGATCCTGTCCATGAAAGTCCATATTCAGGCGCTTTATGCCATGAAAACTTCCCCTCAACGGTGCTCCAGTGTTGTCACCCTGTCACATGCATAAGTGTACAAGTGGCTGTGCTTAAACACATTATGCAGACCTGGTCCACCTTCATCACTATCAGGATACCGATACAGATATCGCTGGAGGCGTATGCACAGGTTGTGACGGGTGTGCCTGGGCAAACCCTAATCCCCCCATGCGGTGCTGATTCCCCCGGCTTTGTGGTGCCCCCTGTCTCCCCACTGCAATGCTTCCCCCTCTCCTCTCCCCTGGCTGCAGCGGGAGATGTTTTGTGATGGAGAGTGGGGAAAGGGGACAGCAAATATTTAATTTACCAGCCCCTTCCTTTTCTAAATGAACAGAGTGAGTGATTTGTATCGATCAAACCTGTGTTCATTCTTAACTGAGCATAGTAAACAAAATCAGTTTGTGAATAAACAGGAAGCCGCTCAACACAGAGCACTTCCCATTCATTCATTTTCCAGAGAAAGGGACTGGGGAATCTCTGTCCTCAGTTTATTTCTCTGTCTCAAAAGTGAGATATCAGGGGTCTCTTTAGACAAAGCTCCCCAATGGGGCTCCTGAAAAAAATGTAAAAAAAATGATAAAAAGTTCAGTGGAACCTTGAATTGCGAGTAACACAGTTTATGAGTATTTCGCAATACATGCTCTTTTAAAAAAAAAATCCTGACTTGCTTTGCGAGTGTTGTTTCGCTAGATGAGCAGGATTCAAGCCACTGGGGTGTGCAGTACCACATTTGGGCAGAGGTGCGGGGGCGCCGGTAACGCTCGGAGACACTGGAAGATGCTCGGAGACACATTTGTAGACACTCCCTGAGTGTCTCTGAGTATTTCCAAGCATCTCCGAGTGTTCTCTGAGCATCTCCGAGTATTTTCAAACGTCTCTGTTGCCCCCGCACCTCTGGCCACATGCGGTGCTGCGTAGACAATCAGTGGCCGTGGAACGGATTATCTGAGTTTCCATTATTTCCTATGGGGAAACTCTCATTGATATATGAGTGCTTTGGATTACAAGCATTCTTCAGGAAAAAATTATGCTTGTAATACAAGGAATTACTGTATTGTAAAAAATAATAAAAAAAGAAAATTGTAAAAAAGAAAAAACTGCGGACACCGTCCATAGCCCTACTGACACCAATCTCTGCTCTGCTGATATGTGTGTTGTGTTCTGGGATGCACACCCTAATGCAATAGGCTGCGCACACCAATGCGCTGGAGTATGTGCATGTAGACGGGAAGCATCTGAAAAAGGCTGAAGGAGATCAGTAGCACTGGAATACAAAAAGAAAAAAAGATGAAAAAAAAGGTCAAAACAATATTTTTGACAAAAAATTACAATTGATACAAATGATACACAGTGCTTAAGAAAACTAAATAACATCCGGTTCGGATTTGCATCTACTTTAATCCTAATTACCTGGATTTGTGAATTGCGTAAATCTCCTAAGATTAGACAAATCTGTATGTGGTTATTTAGCCTAAAAATTGCAAGATTCTTGATTCAATAATGTCAAAATCAAATAAATTATCATTAAATATGTTATCGGAATTAAATAAATTATCAAATATGTTGTCGGAATCAAATAAATTATTATTAAATATGTTGTCGGAATCAAACAAATTATTATTAAATATGTTGTTGGATTCAAATAAATGAGTGTTATTGATTTTTTTAAACGTGACCATTTAAATGATATTATACTAACATATAATAATGATAATGGTATAGTAAAAGCGATAAAAATGCTAAAATAATAAAAAAAAAAAGAAAAAACATTGTAGCAGTGAAACAGTCTTGCTTGGCTATAATAAAGCTTAATCCTTTAGAAAGTGACCCCCTTATTAAAAGTGACAAGGGACTTGGGTGGAAGAGGAATGCAAACAAATGACAAAATCTCTGCTTACAAGAATGCCCCCTTATAGCATGGGCTGACAAAGGTCATGTCCAATGTGAACTTCTCTAGTATTGACTTAATTAACTACTGAGGAATGCTAGTTTTAATACTAACTTCTCTAGTGTGAGGACTCCAAGTGTAAACATTTAGGCTCCGTTTTTACCTATAAGTTTGTGTGATTGCATGTGGAAATGCATGCTAAATTGCACATCTTCATGCACCAACATGCTTTATTCACATAACAATGTACTGTACATTGTACATGTGTCTGTGAAGGTTCCCATTTATTCAAGTCATGGAGGTAGTTAGTCTCATTCAACTGGACTTAACCATATGACCACTGGTTTTACCCCCTTCATGACCAGACCATTTTTTGCTATTCAGAACTGTGCTACTTTAACCACTTACAGACCGGACCATTTTGCTGGTCAAAGACCAGACCACTTTTTGCGATTCGGCACTGCGTCACTTTAAATGACAATTGCGCGGTCCTGCGGCATGGCTCCCAAACAAAATTGACGTCCTTTTTTTATCACAAATAGAGCTTTCTTTTGGGGGTATTTGATCACCCCTGCGGTTTTTATTTTTTGCGCTATAAACAAAAATAGAGCGACAATTTTGAAAAAAACGCATTATTTTTTACTTTTTGTTATAATAAATATCCCCCAAAAATATATAAAAAAACATTTTTTTCCCTCAGTTTAGGCCGATACGTATTCTTCTACATATTTTTGGTAAAAAAAATCGCAATAAGCGATTATTGATTGGTTTGTGCAAAAGTTATAGCGTTTACAAAATAGGGATAGTTTTATGGCATTGTTATCAATAATTTTTTTTTATTTTTTTTTACTAGTAATGGCGGCGATCAGTGATTTTTTTTGTGACTGTGACATTGCGGCGGACACATCAGACATTTTTGACACATTTTTGGGACCATTGTCATTTATACAGTAATCACTGCTATATAAATGCAGTGATTCCTGTGTAAATGACACTGGCAGTGAAGGGGTTAACCAGTGGGTGGCAGTGTAGGGGTTAAGTGTTCCTAGGGGTGTGTTACTAACTGTGGGGGGGCTGGGCTTTCATTTAGTGAACACTGATCTCTGCTCCAATCACATGGAGCAGAGATCAAAGTCATTAGTTGCTAGGCAGAATGGGGAAATGATGTTTACACGGCATTTCCTCCATTCAGCCGTCCCGTGAGACAATCGCGGGTATGCCCGCGGCGATCGAGTCCGCGGGACTCGCGACCGGACTCACGGGGGTCCCGACCGGAACGCGGGCGCGCCGGCGGCGGCGCGCTCGTGATGGCAGGGCAGCATTGAAGATTGGACGTACCTGTACGCCAATATGCCTGCCCGTGCCATTCTGCCGACGTACATCGGCGTGCGCTGGTCGGGAACCGGTTAATTGGCAATTGCTGCCAGTTTGGTAATGCAACTCTTTACTCAAATTCAATTTTTATTTAATTTAATTTAAATTTTTCCACACAAATAAAGCTTTTTTTTTTTAATGCCATTTAATCACCACCAATTTTTTGCTATATAAATAAAAAAATATCTACCGTTTTGAAAAAAAATACATGCTTTTTCTTATTTTCTGTTAAAAATATCTTTGCAAAAAAAATATCTTTCTTTAAATTTAGGCCAAAATATAGTCTGCTACATTTCTTTGGTTAAAAAAAAAAAAAAAAAAATCAGTCCATATTATTTAGTATGTGGGAGTGGTAGGCTGGATTCACACCTATGCATTTTTAGTGCTTTTTGCATTTTGCAGATTTGTACTACAGAACAAGTTCCATAGGAAACAATGTTAATTCGACTGTAGTGCAAATCTGCAAAATGTAAAAAGCACCAAAAATGCATAGGTGTGAATCCAGCCTTATAGAGCAGGGATCTTCAAACTACGGCCCTCCAGCTGTTGCGGAACTACACATCCCATGAGGCATTGTAAAACTCTGACATTCTCTGATATGACTAAGCATTATGGGAACTGTAGTTTCTGAAGAACTGGAGGGCCGTAGTTTGAAACCCCTGTTAAAGAGTCTACAAACTATGATATATGCATTTGAGAATTGATAAATCCTGATGTACTGACACCCTATCTCATTTCTTGAGGCCCTAAAAATGCCAGGACAGTACAAACACCCCCTAATGACCCCTTTTTTGAAAGTAGACAGTCCAAGGTGTTTAGTAAGAGACATGGTGAGTTTTCTGAAGTTGTAATTTTTTGTCACAATTTTTTGCAATATGAAGAAATGAAATTATTTTTTTTTTACAATTTGTTTTACATACTGTCACCAGTGCAGTACAGCTTTATCATGTCACTGAGGTGGCGGTGATCAAGGATATTGACTGGTGATAGTATGTAAAAAAAATGTCATTCTATTTATTCCATATTTTAAACATATATTTCTTTTTTTAAGATTTTTTTTTTTTTTTTTTAGTAGAACTTTTTTTTTTTTTTACATACTCTTGTCAGAGTAGATCAGTATCACCATAGTGACTACCCTTTGGCTTCAAACCAGCATCAATTGTTTTAGGTACACACAGTGCTTGTGCACACAGCTTTTGAAGGAACTCAGCAGGTAGGTTGTTCAAAACATCTTGGAGGGCTAACTAATCCATCATGCCATACCTTCAGGGCGGTGTGTGACTGGCACCCAAATTAATAATTAATGATATTTATGTTTTATGTTTATAAAAGTGGTTACCAGATCATTTCTTCTGTCTTTGGATTTTTCTCTTACAGTGCAGTTGGTAGATGAACTCCCCAAAAATTGTCCCTAGTGAGCATGTTAGGGACCATAAAGTATAACTAAAGGCAAAACTTTTAATTAGTTTTGGATGGAGTGGAGAGGGATTAGAACACCTGTCAGTTTTTTTTTGCTGTCTATGTGCCTGTTATGGAGATTTACCCTCTCTATTTGTCCTGTTTATCATTATCACTAAATGAAAAGTAATAGAAGGGAAATCTTCCAATGGGAACACTAGTTCTAGTGACCTGGGAGTCCCCAAGGGATTCCCTTAATTTGCAAGGATTTCCTCTCACTTCCTGTTTTGGCTATGGGACAGGAAGTAAAGGTAAATCTCCCAAATGGGACAAAGAGAGCAAAAATAAACCTTACAGGGGTTATAACCCTCCTTTACGCTATCGAAAATGCAAAAAAAAAGTTTTGCTTATAGTTCTACTTTAAGGCTTGGTTAACACTGCCGCAATTTGGAATCCAAATTGTGGGACCCCGAGTTGTGTGACATGTTAGTCAATGAGAGATTTCTTAATTAGCACTACTGTAGTCACTTGGACTTTAGAAAAGGTTCCTGTACTACTTTAAGGCAACTTCTATCCGATTGTGCCCATAGACTTTAGTCGCTTGACAATCAGGCCCCAGTTATAGTGTAGCAGGTTGGCTCGGCTGCGCAAATCGCCGTACCGTTATGGTGGTGCGGCCGCCACCGGAGCCGATGCGCGTGGACAACAGCATCCCTGCTCTGTTAGGGGAGTACAGTGTGATCATCAGTTCCTAGTGATCAGAAACAGCGATCTTTCTTCTCCTCCATTCAGTCCCATCCTCCCACAGTTAGAAACACCACCCAGGGAACACATTTAACCCCTTGATCACCCCCCAGTGTTAACCCCTTCCCTGCCAGTGTCATTTATACAGTAATCAGTGCATTTTTATAGCACTGATCGCTTGTATAAATGTCAATGGTCCCAAAAAAGTGTCAAAAGTGTCCGATCTGTCCACTGCAATGTCGCAGTCTCTCTGAAAATCGAAATATCTCTGATCACTGCAATTGCTAGTTAAAAGGATAATAATAATAAAAATGCCATATATATCCCCTGTTTTGTAGACGCTATAACTTTTGTGGAAATTAATCAATATACACTTGCAATTTTTTTAACCAAAAATATGTAGACGAATACATATTGGCCTACACTGATGAAAAAAATTTATTGGGGATATTTATTATAGCAAAAAGTAAAAAATATTGTTTTTTTTTTTTTTCAAAATTGTCGTCCTTTTTATAGCACAAAAAAATTAAAACCAAGGTTATCAAATACCACCAAAAGAAAGCTCTATTTGTGGGGAAAAAGGACCTGAAATTTTGTTTGGGTACAACGTCACACAACCGCCCAATGATCAGTTAACTTCCATGGGGGTATGATTATGTCAAATGTTTGATGCTGAAAACGGTACAATGTTTTGCATGAAAATTTGGCATTTTATATTGCAGGCCTGTAATTCTTAGCCCTTGTACACACGGTCGGAGATTCCGACAACCAAATCCGTCTGATTTTTTCCGTTGGATTTTGTCCGACGGATTTTGTCAGAAACTGTTGTATACACACAGTCAGACGAAGTTGTCGGAATGTCCGATCGTTCAGAACGTAATGACATTATTTCGTTACGACAGGACTATGTTCAGGCTAGTAGCCAATAGCTTTGATGTAGGAATTTGATCTGAGCATGCGTGGGACTTTGTCCGATCGGAATTCTCTACACATGATCGGAGTATGTCCGATCGGAGCATTTTGACGGAAAATATTTCCGGCAAGTTGGAAAATTTGGTCCGACGGATATTCCGATGGAAACAGTCCGATGCAGACCACACACAGTCGGAATATCCGACAAAACGCTCCGATCGGACACATTCCGTCGGAATCTCTGATCGTGTATACAAGGGATTAGGAATAACACACTTAAATCTGTCCAAACAAGAGTCTAGTAGACACAAAATCATACATTATAATATAATAAATAACTATAAACAATTATAAAAATTAATAATATAATAATAATAATAACATTTATTCAATAATCAAATCAAATCAAAAACACAGGAGAATTGTTGCAGAATTGTCGCTTTCATTACTTTCAGTGTTTGAATACTAATTTCCCCATGAATCACTATAGCTCAATTCTGCAAGTGATTCTAATTTATTATTTTTTTCTAGCTGGTCTAAAACCACTTTTGACTTAAGGGGAAGCTTTTTAGTTGCTATGGACAATCTCAAGTTTCCATACAGAAAGAACAGTATATATAATATAAAACTGCACAAAGGGCACTGGACAAAGCACTAGAGACAAAAGGGATGTGAAATAATTTGATACAGTAATATAATCTATAAGATTACAGTGTATGGTATGTATTGTGTGTTTTTTACTTTTTGAATATGGCGCTGAGCTCTGTCCCCGTGCATCGCAATGCTCGCAGGGAATGGAGTGCGCCACTGTGATAAATCGAGCGGAGGACAGCTCGCACACACAGCGGGGAGACATCACAGGATCCAGGGGACAAGGTAAGTAACTGTACCTGGATCCTGCAATGCAATCCCGAGTGTGGCTCGGGTTTACCGCTTTTGGTACTGAATATTCACCCCGAGCCATACTTATATGGTTTAGGAGATATTTACAAAAAGACAGACACCGCTGTCTACGGCGCATGCGCCGTAGACAGCGGCGCGCAGGCGCACTGAGCAGGCCGCAGATCACTGTGATATGCCGCTCGTGTCAGCTCCCGTGCGCATGCGCGGGAGTGACGTCATCGCGGCTACGGCGAATCACAGCGCCGAAGCAGCGAGACCCGGAAGTCACTCCAGGATACATGGCAGCGGCGAAGATGAAGACGGAGGACCACTTCGGGGGGGCTTCGTTCTCAGGTAAGTTATTCATAATGAGCTAGTATGCTATGCATACTAGCTCATTATGCCTTTACCTTGCAGGTTGCATTTATTTTTTTTTTTTAAATAGCCTTTACTTCCTCTTTAAGGTGTTACTAAACCCAGGACCCTGCATTCACTATATTTGGTCTCCCACAGTACACAGAACATGGAAATGCAATTATTTTAGCACCATATATACTTGAGTATAGGCCGACCCGAATATAAGCCAAGGCACTTAATTTTACCACAAAAAAATTGAAAAACGTATTGACTCGAGTATAAGTGTAGGGTGGGAAATTCTACCAGTGCCCATAAAATGTAGCCTCCCAGTGCCCATCATGTACAGCCTATTAGTGCCCATGACATGCAGCCTGCCAGTGCCCATCATGTACAGCCTATCAGTACCCATGACATGCAGCCTGCCAGTGCCCATCATGTACAGCCTATCAGTACCCATGACATGCAGCCTGCCAGTGCCCATCATGTACAGCCTACAAGTGTCCATCATGTACAGCCTACAAGTGTCCATCATGTACAGCCTACCAGTGTCCATCGTGTACAGCTTACCAGTGCCCATCATGTACAGCCTACCAGTGCCCATCATGTACAGCCTACCAGTGTCCATCATGTACAGCCTACCAGTGCCCATCGTGTACAGCCTACCAGTGTCCATTATGTACAGCCTACCAGTGTCCATCATGTACAGCCTACCAGTGCCCATCATGTACAGCCTACCAATGTTCATCATGTGCAGCCTACCAGTGCCCATCATGTACAGCCTACCAATGTTCATCATGTGCAGCCTACCAGTGCCCATCATGTACAGCCTACCAGTGTCCATCATGTACAGCCTACCAGTGCCCATCATGTACAGCCTACCAGTGCCCATCATGTACAGCCTACCAGTGCCCATCATGTACAGCCTACCAGTGTCCATCATGTACAGCCAACCAGTGCCTGGTAATGCAATGTCGTGATGTAACTCTGCGTGTCAGAGCTGGATCTGGATCGCCGTGCAGCCGCTGTAACGATGTCCCGCCTCTTATGACACGCGGTATAATGATTCCTAGCATTGGATCAGTGTGCCATCTATCACAAGAGGCGGTCTAGGAGGCGGGAGATTGTTACAGCAGCTGCACAGTGATTCAGATCTCTGACACACAGATCACACTACCAAGCACTGAAAAGCTGCACTTTACACTTGCGAGAAGAGGAGGGGAAACTGACAGGGGCACGCGGGCAGGCGGATACATGTGCGGCACCCAGCGAGGCGGCCCCGTCACGTTTTCGGCTCCATTTTTGGGACTTTTTTTTCTTACGTGGGACCCTCACTCAAGTATAAGCCGAGGGGGGTTTTTCAGCATAACAAATGTGCTGAAAAACTCTGCTTATACTCGAGTATATACGGTAAATATAAACTGTTAAATACCCTTTCTCATCAGCAGCATATAGCAGTCTTGTGACTTCTATCCGTGTCTGGTTAAAGCTTGTAGGAGGAATTATCTTTCTGCCCTGACTGTTCTATCAGGCTGCAGGACCCCTGACCATCCGTCTGGAGAGCGCTGATTGACCCTGTGCTGATCAAATGCATTCTCTCAAGAAAGGAAAACTCTCTAGCAATACACACGAAACTGAGCATGTGCAGCTTGCCCCCAAGCCTCTGTACTATCAGGAGGTGGATTGATGACAGTGGAAGACGGGGAGGTACATAGAAGACAGTATCAAACAGACTTTTTACACAATGCAAAGGATTAACCCCTTAGGTTCCACAGTGAGTATAGCAAGCATGCTTTACTGCATATACAGACTGATTTTACCGTTGCGGGTTTAGTAGCACTTTAATCTGTCCATTCAATGTGCAATGAATGTGCATTAGATGTAATGCTTGCTGCATTCGAATTAAGATGAACAATACAGTAAACACCAACTGAAAAACAGAAGTTGGCGGGGATGTGAGCAAATAAAATTTGTATAGAGTCTAATGAAAGCACCAAACAAAATGTCTGAGAGTCCAAGAACTTTTAATAATGATATTGGTTCATAAAAATAACATAGATCAGCCATCACATTTTGAGAGCTTGAATATCTCCTCCTTCCTCAGGGTTTAAGCATCTGGGAAATTAACGTGTATGTAAACCCTAACAATACGTTTCTCTTACTCCCTTATGCTCTGTTAAAAAAACAGTTATAAATGTTTTATTATATCTGTTCCACAAGTGCAAAACAAAAAAAAATAAAAAATTGTTCAGCCATCCAAAAATCTTTTGATCTGAACTTGTGCGTGGAACTGTGGATTGTTATCAGTTAGCATTATTCTCTGCTATCTTAATAGACTACAAAACAACCCTCCAATTATGTAGACAAGAGAGAGGTGTTACATAATGTTATGTATTCCTAACACACTCTCGTTCCTAGGGTGACAGCTCTGCTCACTACAGTTGTCATCTTGGGACAGGAAGTGTGTTTGTGGCAGAATTACCAGGTAAAACAAATGAAAGAAAAGTGTGAAGAAAGTAAACTAATGAGGCCACCACATCTAAGGACCAGTAAGCTATAATGCCATCAGTTTTTGTTCTCAGGTTTAGATACACTTTAAGTGAACTCGGGGATAGCACAGTAACCAGACGTTAACCACTTGCGGACGACCTTCTGCACATTTACTGCGGGAAGGGCGGCCTGGCTGCGCAAAATGACGTAAACTGTAAGTTGCTTCGTGTAGTAGCCTCTGTGGGCGCGCACGCCGATTGGACAGAGGGGGAGCCAATCAGCGGGTCCACAGGATGCGATGTCTGCCAGCCACCCGGATCATTCCCCAGAGAGGCAGAATGGCGATGTACCTATGTAAACAAGGCAGATCATCGCTCTGACAGGGGAGAACATAGAGGTCTTGTTCCTGCCAAGTAGGAACACTAATCTCAGTGTTCTCCCAGTCAGAGCAACTCCCACACAGTTAGTAAGCACCCCCTAGGGACACACTTAACCCTTTGATCACCCCTGGTGTTAACCCCTTCCCTGCCAGTGTCATTAGTACAGTAATGGTGCACATTTTTGCCACTTATCACTGTATTAGTGTCACTGGTTCCCACAAAAGTGTCAGTTAGGTGTCCGATTTGTCCACCGCAATGTCACAGTCCCGTTAACAATAGCTGATCGCCGTCATTACTAGTAAAAAAATAAATAATAACAAATTCCATAAAAATATCCCATCATTTGTAGACGCTATAACTTTTGTGCAAACCAACTAATATACACTTACTGGGATATTTTTTACCAAAAATATGTAGCAGAATGCATATTGGCCTAAATTGATGAAAAAATTTTCAATTTTTTTATTGGATGTGTATTATAGCAGAAAGTAAAAAATATTGTTGCTTTTTTGTTTATAGTGCAAAAAATTAAAACCACAGAGGTGATCAATCACCACCAAAAGAAAGCTCTATTTGTGGGGAAAAAAGAACATAAACTTTGTTTGGGTACAGCCTCGCACAACCACGCAATTGTCAGTTAAAGTAACACAGTGCCATATCGCAAAAATGGCCTGGTCATGAAGGGGGTAAAACCTTCCGTGGCTTAAGTGGTTACGGTTGGACAAAACAAGGATCTACTGATCCAAAATCCTTGCTATGACCAACCTATAGTAAATGCAGCTAAAAATGAATGATTGATTATTGTGCCATCCCGAGTCTATCTAATTACCAAAATGCATAAAGAAGATCGGTCATTAGAATTTTTATTTTACATTTCTGTCCCCTATGGGATAACATTCATGTAGTACTTTGTCTCATGTTTCTAAGTGCTTTCTAAACATAATTTTGAGTACTGACCTGACCCTCTTCCAATTTGATGCAGCCAATCTGACAACAGCTATTAAGAAGTCAGTTGATTCATAGCTTCAGCTTATATCGGCTGTGAACACTTTTGTGAAACAAGCAACAGCAAGAGGAATGCAAAGGCTGGCACGCCCCTCCTCCCTCTGCATTTCTCTTGCTGTTGCTCATCTCATAACCAAGACAAAGCTATGAATCAGGTGTCTCCTTTGAAAAAAAAAACAAAGCAAAGGGGGCACCACCATTTAAAGTGGAGTTCCAGGCTTATTAAAAGTCAGCAGCTACAAAAAGTGTAGTTGCTGACTTTCAATAAACAGACACTTACCTTTTCCACAGTCCAGCCATGCGGCCGAACGGGGTGACGCTCATCTCCCCCTCCTCTCCGCCGGCGCCTCCATTGCCTCTCTGGGCACCCAGCCGTGACAGCTTTCGGCTTCACGGCCGGACACACACGGCGCATGCATGAGTCGCGCTGCACTCCCTGAATGGATAGGCGATCTCCTGGGACCTGTCGCGTGTCCCAGGAGATCGCCTAGAGGGAGGGGCCGACTAAGGCGAAAGGAGGAGTTGCCTTGGCAGTCCCTGGGTGGAAGGAGGAAGTGGTACAGGAAGTCCCCCTCCTAACGAGGCCCCAACTCCCCCCTCCAAAAAAATGACATGCCAAATGTGGCATGTAAGGGGGCGAGGTGTGCTTAAAGTGGAAGTTCTATTTTTGGGTGGAACTCCGCTTTAAGCATAAGCTGTTTATTAAAAAAGAAAAAGTAATAGAATCATGCATTTACTGCATTAGTGGGCATGTCACAATTAGGGAAGGTGGTCATCTCTGGAACAAACCAGAGTATACAGAGGTCATCAGGGAAGCGGCTGGTGTATGATGCAGAGCTTGGCAGGCAGGTGGCTGAAGCTGTGCAGAGTTTTGCAAAGAAGCTGCTGGTGTGATGTGAAAAACCTCTAGGACTGCAGAGTGGAACACAGGCTACATGGCTGCTTTCTGCCTTCCATCTACTTATGGCAAGAGGCTGGTATGACAAGCAGAGCTTGGCAGGCAAGTGGCTCGGGCTGTGCAGAGGTTGGCAACGAAGCTGCTGGCAGGATGTAAAGAACTGCTATGTAGACTGCTGAGTTGAACACAAGCTACACGGCTGCTTTCTGACTTCCTCTGGCTTGTAGCAAGAAGCTGGTGTAATATGCAACGCTTAACAAGCAAGCAGCTTGAGCTGTGCAAAGACCGGCAAAGACATTACTGGTAGGATGTTAAAGTGTTACTAAACCCAGGACCCTGCATTCACTATATCTGGTCTTCCATAGTACACAGAACATGGAAATGCAATCGTTTTAGCTATTATAAACAACTAAATACCTTTTCTCATCAGCAGTATAAAGCAGTTTTGTGACTTCTATCCGTGTCTGGTTAAAGCTTGTAGTAAAAGTTTTCATTCTGCTCTCACTGTCCTATAAGAATGCAGGACCCCTGACCCTCTGTCCGGACTGTGTTGATTGGCCCTGTGCTGATCACATGCACCCTCCCAAGAAAAGAAAAAATCTCTAGCAATACACATCAAACTGAGCATGTGCAGCTTGTCCCCTGGCCTCTATAATATCTGGAGAGGAGTATGAGACACTGGAAGAAGGGGAGCAGACAAGACAGGATCAAACAGCATTTTTACACAATGCAGAGGATTAACCCCTTAGGTTTCACAGTGAGTATAACAAGCATGCTTTAGTGCATATACCAGTGATGGCGAACCTTGGCACCCCAGAAGTTTTGGAACTGCATTTCCCTTAAATGCTCAACTACACTGAAGAGTGCATGAGCATCATGGGAAATGTAGTTCCAAAACATCTGGGGTGCCAAGGTTCGCCGTCACTGGCATATACAGACTCATTTTACTGTTGTGGGTTCAGTAACACTTTAAGAACCAATAAGTACACTGCAGAGTTGAACACAAGCTACACGGCTGCTTTTTGACTTCCTTTTGCTTGTGGCAAGAAGCTGGTGTAATATGCAGACCTTAACAGGCAAGTAGCTTGAGCTGTGCAGAGACTGGCAAGGAAGCTGCTGGTAAATATGAAGAACTGCTGGGAGAATCCTCAGGTGGAACGCAAGCTTCAAAAGGCTAGCTTACTTCCAGGTAGCATCTCCTGTCTGAGGAGAGGGGTTGACCTAGCTCCAGAAAGGTGCGAGGAAGATGTCCCTTCGTCCGGTGGTTGGCTACACGTTTCGGGGCAACAAGACACGCCCCTTTGACAAACCCTTCATTGTTGTTGGATCTCTAGGCCTCTCTCAATCTGATTAATCCACTGATAGTCTGAAATCCAGCTCCTCGTCTCTACTTATTCCTCTCATCTCTACTTATTCCAGAACAATTGTAACTTGACCAATGAAAGTGTCGGTGTATCTGGCTGGCAAATCTCCCCTAAAATGATGGTAAATGCCTCCCGAGCCTAGTGTAATGAGTGCTCTTATAAATAGGCCTCTTAAAGTGGAGGTCCGCTCCAAAAAAAAATAATTAAGAGCCAGCAGCTACAGATACTGCAGCTGCTGACTTTTAATAATCGGACACTTACCTGTCCTGGAGTCCAGCGATTTTGGCACCACAGCTGATGTTTCCATCAGCTGTCGGGTGCTGCCTTCACCATTGCGGGCAAGGGAACCTGGCAGTGTAGCCTTATGGCTTCATGCCGGGAACCCTACTGCGCATGTGCGAAGCTCCACTCAGGAGGAGGGAGCCCCACAGTGATGTCATGGGCCACGGCGCAGACTCCCGGACGTGGGAACCAGTTCTGGCACCGGAGGGGGAGAGGAGAAAAATTTTGGGTGGAACTCCGCTTTAACATAATATTTTTTTAAAGCGGGAGTCCACCGGGACTCCGCGTTTTTTTTTTTTTTTTTTAAAGCCAGCAGCTACAAATACTGCAGCTGCTGACTTTTAAAATAGTGACACTTACCTGTCCAGCGCGCCCGCGATGTCGGCACCCGAAGCCAATCTGTAGATCGTATGTCGGGTGCTGCCGCCGCCATCTTGGGTATGGGAATCAGGAAATGGAGCCTTTCGGCTTCATTTCCCGGTTCCCTACTGCGCATGCGCGAATCGCGCTGCGCAATAAGGACGGTCCCCGCTGCCTCTGGGATCTGTGTGTTTCCCAGCAGGCAGTGGGGCACTTGCGGAAAGGGGCGTAATATACGCCCCTTTCCGCAGAGAGCTATCCCGGAAGTGGGTGCAGAATACCTGTACTGTACAGGTATCTGCACCCCCCTCCCCCCTGAAAGGTGCCAATTGTGGCGCCGGAGGGGGGGAGGGTTCCGATGAGCGGAAGGTCCACTTTAGGGTGGACCTCCGCTTTAAATATTATATCTTCAGTAGGAAAAGGGAATGTGATTTTTTTATTCTGTTAAATACTGTAAGTGTTTCTACTACTTTCTTTTCAGAATGTATGTCTTTTCAGGGAATTTATGTCTATCTGCAATTTATAAAGGGTGGGGAAAAGGTAGGTATACATTAACATTACTGATTGAAACATGGCATTCTATAGTTGGGATACAATACTGATTGAAACATAACATTTTATAATAGATATGCAATAATTATTAGATCATGGCATTTTATAGTAGGTATAATCAACTGATTGAATCATAACATTTTATCTTAAATGTATTTATTTCTATCTGTTAAAAAAATATATATTTATTTATTTTATTCATGCATTATTTTTTAAATTGTAATAATATGGCCAAAAGTACAGTAGGTATATATCAGGTTATGTTTAGTCTCGGAGGTACATCAACCCTTGAACCTGTCCCTGACACTATGACACTGTTTATTCTCTGGGGTGCTTATAATTGTCCTCCGTCAACACTGCAATAATCATAGATCCTGTCCATGACTCTGACACACAAATTTTGGTTAGCATCAATATCCATAAAATGATTCAATTGGTCCATCGTGTTGGGCCAAAAACCTTATCCCTTACTTTGCTCCAAAAAAAAAAAAAAAAAAGGACCTTAGATGTCAGGTTCGGGAAAGTCAATGCTGCCCCCATTGCCCTATGCAGTGCATGTAACTCTGTACTGATAATGCAAAATGAGCGGAGACTTGGTTATTGTGTATAATGTACAAAAATGTGTAGAAGTATTCTTTTGGCCCATCCTCTATAAATTTTATAGAATAAACACTATATTGTCAAAAGTATTGGTCCGTTGGATTCAATATTGAGTTGGCCCACCCTTTGCAGCTATAACAGCTTCAACTCTTCTGGGAAGACTGTCCACAAGGTTTAGGAGTGTGTCTATGGGGATGTTTGACCATTCTACCAGAAGCGCATTTGTAAGGTCAGGCACAGATGTTGGATGAGAAGGCCTGGTTCACAGTCTCTGCTCTAATTCATCCCAAAGGTGTTCTATTGGGTTGAGGTCAGTACTCTGTGCAGGCCAGTCAAGTTCCTCCACCCCAAACTCGCTCATCCATGTCTTCATAGACCTTTCTTTGTGGACTGGTCCAACTCATTTGGTGGAGGGGGGGGATTATGGTGTGGGGTTGTTTTTCAGGGGTCAGGCTTGGCCCCTTAGTTCCAGTGATGGGAACTCTTAAGGCGTCAGCATACCAAGACATTTTGGACAATTTGTGCTTCCAACATTGTGGGAACAGTTTGGGGATGGCCAATTCCTGTTACAACATGACTGCGCAGCAGTGCACAAAGCAAGGTCCATAAAGACATGGATGAGCAAGTTTGGGGTGGAGGAATTTGACTGTGGAATGAATTAGAGTGGAGACTGTATACTAGGCCTTCTCGTCCAACATCAGTGCCTGACCACACAAATGCACTTCTGGAAGAATGGTTAAACATTCCCATAGACACACTCCTAAACCTTGTGGACAGTCCTCCCAGAAGAGTTGAAGCTGTTATAGCTGTAAAGGGTGGGCCAACTCAATATTGAACCCTACGTGCTAGGACTGTGATGCCATTAAAGTTCATGTGCGTCTAAAGGCAGGTGTCTCAATACTTTTGACAATAGAGTGTAGTTACTTTTTTTTTATTTTTATGTTTGTATAAAATGTATATTTCTACCTTTTAATTGGTAAATAAGAATAGGGTAGAGGGTACTTTAGAGAATATGGCTCAGCAGAATCACTACACAGCTGACTTCAGAGTTTGATAAATTGACCCTGAACACAAAGGCATTGTTAACTCTGTTACATAATTAGTGATATTACAAAACACTCTCGCTTTTTGGCATGTGCTCAGAAACAGCTTCTCATTGCTGGCACCTTGTTCACGTTCTTTTCTTGTAAGGAAAAAAAATGAAAAGTGCAGACAGAAAACTGTTCTACCTAAAGTAACCACGATACCCTCAACAACTGAGTACTAACTGAAAAATGGGGTATTGTTTTAAACAAAGATCTGTTAAAGCCACTAGATATATTAATGTCCATTCTTCCAAGGAGAGAGCAGCCAGGTGCCCCGAAAATGTTTGTGTCCGTGCCTTCTCCCCTCAATGCATCACAATTATTATTATTAATATATGGGATTTATATAGCGCCATCGGTTTGCACAGCACTTTACAAAATAAAGGCAGATAGTACTGTTACAATACAATTCAAAGAGTGCTAGAAGGGCTCTACTCGGGAGAGCCTACAATCTAAAGGAAAGAGCACTGCGAGGGGATGAGTTGGTTGAAAAAGTTATGTTCAGTATTGTTAGAAGCTGGCCTAAAGAGTTTTCAGGGATCACCTAAAGACAAACAAGGAGATAGTGGACAGATTGGGGTAAAGAGTTCCAGAGGATGGGAGAGGCTCTGGAGAAGTCTTTGAGGCAAGCATGGGAGAAGGTAAGAAGGAAGCTAGAGAGTAGAGGGTGTTTGGAGGAGCAGAGAAGAAAGTTTGGGTTGATATTTTGAGATGAGGTTAGTGATGTAACTCAGGGCAGAGTTGTGGATGGATTTGAAAGTTGTTAATATTAAGAAGTTTAATTGCTGGTTAAGTAGAAGGCAGTAGAAGGATTGGCAGAGAGGGAGTCCCCAAGAGCTATAAGCAACCAGAATGTAATTAACCTTGCCAGCAGACACTGAGCGGTTGGTGAGGCATTTATGATGGACTGAAGGGAGGATAGCCTATGAAAAGGTTGGTTAATGAGCAGGGGGGAGTTGCAATAGCTGGGGCGAGAGATAACCAGGGAGTGAATTAGTAGCTTGGTGGTGTTGTTGGTTGAGAAGGAACATGGGGGGGATTTACTAAAACCGGAGCACTCAGAATCTGGTGCAGCTGTGTATGGTAGACAGTGGCGCCAGTGGTGAGGGAGGGAGTGGCAAACAACAACCCCCAGGGCCGTTTTTAAGGCACTGCAAAAGGGGCAGCTGCCCTAGGCCCTGTCATTGTTGTGGGGCCCAAAGCAGCTGCCTCATACTTGCCAACTATCCTGGTTTAAATTCCCTCGCCCCTTGAGGTTTTAGTCCTGTACTGTGTCCCAATATCTCAGGGTGAAGTGCTGCTACTAATGCTGCCCAGCTCTTCCCTATTGTTGTGTACAGATGACTCACCTGCAGACCCTGTGTTTACATGTAAATTACCAGCATTTAATATGTAAATAGAGGTGGCCGGCGTCATTGATATGTATATCATGCCCCCCTGAGGTCATATCCACAGTAATCTCTAGCAACCAATCAACAAGCGGAAATCATGTGCTGTAACCTCTAGCAACTAACCAGTGAGCTGTAATGTGTTCTGTAACCTCTAGCAACCAGTCAGTGAGCAGTAATTATACACTGCAACCTCTGGCAACCAATCGCAATAGCTACCTGATCTGATTCAGTAATGTGATTTCGAGTCTAGCTGCTCTTTATTGTATGTCTCAGAGCAGGTGGAGAGCGAAACTGCATGGGGAGGGGGCCCCCAAGAAAAGTTTTTCCCAGGGTCCAATCAATATTAAAGACAGCCCTGACCACCCCCCCCCCCCCGGTCGGTCACTGGCGCTCATCTAGGTAGCAGGTGGGCGGGCAGCCAGTGTGTCCTACTGGCGGCGGCAATGTGTCCTATGGTTGGCGGCAGCACATCCTAGCATGATCCTCCTCCCTCCTCCTAGGCATCCAATAAGATTGCCTGTCCTTTCAGCCATTAGGGTGATGGGTCTCAGACCCGCTTCCTGGCCAGGAGGAAGATCTATGTGGTGATAGCAAATACTCATTCTCTATGTCACACAACTTGGTGGGCTCAGAGCGCAATGCTCTGCGCCCTGAGCCCATCCTTTTTTGAAGCCTATTAGAGCTTCTGGCTCTAATCACATGCTTTAAAAAAATACAACCCCGCTATTGGAATCCATGGTCCGATGCCCCTGCATGTAGATCAGGGGGTCAGACGTATGGATGGGTGGGGGCGGCGCCCATGCACCCCTAATGGACGGGCCGCAACTAGTAGCCAATCAACTTCTAACTTCAACTTGTTCAATTAAGCTTTGACAATAAACCTGGATGCTGATTGGTTTATATGTAGATTTTGCACTCTCCAGTCTTAGTAACTAACCCCCACGGTTTGGAAAGATTTGGGCAGTAATTGCCTAAAGGGCTAAAATGATAGAGAAGGATAGTTTCCCTATTAATACTGATTAAAAAGTCTGAGGAAGAGCCATGGGTTGGGGTAATATTATGAGCAATAAGTCATCCCTCTTTCTTCTCCACATTACCTGTGTAGCGGATGACATTTTGGACAAAGTATCATACAGGTGTAAATTTAGTTTTTGCCTCAGAACAGTAGGGGTTCTGAGGGTTAATTATGTAGGTTGACTTTGACATCAGTTTGGCTGGGCTATGTTAGAAGTTCTGCTTGGTCATGTGTGTAGTGAGGTGCACATGACAGGCCAGAACCAGGCCTGGTTGGACGTTTTAGGTATCAGCCTTCTCTGAACCAATCAGTGGGTGTGCCGGGCCCCACTGAGGAGTCTGGGAGGGGGTACTTAAGATGTTGGGGGTCACGTGTTTGAGAGAGAGGAGTTTGTGAGGCCCGTGTGGTCTGTTCTTGTTCCAGGGGCAGAGTAGCCCCGCGAGGGGTCCTGGTCACGGGCTGTTCGACATCCCGCAACATGCTTCTGTTGGTTACCCTCAATAGATCCGCCTGGTCTGGGGTAGGGATCCGTCTGTCCCCGAGTCTCAGAACCGGCTGGTCCGAGGCGCAGTAACTGAGGGAGGATTCAATGTGTCCGGGTGTGCTCTCGGCTTGGAGGGGCACCGCAGGTCGTGAAAGTGACCGGGGGAGGACTCTTCGGAGGAGGGCCGACAAGTGGAATCCTGAGTAGTGCCTGGTTACTGAGTTCGGAAGGACATTGACGAATCCACGCTTTTTCCAGTACTATCAAGGAGACAGAGAACATTCCAGGTACTGAGGAAAAGGGTTCCTGTTCACTTCCAGTTATAACTTGTATGCGTTCATAGGAATTTTCAAGTTTTGAACCAATGTGCTGATTGCCATGATCTCTGGCTGGAGATCTGTTCAGCCCTGAAGTGCCCAGCTGTGAGTAGCTACTCTCTGGGTGGGATTAGAGACTTTGTTATGTCAGCAGTTCAAGGTGCCTGAGTTCTTCACCCGTGCCCTTTGTTCCTATATGAGACTGTGTTATTGGATGTTATTACTGCAAAATAAAACCTTCCAAAAGGACTTTATTGGTGTCAGTGTCCAAGTTGTTGGGTATCAACCCTGGGAACCCTTAGACGTGGAAGAACAAGCCAAGCGGAGGTAACCGGTAAGCTCACCTGTTTTGAGGCGACACTGACAAGAGATCAAAATTCAGATTTTCGTACTGCAGAAGGTTTTTCATACAGCCCCTATGGTCAGACATAATAGTTCAACAGATATACACCAGACCTTCAAACACCACCAAAATGTTGTAGCCATTACAAAACCAGTTGATAATGTCAAACTCTTCCAATGAAGGAAGTGAGGGAGTCATATGCTTCTCAATATCTAGAGGTCCCTGGCATGAAGTGACTGGGTTGCAATGGGTACGTTCTGTTGAAAAGTGGGGTGTTACATCGATATGCTGCTTTACCCTACATGGGAAAATCACAGGTTTACTAATAGAATTATTCTTACTGTTTTGTTTCTGGTAGTGCTCCTCCCGAGACTAGACTCTGGATCTGCCCCTGACTGGAAGAATAGTATTGGAAGAAATCTTGAACTCACCTCTACCACCATACAATCCATACATTACCCAGTCTATAGAATGTGAGCCTTGAAATAAATATGAGGTGCGCCTTACACTTCAAGAAGACGTGGATTTTACGGGCTGGACCGGTAATCAGGAGAACGCAGTCACTATCAATCAATGACGTCACTGAGGCTCTGGAGGTGGAGGCAGAAATTTTTGGACGGAGCCAATGCTCCTGAGAATTGCTTGTATCAACTCATTAGGAACTGGTGACTTCACCACGGCACACATTACTGATAACACAGCTGTGAGCCTTTTGTTTAAAGAGATTCTGTCAGCAAGTCCTCCATAATCGTATTCATACTGCGCAGGGCTTTATTTAACAACATCATTCAAATAGCATTATAGTACAGCAAAGTCCGTCATAAAATCAGCTGCCAAGGCTACGTTCAATTCCCAGCCCAAATCATTATCCTTCTATTTCCCTGACTGTTTCCTACAGAGATTTTTCAGCATACTGGAAAAGTTTTTTGGCCAACACTATCAATTCTGATTGCTTTCCAAGAGTCATAATCACTTGTAGTTATTTTTTTGATACATCACTCCGCTGTCACAAGGAATACTAGCTAAAAGTGGAACCTTAGTTTGAAAATTAAGTCCTGGCCCCTTTTGCATTTATAGCTATGTAAAACATTAACAATAAGTGTCTTTACTGTTTAAGATTCAGTAATACACTGTCTCACCCTGCTCTGCACATGCTCACTTGCTCTCCATTTTTAGGCACTGCTGAGTTTGGAGACGCCGATCTACTGACAGCCTTCAAGCGGAATTGAACCCTACTATCCTTTACAGCAAAAGAAGCTTCTTCTGTTTGATCTGCAACTGCCATGGTGCTGCACATGTGATCAGTTATGACTCCAGTTATTTGATGGTTTGACAGTTGGATTTGGACCCAAGCAAATGTGACAGTTAGCAATCCCAGCATTCCAGGAAAGTAACTGTTTTTTTTTTTTTTTTTAAACGTTAAATCTATGGTTTTAGTTCCACTTTATGATTTAAGGCTTGTACACACTATAAGAAAATCGGGCAAGCATTTTCATCCAAAGAATTTCCAATTTGCTGTGAAACATTGAGAAAAATCGTACGAATGTTCGCCTGCTCTTTTAAGGGCCCCTTTCACACTGGGGCGGTGGGGGCGTCGGCGGAAAAGCAGCACTATATTTAGCACTGCTTTACCGTAGTTTTAGCGGCCCTATTCACCCGCTAGCAGGGCGGTTTTAACCCCCACTAGTGGCCGAAAAAGGGTTAATACCGCCCTCCGGCTTTCACACTGGAGTAAAAGTAGACGCTTTTTTCAGGCGCTATACAGGCGCTATTTTTAGCGCTGTAGCGCCTGAAAAATGCTTCCGTGTGAAAGGGGCCTTATAGTATATACTCCACTTTAGGCTCCATTCACATCTGGCCTGCCCGCATTTTTAGAATTGTGGCAAAACAGGCAACGCATTTGCGATGCTGTTATTTCTTAATGTCACTTCAAACGCGGTGCGATTTTGCGAATCACAGTAAAATTGCGGCAAAAATCTCGCCCACAAACGCACCTTGCTCAGTGCCAAGATTTGGTACATGAGCTTTTTATTGAGCATTTTTGGAGTGAAGGGAGTCCGATTCAAATGAATGGTGTCGCTTCAAAAACACTCAAGTAAAAACAGAAGAAAGCCAAAAAAAGAGCATCTGCAGCTATCACTGCAGAACACCCAGGTCTGAATGCTAACTTACTGCTGTCCAGGAACTCTGGGCTTCAGCAAAATGGCAGCTTCCAACAAGAAGAAGGAGCAATGCTGGAGGCAGTTTTCAGCACACACTAATTTTGGTGGCATAATTATTAATGTGGAATGTATGTTCCTTGCTAAAGAACATTATTTTTTATCAAGTTGTTATGGGTAAAGTTCCACTTTAAAAGCTGAACTCCAGCCTTACATTCAATCTTGTACAGTTGCACAGGCTCCTATCCTGTACTGAAATTATTACTCTGAGTTCACTGCACACTGTAAGCTTTTCACAGAGTGCATTAGAAGCTGCAGCATTTCCAGGATGAAGGATGTTCACCATCATCTAGTACTCCACCTGATGGTCCATGGTCTGCTTGTAGGTGTGTGCAGTGTGATGCGGCGGCAATAACACACACTCAGTCCAGATGCAATCGGAAGATCTTGTATTGAAGTCAAAGTAAAACAGTTCACAACACGCCCAGCAGAAGCAAGCCAAAGTGGAACACTCATGGATGACAGCAGTGTGTAGCAGAGCAGGTCTCAGCCAATCTGACAGCATCTGAACTGAACTACGGAATGTGGCCTAGCCGGTCTGAGCCCAAGTGGGGAGGTTTCCAGGAAGAGTGACAGATCCCTATGCTTTCCCTACTCATCTGGAACCTTTTCCTGTCACTAAAACTATCCCTGAAAGACGGGTGACCTGTGCCTACTCTATGCAAGTGCTAATTGCATGCCAAACCCAGGAATTAGTCGTTTAGTCTTAAAGCGGAGCTGTGCCACATTTGGCACCATTTGGCAAGGAGGGGGGAAAGGATACTTGTCTTTGACAGGTATCCTGTTCCCACTTTCAGTAGCCACAGCCGCAGCTGTTTACGTGACCGCTCAGCTCCCTCCTCCTTCCCCTGCCGCCGGGCCAGTAGGAGAGAGGAGCCTCGCCTCGCACATGGGCAGTAGGGTTCCCGGCGTGAAGCCGTAAGGCTACACTGCTGGGTTCCCTTACCCGTGATAGCGGCGGCAGCACACGACATCTGATGGAAACATCAGCTGCGATGCCAACATCGCTGGAGTGGACTCCAGGACAGGTAAGTGTCCTATTATTAAAAGCCAGCAGCTGCAGTATGTGTAGCTGCTGGCTTTACATTTTTGTAGCTTTAAGTAGACTCTGTCTTACACAAGATGGTCACAAGAGTCAAATGGGCTCTCACCATCCAACTGGATTGCTGCTCTAGTGACCCAGGAGCCACAGAGAAACCATGTTCAGTTAGCTGGAGAACTATAAGTTTCATGAGGCATAGCAATACTCTGACACCCACAAGCATGGCACCCAGAGGCAAAGAGCATGATTGGATTAGTTTTGCAACAACTGGAGGTCCGCTAATTGCATATCCCTGGCCTAAAGTTAGCCAGAGAAGGGGATAGCCAGACAGATTGAGGTAGAGAGTTCCAGAGGATAGGAGAGGCTCTGGGGAAGTCCTAGGAACAAGCATGAGAGGTGAAGACAAGGGAGCTAGAGAACAGGAGGTCGTGGGAGGAGCAAAAAGGACGGTTTGGGTGATATTTGGAGATTGGTGATGTAGCTTGGGGCAGAGTTGTGATTGGCTTTGTATGTAGTAGTTAGTATTTTGAATTTAATTGAATTGGGAAATGGGAAGCCAGTGGAGGGATTGGCAGAAAGGAGTGGCAGACACTGAGTAGTCTGGTAGCAACTTTCAGTCTGAAGTGGGGATAGCCTATGGAGAGGTAGGCCAATGAGGAGGGAGTTGCAATAGTCAAGGTGAGAGATAACGAGGGAGCAAATGAGTAACTTGGTGGTGTCATTAGGTAAAAAGGGATGAATTTTAGAGATATTACGGGGGTAAAACCTACAAGCTCTGGACAGCGATTGGATTTGGGAATGAAAGGACAGGTCAGAGTCTAGTATTATACCTAGTACCCTGACGTTAGGAGAGGGATTGATAGTTGTAGCATTCATTTTGATGGAAACGTCAAGGAGGAGGCCACAGGCAGGGGGAGAATATTACCAGCTCAGTTTTCCTGCCTACCCTTTGTAAAAAAGATCTGCATACTTACTTTCAGGCAGAGGCGGCTCTTTAATTAGGCAAATTAGGCGATTGCCTTAGGCCTCGCCCACAGGAAGGGCCTCGCCATCGAGCGATTGCCTAATTTGTCTCTGAGGTGTTGTGCTGCACTGTCTGCTGCTGTGTGGAGTGTCTCTCAAACGGCGGGGTGAGCGAGCGGCGGGCGCGCTGCACACAGCTGCAGACAGAGTGAGCTCCGCGGCGGTGGATGAGGGGGGTGATAAGAGTATGTCCGACTGTCTAATATGCATGGCTTAGGCTGCCTGTGTGTCCAATAGCAGCAGCGCTGTCCTCCGAGTCCTAGCCCTTCCTTCCCCTAACGGCGGCCCCATTGCATGCCGGGAATTGTAGTTCTCCCACAGAGCACAGGCACATAGACTTTAACATGGCCGTCTGGTGCCTGTGCTCTGCAGAGACTACAACTCCCAGATTGCACTGCAGGGCAGAGCTAGAACATCATGTGTTGCTTCTCCAACTGAGTCCTGCTGCCTTTACCAATTTGTCACCAAGGCGAGGAGCAGGATCATCAGGTACAGTTTATATATAGGTTTTTCATATATATATATATATATATATATATATATATATATATATATATATATATATATATATATATATATGAAAAACCTAACAACAATGCACCCCCACCAAATCTAAGAGTCCAAAGGCCATATTAACTCTGCATTGACAAGACAGTTTTATTTTCACACATTCTAAAAATAACTTTTCATCTGCTTTACTGAGGATGCTTTACAGTGGCTGTGTTTGATGGCATGGTGGCTGCAATTGATGGCACAGTGGCTGGGTTTAATGGCACAGTGGCTGCAATTATTGAGCACAGTGGCTGCGTTTGATGGCACAGTGGCTGCATTTGATGGGCACGGTGGCTGTGTTTGATGGCACAGTGGCTGCGTTTGATGGCACAGTGGCTGAGTTTGATGGGCACAGTGGCTGCGTTTGATGGCACAGTGGCTGCGTTTGATGGGCACAGTGGCTGCGTTTGCTGGCACAGTGGCTGCATTTGATGGCGCAGTGACTGCATTTGATGGGCACAGTGGCTGAGTTTGATGGCACGGTGGCTGCAATTGATGGCACAGTGGCTGCATTTGATGGGCACAGTGGCTGAGTTTGATGACACGGTGGCTGCATTTGATGGGCACGGTGGCTGTGTTTGATGGCACAGTGGCTGCAATTGATGGGCACAGTGGCTGCGTTTGATGGCACAGTGGCGGCGTTTGATGGCACAGTGGCTGCGTTTGATGGCGCAATGACTGCATTTGATGGGTACAGTGGCTGAGTTTGATGGCACGGTGGCTGCAATTGATGGGCACAGTGGCTGAGTTTGATGGCACGGTGGCTGCAATTGATGGGCACAGTGGCTGAGTTTGATGGCACGGTGGCTGCAATTGATGGGCACGGTGGCTGCAATTGATGGGCACAGTGGCTGCATTTGATGGGCACGGTGGCTGTGTTTGATGGCACAGTGGCTGCGTTTGATGGCACAGTGGCTGCATTTGATGGCACAGTGGCTGCGTTTGATGGGCACAGTGGCTACGTTTGATGGCGCAGTGACTGCATTTGATGGGCACAGTGGCTGAGTTTGATGGCACGGTGGCTGCAATTGATGGCGCAGTGGCTGCATTTGATGGGCACGGTGGCTGCATTTGATGGGCACAGTGGCTGAGTTTGATGGCACAGTGGCTGCAATTGATGGGCACAGTGGCTGTGTTTGATGGCACGGTGGCTGCTTTTGTTGGCACGGTGGCTGCGTTTGATGTCGCAGTGGCTGCGTTTGATGGGCACAGTGGCTGCGTTTGATGGGCACAGTGGCTGCGTTTGATGGCACAGTGGCTGTGTTTGATGGCGCAGTGGCTGCAATTGATGGGCACAGTGGCTGCGTTTGAGGGCACAGTGGCTGCGTTTGAGGGCACAGTGGCTGCGTTTGAGGGCACAGTGGCTGCGTTTGATGGCACAGTGGCTGCGTTTGATGGCGCAGTGGCTGCATTTGATGGGCACAGTGGCTGAGTTTGATGGCATGGTGGTTGCAATTGATGGTGCAGTGGCTGCATTTGATGGGCACAGTGGCTGAGTTTGATGGCACAGTGGCTGCAATTGATGGGCACAGTGGCTGTGTTTGATGGCACGGTGGCTGCTTTTGTTGGCACGGTGGCTGCGTTTGATGTCGCAGTGGCTGCGTTTGATGGGCACAGTGGCTGCGTTTGATGGCACAGTGGATGCGTTTGATGGCACAGTGGCTGTGTTTGATGGCGCAGTGGCTGCATTTGATGGGCACAGTGGCTGCAATTGATGAGCACAGTGGCTGCGTTTGAGGGCACAGTCGCTGCGTTTGAGGGCACAGTGGCTGCGTTTGAGGGCACAGTGGCTGCGTTTGATGGCACAGTGGTTGCGTTTGATGGCACAGTGGCTGCGTTTGATGGCGCAGTGGCTGCATTTGATGGGCACAGTGGCTGAGTTTGATGGGCACAGTGGCTGCAATTGATGGGCACAGTGGCTGCGTTTTGGCACAGTGGCTGCGTTTGAGGGCACAGTGGCTGCGTTTGATGACACAGTGGCTGTGTTTGATGACACAGTGGCTGCGATTACTGGCACGGTGGCTGCTTTTGATGGCACAGTGGCTCCTGTATCATTGTCCGCCCACAGTCTCTGACCATTTCCTGTATCATTATCTGCGCACAGTATCTGACCATCTCCTGCATCTTTGTGGCATGATTGTCTGTCAGCACCCTGTCAGTGGCTCCAACTTTTCATACCGTGTTAGCCAGGTAAGAGTTTGCTTGTTATTACCATAATAAAACCGTCTCCTGTATCATTGTCTCTGCAAGTCTCTGACCGTCTCCTGTATCCTTGTCCACACACAGTCTCTGACCGTCTCCTGTATCCTTGTCCACACACAGTCTCTGACCGTCTCCTGTATCATTGTCCACACACAGTCTCTGACCGTCTCCTGTATCATTGTCCACACACAGTCTCTGACCGTCTCCTGTATCATTGTCCACACACAGTCTCTGACCGTCTCCTGTATCATTGTCCACACACAGTCTCTGGCCATCTCCTTATTCATTGTCCACACACAGTCTCTGACCATCTCCTGATTCATTGTCCACACACAGTCTCTGACCATCTCCTGTATAATTTTCCGCAGTCTATGACCATCTCCTGCATGATTGTCTGTCAGCACCCTGTCAGTGGCTCCAACGTTTGATACCATGTTAGCCAGGTAAGAGTTTGCTTGTCATTACCATAATAAAACCATCTCCTGTATCATTGTCCACAGTCTCTGACCCTTGCCTGTATCATTGTCTGCACAGTCTCTGACCGTCTCCTGTATAATTGTCTGCATAGACTCTGACCATCTCCTGTATCATTGTCCACACACAGTCTCTGACCATCTCCTGTATCATTGTCCACACACAGTCTCTGACCATCTCCTGTATCATTGTCCACACACAGTCTCTGACCATCTCCTGTATTATTGCCCGTACACAGTCTCTGACCATCTCTTGTATCATGGATGTGAGGTCGGTGACTGTCCTTTAGCTGGATTGGACTGTCTCTTAGCTGGGCTGTCTCTTATCTGGGACTGTCCCTTAGCTGGATTGGATGGGTCGGACTATGTCTATCAGCTGGGTTGGACTATGACTATATCCCTCAGCTGGGACTGCTCCTTAGCTGGATTGGACTTGTTGCATTAAACAGGTTATGTTTTAGAATATGTTGTAAAATTACTTTTTTTTTTGTTTTATACTTTGTTGACAAATTAATTTCACATTTATGAGACAGCACAAAGGATAATGAGTAGGCAGCTGCACAATTTGATCTATATCTGTGTGCGTGTAACATATATACCCACCCACCCTATGTTTAATGATATTTGATTAAAGAATAATTGGCTAGAGAAATTTATAGAAACGGTGAATTCATAGTTCATAGGAATTAAGTTAATATATGCATTCATACAGTTAATTTTTATCATTTTTATAATATTTTTCCCATTATGGGCGTGAGTGGGGCCTCATGTCTAAGTTTTGCCTAAGGCCTCAGAAAGTCTAGAGCCGCCTCTGCTTTCAGGCCCAAAAACTGATAAGAACAGATACTACACTTGGTGTTATCCAAAAGGTTGAAAAGTGATCTGCATACAACTGTTTCAGACTATTTGGCCATCATTAGCGTAGTCTACGCAAACCATAGATTCTATGGAGTAGTATTCAGGACCCAACAAGATAGTATAACTATGTAGGCTATGGTGATTAAAAGGGAATAGGTGAGACATGTACTCAGAATTTGGTTTATGTGATAAATTTAAACCCATACAACAAAATCCTTCACAACTCTCAGGGAGTGGAGTCACCCATTGAGCAGGTGGCAACACACCTGGAAGACAAAAGTGAAAGGAAGCACAGCATTTGACAGTCATCACTAGAACAGCAATAGATGGAATATCTTCCAATGGAGATATCAGTTTCAGTGAAATTGTCTAAGAAAGTGTTTCCCTCACTCTGCTGTGTCTTCAGGACAGGTGGTGAAGGGTCATCATCAACCCAATGGGGCACAGACAGAAAATAAGTTGATGGGTTTTAAAGTATAACTAAAGGACAAAGTGAAGAAGGACTAAAAACCCTGTCAGTTTGTATTGCTGTCTATGCCCCCGATAAGAAGATTCACCATCTCTATTCGTCCTGTTTACCCTTATCATTGAAAGTGAAAATAAAATCCCATGTTTGGGTTGTCCCCAGAAAAGTAAGAGAGGGGAAATCTTCCAAAGGGGACACTAGTTCTAGTGACCTGGGGGTCCTATGGATTTCTTTAATTTGCAGGGATTTCCTCTCACTTCCTGTTTTGGCTATAGGACAGGAAGTGAAGACAAATCTCCACAATGGGACACAGATGAAAAAAAAAAATCTGACAGGGATTATAACCCTCCCTTTATCTGTCCAAAATGAAAAAAAGTTTTGCTTAAAGTTCTGCTTTAACCATTACCTCCTCCATCCAAAACTAAGGAAAAGGTTTGGTTTTAGATACACTTTATTAACAATTTTCTGTGATGGATCTCTTTTCAGAGGGCATTTGACAGGTGGTGAGGAGACGTTATGGGGTTTATTTCATAAGGACAAATAAATTGTGCACTTTTCAAAGTGAAGTTGCACTGTGTAAGAGCAGTTGCTCCAGAGCTTAGTAAATTAAGTATTGGGGTTGATTTACTAAAGGCAAATAGACTTTGCTTCATGGCAATCATGCCGTTAGTAGCGGCACCAGCGCGCATGCGCAGGAGTGATGTCATCGCGGCTGCGGCACTGTGACTGACCAAAGCCGCGATGACGTCACTACCCGGAAGTCACTCTGGGATAGATGGCGGTATCGGAGGAGGCGCACGAGGGCCGATGCCGGGGCTTCGATCTCAGGTAAGTAATTCATAATGAGCTAGTATGCTATTTTTTTTTAAGAGGCTTTACTTCCTCTTTAAACCCCTCAAGAGTTGCTTTAGCAGTGTGTTTGGGGTCATTGTCCTGCTGGAAGATGAATCTTCGTCCTAGCCTCAAATCACACACAGAGTGGCACAGGTTTTGCTCAAGAATATCCCTGTATATTTAGCACCATCCATCTTTCCCTCAACTCTGACCAGTTTCCCAGTCCTGACTGCTGAAAAACATCCCCACAGCATGATGCTGCCACCACCATGTTTCACTGTGGGGATGGTGTTCTTTGGGTGATGTGATGTGTTTGCCCCAGACATAGCGTTTTCTTTGATGGCCAAAAAGTTCAATTTTATTCTAGTCTCATCAGACCAGAGCACTTTCCTCCATACATTTTGGGAGTCTCCCACATGCCTTTTTGCAAACTCAAAACATGCCATTTTGTTTTTTGCTGAAAGTAATGGCTTTCTTCTGGCCACTCTGCCAAAAAGCCCAACTCTATGCAGCGTACGGCTTATTGTCGGCTTATTGTCGTCCTATGTACAGATACTCCAGTCTCTGCTGTGGAACTCTGCAGCTCCTCCAGGCTTACCTTAGGTCTCTCTGCTGCCTCTCTGATTAATGCCCTCCTTGCCCGGTCCGTGAGTTTTGGTGTGCGGCCGTCTCTTGGCCATCTCTTGGCAGGTTTGCTGTTGTGCCATTGTTCTTTCCATATGGTTATGATAGATTTTAATATTTTTTTTATAACCTAACCCTGATTTGTACTTCTAAACAACATTATCCCCATGGAGAGTTCCTTGGTCTTCATGGAAGTGTTTGGTTAGTAGTACTCCTTGCTTAGGTGTTGCAGCCTCTGGGGCCTTTCAAAAAGGTGTGTATATGTAATGACAGATCATGTGACACTTAGATTGCACACAGGTGGACATAATTTCACTAATTATGTGACTTCTGAAGGTAATTGGTTGCACCAGAGTTTTTTATGGGCTTCATAACAAGGGGTGTGAATACATACGCACATGGCAATTACCAGTTTTTAATTTCTGAAAAATAGTTTTATGTATATATTTTTGACTATACTTTGACTATTGTGTTCTGATCCATCACATATAATTCAGATTAAAAAACATTGAACTAAAGGCTGTAATGTAACAAAATATTTAAAAATCCAAGGGGGGGGGGGGGTGAATATACCTTTGCAAGGCACTATATATATATATATATATATATATACATATATATATATATATATACATATATATTATACATATATATATATATATATATATATATTATACATATACACACACACATATATATATATATATATATATATATATATATATATATATATATATACATACACTATATACACACACACATGTATGTATATATGCATATACATACACACAATGTCAGGTTCAGGGGATTTTGATATTGAAATCCCCCTTGGGCATTTAAAAAGTACACAGACAGCCAAGATTGATTTCTGCATAGGTCACATAGGTCATGGTCTAAGGTGGCAAAGATGCCAGGGGCACAGGCCCCACATCACCCTACTGACTGACAGTCTATGAATCATTTTCAGCCTGACGCCATGTCTATCAGCGCTGTTCCTCTGCACTGCTCAGTTTTTATTACTGCTGGCATGGTACAGCACACTCCCAATGGGCTTTCTGTAGGTCTGTATACATAGAACTGACACACTACATGGTTCATATTATTTATTATTTTGGGTTTTTTCTTGTCTTATTGTTTGTTCATTTGTGCTAATAAGGTACAGTTTGATTATCATGTAAAGCTACCCATACGACACAAACAAGGGCTGAATGAGAGAAATCTATTGATCTATTGATTCCGATATCCACGCTAAACAGTGTGGGATGGAGGCATCCTGCCTGTCGGTTATTGTAATTGGACAACCAGCACCTTCCAGAGTATGTGTGACTGATTAGATGCAGCCATTGTTCATAGGACAATTTTCTGCCCAGATCAGCAAGAGGGTGCCCACTAGGCCATCCTCAGCTGGAATTTCGGCCAATCATCAGGAACCAGATGAAGTTCTTTCTGTGTTTGGCCAGCTTAAAGATGAACTCAAGGGAAAGGAAAAATGCTGGCCTGGCACCGCAATGGTTAAATACTCATTTAGGTTGGGGGGGGCACAAAAATGTGGCTCAACTGCCTGTTTTACTGCACCCCTTCCCCCAACTGAAAGTCTAAATGATACCCTTAATGAGTATCAATAAGTCAGATCTAGCTAGACCCAGGAGCTTATTTCTTTTCTATCCAGCCCATCTTGGTCATTCAAGTGTCTGAATTTTGAGTAAGTAGAAGCTGCAATCTGGACAGTTCTGCAAAAATAAGACAAAGCTAGATTTAATTCTACTACCCGCCGACATGTGTTTATTAAATGGCTTTCCAGCAGCTGAAGTTACTAATTTCACCTTTTTCTGTTGGAAGCCACACCCACCACATCTGTCAATATTGTAAAAAAATGGAGAACTGTTGATTCCTATTGTTCCACCAAACAGTCTGCACTGAAGGAACATATGCATTGGATGTCTGCTGATTTAAATAAGCTCATATGGTGGAAAAAGTAAATAAATAAATAAGGACAATAATTGCTTTAAAGGGGTTTTCATCTTGATGATTTGTAGCTACATTATGGGGTCTCCATCTGCACAACAAATACATGTTGCAAAGAGCCTAGGTCATAAAATGTCGATCATATGAGTAACATGATGTAGGCAATTACAGTATAAAACACATGTATAGTATTTCATATAAGTAGAGGGCTGCGTTTTAGAGCGCCTTGGTCCTGATGCATCAAAGCCAAAAATTCAGAGCTCCTGTTTTCTATACACTGGATTATTTTTTATAGAGTACAGACCATGGAAATGACAATTGGGTGACAAAAAGCTTAGAACAGCAATATTAACCACTTGACCTCCAGAATATTTACCCCCCTTCAAGGCTAGGCCACTTTAACTGACATTTGCGCGGTCATGCAATGCTGTGCACAAATAAAATGTATGTCCCTTTTTCCCACAAATAGAGATTTCTTTTGGTGGCATTTGATCACCACTTCTTTTTTTTTTTTTTTGAGCTATAAAAAAAAAAGACAGACAAATCTAAAAAAAAAAAAAAAAAAAAAAAACAACAATATTTTTTACTGTCCGCTATAAAACATATCCAATAACAAAAATTGAAAAAATCTAATTTCTTCATACATTTAGGCCAAAATGTATTCTGCTACATATTTTTGGTAAAAAAAAAACCCAATAATCTTATGTTAATTGGTTTAAGCAAAAGTTATACCGTGTACAAACTATGGTACGTATACTGGAATCTTTATTCATTTATTTATTTTTATACTAGTACTGATGGCGATCACGACTTATAGTGGGACTGTGATGTTGCAACGGAAACTCAGACACTAACTGACACTTTTTGGGAACCAGTGACTCTAAATAATCACTACTAATGATCGAGCGGGGGAGGGAGTGGGCTGGGGTAAGTGCGGGGCTGGCTGGCTGATTGGTGGGAACGGGGTGGAGGGTTTGTTTGCCACTCCCCCAAAAAAAATGGAGCACCAGCTGCCACTGGCCGGGTCACCAGCGGCGTGCGCCCCCCCTACTCAGAAGTGTTGAATCATGTACTAGGCACATGATCTGGTGCAGCAGGGGGCTGCCTTGCTGACGTATATCTATGTTATGCAGTCAGCAAGCAGTTATTGACACTGACAGGCACAGGTTTTTTTTGCCTGGATTGCTACTAAAGCTAGTACACACTATCAGTTTTTTTTTTCATTCAACCCAGGGCGCTGAATGAAAAAAGGCTTGGGAGGAGCTACTGTACTAACTATGCAATGGGTGACAGCCCTCTCACCAGAACCCACATCAGTCAGCGCCCTTAAAGCGGTTGTATAGTCTTTTTTATAACTTTTACCTGCAGGTAAGCCTATAATAAGGCTTACCTGTAGGTTAAAAAAAAAAATATCTCCTAAACCTGTATAGTTTAGGAGATATTCCCCTCGCAATGCGTCGCTGACCGCAGCGGCGCATGCGCACAGGGGATTCTCGACTGAAAGTCCGGCAGACGCCGGACCCTGCTGGAAAGAAATCTCCCGCTTGCGGGAGTGACGATATCGCGGCTACAGCCACTTACGGTGCCGGAGCCGCGATACCCGGAAGAAACGCAGAGGGAACATGTCAGCTCCCTCGGCGTGGATCGGGCAAGATGTCGGGGGCCTCATTCTAAGGTAAGTATTTCATAATGAGCTAGTATGCGGTTCATACTAGCTCATTATGACTTTTCCCTTGCAGGTCTGAAAAAAAAAAACAGTTTGCGGGTTTACTCCCGCTTTAAGGTGTATCCTAATAAAGCTAAGGTTTCATGTTGCCTTCACTGATTCCTTGCCCCTCATCAACATGACAATGATCAATGATTTAAACAAAATCTTTCTGTCCTGTTTACATAACTTCATTTAGACCCAGTGATGTCATTTGTTCTTCTCTATGCAATTCAGACTGGTGGAAGGGTGCTGTATAATGCTTCCTAAAAAACCTCACAGCCTCAGTACTCAGCTACGGTGCAAGTAGTGGGCTGTGTCCTGGAAGGGTTTAGGCAAATAGTAAAATGCCTTAGTGGGTGGACATTGGTCTGGAAGAGTTGGGAGTTTCTAGCCAGGTTGTATTTGAATTCAGACTGCCTACATGTACATGAGCGCAGTGGCTCCGCTGTCTCTCTCCTCATTGGACAGATTTATAGCAGCAGGAGCCATTGGCTTCTGCTTCTGTCAATCAAATTCAGTGAAACGCAAGCAGGGGCGGGGCCGAGTCCCGCTGTCTGTGTCAATGGATTCAGCAGCGGGACTTGGGAGCGAGCCTACACAGGTGCCCCCCTGGAAAGCAACTTTCCAGGGGGGCACCCAATGAAGGGGAGAGGCCAGGAGCTCCGGCGGGGCACTCCAGAAAAGGAGGATCGGGGCTGCTCTGGGCAAAACCCTTGCACAGAATAGGTTAGTATAACATAAACAAAAACAAAGGTTTACTAACACTTTAAAAGGACCCCCTGCAACAAAACTCCACCGTTATTGATAATGACTTTCCTTTATTTAATCTGTTTAATTCTGTACGGTGCATATTAGCAGAAAAAGTACATACTATCATAACTGGTCACATGATCATATACAGAGCTTACAGCAGCTTTGATAGGTCCACAAGCCAATTGCTTTTACAACCAATAGACAGTATATAGCAAGCTGGCATTGTGCTCGTGGTCTTACCCCCGTGGGGCTAACTCTTCCATAAAAGTCGGGTGCTGCCCCATAGAAAGTCTCTTCCCACTCCAAACCTAGGTAGCAAGAATGTAGGGTTAAAAAGAAAGGGGAAAAGTAGGGGCATAAGGAAAGACAAAAAGAAACAAAAAACAAAGAAACAAAAAAACTCACAAAACTAGTTTACATCAAAATTGTGAACAACCATCCAAGCTGTAACTTTCATGTATGGACGTAATGCAAGGGCTCCAACCTGCAGCCCATGTGCCACATGCGAGCCAAGATGGTGATGAATGCTGCCCAACACAAAGTCAAAAATGTATTTAAAAATGTTGATTTTTTGGGGAGAATATTAAAAAAAATGCATTTACACTTAGAGAACCCACACAGCCGAATAAAGATTTGACAGTGTCTGCTTACTGGACTTTTATACGTTTTATCTTCCCAAAGAAAAATATCCCACTCTTCACAATCACTCCTTATCCATGTCATCAGTTTTCGGCAGCACTCAATATTTGTGAGCAACTATTTTCAAGGATGAAGCACATGAAGGGCAAAATTAGGATCAAAATATGAGTACCTTGAGAATTCATTGAGAATTGCTACTACATCCATTGAATCAGATATTGATGTGTTTGTTTATCCAAAACAGTGTCAAATATGGCATTAGATTTATGTTGCCCTCTTTTACTTTTATAATAAAAAATGTTAATAAAAAAAGAAGTTAACCACTTCAATACCGGGCACTTAAACACCTTCCTGCCCAGACCAATTTTGAGCTTTCAGCGCTGTCGCAATTTGAATGACAATTGGGCGGTCATGCTACACTGTACCCACATGAAACTTTTATAATTTTTTTCCTACAAATAGAGCTTTCTTTTGGTGGTATTTGATCACCTCTGCAGTTTTTATTTTTTGCTAAACAAATAAAAAAATACCGAAAATTTTGAAAAAAAAAATGTTTTTTTTTTGTTTCAGTTTCAAAACTTTGCAAATAAGTAAGTTTTTTCCTTCACTGATGGGCACTGATGGGGTTACACTGATGGGCAATGATAAGGCGGCACTGATGGGCACCGATGAGGTGGCACCAATGAAGTGGCACTGATGAGGTGGCATTGATGGACACCGATATGTGGCACTGATAGGCGGCACTGATGGGCGACACGGATGGGCACTGATAGGTGGCACAAATTGGCACGGATTGCCATGGATGGGCATAGATAGGTGGCACAGGTGGGCATGGGTTAGGCGGCACAGGTGGGCATGGGTAGGCGGCACAGGTGGGCATGGGTAGGCGGCACAGGTGGGCATGGGTAGGTGGCACAGGTGGGCATGGGTAGGCGGCACAGGTGGGCATGGGTAGGCACTGATAGGCGGCACAGATGGGAACTGATAGGCGGCATTGTATTATAATATATTGTACTAATGGATGCCAATCAGTGCCAATCAATAATGCATGCCAATCAGTGATGCCCATTGTGGGCACTGATTGGCATCCATTATGGGCACTGATTGGCATCCATTGTGGCACTGACTGGAATCCCTGGTGGTCTAGGGTGGCATACCTTGTCCTTGGCATCCCTGGTGGTCTGGTGGCGTCCCTGGTGGTCCAGTGTGGGCATCCTGGGGGGGGGGGGCTGTGCTGATAATCGATCGGCACAGACCCCCCCTGTCAGAGGAGCAGCCGATCGGCTCTCCTCTACTCGCGTCTGAAAGACGCGAGTGAGGAAAAGCCGATCACCGGCTTTTCCTATTTACACTGTGATCAGCCGTGATTGGACACGGCTGATCACATGGTAAAGAGTCTCTGTCGGAGACTCTTTACCGAGATCGTAGTTGCCGGGTGTCAGACTGACACCCCGCAACAACGATCGCCGCGATGCACGCCCCCGGGGGCGCGCAGCGGCTCATAATCCTGATCACGTCATATGACGTCCGGTCAGGATTATGAAACCACTTTGCCTCCGTCTATTTGCTATAGGGCGGGCGGCAAGTGGTTAAATTGCTCGAATATGTACATTATCTGCTTGCCAACCCGCCACAGTACATATACTGTGATGGGGCAGCTCCTACAGGCACAGTGATGTACAGGCACATCGCTACCAGTGTCGGGTGTGTGCGCACGCCTCCACCCGTCTACTGCCCTGTGATTTGATACAGTAAGAGTTCATTAAATCGCAGCCAATGATTCATGGTCAGGACTTGCTGATTGGCTGTGTTGAATCACAGCCCAAAGCTCTGTGTTAACAATCAACACAGGGCTCTGTACAGAGGGAATGATCGCCTTGTTTCTTGCAAAGCAGGGAAAATAAATAAATCAATCTGTAGTAAAAAACGGCACATATTACACATTGTTAGGCATACAATTATTCCCTTGATGACTCCTTTTCAGCCACTGTCATTAATACTGTAACAGTGTATATTAGCACTGATCACTGTATTACTGTCACTGGTGATGTCAGTGGCAGTTAGTCAGTTCCCACAAAATGTCAGTTGGTATCAGATTGACCGACGCACTATCACAGTCCCACTGTGATCACTGTGTGATTGCTGCCATTACTAGTATAAAAAAATCAATAAATAAAAATTCCAGTATATATAACTATATCTTTGTATATTGTAGATGCTATAACTTTCACCCAAACATTTTTTGCACTTTCCAGCTTTAGTAAATAAACCCCATTGTGTACTTTAAAGTGGGGTATGCCTGTAAAATGTTTTATAGGAAAAAGTTTTTTTTTTTCTGTCTTTTTTTTATTTATATAAAAAAAAAAAAAAAAACCCTGGGGTGATCAAATACCACCAAAAGAAAGCTCTATTGGTGAGAAAAAAAATATATACATTTCATTTGGGTACAGTGTTGCATGACCACACAATTACCAATTAAAGTAGCGCAGTGCTAAATAGCAAAAAATGGCCTGGTTATGAAGGGGGTAAACTGTTCCGGAGCTGAAGTGTTTATTTATATTACTGATCATTAACTTGTGATCTGCCCAACTTTTTCTGCTCATCAGCTATCCTTATTGTTAGTGTATTTTTATATGTGGCCCAAGACAATTCATTTTCTTCCAATTTAGCCCAGGAAGATCAAAAAGGTTGGACACCCCTAATATAACATCAGATAATTTCTCTTCAAACATTCAGGCCTCTCCAAGCCCCATTATTTGTGAAATTTATCCAACCCACCTAGAAGGAATCATACTCATCACTCAGTTGGTTCCCCATGTATCATATATTACAGGTACTGATATAGTGGCATCGACTTATACAGCGATTCACATATATATTGTACATTCACATCAGTCCCTGTCCTCAATGAGCTTACAATCTAAGGTCCCCGACTCACATTCATTCATACACATACTAGGGCCAATTTAGACAGGGGCCTATAAACCTACCAGCATGTCTTTGGAGTGTGGGAGAAAACTGGAGTACCCAAAGGAATCCCACACAGGCACAGCATGCAAGCTCCATGCGGGTATTGGCATGGTTGGGATTCAAACTTGCGACCCTAGTTCTGCTAAGTAAGAGTGCTAACCCCTTAGCAATTGTGCTGCCCACCTTTATAACTACTCCAGAGCTTCTCAACCTGGGTTCCTCTAAAGGTTGCTTGAGGTTCCTTGAGCAGTGAGCAATTTCTGTCTCTCAGATAAGTTCCCATTAGCACCATTGATCGTTTTAGCTATCTTTAAAGTTGGTACTTCTTCCCAGTGACTACAAGTGTAAGGAACATTCTTCCCACTGACCATCACTTTAATGTGTCATAAGTAGCAGATATAGTAGAGCCTGGAGAGCTATTTCAAGGGTTCTTCTCCATTGAAAAGGTTGAAAAAAGGCTGAACTACAATAAACCCCTCTTTCAAGAAGGGTACCTGGAGAGCTTATTGAGGGTGTAGTATACAGTATAAAGGTAAGCTCATATTTCTTAATGGACATTGGTATCACATGAAAAAACAGGACTATCGCTTTATTAGGGACCTCCAGTTGTAGGATTTTAAGACACGACCCTCCTGACATATTTTTAACCTGAATTTCCTGAAGGTGGAGAAGAGTGCCCTCTGCAGTATACCATCTCCAGCAACTAGAAGGTGTATTTGGAAGAAATGAGGGTCAACCTTACAAGTACCATATAGAGTACAGCTTATAGCATGTCTCCTATATCCTAGAGTTAATAGAGGAAGCATGGCCCATTCTGATTATATTTGTCTTTTGAGCTTCTCAAAAATTAACCTTAATCTCCCTCTTCCATTCTACTAGTAAATATGGGTCAGATTTGGACACTAGGCCTAGCAATGTTTTACATGAGAACAAAAGTGGCTGGAATATTGAGTCATGCATTAAACATAGGCACTCAAACTCGGTCACTGTGGGATTGGGCATATCCTCATGCATCTATTGGATATGACCCCTATTTCTACCTTCTGATTACTGAGAAGTGTAGGGTAATGGTATCCATACATGTAACAATCAGATCAAACATTTCTTCAGAGTCAGACAATATGAACAAATCTGTAAACTTTTGAAAAGATTCTTACTAGGGGGAGATTTATTAAAACTAGAGAGTGCAGCTCTTCATAGAAAGTAGAAACCAATCAGCTTCCAGGTTTTATTATCAAAGCTTAAAGTGTTACTAAACCTAGGAGCCTGCATTCACTATATCCAGTCTCCCACAGTACACATAATATGGAAATGCAATTGTTTTAGTAAATATAAACTGCTAAATACCATTTCTCATCAGCAGTATACAGCAGTCTTGTGACTTCTATCAGTATCTGGATCAAGCTTTTAGGAGATTTCCTTCTGCTCTGACTGTCCTATGAGGCTGCAGGACCCATAACCCTCTGTCTGGACAGTGCTGATTGGCCCTGTGCTGATCACATGCACCCTCCTTCTCTAGCAATACACACCAAACCTAGCATTTTCAGAGAGACTCCAAAGGCTCTTTCTTGTCAGAAGATGGATTAGGGACAGTGGAAGAAGGGGAGGATCAGAGAAGAGAGAATCATACATCCTTTTTTACACAATGTGGAGGCTCAATCAATTATGTTCCACAGTGAGTATAACAAGCATGCTTTATTGCATATACAGACAGATTTTACTGTTGTGGGTTTAGTAACACTTTAATTGGACAAGCTGAAGTTAGAGGCTGATTGGCTACCATATACAGCTGCACCAGATTCTGAATGCACTAGTTTTAGTAAATCTCATCCAAATGTGGCATCGATCAGCAAAACCGACCAATTTCATCCAAATTAGTCTGATAGATCTGGGCAGAAAATCTGGTCAAAGGAAAGTAGATAGCTTGATATGATTGTTAGGTGTATGGCACACTGAACAATTTTTTGCTCTTCTGATGGTAAATTGTTTACCAATATGGTTGTATATAAAACTGCTCTGTGTATGGCCACCATTAGTCTTCCTGAAGCTAACAGATTTGAGTAGGGTTTTTACTTACATAATAAATACCTACCCATGTTTAATATTTCATTTACTTTGTCGCCATGTTTTGTCTATAGGAACGTTACCAGAAGCGTGTTGTCATAGACAATCAATGTTTTTTTTTTCCTGTCCTGGTCTAAGTGGTTGTAAAAGCATACAGTTCAACACATCTCAATTATCCAGAAAGAGGCGTTGTGTGATGGGACAGCACCATGTTTTATTGATAGCAACCAGCAACCAGCACCCACCACTCGCTCTTCTTCATTCCCCTCTATTGATCGCCAGTGACGCCTCCTGGTGACGATGTTAGGCAGTCCAAGAGCGTACGTGTGGGGCTGTTAGTGTAAAGCCAATGAATTTGTATAGAAACTTGGTGATGTGTTGCTTTGGTCACTCAGCTGTCATTCTCATGCTAAGTAGGACAATACATGGGCAGCCCCCTCATACGCTGGGGACATCTGGGAATGCAGAGACAGACAGCTCTGCTCATCTTGCTGGAGGCATCGCCAGCAGGAACCTTGGCTGTAACCTCTTAAGTCCCCCGCACCAGGCTGGAAGGGGTTAACTCTCTTTGTAACAGTAGTCTTCTCTCCTGAGGCCACAGTAAACTGTACAGCACACAGATCCATCCCCAGGGCCCAGCCGCTCTTCTCATCACATTGCACTGATTTATGCCACTCTCCCAGCGCATATTTATTCCACAGCTTAGACCCAATCATCACTACAACACACTTATAGCTCATTTATAGTCAACGTAATGTGCCCGCGTCTATCCGATATCACGCTCATAGCTAGCTCTACCCCTTCCCATCGCTATCTCATCGATACCTAGAATCTATCAATAGCGCTATTCTTCTTATCTAACTATCTTAGCTGCAGATAACAGTTATGTTTTAATTAATGTTTATACTGATTTGATCGATCTATCTACTTCATCTATCTATCATCTATACATTCTTTCATATCTATCCAGCTATTTATCTACTCTATTTATTAGGGCTGTTACTGATTAAAATTTTCCTGTTCGATTAATCGTTTTTTTAAAATCGATTAATTGACTAATTTTGATTAATTATAACGCACATACCGTTTTTACAATTTTTTTTATTAAACTTTAAGAAAATATCCACATCTGCTCCATACTGTAATATCCACATCTGCCCCCATACTGTAATATCCACATCTGCCCCCATACTGTAATGTCCAAATTTACCCCCATACTGTAATATCCACATCTCCACCATACTGTGATATCCACACCTGCCCCATACTGTAATATCCACATCTGCCCCCATACTGTAATATCCACATCTGCCCCATAGTGTAATATACACATCTGCCCCCATACTTTAATATCCACATCTGCCCCATACTGTAATATCCACATCTGCCCCCATACTGTAATGTCCACAACTTCCCCCATACTGTAATATCCACATCTGCCCCATACTGTAATATCCACATCTGCCCCCATACTGTAATGTCCACATCTGCCCCCATACTGTAATGTCCACATCCCCCCATACTGTAATATTCACATCTGCCCCCATACTGTAATGTCCACATCTGCCCCCATACTGTAATATCCACATCCCCCCATACTGTAACATCCACATCTCCCTCCATACTGTAATGTCCACATCTCCCCCCATACTGTAATATCCACATCTGCCCCCATACTGTAATGTCCACATCTTCCCCCCATACTGTAATGTCCACATCTGCCCCCATACTGTAATATCCACATCTCCCTCCATACTGTAATATCCACATCTGCCCCCATACTGTAATGTCCACATCTCCCTCCCATACTGTAATATCCACATCTGCCCCCATACTGTAATGTCCACATCTGCCCCCCATACTGTAATTTCCACATCTGCCCTCATACTGTAATATTATTTACATATCCGATTATCCGCTCTGTCCGGAATAGCAGAGTAGACTGCACAAGCAGGCGTGTGATGATGACATCATCGTGCCACTACTAGGCCGCCAGCGGGTGGACCAAGATGGCCGCCAATCCAGAGCTAGGCCGGAGCCATGGCTTTTCCTATGGGCGAGACCGTGGATAATCCTCGATCAAAATTATTTTGATCGATCAAAGAAATTAACAATTAATCAAGCAATTAATCGTTAATTTCCGCAGCCCTAGTATTTATCTATCTATCTACTGTATTTTTCTATCCATCTTCACTTTCTTTCATATCTATCTATCTATCTAGCTACACTTTCTTTCATTTCTATCTATCTATCTATCTATCTATCTATCTATCTATCTATCTATCTATCTATCTATCGATCTATCTATCTAGTGTACTCATCTATCTAACTTCACTTTCTTTCACATCTATCTATCTATCTACACTTTCTTTCATTTCTTTTCTATCTACCTATCTATCTATCTATCTATCTATCTATCTATCTATCTATCTATCTATCTATCTATCTATCTATCTATCTCTATCTATCTATCCATAGGCGTGCCCACAGAGTGTGCCTGGGCACACCCTAATTGCCCTGCGTGGTGCCGATTTCCCCTTGTTTAAACCTCTGATATTTCACCAAAGACCCCTAATGGGGCTTCCAAACAAATTTGTAAAAACATGAAATTGTAAAAAATAATGATAATAAAAAAACTATTGACACCATCCACTGCCCTACTGACACCAATCTCTGCCCTACTAACACCATCCACTGCCCTACTGTCACCAATCTTTGCCCTACTAACACCATCCACTGCTCTACTGACACATACACATATGTGAGCTTTGAGGTACACACCCTAATGCCATAGGCCAGTGATGACGAACCTTGGCACCCCAGATGTTTTGGAACTACATTTATCATGATGCTCCCCTACACTGCAGAGTGCATGAACATTATGGAAAATGTAGTTCCAAAACCTCTGGGGTGCCAAGGTTCACCATCACTGCTATGGGCTGTGCACACCTATGTATCTATCTATCCATCTACACTTTCTTTTCTATCTATTTAGGTAGCTACCATATTTATCGGCGTATAACACGCGCCGGCGTATAACACGCACCCCAAGTTTAGGAGGGAATTTTAAGGAAAAAAACTTTTAGGAGGGAAGTTTAAGGGAAAAAAAAAACTTACATTTATATGCCCATCAGTGTCATCTGCAGCCTTGTCCACCATTGCAATCTTATGCAGCCTTGTCCACCATTGCAGCCTTATGCAGCCTTGTCCACCATTGAAGCCTTGTCCCCCATTGCAGCCTTATGCAGCCTTGTCCACCAGTGCAGTCTTGTCCCCCATTGTAGTCTTATGCAGTCTTGTCCCCCATTGCAGTCTTGTCCCCCATTGCAGCCGTGTCCCCCATTGCAGCCGTGTCTATTTTATTTTTTTTAAATGCCGCCGCCGAGATACAGAGCCGGATGTGTATCTCGGCGGAGTGCAGTAGTTCTTGGTGGGCCTCCGGCCGCCTTCGGCTCTTCTCGGGCAGCTTTCGGCCGTCTTCGGCCGTTCTCGGAAGCTTTCGGCCGCCGAGGAGAGCCGAAGGCGGCCGGAAGCTTTCGGCCGCCGAGAAGAGCCGAAGGCGGCCGAAAGCTTCCGAGAACGGCCGAAAGCTTCCGAGAACGGCCGAAAGCTGCCAAGAAGAGCCGAAGGAGGCCGAAAGTCGCCTTGAAGAGCCAAAGGCGGCTGAAAGCTGCCCAGAGGCTCAGAATTTCTGGGGATCGGCGTATAACATGCCCCCATGATTTTCCCCTGCTTTTAAGGGGAAAAAAGTGTGTGTTATACGCAGATAAATACGGTATCTATCTAGCTATCAATCTACACTTTCTTTCATTTCTTTCATATCAATCTATCTATCTATCTATCTATCTATCTATCTATCTATCTATCTATCTATCTATCTATCTATCCATTTACAATTTCTTCTTTTATTTCTTTCACATCTAAGTACCTTGAAAAAGTATTCATAGCCCTTGACATTTTCCACATCTTGTCATGTTACAACCAAAGAAGTACATTTATTTTATTGGGATTTTATGTGATAGACCAACACAAAAGTAACACATAATTGTGAAGTGGGAAATAAATATCTGAAAAGTGTGGCGTACATTTGTATTCAGCCCACTTTACTCTGATACCCCTAACTAAAATCTAGTGAAACCAATTGCCTTCAGAAGTCACCTAATTGGTAAATAGAGTCCACCTGTGTGTAATTTTATTTCAGCATAAATACAGCTGTTCTGTGAAGCCCTCAGAGGTTTGTTAGAGAACTTTATTAAACAAACAGCATCACGAAGGCCAAGGAACACATCAGACAGGTTAAAGGATAAAGTTGTGGAGAGGTTTAAAGCAGAGTTAGGTTATAAAAGAATATCCCAAGCATTGAACATCTCACGGAGCACTGTTCAATCCATCATCTGAAAATGGAAAGAGTACGGCACAACTGAAAACCTACCAAGACATGGCGGTCCACCTAAATTGACAGGCCAGGCAAGGAGAGCATAAATCAGAGAAGCAGCCAAGAGGCCCATGGTAACTCTGTAGCTGCAGAGATCTACAGCTCATGTGGGAGAATCTGTCCAGAGGACAACTATTAGTCGTTTACTCCACAAATCTGACCTTTATGGAAGAGTGGCAAGAAGAAAGCAATTGTTGAAAGAAAGCCATATAAAAGTCCAATTTGCAGTTTGTGATACGCCATGTGGGGGACACGGCAAACATGTGGAAGAAGGTGCTCAGATGAGACCAAAATTGAACTTTTTGGCCTAAAAGCAAAACACTATGTGTGTCAGAAAACTAACACTGCACATCATCCTGAACACACCACAAAACATGGCGGTGGAAGCATTATGTTGTGGGGATGCTTTTTTTCAGCAGGGACAGGGAAGCTGGTCAGAGTTGATGGGAAGATGGATGGAGGCAATCTTAGAAGAAAACCTGTTAGAGCCTGCAAAAGACTTGAGACTGGGGCGGAGGATCAACTTCCAGCAAGACAATGACCCTAAATATACAGCCAGAGCTACAATGGAATGGTTTAGATCAAAGCATATTCATGTGTTAGAATGGCCCAGTCAAAGTCCAGACCTAAATCCAATTGATAATCTGTGGCAAGACTTGAAAATTGCTGTTCACAGACGTTCTTCTTCATCCAATCTGACAGAGCTTGAGCTATTTTGTAAAGAAGAACAATTTCAGAATAATGTTCCTTAAAGTGGATGTAAACCTTATTCATGAAATTTGACCTAAGCACATACAGTGGCTATAAAAAGTCTAAACACCCCTGTTAAAATGTCAGGTTTCTGTGATGTAAAAAAATTAGACAAAGATAAATAATTTCAGAACTTTTTCCACCTTTAATGTGACCTATAAACTATACAACTCAATTGAAAAACAAACTGAAATATTTTTTGGAAGGGTAAGTAAAAATAAAAAAAATTAAATAATGTGGTTGCATAAGTGTGCACACTCTCTTATGTGAAAAGAAAAAAAAAAGGCGCGTGGCCTGTTGCATGAATTGTTGAAACAAAGAATTTATTGTAAACACAAAGGATATATACAAGGAAATACTACGTATTCGTACATATAGGTAAAAGCAATGTTAAACATTTAATGGATTGATATATGTTGTTGTCTACACAAGGGATATTCAAATGCTTTAACTGACGCGTTTCGAGGGTCATTCTCTTCATCAAAGCCTTAAAGAGCCAAATATATTCTGTGTTTGCATATATTGAAGTAGATATACATATAGGAAGCTGGATAGATAGTATACCACTACATGGATGGTGTAGTGTAGCGGGCAAATTATCTTTCGCTATAACGGGTATCTTTCCACATCTCAGCACTCTCAATACCGTTGGGATGGTGTGTAGATATAGGGCCGTCTATTGGTTGCTGTTGGTCTTAGAACCCTATAGGTGTAACATGCCGGTGGTTGGTTCTGGTATTGCAGCCGAAGGTCTATAGATGTGTATCCACGTCCTTATTAGGCTATGCTGAACGATACCCTGCACTGTGGTTGTATGCTATCTCCTACCAGGCTGCAGTCAAGTTATGATTCTGGATTCCTGGTGGAGTGGGAGTGTACGACTGCGCAGTATGGCCGTGCGACATTGATACAGGAAAGAACCCTTACAGAAGGAGCACTGTGCAAATCTATCAAACAAACACAAAAACACTGTAAATGCTTTTTGAAGCCTCTACTCATTTGCTGTTTTTTTGTTCTTGGATTCCCAGCATGCTTTGCAGCTACTTCTATGCTATTTACTCCTGATTTCTATGGACTACATATCCCATGGTGCCTTGCTACCTGCAATCAGTGATTCCTGTACTGACACCACCTTCTGAAACTCCTCCTCTCATCTCTATAGATCAGAAAGCAGGTTTTCTGTAAAAATAGCCAATTCATCAAGATCTCCAATTACATCACTTGTGGTTACTGTAAACCACCAGTAATTGGAGATTTTGATGAATTACTGTTTTGACACAATACCGGCAACCGTGTACATGATATCATGAGCGGACATTGTTAGTCTGCTCCAATACAAACCAACAAGGTGGTGACAACTTTTTTTCTCCTTACCCACTGTTCTGTCAAAAATGCTAAATCTTTGTGTACTGGAGTGTATACGGTTGCTGGTATTGTGTTAAAACAGTTTATAGTAACCAGAAGTGACGTGATTGAAGATCTGGATGAATTGGCTATTTTTGACAGAACACAGGCTCTGTGAAATGTGTGACCCAGCAGTGCCTACTCACAGGACATAGAGACTTCAGTCTCACAGAATTAATAGGAGTAGGCTGTAAATGATCGAAATACAATGTGGAAATGAGTATAATAATTTTATGTTTTGACTATAGATATGCTTTAAACAAGGGATAAACCTGATTCTGTGCATTCTTCCATTCATATAGCTGTACAGTTATGGCTAGGTTACACTTGCTTCAAACCATGGCTTCAGACAAGCATTGTTAAAGCTCTCTGATTGCCACTCAAAGTTCCTGTCACTACATAAAATGGTTAGCTTACAGTCCTGTTTACACTTTGCTTTTGCTTGGTGCTAAAATGAGGCTTTGATGAGGCTTCGATTAGGCTTCGATGAGGCTTTGGTGGAGCTTCAATGAGGCTTTGGTGAAGCTTCGATGATGGTTTGGTGGAGCTTCGATGAGGGTTTGGTGGAGCTTCGATGAGGGGTTTGGTGGAGCTTCGATGTTGGTTTGGTGGAGCTTCGATGAGGGTTTGGTGGAGCTTCGATGATGGTGTGGTGGAGCTTCGATTAGGGTTTGGTGGAGCTTTGATGAGGGTTTGGTGGAGCGTCGATGAGGGTTTGGTGGAGCTTCGATGATGGTTTGGTGGAGATTCAATGAGGTTTTGGTGGAGCTTCGATGAGGGTTTGGTGGAGCTTCGGTGGGGCTTCAAGGCGAGCTTTGCCATAGAATTCTATGGATGCTTTGAAGAAACTTCGAAGCACCACTAAAGCTACATGGGGTATAGTTTTTGAAGCAAAGCTGAAGCAAAGCAAAGCAAAAGAAAGGTGTAAACAGCACTGTAAGCTAACCATTTTATTTAGTGACAGGAGCTTTGACTAGCATTCAGAGAGCTTTAACAAAGCGCGTTGCAGCCGAAGCTGCAAGGTGTTTTATAATGTGTTGTAGTAAAGTAAAGATGTTAGACAAATAATGGGAAAAAAAATGAGTTTGTAGATTAAGGGAAAAAAAATAAAAGCACATTTTGAAAGAATATCTGCCGCTTCCTTGGATGGAAATGTCTGTGTATATATATATATATATATATATATATATATATACAGTATATTTACACATAACAGCTTTAATGTCAATATGCGGTCCTCCAGGGACTTTTTTGTTCATTGTTTCTCTATCCTATATGGAAGTCACATGTACTAAGATCTTCGTCATCCTAATGCATACAGCCCCTCCTCATGTAACACGGAGCCTTCTCCCCAGCTGTGTGCTGCGTGGAATGCTAGAAATGAGCATGTTTTAGGGTAATATTAAATTAAATACTGATTATTTCAGCACGATTTTTAGCCCCATGAGACGAGCAGCAACCTTTACACTGGCCACAGATCTGCAGAGGAAGTATGAACATAATTTATTTTATTTGACAGTATGCAAAATATTTGCCACCACTAACGAGCTAAAACTATACCTATTGCTTATACAATATGGAAGAGGCCATTTTCATGATTTAAAGCATAGGTCCACTTTTTTGACAAATTTGATATTATAAGGCAGAGTAGCAGAATAATTAAATGTATAAATAGTCTTCGTTACCTATTCCATTCTGTTACGTCATCACCGGCTTTTGAAGTATCCATGTATTCAAATATTTAGCTCAGTATTAGATATAATTGTCCACAGATGATAATAAAATGTTTTACAATATTCCTCTGGCCTCAAATATAACAATTTCTGAAATAAGAACAGCACATATTGAGGCTGAGTTACTAAAGGAGTTTAGAATCTTTTAATGGAAAGTGTTTGAATATTTTCTTCAATTATACAAACGTGAAAAACAAATTCCTGTGTATTTCACCTGCATTGCGTGGATAATTGTAGGAAATATTCACACACTTTATTGAGTAAAGATTTTCAACTCCTTTAATAAATCAGCCTAGTTGTATGATAACCATTTTTTTTTTAATCTGAATTAAAAAGTTAGAATTGGCGAAAAAATTTTTTTAGATCTTTTTGTCTGTTAGGGGGCATTTAGGAATCGGTGAAATTGTTTTGGCAAATTTTATTTTGCTGTGAAATTACCAGTTTGGAGTTTTGCAACATTTTCTTAGAAACCAAAACCTTCCATTTACATTCATCGAGCCGGTAAAGCATGGAAAAAAAATCTCTTTTTTTTTTAGTGTGTTTTTTGTGTATTCGTTTAATATATCATTGAGCATTATAAGCGGCCCCCATGTTACAAACATCCGACTTACAAATGACTCATACTGGAGGGAGACAACAGGAAGTGAGAGGAAATCTCCCCCTAGGAAGGGAAATTCACTCCTGTAAGAATTATCGTGGGGAAAAGGCATTTCCACAGGAGCTGTATCACCATTCCTTGTTTCCACAACAACCTAAAATTTTCAAGATCCAATTATCACAGGGACAGAAAGTGAGGTGAAATCTTCTGAACAGGAACATAGACTGCAAAACAAACCTTACAGAGTGTTTTAACCCTTCCGTATGCTATCCAAAAAACGTAAAACATTTTTTTTTTTTGGCTGGAGCTACACTTAAAAATGTACCTGTTTTGGCTTACAAACAAATTCAACTTAAGAACAACCCTACATATCTTCCTTGTAACCCGGGGACTGCCTGTAGTGAATTTGTGTTTTCCCCTTTGATTGTATTTTATCGATTACGTTGATTACATTTTTTTTTATTTCACTGAGGCTAATAAGAACAGGTCCAGGATTATTGAAAGGAGAATATTTCCCCGTTTAAAATCTATTGTGCACCCTTAAAAATGACCAAAACTATGTTTTTCACATTCCATCTTTGATTCTAATGCATTTTAATAAAAAAAAAAAAATTATTGCATGAGGTCTGAAATTTTAGGGAAATAAAAATGTTAAATTTTCACTCAATACAGTCAGTTTTCAAAAAATTTTTTAAATATATAAAATCCATGCATCTACAGAAGCCAGTAGGTAGTGATACGAATTTTAATCATTTTCTATTGGGTACAGGGAATACAGGCTAATATAAAAAAAAATATTCCAACTCTCTATAAAGAAATAAGTCTTCAAATTATATTATACAGTCTATGGCCACACTACTTTTAGCTCAAAGGGATTGATTTACTAAAGGAATATAGGCTGTTCACTTAGCAAGGTGGATTTTCACTTTGCAAGGGAATATTCACTTAGCTTAGTTAATGAGGTGAAGCTCTGCTAACTTTAACCATCCAATCGTGTGTAAGAAAAACATTTTTTTTATATATTTCCTTGAACTTGAAAAGGTATTACTTTAGAAAATAACCACAAAATGTCTAAAAAATACAACTTCATTCTTAGTGCAAAAAAATATTTAATCAGGTGCAATGAAAATTAAAGAACAGGATTTTTTGCTTGTACATGATTGGATGAAGTCAGCACCGCTTCATCTCATTCACTAAGCTAAGTGAATGTTGTCTTTCAAAGTGACCATTTTATACTTCTTAAATTACATTAAAGCTTCATCTTTTGAGGCGTTACTAAGAAAGTACGAGCTTCCACACTGCTTTTTATAGGAACTTGCAGTTTAGACACGCTCTGCATACTCAGCTTGGTGCTTCTAATACTCGTTTTTCTAAATACCCACTGATGGGCATATTGTGGTCTCAGGGACCTAAGGGTCTGATTTCTGATGTCTATTCCCATTTGCTGTACGCTAAGCTTAATAAGCTTTCAAATTGTAAGCTTTTTGGTTGCCAACATTCCTGCATATACAGCAACAAGAAAACCCTCAATATGGGACTTTAGCTGCAACAAAGGAGAAGGAAGAAAAAAATATCTATGACATTTTAAATTATAATGTTATTAAAAAAAAATTGTACAATCTTTAATGGGCCCATTCACACCAGTGGCAAGTGTAATGTGCAGCGTTTACTTTTTTTTTTTTAATACATTCTTTATTTTGGAAAAACAACAGTACAAAAATAGTAGGGATACAGAGCATTATTAAGTAAGTAAGTGCAGCAAACAAATATACAATATAATGAATAACATTTTAAATGTAGAGTCACTGCAGCTGCCAATGAACAACATACTTATTACAGGATTGTGAACTTTTTGACATTGTCTTAGAAACCTTAACCATAACTTTGAGTTTAGCAACTGATGCTTTTTTTTTTAACTTTTTTTTCATTAGTATGAATTATTTCTTATCAAGGAGAGAAGGGGTTATGGCAGCCAGCTCATGGGATGGCACAGAATGAGTCTCCTTCCTCATGAGTGCCAGGAATAGAAAAAGAAAAGGTAAGGGAATATAGAATAGTGGTATTGGGGAAGGAAAAGGGGCCAGCCTCTCCCTCTTTGCATCAACATGTCACCTTTTGTACCCTAAAAAATAACAAAGACTCAACCAACCCTTCTATTGGGAAACCAAGGGTGACTGATCTTCATAGAAAAAAACATAGCGTCAAGATCTGCCAGTATTTTTTCTCCTGTTTTATTCATGGCTTTAGTTTCACAATTAGTGGATTTCCAAGATTCTGGAAAGCCATTGTGCTTTCATCCATATTGCCTCGTGGCACACCTGCCCTTAATCCTTCCATTTTTATATGTGCTCCTACTATAGAGACTCTGGAAATTTAGAGTTAGAACCACAGTATGAGGCCCCTCGACATGGGCACTGCGACTTACGAATATATTTGCAAATGTGTGCAAACAAAACCCTCAGTTTTTAACATAAACTGTTAGACAGGGCCAAACTGGTTGTTTTGCAGGCTGGCTGGTTAGTGTGCTGGGAAATCTTTTGTTTGTTTGTGATGTGCATTGCCCTTCCATGTGCCCCTTGCTGCAAAGGCCAGTTATAGATTGGGGGGATTGACACTTTGCGTGTCTTAGTAAGATTTTCCATTTGTTGGATGTCCAAGATTCTGGCAAGCCATTGCATTTTTAGAGAGGGCACAGGTTGTTTCCACATTGCTATGATGCAGGAACTTGTTCTTTTCTTTTTACTTTATTGAACGATTCAGGGCTGGAATGTCCATGGATTTTTAAGAGTAAAAGGGGCATTGAGGTAGTTTTGTTATTTTCTATGACAATGATTAGTTAGAAGACAGACACAAAAATGGTCCATATTGTATTTCAGCTCAAATGGAAAAACATGTATTTATAACCATATAAATTAGCAATGCAATGCAATGCAATCTGCACTATATGCATATGCCTATATATATAATTTCTTTCATATCAGGGAGAGAAGGGGTGATGGCAGCCAGCTCATGGGATGGCCCAAAATGGGTCTCATTCCTCATGAGTGCAAAAAATAGAAAAAAAGTTTGGGGAATATGGAATAGTGGTATTGGAGAGGGAAAGGGGGGCAGCTTCTCCCCCTTTGCATGAACAGTTCACCTCTTGTATCCTAAAAAATAAAAAAGACTCATCCAAACCTTCTATTGGGTAGCCAAGGGTGTCTGATCCTTGTAGAAAAAAGAAGTAAGATTTTCCATTTATTGGATTTCCAAGATTCTGGAAAGCCAGTGCATTTTCATCCACATTGCCTCCTGGAACACCTGCCCTTAATCTATCAATTCTTATATGTGCTCTTACTATAGAGAATCTGGAAATTTAGAGTTAGGACCACAGTATATACAGAGGTCCCTTGACATGGGCACTTTGACTTATACGTATATTTGCTAATGAGTGCAAACAAAACCCTCTGTTTTTAACATAAACTGTTAGGGTCAATTTTGTTGTTTTGCAGGCTGGCAAGTGAGCTGGGAAATATTTTGTTTGTTTGTGATGTTTATTGCCCTTCCATGTGCACCTTGCTGCAAAGGCCAAAGGTTGGGGTGGTTGATACTTTTTTGGTACTTCAGTAATATTTTCCATTTGTTGGATTTCCAAGATTCTGGCAAGCCATTGCATTTTCACAGGGGGCGCGAGGGTTGTTTCCACATTTTCAGGATGCAGGTATTTTATTAAAAGATTCGGAGCTGGAATATCCATGGATTTTGGTGAGTAAAAGGGGCATTTAGATAGTTTTGTTATTTTCTATGACAATGATTAGTTAGAAGATAGCAAAATCCAGAAGGAAAAACATGGTCTATACTGTATTTCAGCACATATGGACAAACATGTAAGTTAAAATGCAAACTCCTTTAAATGCATATGCCTATCCATATACATTTTTTTCGTATTAGGGAAAGAAGGGATGATGACAGCCAGCTCATGGGATGGCCCAAAATGGGTCTCTTTCCTCATGAGTGCCAAGAAAAAGAAATAAAAAGGTAGGGGAATATGGAAAAGTAGTATTGGCGGAGGAAAGGGGGACAGCCTCTACCTCTTTGCATCAACATGTCTCCTCTTTGTATCCTAAAAAATAACAAGACTCAACGACCCTTCTATTGGGAAGCCAAGGGTGTCTGATCTTCATAGAAAAAACATGGTGTCAAGATCTGCCAGTATTTTTCCTCCTGTTCTTTCATTGCTTCAGTAAGATTTTCCATTTGTTGGATTTCCAAGAATCTGGAAAGCCATTGCGTATTCATCCCCATTGCCTCCTGACACACCTGCCCTTAATCTATCCATTCTTATGTGTGCTCCTACTATGGAGACTCTGGGAATTTAGTGTTGGATCGCAGTAATGCTATAAGCATATATTTTGCTTATATTTACATCTTGTCCTTAATGAGTCCTCAATGTGGCGGCAGCGCAAAATCAAATTGTGGGGTGTAATTTTTTCTTGTTTTGGTTTTTACAGCTAAACAAGGCAGACCAGAAATGAGTTGCGTGAATGGACTGTATAACTTGTAGATCTGCACACTGCATGCCCCTGTGCATGAGCCCTTAGTCTGCATGTATATGTGAAGATAATTTATTTAATTTCAGGTACTTATATAGCACCATCAATGTACACAGTGCTTTACATGTACATTGTACATTAATATCAGTGCCTACCCTCAAGGAGCTTACAACCTAAGGTCCCTAACACACATTCATACATATACTAGGGCAGTGATGGCCAACCTTGGCACCCCAGATGTTTTGGAACTACATTTCCCATGATGCTCAACTACACTGCAGAGTGCATGAGCATCATGGGAAATGTAGTTCCAAAACATCTGGAGTGCCAAGGTTCGCCATCACTGTACTAGGGGCAAGTTAGACAGGATCCAATTAACCAACGTGTCTTTAGAGCATGGGAGGAAATCCAGAGTACCCAGAGGAAACCCACGCAAGCACAGGTAGAACATACAAACTCGAGGCAGATGGTGTCGTGGTCAGGCTTTGAACCAGCAACCCTTTTTGCTGCCAGGTGAAAGTGCTAACCACTACACCATTGTGCTGCCCAAGATAAGATAATATTTATAAATGTGAAAAGAATTTATATGAAGAAGGCTATCATTAAAGGTAGAACCTCATACATTTAGCAGATTACAATATTTTTCAATATAGTGGATCTTTGATGATAAAGGTCATCTGAGGCAGATCGTCTCGTGTACATCATTGTGCCTAGATGGTCCCAGACATACTTGGAAATCTCCTTGCTACTTGAAGGAATTCAGCTCTTATCTTGACATGGACAGAGCGAACAGGATGTGCTGTAGTGAATGTACTGGAAGTATCTACAGAAGCCCCATGGGGGGGCTTCTTAATCTGTGGATATCTCTTAACCCCTGCTGTTCATGACACCCTCAGGAGGACATCATTAGGGAGCAAGGCAGGAGTTGTTACATAGTCTGAGAAGACGACTGCCAACCTAATACACATTTTTTTATTTTTTTACAGAAAACAGAAAAAAAAATTGCAGGCTCTTCAACGTTTTTACACACATCAGCATAGTAGTGCTAAACTTTCCACAATGATGAAATGCAGTCACTTTAGTAACGGCCCTTTATAAGCAAAACCTACCAATGATAATTCAAATTAGCATGGTATCATTGCATGTGTCAAGGGCAAATCCTAGCTACTTGGTCCTTCCTAAATATTAAAGCACATAACTACTGGGAGTATGTGGCTTCTGGTATATAATGACAAGACAGAGTATACACTAGAAAATAGAAAAGAATTCTTTATGAAAGGGTAGATCAGAAGCATAGCTTAGTACAGGGGTCTCTAAACTTTCTTAGTAAAGGGCCAGATTACTGTCCTTCAGACTTTAGGGGGGAAGGAGCGTGGCCAGCAGGAGTTAAAATGTCCAAATGTCAGTGGGGTTAAACAACGCTTCAGTTTTGGTGGTCAGAGGGAGTAAGAAAATGACATGGCATCTGTGTTCAGTAGGAGAAGGAATAGTGCCCCATCATTGGTGTCAGTGGGAGGAATAGAGTCCTGTCATTGGTGCCAGTGGAAGGAATAGTATCCCGTCGGTGTCAGTGGGAGGAATATTGGCCCATCATTGGTGTCAGTGGGAGGAATAGTCCTCCATCATTTGTGTTAGTGGGAGGATTAGCGCTCCATCACTGGTGTCAGTGGGAGAAATAGTTCCCCATCACTGGTGTCAGTGGGAGGAATAGTCCTCCATCATTTGTGTTAGTGGGAGGATTAGCGCTCCATCACTGGTGTCAGTGGGAGGAATAGTTCCCCATCATTGGTATCAGTAGGAGGCATAGTTCCCTATCATTGTGTCAGTTCAAGGAATAGTGCCCCATCATTGGTATTAGTGGGAGGAATAATTGCCTCATTATTGGTGTTAGTAGAAAGAATAGGTCCCCGAGGGCCAAATAAAGGGCCGCATCTTGCCCACGGACTGCAGTTTGGAGACCACTGGCTTAGGGTATATGTAAACCTTAATATATTAAAGAAATATTAGACCCGAAAACAAAAAATGTAATATATTGCAGCTAAACAGCCCTTAAATGTTGTGGCTGCTTTAATTTTTTAATTTTTTTTTCACCCTGCGACATGGTCAGTAACATTTGTCTCCTCTCTTGATGGGGGAACAACGGAAACACCTTTGGACAGCAGCATTGTCAGTCTGGGGGTGGTAAACTAGCAGATTTAGAGGGAAGAACAGTTTTTTTTCCTTTGGGGATAAAGGTTTCACATAAATGAAAGTATTACTAAGGCATTTTTTTCAATGAAAATAATAAACATGTTATAGTCACCTGCTCTGTGCAATGGTATTGCACAGGGCGACCCTGAACATGTGTGCTCCATTAGCAAACCGCTTGCTATGGGGGCACACATGCAAGCTCGCTTCCCAGCTGTGTGTGTCTATGGAACCACGCTCCATAGCTTGATTTGTTAAAAAGAAGTTGAAATATAAGAGAATGGTCAGATCACCAGATAAATAATAAAGGGAAAAAACTAAAGCTGGCCATGCACTGATAAAAAATCAGGAGGTAGCGGCCATGTTTCAATCAGTATGTGGCATCCCACACATCATTTGATCAACTTCTGTTGAAGGGTTGTCTAGGAAAACTTTCCTTGATCAGCAGCTGCAGCCAATCAACTGCAGCTACTGATCAGTGTATTTTGACATAGATGAATGCCGCTGTTAGAATGCAATATCCCCGGTGTGGGGGGAATTCCTCCATTCATCCTCCTATGTGGATGGGGGAATGTCACTGGCTGAATGACGACAACTAACAATGTATGGCCACTAAATTTAAGAACTGGTAAGCTGCATAATATTACATTAATGCTTTTGGGTTTAATACCATTTTAAGAATGAATTATCCAGTCTGAGTATGTGTACTCATTAATTCACAATGTATAACAAGGGACATTAATGTTGAGAGAAAGTAGTTTCAATAAAATCTGGTTACACAGCACATTTGAATTCCAATAGTTTGCATATGAAAGAAGAACTTGAGCTTCTTTTATAACAAGTTCCATAAAGACATAGATGAGCGAGTTTGGGGTGGAGGAACTTAACTGGCCTGAACAGAGTCCTGACCTCAACCTGATAGAACACTTTTGGAGTAAATTAGAGTGGAGACTCTGAGCCAGGCCTTCTCATCCAACATCCGTGCCTGACCTCACAAATGCGCTTCTGGAAGAATGGTCAAACATTCCCATAGACACACTCCTAAACTTTGTTGACAGCCTTCCCAGAAGAGATGAAGCTGTTATAGCTATGGACTAAGACTGGGATGCCATTAGACCCCTTTCACACTGAGGTGTTTTTAAGGCGCTAAAGGGCTAAAAATAGCACCTGTAAAGTGCCCAAAAAATGCCTCCCCTGCCACTCCAGTGTGAAAGCCTGAGTGCTTTCACACTAGAGTGGTGCGCTTGCAGGACGTTAGAAAAGGTACTGCTAGCAGCATCTTTTGAGCAGTTTAGGAGCGGTGTATACAGCGGTCCTCCACTGCCTCTGTCCATTGAAATGAATGGGCACCACTGCCGAAACGCCTGCAAATCGGTGCTTTTCGGGCACATTTCAGGCACATTTAACCCTTTCTTCGGCCTCTAGCAAGGGTTAAAAGTAGCAAGCTAGCAGCCAAAAAGCACCGCTAAAACTACAGTAGCTGCGGATCACAGCTAACACGGAGCAGTGCCAGTGTGAAAGGGGTCTTAAAGTTCATGTGCCCCTAAAAGCAGGCATCCCAATACTTTTGGCAATATAGTGTATGCTTCAACATGTTAATAACATTTCAATAGTAACCATCAAAGTTTTTAACCGCGTTGTGCCAACAGTACGTAAATATGCAACCTCTCAGCAGGTGGGCCCTGACGCCAAGTGGACGCATATTTGCGCACAAAAATGTAAACAAACCTGTGCCAGGAGCATGCGCATGGCACGCTCCCGGCGCAGTTACTGGCACCTGACGGAAAGCTCCTGATCACAAGTAGCTTTTTGATCATGTGACTGCTATGACAGTCAATCATGGCGGTCACATGATCATAAACCTTGCCCTGCCCGGCATCAGAACCCCCTTAAAGTGGTTGTATACTCTTTTTTTTTTTTTTACTTTTACCTACACGAAAGCCTATAATAAGGCTTATCTGTAGGTAAAAAAAATATCTCCTAAACCTGTACGGTTTAGGAGATATTCCCCTTGGTATACGCCGCTGACTGCAGCGACGCATGCGCACAAGGGGATTCTCGGCTGAAAGTCCGGCAGTGGCCGACCGGCCGGGGTGAAATCTCCCGCGCACATGCCCGGGAGTGACGATATCGCGGCTCCGGCCACTCACAGCGCCGGAGCCGCGATACCCGGAAGAAACGCAGAGGGAGCATGTCAGCTCCCTCGGCGTGGATCAGGCCAGATGTCGGGGCCTCGTTCTAAGGTAAGTATTTCATAATGAGCTAGTATGCGGTGCATACTAGCTCATTATGCCTTTTGCTTTGCAGGTGGTAAAAAAAAAAAACATTAGCCGGTTTACTACCGCTTTAAAGGGATGGGAGGCGCCACCGTTAACTGATTAAATCTGCCGCAATTGTTTTTTAATATAATACCTGGCGATGCTGCCATGACGATCCTTGTTTAGGCATTTCCTGTTATAGGGTTACAATTTTCAGTCAACTATACTACTGCATTCTCTGTCTTACAAGTGTCAGTCTCAACACGCATTACACAGGCATTGCCCTTTTTTAACATCACTGGGGAAGCTGCCCCAAGAAATGCCATGCAGCTGGTGCTGGAGTGCATGTAGGCAGGAAGTGGCTGCAAAGAGGCTGCAGGAAATAATCAGTGCTGAGATGCAACAAAGGATTACAAAAATAAAAAAAATAAAAAAAACATAAAAGCAGTATTTTATTGAAAAATACCAATTGTTTATGCTACAAGGTGCTGTAGCAAATTAAATGTCATTGCGTTAGGGTTTAAACTCACCCGATCAATTTAAAGTTCTAATACTCAGCAGCGTCACTTCAGATCACGTGACTAGTGCCTGAGACTAAATAGTAGAACAATGTAGTGCACCACTTATCTGGAAGGCCTCAGGAAAACAGAAGGGAAATTGGTGATGACATGTCAGCTCAGGAGCTTAGCATCCTAACACAGGGCAGATATCCTGGGATAACATGACACTTGGGAGATAAGAAGGATCTTCTATCAGCAGAGAGAGCAGCAGGGGGAATCTCAGGTATGAAGAACAAATACAGCCACATCTAAAAACATCTGACTTTAATTTATTTGGGAGCTCAGCTAAGGATGGCTTTGGTTGCAGTCTGAAGCTCTCAGTACCAGCATAGTAAACTTGCAGGATAGTTATTTATTCACATAGTACAATTTTAGTAAAAAAAGCAAAACTAGTTTAAATTTTTTGAAAAAAAAGTCTATATAAGTCATTTGGATTTGAAATGGTTATGTAAAGAGTTTACACACAGTCAGACTTTCTGACGGAAAATGTGCGATCGGATCGTGTTGTCGGAAAATCCGTAGGCTCCATCTGACTTTTTCCGTCGGAATTTGCGGCACACAAAGTTTGAGAGCTGGATCTAAAATTTTCCGACAACAAAATCCGATCGTTTAAACTCCGATCGTGTGTAGACAATTCCGGTGGACAAAGTGCCACGCATGCTCAGAATAAATTACAAGACGAAAACTATTAGCTACTGGCCTCTTTATAGTCCCATCGTACATGTTGTACGTCACTTCTTTTGGAACGATCGGATTTTCCGACTAATTTGTGCGACCGCGTGTATGCAAGACAAGTTTAGCCCAAAATTTGTCAGAAAAAATCAGACGGATTTTGTCGTCGGAAAGTCCGACCGTGTATACGGGGCATAATAGTAACTGAAATAAAAAAAATAAAAAAAGGTGTATCTCTGCGCTGTGGTGGGGCAGCAGCTGACACACATAAGTAATATACCAAACTTATAAATAATCTTAAGAAAAAGTGTGTAGCGCCAAAAACAAATTGACAGCAATAAAATGTGAATATTGTGTTATAATAATGGTCAGCACATAGAAATAAAGTCCAAAAAAAGTGCTAAAATTAAAAAAAATATTAAAGTGAAAAATATATATATATATATAAATCCAATCTTGAATGAAAATCAACAATAAAAAAAACTACATAGTGAAAAATATATAGATTAAAATGCACAGTCCCATGATACGATCAGCAATCTAAACTTATTGGTGAAAGCAGAGAAAATTGAGTACTGTCCGTGATACTTTTTTTATTTGCACTAACATACAATTTTTCAGGACAAGCTTTCGGGGGATGTCCCCTTCTTCAAGGTCCAAGCAGTACTCAATATGGTGAAAGCATAAAGTTCAGTGCAAAGAGGTTCACAAAAAAAATTGGTGGTGACTTGAAAAGTGAAATGAACACTCATGGAAAAAGATGGCAGCCAATACAGCAGCAAGCACGTGCACACACGATCAGGTTTTCCGATGGGAATTGTGAGATGACAGGCCATTAGTGGAAAATCCCACCGTTTGTATTCTCCATCGGACAATTGTTGTCGGATTTTCAGTGGACAAGTGTTGGATGGCAGGCTTTAACGTTTTCTGCGGACAAATGTCTGTTGTCAGATTTTCCAAGCGTGTGTACACAAGTCCGTCAGACAAAAGTACAAACACGCATGCTTGGAAGCAAGGACGAGCCAGAAGCGGTCGCTCTAGCGTTTGTAACGGAGAATTGACATTCGTGATGGGGCAAATTCTGAAATGCAGCGCACATTCTCTTCTTCTTTAATGGGATCATAATGAAGCTGCTTTGCTGGTGATACTGATGGAGTTCTGCCAAACGTTTTTTTAAAAGGCTTTTATTTTCTAGTGCTATCAAGAATAATATTATTATGCTTTATTTTTATTTATTGTTGTGCAAGTTACCACAACACCATAATCCTGTAGTTTTTTAGATCAATTTCCTTGTCAATTTTACATTGTATTTTTTAAATGTAACTGCCTACTTCCAAACTGTCATTTGAAGTAAAACACATAGCCAAATTTTATTCTCCACAATTTTTTTATTGTGCTTTAAAAAAAGAAAACAAATAAAATTAGACATGCTATCTGCCAATAGACCTTAACCAAAAATTCCATTTTATGTTCCAAAAAGAATTCAACCAAAAAATAAAATAAAAGCCTCATGCATGTGTCCTTCTTCTTAATATAGGGGGTCACCAGTGCCAAGAGTTGGTGAAAGCAAGGGTCCGACATCCAGAGATAATTCCGAAAATCATCTGGATTATTCTCTTGGAGCTTCCGCAGCAAAGGCATATGACATAATTGGTCACGATTAATAAAGCAACCAATTTTCCAAGAAATCCTCCTCCTCCTGTTCCAGAACTGGACTTGAGTCAAAGCAATTAATTCCAAGGCCAATAATAAATAACACGTTATCTCCTCCGATTCCGCAACATGTCTGGTTGGCGAACGGCAGTTTAGAAATGAACTGAAAAGCACGAAATGAAAAGTGCAAAATGAAAAGCGCAAAATAAAAAGCGCAAACTTTAAATCGCTAAATGAAAAGTGCGAAATGAAAAGCGTAAATCAACACTCACTAAACTTCTACTAAAGCAAAATTAGCAGAAGGAGCCCAAAGGGTGGTGCTAAAGAGCTGAAAAACCACGTAGTACGTCATTATGTTCATGTTTGTTGGCCGACAATTCCTTGCCATTTGGATGCAAGACAAAATCCAGGAACATGACTTCGGACAAAAGTCCAGGATTTTATCTGTGGAAAATCCGATCGTGTGTACGAGGATTTAGTGTAGATCCGCTATCTGTTGTGGGGAAGGCTGTTCAGCAATTCACACCATCCAGATGTAGCTGTGGTAAATAAAGCTCACCGGGAGCCAGCTGAAGTCACCATAGTGTAATATTTATTGGATTTGTATGTTAAAAGCCAAAATAAAATGAATCCTAAAAACATATGACAATAGGTGCCACGGATAGGTGCCACCTTTTGTCATATGTTTTTAATGATTCATTTTATTTTGGCTTTTAACATACAAATCCAATAAATATTACACTATGGAGACTTCATCTGGCTCCCGGTGAGCTTTATTTACCACAGCTACATCTGGATGGTGCGAGTTGCAGCCTTCCATTTCACAAGGGTGCGGTGGATGATTTTGGAGCCCTGTACTAGATCACCTCTTCACTTTTCAAGTCACCACCAATTTCTTGTGCATTGAACTTTGTGCTTTCACCAATAAGTTTATATTTCTGATCCTATCAAGGGACTGTGCATTTAAATCTATATATTTTTCACTATATAGTTTTTATTTTTTCATTTTTTTTAACTTTATTTCTATGTGCTGTCCATTTATAACATTACACAGCCCTTGCACCTCTGGACCCCTTTACATTGCACTGTACCCTGCATCTTTGGACCCCTTTACATTACACAGCCCTTGCACCTCTAGACCCCTTTTCATTACACTGCACCCTAGACCTCTGGAACCCTTTACATTACACAGCCTCCTGCACCTCTGGGCTCCTTTACATTACACAGCACCCAGCACCTCTGGACCCCTTTACATTACACAGTACCCTGCATCTCTGGACTCCTTTACATTACACAGCACCCTACACCTCTGGACCCCTCGGTGCCGCTGCCTTAACCCACCTGCTGTCTCCGCTTCAGTCGCAGAGGGGGGGGGCCCAGCCTGACACCCCCCAGTGTGTGGCACCCGGAGCGGCCCGCTCCCCCCGCTCCCCACTTAGTATGACTGCTGCAAGCAACAGTGAAGCATGCTGGAGGTTCCTTGAAAGTTTGCGGCTTAATTTCTGCAAATGGAGTTAGAGATTTGGTCAGGATCAATGATGTACTCAATGCTGAGAAATACAGGCAGGTACTTATCCATCATGCCATACCATCAGGGAGGCGTGTGGTTTGCTCCAAATGTATTTTGCAGCAGGTAAATGACTCCAAACATACAGCCAATATTATTAAGAACTATCTTCAGTGTAAAGAGAAACAAGGAGTACTGGACGTGATGGTTTGGCCCCCACAGAGCCCTGATCTCAACATCATGGAGTCTGTCTGGGATTACATGAAGAGGCAGAAGGATTTGAGGCAACCTACATCCACAGAATATCTGTGGTTAGTTCTCCAAGATGTTTAGAACAACCTGCCTGCCGAGTTCTTTCAAAAACTGTGTGCAAGTGTACCTAGAAAAATGAATGCTGTTTTGAAGGCAAAGGATGGTCACTAGACATGTGAAGAGTAAAATATTTCGTTTCGGAATTTCGTTTTCGTCCGAAAACTTAATTTATTTAGTTACTCCCGAAATTCATTTTTATTTATCTTGTTTTTCGTTCAAAAATTGCATTCGTCCGAAAATCCACATGAATTACGGTCGAATCTGTCTTTGAAGGCTTATGGTGTCTGTCGAATGTATAAAGAAGATTCGACGGAGCTAGTATATAGCATACTTCGTGTGAACTTTAGAACCCTATTAAAGTCTATGGGACTCCAACGTTCAAAATCTAAAGTGCTAATTTTAAAGACTAATTTGCAAGTTACTGTCCTAAAAAGTGTTTGAGGATCTGGGTCCTGCCCCAGGGGACATGGATCAATGCAAAAAAAAAGTTTTAAAAATGGCCGTTTTTTCGGGAGCAGTGATTTTAATAATGATTAAAGTGAAACAATAAAAGTGTAATATTCCTTTAAATTTTGTAGGGGGGGGGGGGTGTCTATAGTATGCCTGTGGAGGGGCTCATGTTTCTGGTGCTTAGAACTGTCCCTGCACAAAGTGTCATTTATGCAGGAAAAAAGGTCCTTTAAAATCACTCACAGCTATTATGAATTGTCGACTCTGTAATACAGAGAACACTCATTGAAAGTCATTGATAAAAAAATAAAAAAATAAATAAAAAATAAAAAAAAAGCGTGGGGGTCCCCCAAATTCAATTACCAAGCCCTTCAGGTCTGGTATGGATATTATGGGGAAACCCTGCCTCAAATTGAAGAAAAAATTTGACGTGGGGTTCCCCCTAAATATCCATAACCAGACCCTTCAGGTCTGGTATGGATATTAAGGGGAAACCCGCGTCAAATTTAAAAATCCATACCAGACCCTTTATCCGAGCACGCAACCTGGCAGGCCGCAGGAAAAGAGAGGGGACGAGAGAGCGCCCCTCCTCCCTCCTGAACCGTACCAGGCCACATGCCCTCAACATTGGGAGGATGCTTTGGGGGTCTGTGACCCCTCAAAGCACCATGTCCCCATGTTGATGAGGACAAGGGCCTCATCCCCACAACCCTGGTCGGTGGTTGTGGGGGTCTGCGGGCGGGGGGCTTATCAGAATCTGGAAGCCCCCTTTAACAAGGGGACCCCCAGATCCCACCCCCCCCTGTTTGAAATGGTAAGGGGGTACAAAAGTACACCTACCATTTCACAAAGAAAGTGTAAAAAATAGTTAAATGAAAAATTCCTTTATTAAAAATAAAAAAAATAAAAAAAAGATTCCAGTGGTGCTAATCCACTCTTGCTATCCAGCGTCGGACGATCATCTCTCCGGGGTCCAGCGATGGCTCATCTGAATCAGCGCAGCATCCTTCTTCTGTCTCCACGGAGGAGACACTGCAGGGATTCCGGCGGCCTGACGTTTCTTATATACGGAGGGCGGGGCCTCCCGTCACCTGACCCCGCCCCCCTCTCACGCAAGGGGAAACCCGGGGTTCCCCGTGACGTATGGGTGACCCCTCCCCCCTCTGATGTAACGGAAACCTGCCTGTGTTACATCAGAGGGGAATTTTTCAAAAGTGGGGAATTTTTCAAAAGTGTGTTTGTCTTATTTAACTATTTTTTACACTTTCTTTGTGAAATGGTAGGGGTACTTTTGTACCCCCTTACCATTTCAAACAGGGGGGGCCGGGATCTGGGGGTCCCCTTGTTAAAGGGGGCTTCCAGATTCTGATAAGCCCCCCGCCCACAGACCCCCACAACCACCAGCCAGGGTTGTGGGGATGAGGCCCTTGTCTTCATCAACATGGGGACAAGGTGCTTTGAGGGGTCACAGACCCCCAAAGCATCCTCCCAATGTTGAGGGCATGTGGCCTGGTACGGTTCAGGAGGGAGGGGGGGCCGCTCTCTCATCCCCCCTCTTTTCCTGCGGCCTGCCAGGTTGCGTGCTTGGATAAAGGGTCTGGTATGGATTTTTAGGGGGACCCCACGTTAATTTTCTTTTAAATTTGACGCGGGGTTCCCCTTAATATCCATACCAGACCTGAAGGGTCTGGTATGGATATTTAGGGGGAAACCCACGTCAAATCTTTTCTTAAATTTGAGGCAGGGTTCCCCTTAATATCCATACCAGACTTGAAGGGCCTGGTAATTGAATTTGGGGGACCCCCACGCTTTATTTTTTTATTTTATTTTTTTATCAATGACTTTCAATGAGTGTTCTCTGTATTACGGAGCCGACAATTCATAATAGCTGCGAGTGATTTTAAAGGACCTTTTTTCCTGCATAAATGACACTTTGTGCAGGGACAGTTCTAAGCACCAGAAACATGAGCCCCTTCACAGGCATACTATAGACACCCCCCCCCCCCCCCTACGAAATTTAAAGGAATATTACACTTTTATTGTTTCACTTTAATCATTATTAAAATCACTGCTCCCGAAAAAACGGCCATTTTTAAAACTTTTTTTTGCATTGATACATGTCCCCTGGGGCAGGACCCGGGTCCCCAAACACTTTTTAGGACAGTAACTTGCAGAATCTTTTCTCTCTGTCAAATCTTTTTTCTCTGTCGAATATTTTCTCTATATAATCTAGGACTAATAGAGGTAAGGTTAGGCACATTCGACCACAGGTTCTATAGACAGATTGTTATTGTCAGAGTCACGTCGAATCTCCTATTCTATATCGAACTGTTATGACAATGAAAACGAAAATAAAGCATTTATTTATGTCGGATCTTTCATTTTTCGGATTCTGTGCTTTCGTTATCGTTTGTCAAAACGAAAACGAAAATAGCTGAAATTCTATTTACGGTACTTTCCATTTTGTTAATTGATAAAAATAGACTATTATCACTTCTATTTCTGAAAGCATTTTTTCCACACCTGATTAAAACTTTGCACAGTACTGTATAAAAAAAGTTTCAAACTAAATATAATCTTCCTATTTATTTATGATGTTGATTATAGTTAATGTTGATTGAAAGAGTTTAGTTCCATGTTAAATAATTTTGCTGTTAGAGCGTTGAGGGTGTTAATTATTTGCCCTGGGTGTCAAATAAACTTGATATGCCACATTTACTCTGGTACTTAAAACTTTTGATTTATTGATTATGATAATATACCATTATTATTATTCAGTATTTATATAGTGCCAATGCTTTACAAGATGGGGGCAGACAATACAGTTACAATACAATTCAATGCAGGAGGAATCAGATCCCTGATCATTAGAGCTTACAATCTAGAAGGGAGGGTCAAGTGGAACAAAAGGTAATAGCTGTGGGGGATGATCAGATGGAGAAAATGAAAATACAGTTGATAGGTGTGGATAGGATAGGCTTCTCTGAAGAGAAGTGTTTTCAGGGATCGTCTGAAAGCTAATAGAGTAGGAGATAATCAGACAGATTGGGGTAAGGAGTTCCATAGGATTGGAGAGGCTCTGGAGTAGTCCTGGAGGAGAGCATGGGAGGAGGTGATGAGGATGCTCAAGAGCAGGATACCAAACAAATAGGTTGGTATTTAGAGACAAGGCTAGTGATGTAGCTGGAGGCTGGGCTGTGGATGGCTTTGTAAGATGTTGTTAGTATTTTTTTTTTTTTTACCGGGGTCCCCAGAGACCTCAAAATTATTTCCACAGTTACTCTGGAATAACAAGGTTAAGAAAGGCTACACTAGACTATTGACTTGGAACATCCCAAAGACATTGCGAGTAAAGTTGGCTATACACTTAAGCCCCATACACACTATTAGATTTTCTGCAGATATTCGTCTTCAGATTTACCAAAACCATATAATATGAGGTCAAATCTTAAGAGTTTCAATTTGTATGGTAGGCAGGCCCTTGCACTACATGGTGTTGGTAAATCTAAAGACAAAAATCTGCAGAAAATCTAATAGCGTGTATGGGGTCTTTTTAGTTGTGCTTGTTTCTTCAGCTAGAGATTCCTCCATCCAAACAAAGAATGGAAGAACCAACCCAACCCCCCCCCCCCCCCCCAGCCAGGACATAGTCTTCTAACAAACAGCAGCACCCCAGAATCATGGAAAGTTTTCCAGGTTCCTGCCCAAAATCTGCCAAATTTTAATCAGTGTATGGCCAGCTCTATTTACTGCATTATTACCTGATTAATGTAACTATGTATATCCCATACCTGACCAATGTAACTATGTATATACTATACCTGACCAATATAACTATGTATATACCATACCTGACCAATGTAACTATGTATATACGATACCTGACCAATGTAACTATGTATATACCATACCTGACCAATGTAACTATGTATATACCATACCTGACCAATGTAACTATGTATATACCATGCCTGACCAATGTAACTATGTATATCCCATACCTGACCAATGTAACTATGTATATCCCATACCTGACCAATGTAACTATGTATATACCATACCTGACAAATGTAACTATGTATATCCCATACCTGACCAATGTAACTATGTATATACCATACCTGACCAATGTAACTATGTATATACCATACCTGACCAATGCCCCTGATAGCTGGAAATCACTGAAGTAAACACCGCTGCTCCAGTGATCTCCACTTGTTTCTAGGTCCTGTGCTGAGCGGCCGTCTTGATGCACTCTGAACATAAGAGGTTTGGCCGCTCAGCAGTTGAAGAATGCTTTGCATGAACTGAAAGAATGCAAAGAGTTCCCTGACTGGATGAGGTGGGGAGCATGACCTAAGCACCCCTCCTCTCAACCTAGTCCATTTTTAAACCATTTTAGAAAAATGTTTGGGGTTTACATTTGCTTTAAAAACATGTAAATACAAATGTATGTAGATAGATAGATAAATAGATAGAGCAGGAATGCATAGAAAAAGCAGCTATGCCTTAAAGAGATTGTGTCATGTTCCTTGTTACCCAGCTGAGCCTATGAGAATCTAATAACCTCTGCTGTATGTGGTCATTGTCCAGCCCTGCGGCCAGGTACTCGTTTTGGGGCAGTGAAGCACCTGCACAGCTTCAGTAAGAGTGACATGCTTGCCCTAGAGCAAGAGCTTTGCCCCAGGGTGGGATGATGGCTGCTTGCCGAGGAGCTTGCTGAGGCTATATATATATATATATATATATATATATATATATATATATATATATATATATATGTAATGTTTGGAGGTTCTGAGGAATTTTCTAGCAAAAAAATTGAGATTTTTACATGTACGAGAGGAATGCCAGAATTGCTGGGTATGGAAGTGGTTAAACTGAATAGGTTGTTTTACACAGTAAGCATTTCACTTTAACTTCTGAAAAAGAAAAAAAAATATCCTCCTGCAAGGTAAGTCTTTCATAATGTGCTAGTATACATCACATACTGGCACACTATGAAAGACTTACCTAGAAAAAAATTCCTCCAGCAGCGCCTTGTCACCACTGCATCCACCTTCGCTTGGTATGCCGTTCCTTCAGAGCACATGTACCATTGACATCACCACCAGCCGCCAAACAAGTGAATATCTCCTAAATCGTGCATGTTAACCACTTGCCGACTGCCACATGTATATTTACATTGGCAGAATGTCACGACTGGGCAAATGGGGGTACAGGTACATTCCTTTGAATTTTGCCACTGTGTCGTCACGTGCTTGCCGCCGTCGGTGCACGCGCGATCGTGCCAGGAGCTCCGTGAGTAAGATTGCGGTTCCCGCGGACTCGATGTCCGTGGGGATACCCGCGATCATCTCACGGAGCTGAAGAACAGGAAGATACTAATGTAAACAAGCATCTCTCCGTTCTGCCTAGTGACACTGTCATGTGTCACACGTAGCCACGCCCCCTAACAGTTAGAATCACTCCCTAGGACACACTTAACCCCTTCCTAGCCAGCTAGTAGTTAATCCCTTCACTGCCAATGTAATTTATACAGTAATCAGTGCAATTTTATAGCACTGATTGCTGTAAAAATGACAATGGTCCAAAAAATGTGTCAAAATTGTCCGATGTGTCCGCCATAATGTTGCAGTCATGATATAAATCACAGATTAATTAAGTGGTTAAGAAGATATTAATTTTACCTACAAGTAAACTTTATTATAAGCATACATGTAGGTAAAAATCACAACGCAAAATTTACTACCGGTTTACTACCACTTTAAAATGTAATTTCTTTCTTCTTTATTTTCTCTAATAATACAAAACAGGGCACAATGGGGGCACACTGTGACAATGCAGCTCTGCAGCTGAACAGAGCAGTTTATGCAACATTCACTGAATCTCTTTTTCAAATGGTATAGTTATGGTCTATGGCATCTGTCTTTAGTTCCTCAAATATCATTCTATAGACGCTATAATACTTCAAATATTGATTTACACAAAAATCCTCTTTATACATTCCAGCATGTGTTTTGTAAAAATAGAAGGGAATAAGCCCCCACCCCCGCTGTATTATCAGGAAACCAAGATCCCGGACCTGTAGGAGGAATTAGGATTAGGGTTACCAGCAGTCACAGATCAAATGTCATAACCAGCTGGATATGTGGTTTCTAAGGAAACCTGAGTATTTATGCAGGAAACTTAATTATTTTATAAGAATGTAGAATTTACAGCAGAAGTTGTAAAAATATACAGCATCTTGACACATTCACCATTGCATATGTAAATCTTCCTGATCTTACCACGGTGGGTGTTAAAATTGGATATTTGTGATTATCAAATGCTTATATTCTATAAAGTAAATTCTTATATTCTATAAAAGTTACAAAATATCATAGATAGAAAGAGACAGATACACCACTATATCCGTGTGCACATGGAGGCTTAGCAGCTCCTATAGCCACCAATGCACGTAAATGGTTGTAAGTGGTCACGCTCAACATGCGCTTACGACACTTCTCCCCAAACACAAAGTGACCGGTTTAGGGAGAAGCACCAAATGCATCATATTCACCCGAGCACAGCCACATACAGCCATTCACTTGCACTGGCAGCTTTACGTGGCACATGTGGCTCCCCGGGCTCCAGAAAGCATCGATGATTTTATGCCTTAGCACAGCTTTTTTCAATCAGGGTGCCCATGCACGCTGGGGTTCCTTGAGGTTTCTTCAGGGGTGCCTTGGAAAAAATGCCTAAAAATTGCCAAAAAAGTGTATACAAGCCAGCATGTGAATGAAGGGTGCTTTTTTAGTTACACTAAGCCACAAGTTTTCATTGTGCACAATTACAACCTTCTAGGTGCTGGCGTCCTAACAACCAATGGCGTCATCAGTTGATAAGGAGGCTGTCAGTCGCCTGCATAGCATCCTTTGTCCATGACCCTCCCCTGCCCCTCTCCATCAGCATTGGGGTCACATTAGCTGAGTGATGGAGAAAAACTGAGGAAAAAGAGAAAACATTGGAATACTAGTCAGTACCAGTGTTGCCAACCTACCAGATTTAAATTTACTGACACGACACCCAAAATTTTCTGGCACAGCCAAGTTTTTACTGCCATTTCCAAAAGTTAAAAAATTTGTTTTAAGTGCAAATTTTTGTATTTAGGCTACAAACAAATACAAGAAGCAATTAGCAATGTGATTTAAGGTAGTTATTTGGGCAAAAAACATATTTCTTATTTTATTTTTGATATAGTAAGTAAGTAGCTCAGGGACAGGACTCGGGAGGGCAAGAATCTAGAATAGGAAGGCACACACACACACACACACACACATGAAGTTGACTCTTTTTCCTTTCAGCCCACTCCAGTCTAAACAGCACTGACAGTCCCGCTCCCGAACTGCCTTGCTCCTCTTCTGCAGACCCCCACATAAGGCTCTGGCCACTCTGCTTGGCTCCCTTGCACCATGACATAACACAACATGCTCGGGCACCGCTTCCACCAGAGCTTTCCCAACACACTGTAGCAGGTATTTGTATAGTCTTGGCCAGCTTTGGACTGAGCTGAACATCACAGCCATATTTTTTACTGGCAACTTTTTTTTGCCATTTACTGGCAGGAGAAAATTGCATGTTTTTTACTGGCTGTCAGTAAAAATACCAACAGTTGGCAACACTGGTCAGTACCAGTTTTCAAAAGTGTAATTTCTTTGGAAGGATAAATCGCCTCTAACATTGGGTGTCCTACTTGGACTTGTGAATGTTGCTGCATCCTCAAGTCCAAGTAGGCCCGGGCACATGGATGGCGGGGTGGCGCCCATACGCCCACAGTGCACGGGCCGCCATTAATTAGAATAGGGTGCCACGAGATTGTCCATTATTTTGCCTCAAGGCTGACCATTATTATTATTATTATTATTATACAGGATTTATATAGCGCCGACAGTTTACGCAGCGCTTTACAACATTGGGGTATCATTTTTGAAGGGTGCCTTGAATGAAAAAAGATTGAGAAAGACCGGCTTAGCACAGAAAGGCAGTAAGCATCCCTTATCTGTAAAAAGAATATCGGAAAAAATAGTCTAGTATTGTTGCTTTTTGGTTGAAGGAGTCTATCTATCCAGCAGTGTGCATAAATACACAAACAACCCCAAAGAGTCCCTGCCACAAGTATAAAAATTGCAGATAAAAGAAAAAGTATTTTTAATGCCTTCTTGTATCATGTTTTCTTTTCATAAATTATAAAAATATTTTAGCCCTCATCATTTCTTGGAGTATTTAATTACAATCAGTTCTGGTCCAGCTTTTATGTAGCTGCCAGGGAAGGAGTGAAGGGGAATACTATAGACTGTCACTTGAATAAGAGCTCTAAATCTACTGACATCACAGCCAAGATGGTGACATTCAGCAGCTGTCTTGAGTCTTTTGGATTTCTATATCAGTCATCAGAACAAGAAGTGAGGGCAAATCTCCCCACAACAGACACAAGTAGTTATTAAAACCTGGCACAGTTTAGCCCCTTACACACAGGGTGGACTCCGTTGGACTCTACTTGCTCAGTGGGGAATCCGTCCACTGATCTCCGCTAAGCAGGTGGATGGCTCATTAAAATCCATAATAAAAGATTAAATTATAAAAAAAGCAGGTGGATGGCTGCTCCTTGTCAGCTCCGCTTATGCAGAGTGGACACAGACACAGTGCGCTCTTCTCTATGGGCGGTCGGATGTAAAAGGACCGCCTGTCCATTTACACCCAACTGCCATGCAATCCGCCAGACAGATGGGGAACAGAGGGATACCATCTGTTTTTAGCAGACAGGAACCAATGTTGGCGGGTGTCAACGGACATGTGTCACTCTATAGAGGAGATTGGAGGGTCCAATAAGGTCCACCTGAAAAAACTGACAGGTGGACCCAATCAGTCTGCCCATGTGAAAAGGGCCTTACCAGTGGCGGTCCATCCATAAGGGGTGCAGGGTTACCACCCCCCTAATACATGCGCCGGGCCCCTATTCTACATGCAGGTTGCTGGGTGCTTGGATTCAATGGGTTGTTTTTTTTTTAAGCACATGATTAGAGCCTGAGGCTCTAATTGACTTAAAAAAAGGGTGGGCTCAGGGCGCAGAGCACTGCGCCCTGAGCCCACCCAGTTCTGTGACAATAGCAAATTAATATTCCCTATTGTCTTTCTGATTCTCCTCCCGGCCAATCAGGAAATGGGTCCTGAGACTCGATTAGCTAGGGAGTCTTAGGGAGGAGAAGCAACGGCCCCGGAGCAAGGTCTCCTCACCTTGGAAGACTGAAGCTATCAGGGCGAGAATCAGGGAGCAGCTCAGCCAGCGGCACTATCCTCTCCAGCCAGACGCCATATTCCAGCAGATCAGCATCAGATCATCCTAGGGAGAAGAAGCACATCCAACTTATCCAGACTTGACTCCCTCTTCCAGGGACATCTCACCCACAGCCACATCCAGCACTCCATCCTGGAGTTCCACTGTATACTGTCTATCCTGAAGAGCAGCAGCCCTACCCCGGATCCTCATCAGCTGCCTCATAAGGTAAGGAGGCCTTTGATCGCACCTACTCGTCTGTCTCCCGCATGGGGGGGGAATTGTCCCCTTCCTGTACATTTCCCATCCCACGTTGGTTTGCCCCCCAAATATTAAGCATCAGCTGCCCTGAGGATGCTTGCCGGAAAATTAATGCTCCGCTCACCCTAAAGGAAATTCAGCAAGCTATTGGTTCCATGCAGGCAAAATATCGGGAGATGATAGTCTCCTGGTGTAATTTTACAAAGCACATATGGAAGCACTGGCTAGTAGGCTGTTGGCATCCTTTTAGGCCACTTATCTCCCTCCCTCGATGTCTACGGCTATACTCAAACCAAGGTCATCCTACCCTTGGTCCACAGAGACTAAACCATGTTTATGCCAGGGCAGGGTACTGACATCAACTGCAAGCTTTACACATGGCCAGTGTTTCAGCTAGGGGTGGCTCCAGGGTGGTGACTTTGCTGGATGCCGAGAAAGCCTTTGACTCGTGGAGTGGGAATATCTGTGGCTCGTCTTTCAGAATTTTGGTCTAGGGCCTAACTTTATCTCCTGGCTGTGGAGGCTTTATTAGGCCCCCTCAGCCAGAGTTTGGACGAATGGTACGTTTTCAGCCTCTGCACCGAGGCACCAGGGAACGCTGTCCCCTCTCCCTGGCCACTGTCCCCTCTCCCCAGCCATTGGCGGAGCTTTTGCGGACCTCTTGGGAGGTACAGGGCATCTAGTTTCCCCCCCGGTTGAAACAGTGTCTCTATATGCAGGCGATACATTACTGTACCTGCTTGACGCCCGATGGTCACTAAGGGCGGCCTTAGCTATCATTGACCGGTTTGGGTTCTTTTCAGGATTTAAGGTGAATTGGGACAAATCACTCCTATTTCCATTGTCAGAGGGGAATCAGTTGGTCGACTCACAGATCCCTCTACAGCAGTTAGTTTTAAATATTTAGGCAATCACAGTCAGAGGGGCCCTCTACGATATTTAGATGACAACTTATACCCTGTGCTCCAACAATTTATCCACCGATGTAATATATGGAATAACCTCCCACTCACTCCGGTGGAGTAAATCTGATAAAAATGTCCTACCTTCCTAAGTTCCTCTACATGTTTTGTCAATTCCCAGTCCCTATCCCGGCTGCTTTCTTTGCTAAACTTGATCGAGCCAGCACCTCATTTATCTGGATGGGCTCGGCCCCCTGAGTGGCCAAAACGACACTGCAGCTTTCGCTGACTGAGGGGGGTTTATCCCTGCCAAACTTCAGTAAATACCATTAGGCTGCACAAATGGTCACGGTGAGGTGGTGGTTTGCTGAAGACATTTCCAATCTGGCGATGAATTTGCAGGCGGCCATTCTGGGGTCCTACTCTGAACTCAACAATCTCATATATCGAGGGCCCAAATATAGTTCCCAAGTAACCACTCCTATGAAAACGCTTATGGCCTAGAAGCAGGTTACCCAGCATCTTAGCAAGGTGGGCACCATATCTCCACACACCCCACTCTGGAGTAATCCCTCCCTACCACATCTCAGATCTTTACCAGATCCCCAGGTCAGGGCTAGATATACTATTACAAAACTGAGTCATATCATGTCAAGAGGGCACCTCCTTCCCCTAGAGGAACTCAAGCGGCACGCATCGGTTGCTTGAAGTGTGGCAGCAGGACATTCCTGCTCTGACGGAAGAGGATTGGACTGAGGTTCTGCAACAATGCATCCCACTTATGATCTCAGCCAAGGACCGCTTTGTCCAACAATATTTTTTGCATCTAGTGTACTACACTCCTCAGGCTCTCCAGGATTTACCCAGGTGTGGATGACACCTGTCCCAAGTGCAGGCAGTCGGTGGGAACTTTCATTCATATGGTGTGGGAGTTCCCCCATATTCAAACTTTGTGGCAGGCAGTGGTCGCTGACATGAATGGGGTTACAGGCTTCTCCCTGGATAGGGACCCACTTGTCTTTCTACTGGGCATCACTGACAATCTGGTAACCACCAAACACATTAAACTCTTAATATTTTACGTGGCCTACTATGCTAGGAAGATGATTCTGTCCAGATGGAAGATCCTAGATCCCCCCAAGCTCTCAGCATGGAGGGCACTTATTAGCGCTGTTCTACCCCTATACAAACTTACTGATATGGGGCACAACTGCCCCCAGAAATCTGGGTAACCTGGGCACAAGCCCTAATAGGCATCTCACGATATGAACAACTCGGACATGTGAGATATGGAAAAAAGTAACTGTCTGAGGGATCCGCAGGTATCGATAGATCCTCCTTTTGCCTTCTAGACGCCGGAAATATATCCCATGGCTTATGTTAGACGTGGCTCCCCCCCCCCCCCACTTCCCCATTTCTCCTCTTTGCCCTTACCCTCTCCCTCTCCCTTCACCCCCGCTTCTACTCTTTCATACTGAACCCCGTAGGGGTGAATTGTTGCTCGAAGGTATGTTGCATTCACCACTAGCCATGATGCTCTGAATATAAACCTTCTCACAGATGGTGAGATATTGCTATTTGGCATTGTGTACTAAGTTTTATTCATAGTTGATTCATGTTGGCTGGTTCCTGTGGTGCAGAACAGATCTGTAACAGCACTGTTGAATTACTCCTTTATGTCAAACTAATGTAACAACATATATATGTGTAATGTTTTACTACTCCAATAAACCTTCCTTCTGTTAAAAAAAAAAAAAAAAAAAGCATCAGCTGCCACTGGGCCTTACCCGTACCTACTTTATGCAAAACCAAAAAACGTTTTGGCTTTAGATACACTTTGGAGTTGATTTGCTAAAGCCCGGTTCACACAATGAGATTATTGGACAAATGATCGCCTTTTTTTTTTTTGCATGCTAGTCTCATATCGAAAATGAAGAGGTTACTAAAGTTATGAAAATGTATGTAATGTATTGTATCTTTGTACGAAAACTGTACTGACTAAACGAAAATCGTATGATCTGGTATCGTACGAGAAAAAAAATTGTGTTTGTCCCTTTGGATAATATCAGATGAACTGTTGTGACCTTGAAAGCTGTGCGCAGTAAGGATTCAGCTTCAAAAGTGATATTTGGGCTTTAAAACTGGAGAGTGTAAAATCTGGTGCAGCTCTGCATAGTAACCAACCAGCTTCTAACTTAAGCTTGTTAAATTAAAGTGATTAAAGTCTTTTTTTTTTTTTTAAATAACAAATATTATATGTTTCTGCTCTGTGCAGTGGATTTTGCACAGAGCAGCCCAGATCCTCCTCAGGCTACTTTTCGCTGCTCTTGCCCCCCCCCTCCTGTCGAGTGCCCCCCTATGGGGTCTACCGAGCCGTGCTGCAGCTTCCTATGTCCATTCAGACACAAAGCTGCTGTTCGGCTCCGCCCCCTCTCTCTCCTGATTGGCTAACTGACTTTGACAGCAGCAGGAGCCAATGGCGCCACTGCTGTCTCTCAGCCAATTAGGATGTAGAGTTCCGGACAGCGAAGAGACTCGTGGACATCACTGGATAGAGATGGGGCTCAGGCAAGTATTAGGGGGGCTAAGAGGGGCTGCTGCATACAGAAGGATTTTTATCTTAATGCATAGATTGCATTAAGATAAAAAAAAATACCTTCTGCCTTTACAACCATTTTAAGCTTTGACAAAAAAAAAAAAAAACCTGGAAGCTGATTGTTTTTTTTGCAGAGCTGCACTATATTTTGCACTTTCCAGGTTTAGTAAATTAACCCTTTAAGTGCAAAGGCCATTTCCAATTGGCCACAGACATTCCAACTTAGGCTCTTTTTACACTGTATGAGTAACATATGGTTCTATTAAACACAGAAATCATGTAGTCCATCAGTTTAATGGTCCATGGAGAGAAGTATCTCTTTTCTTAAAGGAAAATGTTTTTACGTTTATTTTCCATAATCTAACCATTTTATGTTCCATACTTAGAAATAGAGTCATTTTAAGGATCCCCCTACTATGGGCCATATCATCGTCAGGGCTGGACTCAGGCCCTTCCTTCTCTGAGCTGGCCGCTCAACTGTCGGCTAATTTCCAGCTCCCGTCTCTATCCATGGTTACCCAGCTGTTGATGATATCCTGCTCCTCAGTCCTGCCTACTTAAGCCATCCAGTGCAAAGGATGCCTTCGCCTTGGTCACATCACAAGAAATTATCTCCTGCTTTCCTGTTTAAAGACTGGCTTTGTTGACATCCCTTCTGGCTCCAGATCCTGCTTGCTGATCCACTACGTTGATCCCTGACTTCTGGCTTGGTTGACTATCCATTCTGGTTACTGAACTTTGGCTATTTTTTTACTACGTTTTCTTTTTACTTTTATTTTTAAACAAGTGTGATTTAACTGTACTTCTGTCTCAGCCTGATTTCATGGTTTCTGACAATCATGTAATTTCCCTAATAAATGTTCAGCATTGACATGAAGTGCTGCAGAACATAGATTTAGTAAATAGCCAGGACACAATAACCAATGACAATTGAAGTATAAAGGCAATTTTTTTTTATTTTTGGATAGAGTGGAGAGGGATTAGAACACTTCTGAAGATGCCCAGTGAAAGAGGTGAAACGCGTCAAGTGGGGACAAGCAGTGACGTCATTTCCGGCATCTGGAACGAACGTCGAAGTGGTGATCTGACTACACGCTTGTATTAAAACTACCACTGTATATGCAATTGTCTTTAATGTTTTAAATAAAGCCAAAGGATATTGAGCTCATGGAGATTTCTCTAGTAATCCTTATTACATGAACACACTGCACTGCTACAGACCATAATAGCGGAGGAGTGGAGTATAGTGAGAAGCCATATAAACCATACCAGGATACCAACAGGCCATTCTGATTCTAGACCCCTTTCACACTAGAGGCGTTTTTCAGGCACTACAAAAAAAAATAGCACCTGCATAGCGCCTGAAAAAAGCCTCAGCTGCAAAGCCAGTGTGAAAGCCCGAGTGCTTTCACACTGGGGTGCTGCGCTGGCAGGGCATCACAAAAAGTCCTGCCTTTGCAGCAGTGGAGGAGCAGTGAATACACCGCTCCTCCACCGCTCCTGCCCAATGAAAACAATGGGGCAGCACCGTCATACCGCCGGCAAAGCACCGCTTCAGTGCCATTTTGCGGGCGAACTTAACCCCTTTTTGGCTGCTAGCGCGGGGAGTTAAAACCGCCCCCGCTTCTGGCTGAATAGCACCGCTAGAATGACGGTAAAGCAGCGCTAAAAATAGCACGGTGCTGTGAACTCTGCACCTTGAAAGATTCATCTGCACCGGCACTTTGATTTGCACTTATGGACTTTATGAACTAAGATTGTTGCATTGGCACCTTAGTCACATTGATTATTTTATATGTATATCCATTTCAGCCCCGGACTATTTTGCTGGCCAAAGACCAGGCCACTTTTTGCGATTCGGCACTGCGTCGCTTTAACTGACAATTGCACGGTCATGCGACATGGCTCCCAAACAAAATTGATGTCCTTTTTTTCCCACAAATAGAGTTTTCTTTTGGTGGTATTTGATCACCCCTGCAGTTTTTTTTTTGCGCTATAAACAAAAATAGAGCGACAATTTTGAAAAAAACTGATTATTTTTTACTTTTTGTTATAATAAATATCCCCCAAAAATATATAAAAAAACATTTTTTTCCCTCAGTTTAGGCCGATATGTATTCTTCTACATATTTTTGGTTAAAAAAATTGCAATAAGCGATTATTGATTGGTTTGCGCAAAAGTTATAGCGTTTACAAAATAGGGGATCGTTTTATGAGATTTTTATTAATAATTTTTTTTTACTAGTAATGGCGGCGATCAGCGATTTTTATTGTGACTGCGACATTATGGCGGACACATCGGACCTTTTTGACACATTTTTGGGACCATTGTCATTTATACAGCAACCAGTGCTCTATAAATGCAGTGATTCCTGTGTAAATGACACTGGCAGTGACGGGGTTAACCAGTGGGTGGCAGTGTGGGGGTTAAGTGTTCCTAGGGGTGTGCTACTAACTGTGGGGGGCTGGGCTTTCATTTTGTGAACACTGATCTCTGCTCCAATCACATGGAACAGAGATCAGCGTCACTAGTTGCTAGGCAGAACGGGGAGATGCTGTTTACAACAGCATCTCTCTGTTCAGGCGCCCCATGAGATGATCGCGGGTATCCTCGCAGCGATCGAGTCTGCAGGACCCGCGACTGGACTCACGGGGGTCCCGACGCGCTCACGATGGCATGGCGGCATTAGAGATTGGACGTACCTGTACGCCAATATGCCTGCCCATGCCATTCTGCCGACGTACATCGGCGTGCGCCGGTCGGGAACCGGATATACAGACACTCTATGACAGAAAACGCACTACTATATTTCATATGTTTGAATTGATGTATTTATTGATAGAGTGGAGAGAGCACAGAAAGGTAGGTACAGTATTTAATATAGGAGCAGCGCTTTGTTTTTTTCTATATCGATCCAATAAGATTATATCAGCCTAATGCCCCATACACACAGTCAGACATTTCGACCACAAAATCCGTCTGATTTTTTCCAACGGCTTTTGGACGAAACTTGTGTTGCATACACACGGTCGGACAAAATTGTCTGAAAATCCGATCGTTCGGAACGAGGTGACGTAAACATCGTACAACAGGACTACGCAGAGGCCAGTAGCCAATAGCTTTCATCTCCAATTTTTTTTCTGAGCATGCGTGGCTCTTTGTGCGTCAGAATTCTCTACACAAACGATTGGAAAAAGTCAGATCGGATTTTGTTGTCGGAAAATTTGTGATCCCGCTCTCAAACTTTTTCTGTTGGGAATTCCGATGGAAAAAGTCCGATAGAACCCCCACACGATCGTATTTTCCGACAACATAATCTGATCTGACTTTTTCTGTCGGGAATTCCGACCGCATGGGCCATTATACTACAGCAGCAGCTCCATAGTTCACACTGTTTTATAATTTATGATTTATTATTTGGTTAACACTGTTAAAATTCAACACATGACCATAGCGCAGGTATACCATCATAATTAACCATTAGAAGACTTGGCAGGTTTTTATTGCTGTCTGTGTCCCCGAGAGGGAGATTTACCCTCTCTATTTGTCCTGGTAACAAATTGTGAAAGTAAAAGAATATCCCAAATTTTTAGTTTTTACCAGAACAGGCATAGCGGAGAAATCTTACAATGAGGGCAACCCTGTTGCTCACTTTGGGGGGATTTCCTCTCACTTCTTGCTTCGGCTATGGGACAGGAAGTGAAGGGAAATCTCCCCAATAAGATGCAGATGGCAAAAAACTGTTCCTTAAGCTATTTTTTTTTCTTCTTTTTAATGTCTAGGCAATCTAATGCTAAAAAAGAGAAAAGATAACTTTTTCTTCTTATTTAACTATTTTATCGTTTATAAAGTATATCAAGTACATATTTTTCAATGTCATGGCCCCCTTAATGCATTTCATAGACCTGGTCCTCTTACTCAGGATGGAATGGCGAGATCACTGTGAAAATCAAGCAATAAAAAAAATACTCCAAATGGGTATTCTACAAAGTTCCTGAACTTCGAGCAAGAGTAACAAAATTGTTTGCAAACCAGACCCGGGCAGATTCGCTCTTCCCCAATGTGGACTAATCATGCCCATTACTTACAACATGATAAATGGGCCTTTTGCTCTGGCACCATTAATCTAATGTTTGGCGAGTTCCATAAAATATGACTGGTTTTCCATTTCATTTTGTCATGTTACGTTTTCTTGGGGGAGAATGTGGGGCCCCTTTTATTAGTAAATGACGCGCTAGTCGTGTTTTGTAGTATGTGTTCTCAACACTCTCCTCACTTACCCCCAAAATATCACTATGTGAGGATTCCCCGGGGGGAGAGCATTTTCCAAAATGACTCGTCCACTGAGAGAAGTAAGATAATTACTGACCCACTGAGATGTGTGAGATAATTAATGGCCCAGTCAATTAGAAGAAATTCACCTGTGCATCATTAGGAGGAGAATCTTTGTTGTGTGCTAAGTTAGGAAAAATAAAACATAAGCACTACTCCTTAAAGGGCCACCAAACTAAAATGGCATTATTCTCAAAAACAGATTTACACACATTTTTTTATCAATATTCAAGATTAAAAATGTTATACTTATAGAGTTGTATCAGCGGGTTAGAAATATATCAGCCCATCACCATTATTCTCTACCATGAAAGAAAGAAAGACTGTGCTCTGCTTCTGAAAATATTGGTTGGCTGACCCTCTGCCATCATTCATTTCTTTTATTTTTTTATGCTGTCCTTGTCTCTACTGTAATGATTTCTGGTCTTGCTCTGAAACCCAGCATGTAGACAGGAAGTCAAAGTAAATTTCCCCCAGGGGGACACAGACAGCAATAAAACTTTAGAGGACACAAAGTTACCGCCCCTCTATACTATGTAATACCATAAGCCATATAAACTCACCAGCCACTTTATTAGGTACACCTCTCCTAGTACCGGGTTGAACCCCTTTTGCCTTCAGAACTTTCTCAACCACTTAAAGACCGCCGTATTGCCATTGTACGTCATCGCAATGGCACAGGCAGGCACAAGCACGTACATGTACGTGCCTGCCTTCCAGCGGGTGGGGGGTCCGATCGGACCCCCTCCCGATGGATACGGCGGTCCGGTTCGCTGCAGGAGCGATCCGTGATGAGAGGATGGCCGTTGGTTTCTGGCCACCCCCTCTGGATCGCTCCTGGCCAATGAGAAGCTTCCTCCCACTGTGTATTGTTTACACAGGAAGGAGAAAGTGATATCATTCTCCTTGGGGCGGTCTTTTTGACCGGACTACGAGGAGAAGACTAAAAGTAAGTGTGCACCAACACTACACTCACATGTAGGTACACACAGGCACACAAACCCCCCCTCCCCCCCCCCAGTCACAGTGTCACTGATTGCATTGATCATTTCTTTACTGATCACTGCATTCAGTGTCAGTTGTAACAGTAAAAACTGTCAGGGCAGTTAGTGTTAGGTCCAGGGTAGCCCCCTATCACCCCCCAATAAAGATTTAACCCCCTGATTGCCCCTAGAGTTAACCCTTTCACCCCCTTTTGCCAGTGTCACTAAGCGATCATTTTTCTGATCGCTGCATTAGTGTCGCTACTGTCGCTAGGTAGCTAGTTATTTTTTTAGGTTCACCGCCAGGTTTTTATATCGCTAGGTACCCCGATATACTACCGAATAATGGTTTTAACCCCCTGATTGCCCCTAGTTAATCCTTTCACCCCCTTTTGCCAGTGTCACTAAGCAATCATTTTTCTGATCGCTGCATTAGTGTTGCTACTGTCGCTAGGTAGCTAGTTATTTTTTTAGAAAAAGGGGAAAAACCGCGCTTATCAAATAAGAAACTATAAAAAAGCAGCAACCCAAATGTTATACTACATTTGGCATAAAGGAAAAAAGGGTGGGTTGCGCTGAAAAAAAGTTTACTAAACAAAACAAAAAATACACTTATGTGAAAAAACTCCAATAACTTTAACTTAATAATTTGTCAATCCTATGCGGAAAAGTTTTAAGTGCAAGGAAATTTAAAATATATATCAATATTGTCAGTGAAGATACCATAAATAATAATGAATGATGTGAACATTCAAAGAAAGAAGCAATGTGACATCCAATGACCAATTGCCTTAAAACATTAATAGAACATCAATATATGTGAAAAAAATCATAACATTGAATATTAAAGTGTTCATAAAGTCCATGAAAAGTATCTATTTTCAAAGTATTCCACGGTGATATAGTGACAGCATAAATATCCAAAACGAACGTGAACCGTGCACAACCTCCACCACAGATATTACTGCCGCTTACCGAAGGTGTATGGTTCCTTATTACAGAGCCCCCTATCACCCCCCAATAAAGATTTAACCCCCTGATTGCCCCTAGAGTTAACCCTTTCACCCCCTTTTGCCAGTGTCACTAAGCGATCATTTTTCTGATCGCTGCATTAGTGTCGCTACTGTCGCTAGGTAGCTAGTTATTTTTTTAGGCTCACCGCCAGGTTTTTATATCGCTAGGTACCCCGATATACTACCCAATAATGGTTTTAACACCGTGATTGCCCCTAGTTAACCATTTCACCCCCTTTTGCCAGTGTCACTAAGCGATCATTTTTCTGATCGCTGCATTAGTGTCACTAGTGCAGCTAGGTAGCTAGTTATTTTTTTAGGTTCACCGCCAGGTTTTTATATCGCTAGGTACCCCGATATACTACCGAATAATGGTTTTAACCCCCTGATTGCCCCTAGTTAACCCTTTCACCCCCTTTTGCCAGTGTCACTAAGCGATCATTTTTCTGATCGCTGCATTAGTGTCGCTACTGTCGCTAGGTAGCTAGTTATTTTTTTAGGTTCACCGCCAGGTTTTTATATCGCTAGGTACCCCGATATACTACCCAATAATGGTTTTAACCCCCTGATTGCCCCTAGTTAACCCTTTCACCCCCTTTTGCCAGTGTCACTAAGCGATCATTTTTCTGATCGCTGCATTAGTGTCACTAGTGCAGCTAGGTAGCTAGTTATTTTTTTAGGTTCACCGCCAGGTTTTTATAGCGCTAGGTACCCCGATATACTACCCAATAATGGTTTTAACCCCCTGATTGCCCCTAGTTAACCCTTTCACCCCTTTTTGCCAGTGTCACTAAGCGATCGTTTTTCTGATCGCTGCATTAGTGTCGCTAGTGTCGCTAGGTAGCTAGTTATTTTTTTAGGTTCACCGCCAGGTTTTTATAGCGTTAGGTACCCCCATATACTACCCAATAATGGTTTTAACCCCCTGATTGCCCCTAGTTAACCCTTTCACCAGTGATCACAGTATAAGTGTCACTGGTGATGCTGGTTAGCCAGTTAGTTATTTAGGTTCCCCGTCAGGTTTTTATATAGCGCCAGGGACCCCCATATACTACCTAATAAAAATTTGAACCCCCTGATTGCCCCTAGTTAACCCTTTCACCACTGATCACCGTATAAGTGTTACCGGTGACTCTGGTTAGTTTGCTTTTTATAGCATCAGGGCACCCACCATTTATTACCCAATAAAGGTTTAACCCCCTGATCACCCGGCGGGTGATATCAATTAGGTTTTAGGGTCAGGGTCTGCGTCGCCCCAGGCAGCGCTAGGTTAGTGCCAGTACCGCTAACACCCACACGCAAAGCATAAACCTCCCGTAATGGTATAGAATCTGAACAGATCAATATCTGATCTGATCAGATCTATACTAGCGTCCCCAGCAGTTTAGGGTTCCAAAAAAACGCATTGTTAGCAGGATCAGCCCAGATACCTGCTAGCACCTGCGTTTTGCCCCTCTGCCCAGCCCACCCAAGTGCAGTATCGATCGATCACTGTCACTTACAAAACACTAAACACATAACTGCAGCGATCGCAGAGTCAGGCCTGATCCCTGCGATCGCTAACAGTTTTTTTGGTAGCATTTTATATTTAAATCCGGAAGGCAGTGCTTGGTTTTCGGGGTCCCGTACGTGGCTAGGCTCCCAAAAAGTCCCCCACATGTGGTATCCCCATACTCGGGAGAAGCAGCAGAATTTATTTTGGGGTGTAATTTGACTTATGCCCATAGCATGTGTGAGCAATATATCATTTAGTGACAATGTTGTGCAAAAAAAAAAAAGTTTGTAATATTCCCGCAACTTGTGGCAAAATATAAAATATTCCATGGACTCAACATGCCTCTCAGTAAATAGCTTGGGGTGTCTACTTTCCAAAATGGGGTAATTTTGGGGGGTTTTATGCTATTTTGGCATTTTATGGCCTTCGAAACTGTGATAGGTAGTGAGGAGTGAAATCAAAAAATTTGCACCCTTAGAAATCCTGAAGGTGGTGATTGGATTTCGGGGTGCCGTGCGCGACTAGACTCCCAAAAAGTCCTACACATGTGGTATCCTCATACTCGGGAGAAGTAGCGTAATATATTTTGGGGTGCAATTCCACATATAACCATGGCATCTGTAAGCAATATATCATTTAGTGACAACTTTTTGTAAAAAAAAAAATTTTTTTTATTTTTTGTCATTATTCAATCCCTTGGGACAAAAAAAAAATATTCAATGGTCTCAACATACCCATCAGCAAATAGCTTGGGGTGTCTACTTTCCAAAATGGGGTCATTTGGGGGGGTTTTGTGCCATCTTGGCATTTTATGGCCTTCAAAACTGTGATAGGTAGTGATAGGTAGTGAGGAGTAAAATAAAAAATTTATGCCCTTAGAAATCCTGAAGGCGGTGCTTGGATTTTGGGGTCCCGTAAGTGGCTAGGCTCCCAAAAAGTCCCACACATGTTGTATCCCTGTACTCAGGAGAAGCAGCAGAATGTATTTTGGGGTGTCATTTCACATATGCCCATAGCATGTGTGAGCAATATATCATTTAGTGACAACTTTGTGCAAAAAAAAAAGTTTGTAATATTCCCGCAACTTGTGGCAAAATATAAAATATTCCATGGACTCAACATGCCTCTCAATAAATAGCTTGGGGTGTCTACTTTCCAAAATGGGGTCATTTTGGGGGGTTTTGTGCTATTTTGGCATTTTATGGCCTTCGAAACTGTGATAGGTAGTGAGGAGTGAAATCAAAAATTTGCACCCTTAGAAATCCTGAAGGTGGTGATTGGTTTCGGGGTGCCGTGCGCGACTAGACTCCCAAAAAGTCCCACACATGTGGTATCCCCATACTCAGGAGAAGTAGCGGAATATATTTTGGGGTGCAATTCCACATATAACCATGGCATGTGTTTTTTTTTTTTTGTCATTATTCAATCCCTTAGGACAAAAAAAAATATTCAATGGGCTCAACATACCCATCAGCAATTTCCTTGGGGTGTCTACTTTCTAAAATGGGGTCATTTGGGGGGGGTTTGTACTGCCCTGCCATTTTAGCACCTCGAGAAATGAGATAGGCAGTCATAGATTAAAAGCTGTGTAAATTCCAGAAAATGTACTCTAATTTGTAGACGCTATAACTTTTGCGCAAACCAAAAAATATACGCTTATTGACATTTTTTTTACTAAAGACATGTGGCTGAATAAATTTTGCCCTCAATGTATGACTAAAATTTAGTTTATTCGATTTTTCTTATAACAAAAAGAAGAAAATATATTTTTGTTTCAAAATTTTCGCTCTTTTTCCATTTATATCGCAAAAAATAAAAATCGCAGAGGCAATCAAATACCATCAAAAGAAAGCTCTATTTGTGGGAAGAAAAGGATGCAAATTTAGTTTGGGTGCAATATTGCATGACCGCGCAATTACCAGTTAAAGCAGCGCAGTGCGAAATTGGAAAAAGACCTCTGGTCCTTAAGGTGTTTATTGGTCCGGGGCTGAAGTGGTTAATACTTTGTGGCATAGATTCAGCAAGATGTTGGAAACATTCCTTAAAGATTTTGGTCCATATTGACATGATGGCATCACATGATGCAAATCTTCCGTTCCACCACATCCCAGGGGTGCTCTTTTGGACTTAGATCTGGTGACTTTGGAGTACTGAACCCTCCCCCCCCCATCAATTGCAGCCACTGTGTCCATCAATTGCAGCCATTGTGCCCATCAAACGCAGCCTCTGTGCCCATCAAACGCAGCCTCTGTGCCCATCAATTGCAGCAATTGTGTCCATCATATGCAGCCATTGTGCCAATCAATTGCAGCCATTGTGGCCATCAAACGCAGCCACTGTGCCCATCAATTGCAGCCACTGTGTCCATCAATTGCAGGCATTGTGCCCATCAAACGTAGCCACTGTGCCCATCATATGCAGCCATTTGTGCCCATCATATGCAGCCATTGTGCGTGGGGGTCCCCCTCAAAATCCATACCAGGCCCTTCAGGTCTGGTATGGATTTTAAGGGAAACCCCACGCCAAAAAAAAAATGGCTTGGGGTCCCCCTCAAAATCCATACTAAACCCTTATCCAACCTGGCAGGCCGCAGGAAAAGAGGGGGGCAAGAGAGCACCCCCCTCCTGAGCCGTACCAGGCCACATGCCCTCAACATTGGGAGGGTGCTTTGGGGTACCCTCCAAAGCACCTTGTCCCCATGTTGATGAGGACAAGGGCTTCATCCCCACAACCCTGGCCGGTAGTTGTGGGGGTCTGTGGGCAGGGGACTTTAACAAGGGGACCCCAGATTCCGGCCTCCCCCCCGTGTGAAATGGTAAAGAGGTATACCCCTACCATTTCACCAAAAAAGTGTCAAAAGTGTTAAAAATGGCAAGAGCCAGTTTTTGACAATTCCTTTATTAGTCTTCTTCTTTCCATCTTCTTTGGGTCTTCTTCCTTCTTCCTTCCTTCATCCTTCGGTTTCTTCCTCCATCTTCTTCTTCCTCCGATCCTCTGCTTCTTGCTCCGGTGTTCTCGTCCGGCATCTTGCTCCACGCGTCTCTTCTTCCTCACTTTGTTCTCGGGCCGCTCCGTGCAATGGGAGGCTCCCGCTGTGTGACACTTCTGACAGTTCTTATATAACGGAGGGTGGGGCCACCCGGTGACCCCTCCCCCCTCTGACGCACGGTTCCGTTATATAAGTGTCAGAAGAAGAGAAGTGTCACACAGCGGGAGGCTAGTGTTGGTTTTCGTCGGTCGGACTAGCATACAGACAAACTGATTTTTCGAGTCCATCGGAAAGATTTGAAACATGTTAAATCAGATTTTTAGACAGCAAAGGCCCGATGAAGCCCACTCATGATCGAATTGTCTGGCGGATTCGTTCCGTCGGACCTAGTCCGTCGAAAAGTCCGGTCGTGTGTATGCAGCATAACACATTTAGTAGCAGCAGCATGCTTTTTTTTTGTATCACCAGTCATAATGGGGTTAAAAAACTAAAATTAGCTTTTTATAGTACAAAAAGAGCAGATAATTGTTACTATAAGGGGTTCATTTATACTGTGAAACAATCAAAGTAATAATATATATTACTTATATCATATATAATAATAAATACACACAGAAGTAGGATATATGGGCATTTTAACCACCTACCGACCGCTGTACGCTGTTATACGTCGGCACAATGGCAGTGGTAGGCAAGTGGGCGTACCTCTACGTCCCCTTTAAATGAAGGGGCTAGCAGGCGCGGGCGTGCCCAAGGCATTTCCCCATGCTGCCTTGTGACATGATAGAGATCACTGCTCCCTCTCATCGGGAGCAGTGATCGCTGTCATGTGAGTGGAAGCCCATCTCCCCCACAGTTAGAATCAGTCCCTAGGACACACTTAACCCCTTCATCGACTCCTAGTGGTTAACCCCTTCCCTGCCAGTGTAATTTACACAGTAATCAGTGCATTTTTATAGCACTGATCATTGTATAAGTTACAGTGGTCCCAAAATAGTGTCAAAAGTGTCCAATGTGTTCGCTAAAATGTCGCAGTCCCGAAAAAAATTGCAGATCTCCGCCATTACTAATAACAAAAAAAAGTAATAATAAAAATGCCATAAAACTATCTTCTATTTTATAGACGCTATAACTTTTGCGCAAACCAATCAATATACGCTTATTGCGTTTTTTTTTACCAAAAATATGTAGAAGAATACATATCGGCCTAAACTGAGAAAAAAATTGTTTTTTTATATATTTTTGGGGGATGTTAATTATAACAAAAAGTAAAAAATATTGCGTTTTTTTCAAAATTGTCGCTCTTCTTTTGTTTATAGGGAAAAAAATAAAAAACGCAGAGGTGATCAAATACGACCAAAATAAAGCTCTATTTGTGGTTAAAAAAAGGACGTAAATTTTGTTTGGGTGCAACATCGCATGACCACGCAATTGTCAGTTAAAACAACGCAGTGCCGAATCGCAAAAAGTGCTCTGGTCAGGAAGGGGGTAAAATCTTCCGGGGCTGAAGCGGTTAACTAAAAGTCAGACATGAAGCTATATGAAGGGTGGAAAGGAGATAGAAATCTGCTATATTAACCACTTGCAGACCGCCTTCCGCATATATACTGCAGCAAGGCAGCTCGGCTGCACGGACTGCCAGGTACGTCGGTCTGTGCACATGGTATTGTGGGCAGGCATCCGGGGGACTCGATGTCCGTCGGCCACCTGCGATCACGGTAAAGAGAGGCAGAACGAGGATCTGCCTATGTAAACAAGGCGGATCCCCATTCTGACAGGGGAAGAGAGAGAGATCAGCTGTTCCTTGTAATCAGGATCAGCGATCTCTCTGTACTCCCAGTGAGCCCATCCCCCTGACAGTTAGAAAACACCTCTCTAGGCAACACTTAACCCTTTGATTGCCCCCTAGTGTTAACCCCTTCCCTGCCAGTGTCAATTATACAGCATATTTATAGCACTGATCACTGTATTGGTATCACTGGTCACCAAAAAGTTACACACGATCAGAAATTCCACCAGGAAAAGTCAGATGTGAGCTTTTGGTTGGAAAATGCTATTGTGTGTATGCTCCTTCGGACTTTTGCTGGTGGAATTCCGACCAGCAAAAGATTGAGACCAGGTTCTCGATTTTTCAGTCGGAAAAAGTTTCGATCAGAAATTCCGATCATCTGTACAAATTCCGACGTGCAAAAATTCCTACGCATGCTCGGAAACAATTTGACGCATGCTCGGAAGCATTGAACTTAATTTTCTCGGCTCGTCGTAGTGTTGTATGTCCCCGCGTTCTTGACGGTCAAAAGTTCCGAGAACTTTTGTGTGACTGTGTGTATGCAAGCCAAGCTTGAGCGGAATTCCATTGGAGAAACCATCCAAGTTTTTTCCGACGGAAAATCCACTCGTGTGTATGGGGCATTAATTTCAGATTTGCCCGCTGCAATGTCGCAGTCCCACTAAAAATCGCTGATCCCCACCATTACTAGTAAAAACAATAAAAATAAATAAAAGTCCCTAAATCTTTCCTGTATTTTTTAGACACTATAGCTTTTGCGCAAAAGCAATCTCATTTACGCTTGCTTTTTTTTTTTGGGGGGGGGATTTTTTTGCGTTACCAAAAACATGTAGCAGAATAAATATTGGCCTAAACTGATGAATACATTTATTTTTTATATTTTTGTTTTGGATATGTATTCTAGCAGAAAGTAAAATAATATTGTTTTTTTTTCAATTGTCAGTCTTTTCATGTTCATATCACAAAAAAATAAAAAACCGGGTGATCAAATACCACCAAAGGAAATATTGGATATGTTTCAAGCTGTAAAAAAATATTGGACTTTTTCAAAATTGTTGGTCTTTTTTTGTTTATAGCGCAAAATAATAAAAACCCCAGAGGTAATCAAATTCCACCAAAAAAAAAGCTCTATCTGTGGGAAAAAAAAAACATCAATTTTGTTTGTGTACAATGTCGCACGACCGCCCAGTTGTCAGTTAAAGCGACGCAGTGTCATATCACAAAAAATGACCTGGTCATTAAGGGGGTAAATCCTTCCGGGGCTACTAAATTCTGAGACTTTTTTCTTATCCCATGGATATGATCATTTTAAATATAATGCACAATACAGGTAAAAGTTTAATGTATATGTCATTGTAATGCCTTATATTACCTCCAGTCTTATCAGCCTCCACCTTCTCTGTGTTCAGATGCTGATCTTCCCTGCACACAGTCTTTAAAGTTTTTTTTTTTTTTAACCACAAACAAGTCAATACTTACCTGCTCTGTGTAATGGTTTTGCACACAGCAGTCCTGATTCTCCTCTTCTGGGGTCCCCCACCGACGCTTCTGTCTCCTTCTTCAAAATGCCCCAATAGCAAGCTGCAAAGTATAGTATAGAGTGCTTGCTAAAAAAAAAGAAAAAAACTTCTCCCTTTAGAACCACTCACTTCCTGCCCAGGACTACATGTCCCATGAGGCATTGCTCCTCACACATTCACATTCACAAGTTATCAGGCACTTACTGACATGTATGGATGGTGTACTGAGCTGTATGTGTGCTGCACTGTATTTCCTGATATGTAAACAAACAATGCATTCTGTATGCAGGCCAAATAATCGGCTGGCCGATTGATTATGAAAATAGTTGACAACTATTTTCATATTCGATTTGTTTTCGATTAATTGTTTGGGCCCTACATAGAACAGCCTAATAAAGAACACAAGATACAGGAACATGTCAGAAAGCACTCCTACAATGATCACAGCCCTGTTGCTTAAAATCTAGAGCAGGTATTTCCATACCTCCCAACTTTTTGAGATGGGAATGAGGTACACCTATCAGCAAAAGTATGCAGGCATAGGACACACCCCTTGCCACACCCCCTTAAAGGAGAATTATACAAAAAAACAAGATAGGTTTAACACACAAGTGCTTTTTTTACCACTACTATTCCTTTATATTGGGGACAGTCCCTCGAAATCAGGGACAGTTGGGAGCTATGGTTCCAGTCAGCACACCCTTTTCCCATAAACTTGAAAGGATGTTGTATCTGCAGTGCTGGTTCTTCTTATACAACTGTATGAGACATTAACACACAGGCACAAGAGGCTAGCACAACATTTTCACTGCATGGGATGGAGACAGCAGCTATTGTTACATAGTAAGGTTGAATAAAGACACCAGTCCATCCTGAGTGAGTGTCTACAATTGTCCCTATCCCTGCACATTGCGTCTCATCAAGATGCTCCTCCATTATATATTATTTGTTTTTAAGGTATCCATATAGCACCATCAATTTACACAGCGCACCACACACATTGGTCCCCACACCCAAGGAGCCCAGGTCCCAGAATCCAAGGTCCCCAACTCACATTCATATACTAGGGCCAATTTTGGACAGAAGCCAATTAACCTACCTGCATCTCTTTGGAGTGTGGGAGGAAAACGAAGTACCCGGAGGAAACCCACACAGGGAGAACATGCAAACTCCAGGCAGGTAGTGTCGTGGTTGGGATTCGAACCAGCGACCCTTTTTACTGGTAGGCAAAAGTGATACCCACTACACCACCGTGCTGCCAATTGTCTTAGTTTGATGTTCTGAGAGGGTTGTGGGAATGAATAAAGTTTTAAATATTTATGAATTTGTAAGAGCTTATTCACACAGATAGCCACTGGTGAGAATCTGCTATTCTTGCTGGCAGAGAAACTACCTCCATGTGTGCGAACAGGCAAGACCAGCAGCAGTGTAACCAGATTTGTACCCTGTAACCTTCTTTCTGGTTACATGCAATTAGGGGTTCTAACCGACCCTGGACATAGACGCTTTTCTTCCAGGGACAGCATTTTTTTCTCAGCTCCAGCAGGCAGGGGGCAGAGTTTGACATCATACACTGTACAGCATAAAAAAGAGAGCTGAGTGTAATCTGAGACCTGAGTGAATGGAATGGATAACCCCTCCCCTCTACACAGTCTGATAGAAAAATACACAGGTGAGGCTGTCAATCGCTTGCTGTATGCTGGACGGGGGGATGGTCCTTCTCCCAGGATTCTGTGCTATCTGCATAGACTGCCAGAAGTGCCTAATGCAGATGGCAGAGGGAGCAGAGATCAGACAGAAATCACAATAGGTGTTTTGGATTGAGGTAAGAAGGATATATTCTGTTTATTTGAGTTCTGATTCTCAAAAAATGGTTTGCTTATCTCTAGTATGTTACCTTTACTCTTGTTCTCATTAAGCCAGCCTGATCAGCCTCCTGCAGCAACGTGTTCAGTTACTATCTGCATACATCCACCGAGTGAGACATTATTTCCCATGTATGCTTAATAATCATTGCACGTTTGATATTCCAGGAACTGTATTCCCAGTGTTCCAAGATGCTAGAGCATAAAGCATCACAATCACAGGGAGATTACCGAGAGATATGTGTGTTCTCCACATTTAACAGTTCATATTATTTGGCATATGCAAGATGTGCTAACAAAGACTGAAAAAAAACAAGTGGCAGCAAATCAAACTGGGTGATAATGAATTACAAATGTCTTTTAGAAGCAAAATGATTACACCATCAAAACGAAATAATAAGTGTGAGACACAAAATAATATAAAATAAAACAGACAGTCTTGCTCATGGTAGATCGTAGTTCGAACACAATTCCAGCACGCATTTTTCTGCACCCGTTTCTAAATATATATATCATTAAATGTATAGCCCAGCACTTACAGGGCCTTCAAAAGTATTCATACCCTTTCAAATTTCACACATTTTGTCGTGTTACAACAAAAAAAGTAAATGTATTTTATGTAATAGACCAGGGGTCTCCAGACTGCGGCCCAGGGGCCAGATGCAGCTCTTTGCCTTCCATTATCTGGCCTTTGGGGCACTATTCGTCCCACTTATGTAAGACACTATTCTGCCTTCTGACACCAAAAATGGGACATAATTCATGCCACTGGCACCAACAATGGGGCACGAGTACTCCCCCCAGTATCAAAGATGGGGCACTGTTCACTCCAACTAATGCCTGGAAATTTTTCTATTGAGTGACTTGTATAGCACTACCTATACAAACTGAATTGCCTCAGGGTGCTTTCTTGCCACCAGAGTCCATCTGTGGCTTTTGCATGGTCCTTTTACCCCACAAGGTCCTGACACGCTTACAAATACATACACATATTAAGACCATTATTATTATTTTTTTTTATTTTTAGACAAGGTCTAATTAACCAGCATGTCTTTGGAGTGTCGGAGGAAACCCCCACAGGCACAGGGAGAACATGCAAACTCCAGGCAGATGGTGTCGTGGTCAGGATTTGAACCAGCGACCCTATTGCTGCTAGGTGAAAGCACTAACCACTACACCACCGTGCTGCCCATTCTGACTGACCATAGTCCGGTCCCCCCTAAAGTCTGAAGGACAGTAAACTGGCCCTTTGTTTGGGAAGTTTGGAGACCCCTGTAATAGACCAACACAAAGTGGCTCATAAATTTGAAGTGGAAGGAAAATGTTAAATGTTTTTCAATTTTTTTTTACAAATAAATATGTGAAAAGTGTGGTGTGTATTTGTATTCAGCCCCCCTGACTCAATACTTTGTAGAACCATCTTTCACTGCAATTACAGCTGCAAGTCTTTTTGGGGATGTCTCTGCCAGCTTTGCACATCTAGAGAGTGAAATTTTTGCCCATTCTTCTTTGTAAAATAGCTCAAGTTCTGTCATTTTATTCTGATTGGATGGAGAGCGTCTGTGAACAGCAATTTTCAAGTCTTGCCACAGACTCTCAATTGGATTTACAGTATTTCACAAAAGTGAGTGCACCACTCACTTTTGCAACATTTCTTTTTTTTCAGATCCTTTAGAGTTCTTTGCCTTGAGGTGCCATGTTGAACTTTCAGTGACCAGTATGAGAGAGTGAGAGTGATAACACCAAATTTAACACACCTGCTCCCCATTCACACCTGAGATGTTGTAACACTAAGGCTCGGTTCACACAGGGGCGACTTGTCCAGGCGACTTCGCCGCCTGACAAGTCGCGCTCCGTTCTGTACTATGGAACAATTTTAATAGGAGCGACTCAAGTCGCTCCGACTTAGAAAAAAGGTTCCTGTACTACTTTTGCGGCGACTTCCGGCGACTTGCATTGACTTCTATACAGAAGTCGTTTTGCAAGTTGCCGCTGATCGTGTGCAGGTCGCGACGCTGCAAGTCGTGCCGCCCGCTGTGTGAACCAAGCCTAAGGAGTCACATGACCCCGGGGAGGGAAAATGGCTAATTGGGCCCAATTTGGACATTTTTACTTAAGGGTGTACTGAGTTATTTTGAGGGGACAGAACATTTACATTGTTATACAAGCTGTACACTCACTACTTTACATTGTAGCAAAGTGTCATTTCTTCAGTGTTGTCACATGAAAAGATATAATAAAATATTTACAAAAATGTGAGGGGTGTACTCACTTTTGTGAGATACTGTAGGTCTGGACTTTGACTGGGTCATTCTAAAACATAAATAAACTTTGAACAAAACCATTCCATTGTAGCTCTGGCTGTATTTTTAGGGTTGTTGCTCTACTGGAAGGCGAATCTCTGTCCCAGTCTCAAATCTTTTGCAGACTCTGGTTTTCTTCTAAGATGGCTTTGTATTTGGCTTCATCCATCTTCTCATCAACTCTGAGCAGCTTTCCTGTCCCTACTGAAGCAAAGCATCACCACAACATGATTCTGCCACCACCATGTTTCACAGTCAGGATGGTGTCTTCAGGATGATGTGCAGTGTTAGTTTTCTGCCACACATAGCGTTTTGCTTTTAGTCCAAAAAATTTAATTTTGGTCTCATCTGACCAGAGCACCTTCTTCCACAAGGCTTCTAGCAAACTGCCAACAAGACGTCTTATGGCTTTCTTTCAACAACGGCTTTCTTCTTGCCATTCTTCCATGAAGGACAGATTGCCCTGTGGACAGATTCTCTCACCTGAGCTGTGGATCTCTGCAGCTCCTCCAGAGTTACCATGGGCCTCTTGGCTGCTTCTCTGATTAATGCTCTCCTTGCCCGGCCTGTCAGTATAGATGAACGGCTGTGTCTTGGTAGGTTTGCAGTTGTGCCATACTCTTTCCATTTTTGGATAATGTATTGAACAGTGATCCGTGAGATGGTCAAAGCTTGGGATATTTTTTTATGACCTAACCCTGCTATTTACTTCTCCACAACTTTATTCCTGACCTTGAAGTGTTTCTCAAGCCTAAACTTTTTTTTACCTTAATACATTCCCTGCATTAAGGTAAAAATATTTAGGTAAGAATATCCTTACTGGACACTGTTACCTCCATGCATCAGGAGTGGGGTCACCAATATTATCCTGTATAATACGAGGACATATATAAATGACGTCAGCAGCTTAATATCCTGGTGACGTCATATGACGTCCGGTCAGTATATCGCAACCACTTTGCTGACGTCATATTGCTATATGGCGGGCGGCAAGTGGTTAAACTTCCTAGAATTTTGTGCTGCATCTCCATCCACCCAGTGCAATATATCTTCAAAATGTGGACCCCAATAAAATATAAATAAATAAATAAAATATGCTGGTTTCCCCGCATCCAATTTGCATGTCAGGAGACTGTGATTGGCTCTCAATGGAGCCGGTTCACACAGCTCCGCGACAGCTGCAGAGCGGTTTGCAGAAGAGTCCTGTGCATCTTCTGGTCCGTTTCAGGTCCGAATCCAGCCTGATTCGTCCCTGAAACAGAGAACAGGGAGGTACTGGACCCTTGATCCCAGTATGAGGCAAAACAAATTAATAAATAATAAAAAATAAAAAAAAAAGAAGAAGAGGAGAGGGCAAGAGAGACTAAAAAGAGCAGAGGGGAATGAAAGGAAATAGAGGAGAGAGGAAAGAAGGGGTGCACAGAAGGGGGGAGGGTCATAGCTCCAACCTAGGACATGATGATGCCACCACTAGGAAGGAAATGGTTTGAAACCAAGGGGAGTCCAAAAAGAATTTCCAGACACACCAGGTGGCCATATACATCAAAAATTTGTCATGTTGCTGTGCTATCAGCTACTCAAGGCGCTGTAACTGGGTGAGTTCAGCAACCCATTCCTTGATTGTGGGGGCATCCATCAATTTCCAATGACTGGCTACGACATTTCAAGCTGCTTTAAGGAAAAAACTTCCCTTTTTAGCAGTCGAGATAGAACCTGGTTGTAGTGAGGGAAGAGCTATTGAAGGAAAATACAGGACCAGAAGTTATGGATGATTTGGCGCTCCTATCAAATGTGTAACAATTCGCGGGATCAACTTATACATCCTGTGAAGTGTCGCCAGACAACAATACATTCGCGTAAGTATTTTATTGATCTTCTCTAAGCCCCTGTACACACGGTCGGACATTCTGCCAACCAAATCCGTCGGATTTTGTCCGTCGGATCTTGTCCGAAACTGTTGCATACACACGGTCGGACTAAGTTGTCGAAAAATCTGATCATTCAGAACGTGATGACGTAATTTCGTTACGATGGGACTACGTTCAGGCTAGTAGCCAATAGCTTTGATGTAAGAATTTGATCTGAGCATGCGTGGCACTTGGTCCGATCAAAATTGTCTACACATGATCAGAGTATGTCCGATCTAACCAGTTGGTCAGAAAATATTTCCAACAAGTTGGAAAATTGGGTCCGACGGATATTCCGATGGAATCAGTCCGATGCATACCACACACAGTCGGATTATCCGACAACACGGTCCGATAGGACACATTTCGACGGATTCTCCGACCGTGTGTACAAGGGCTAAGATGGCTGCTGAGATACATGTTTTATGGGTGAGAGTGTACATTTCGAGACCTGAGTACGAGAAGCTCCTGTCTAGAGCTCTCTCCCATTCCTTGATATAGAAAGGGGGGCCTAAATGGGAGTGATTAAAAATTTGTGCGATAACATGTGTGGGTGAGTTGGTCTGCATGCGCAAGTGCTCAAAGGGAGTTAAAGTTCTGTCAAGAGTAGTGGTTCTAGAAAGGGATAACATGAAGTGGCAAAGCTGTAGGTACTGCCACCATCGCCCAGGGGTGCAGACCATGTCCACTAACGGGTTTGAACTAATTATGGCTTAGGGCAGAAGAGATGGATGACATCTGTTCTTGGGACAATCTGAGAAAGATAGGAGATGTCGCCCTCGGGGTGAACATCATATTGCCCATGATCTGCATCATGAGGCCTATATTAGAGGAGAGCCAAAGACTTTTGAACTAATGCATTATTCCTTTTGCTCCTTTGTCCTGACCTAACTGAACCCACCCTTCATCTCCACAGATGCCTACTTACCTCGATCCAGTGACTATGGCCTCCAGTGATTCCTTTCCCCAAATGTCGCAAGTTTAACTTCTATTGAGCTGTGTCCCAAGGCTGGAGACGAAGAGAGAACCCCATAGAAGTCTATAGAGTTGTCATGCACAGACATGGACATAATGGAGACAATGGATGCCATAGCTGCTGGGCCAGGGTAAGTATGTATCTGCGGAGGGGCAGGGTTTGGTTAGGTTAGGAAAGGGGCATAAAAGATAAGCTTCCGTGTCTTCAAGCGCACTTATCCTTTAGGAATCTAGGTCCATTTGATGCAGAAGATTTTACAAACCTGAAATGACATAAAATAATTAAATGAGCGGAAAGTTCAGATTACTTTTCACACTGGTCCCTCCCAATGAAACGGAAAGTTAGCTGTAAGGTGTGGTTGTTCTTAATGACGTGAGAAGCAGTCCCTCACCAAATGTTCTCCGGACAATGCCAAACATTTTCCACTGCAGGATTTTTACTCAGATTCAATGACTTGATAGTGCAAATCATAGCCTGAGGAGTATAGATTCTTTCCCCGTCAGAAATGAATATTAGGAATATATAAAAAATGAGTTTGTTTATTACAGCCAAATTATAACAAGTTGGAGTTTACAGCAGTAATAAACCCAAAAGCACAAATGTAAGCTATATGGCAGCTTACCATTTATTAAATGTGGGGGCTGCATTTGTTTTTGGCTTTTTTTCCTTTATTTTCACCTGGTGATCCTGCCAGTAACACACTTTCCATTTAGGCTGTCTCCACTCTGGATGGAGGATCAACAGAGCCACTTTTGGACAGCAGCATTGTCAGTCTGGGTAGTACAGTAGGTAGTGTTAGATGCACTAGCAGTCTTAGATTAAGACTTATGCCCTGTACACATGGTCAGACAATTCGACGACAAAATCCAGCGTATATTTTTCCGACGGATTTTGGCCCAAACTTGTCTTGCATACACACGGTCGCAAAGTTGTCGGAAAATCCGATCATTCAGAATTAGGTGGCATAAAACACGTATGACGGGACTATAAAGAGGCCAGTAGCCAATAGCTTTCGTCTAGTAATTTATTCTGAGCATACGTGGCACTTTGTCCGTTGAAATTGTCTACACACGATCGGAATTTAAACAATCAGATTTTGTTGTCGGAAAATTTTAGATCCAGCTCTCAAACTTTGTGTGTCAGAAATTCCAACGGAAAAAGTCCGATGGAGCCTACACATGATCGGATTTTCCGACAACACGATCCAATCGCACATTTTCCATCCGAAAGTCCAACTGTGTGTACAGGGCATAAGATGTTAACTGTTTTTAAGCAGTATTTCAAACAGTTTTGTTTCTTTTGGGATAAAGGTTTTATATATTGTAAATGGAAAAATGCTTACCATAGTAAGCAGCCCTGTCAGTGTTAAATGGATTGTGTCAACACTCCAACTGCCACCTTAGCTGAATAACTTGATTTGTTAAAGGTGGTTGAAAAATAACAGATTTACTGGTCAATCACCAGGGGGAAATAAAGGGGAAAAAGCCTAAAATAGGAAAATGAAGCCACCGCATTTAAAGTGACACAAAAAAATATCCATATTCTCCAAAAATAATCCATACACATCCACTACTTAATGACCCTGTCTTCCATTTATGAAAACTTTTTCTACTGTATTTTGTTTTTCGGGAACATTTTTTAAGAATAGTTATAATTAGGCTTTTCTTCCACTAAATGATATTATAAATATAATATAATTATAATATATAAATTATACTTATTCTCTGAAAATAATCTGTACACATCCTCTATTGGCCCTGTGAGCTATTTTTCATGAAATTGTTTCTAAAGCCCCATACACACTATCAGTTTTCATGCTGAGGTTTTCATTCAGGTTTACCAAAATCATGTAGTAGAAGGGCCTGCCTGATTGCATACAAATTGAAACTCCAAAGGTTTGACCTCATATTATATGGTTTTGGTAAATCTGAAGGAAAAAGTCAGCAGAAAAACTGATAGTGTGTATGGGGCTTAAGGCTTCATGTACACCCTGCCCACATTTACGGCCATGGGAAAATGCAAAATGCGGCAAAATCGCGGTCAGAGGTCAAAACGTTCCTATTATGAGCGCTATTCATTTCACGTTCAGGAGAGGGGGGTTGAAGCTCCCTGAACCGCAGCCGCTCCTAAACTCTGCTAAAAGCCTATGTGTACATGGACACATAGGTTTTAATGGAGTTGAGTTCAGGAGCTTTGGCAAAAAAACGGCAAAAGCTCCTAAACCCAAGTTTAGGTGCTGCTAATGTACGTATGTAAGCCTTAACATGTTTTTCCACCCCCTTGTAACATCCTACGTGAACTAAACCTCTTGTTTGCCCGCAAACTTCCCTTTGTTTGGCACAAGCAGTGCACATTAGTTTCAGTCATGTGCACTTCTCTGTGCACACTACACATTCCATAGTTCATGGTTCATTCCCTAGTCAAGCAAGACAAAGAGGTGGCTATATTCCTACATACAGTGAAATCATAGAGAACAAATGGCATGCTGAGAGACTGGGCCATGTGTCGGTCAGGCATGTGGGTGTATCCTGACATTATTGTCGGGATCCTTGCAAAGCATGGACCAGCCCTGTGATGTCAGCCGACAGCAGCAGGGGCGTTGCTAGGTGGCAAAAGGACCAGGGGCTTCAGCCCGAAGTCCGAGGCTGGAAACGGGGGGGGGGAGGTGACTGACCTACACATACACTACTGACATTTACATACACTGACCTACCTACATTGACCTACCTACACTGACCTACCTACACTGACATTTACATACACTGACCTACCTACACTGACATTTACATACACTGACCTACCTACACTGACATTAACATACACTGACCTACCTACACTGACATTAACATACACTGACCTACCCACACTGACCTACCTACACTGACATTTACCTACACTGATCCACATACATTGTCTGACCTACCTCAGCCGTGGTGTGCGGTGTCACAGCAGCCAGGCAGCCAGTCCTCACATGAAGAGGAGAGCGGCTCGCCCGAGCGCAAAGAGAATTTACTTTGGAAAAAAAAAAAACAACCAAGTACAAGAACAAAAAAAAAAACTGTTTAGTGATTCAACATGATTGGATAATGAAGTAATCAAAGTTTCACCTCATTCACTAAGTTAAGAGAAACTTTACATGCAAAATGGACAGCCTATCTTTTATCCGGGCTCTCGCACATGGAGGACTGGGGTGCAGCATTATTAACTCAGACTTTGGCAACAGCACCTGTCAAACTCACCCATTGAGATCAATGGTGCCACAATGTAAAATGCAAACGTAAAAAAAAACAGGCATCAGGAGGTGACAGCAGTGACTCCTGAATGCCTGCTAGCCACTGCTATACTGTCCTCTGAAAAGCAATTCACTGCGAATTGCTCTTCAGAATGTGGTATTACCTCCAATATGAAAGAGTATATACTAAGTCAACCCCAACAAGTCATAACCGTAGTTGGTCATCTTGTTATCTGATGGCTTAGTCCAAAATTCACCCAGACAATTAAAGCAATATTTGTCTGTTTTGTTTTCTCTTTAGCTAACTAGAGTGCTTTGGGAATCTTTGGTAATGTAATGAAAGCAACAACATTTGTACTTAAAGGGGTATTCCAGCCATGATTTTCTTTTTAAAGTCTGCAGCTACAAACACTGAAGCTGCTGACTTTTAATAAGGATTCTTACCTGTCCAGCGAGCCCGCAATGTCATCCCCGCGAGGCCGATCCGTCCATTGGATCAGCTGCGGCGCCGCCATCTTAACGAAGGGTCACAGGCAGTGGAGCCTTGCGGCTTCACTGCCCATTTCCTACTGTGCATGCACGAGTCGCGCATCGCTTTGTGAATGGCCCTGTTTTTTTCTGGGACACACACATGTCCCAGAAGGCAACGGGGGCTCTCGCCGAACAGGAGGAAGCTCCGCGGAATAGGAAGAGGCAGATTAGGAAGACTGCCTAGAAACAGGGGTTTCTGGTAACTTAAAAAAAAAAAAAATTTTTCAAATGTTTTTTTTTTAATGTTTAAGAATATTAATGTAATTTTTTTTTTTTTTTTTAGGGTGGCCCTCTGCTTTAAAGTAGTACTAAGTTTACAGATTAAAATGCATATTTTTTTGCTGTCCATGCCCCCAATAGCTGGTTTATTGGTCTGTTAAATAAAAATCTTTTATATATATATATATATATATATATATATATATATATATGAAACTTCTTATGTGTACCTGTGCACCATGAATACTCTCTATGGTTTTTGCTTATCTCAGCAGCATGTACATCTCGGCCAGCAATGGGTAATAGTGATTGATGTGAATCACCTTGCTGATCTACTTCATTGACAAATACATTGCTGGACATTGTAATTGATGCTGGATTTGCTTCTGGGGACACTAATACATTTTAAAGTGTTACTAAACCCACAACAGTAAAATCAGTGTGTATATGCAGTCAAGTATGCTTGTTATACTCAATAAGGACCCTAAAGGGTTAATTCTCTGCATTGTGTAAAAAGGCTGTTTGATCCTGTCCTCTCTGATCCTCCCCTTTGTTCCACAGTCCCCAATCCTTCATCTGATAGCACAGAGCCTTTTGGAATCACTCTGCACATGCTATAGGAAAAATGATCTGCACTCCGGTTGTTGCGCTTTAAAAAAAACTTTATTTTTATTGACAAGACACAGTGAACAAACACAGATGAAAACAGTTGATGTGCTTCAGCTTGTAAGGCCTTAGTCATAATCCTCTGCACATGCTCAGTTTAGTGTGTATTGGTAGAGAGTTTTTTTTTCTTGGGAGGGTGCATGCGATTGGCACAGAGTGGAATGAAAAACTCCTCCTGCAAGCTTTAACCAGACACTGATAGAAGTCACATGACCGTTATATGCTGCTGATAAGAAAGTATTTAGCAGTATATTTACTAAAATATTTGCCATTCCATGTTCTGTGTACTGTGGGAGACCAGGTCTGGCACAGTGGTGTAGTGGGTATCACTCTCACCTAGCAGCAAAATGGGTCACTGGTTCAATTCCCTACCCCAACTCCACCTGCCTTTTTGCATGTTCTCCCTGTACCTGCGTGGGCCTCCATGAGAATGTTCGACCATCTGTTGGTGTACTCAAGCTGAAACGAACTTGGGTTCTGCAGCAGGACAATGATCCTAAACACACCAGCAAGTCCACCACCGAATGGCTGAAGAAAAACAAAATGAAGACTTTGGAGTGGCCTAGCCAAAGTCCTGACCTGAATCCTATTGAGATGTTGTGGTATGACCTTAAAAAGGCCGTTCATGCTCGAAAACCCTCTAATGTAACTGAATTAGGACAATTCTGCAAAGATGAGTGGGCCAAAATTCCTCCAGGACGCTGTAAAAGCCTCATTGCACGTTATCGCAAACGCTTGGTTGCAGTTGTTGCTGCTAAGGGTGGCCCAACCAGTTATTAGGTTTAGGGGGCAATCACTTTTTCACACAGGGCCATGATGGTTTGGATTTTTTTTCACCTTTAATAATAAACACCTTCATTTACAAATTGCATTTTGTGTTTACTTGTGTTGTCCTTGACTATTGTTTAAATTGGTTTGATGTTCCGAAACACTTAAGTGTGACAAACATGCAAAGGAACAGGAAATGAGGAAGGGGGCAAACACTTTTTCACACCACTGTATATATATATATATATATATATATATATATATATATATATATGTAAAGCACTCCATTCATTGACAGCGCTATATACCGTATTTATCTGCGTATAACACGCACTTTTTTCCCCTTAAAATCAGGGGAAAATCGCGGATGCGTGTTATATGCCGATCCTCCGCGATTTTTGCGTGATTTTGGAGCTCTGGGTAGCTTTCAGCTGCCTTAGGCCCTTCTCGTGGCTTTCGCTCGTTCTCGGCGGCTTTCGACAGCCTTCGGCCGTTCTCGGCGGCTTTCGGCCCTTCTCGGCGGCTGAAAACCGCGAGAAAGGCCGAGAGCGGCCAAAAGCTGACGAGAATGGCCGAAAGCCGCCGAGAACGGCCGAAAGCTGCCGAGAACGGACGAAGGCGGGCGAAAAACTGCGAGGAGGGCCGGAGGTGGTCGAGAACTACCGGTGCCATTTTTAAAATCTGAAATGAACACTGACAAGGGGACAACGATGCACAAGGCTGCAATGATGGACAAGGCTGCAATGATGGACAGGCTGCATGACAAGGCTGCATGACAAGGCTGCAATGATGGACAGGCTGCATGACAAGGCTGCAATGATGGACAGGCTGCATGACAAAGCTGCAATGATGGACAGGCTGCATGACAAGGCTGCAATGATGGACAGGCTGCATGACAAGGCTGCATGGCAAGGCTGCAATGATGGACAGGCTGCATGACAAGGCTGCATGACAAAGCTGCAATGATGGACAGGCTGCATGACAAGGCTGCAATGATGGACAGGCTGCATGACAAGGCTGCAAATGACACTGATATGGCTGCATTGATGGGCATTTAAATGTAAGTTTTTTTTTCCTTAAATTTCCCCCCTAAAAGTTTTTTTCCTTAAAATTACTTCCTAAACTTGGGGTGCATGTTATACGCCGATAAATATGGCAAGTACCTTAAATAATAATAAATAATAATGATGGTGATTGGGGTCCTGGGCTTAGTAACGCTTTAATTAAAGTGGTAAAAAAACAACAACAAAAAAGTCACTATTTCAAGCACAGGGCTCTATAGGAACGGCACAATCACGCAGGGCATGTCGTTCTTCAGAGCACATGCGCCAGTGACGTCACCGGTGGCTGCACATATAAATATCTCCTAAGTGATGCACATTTAGGATATATTCATTTTACCTACAGGTAAGCTTTATTATAGGCTTACCTGTAGGTAAAATATAAATATACAGCCTTTACTACCACTTTAAAGCCAGTGAGTATATGTTTGTGTTTTATTTTGTGAAAGGATTTTTAAGTCAGCGTTGGTGTATTGTTTTACTTTCAACTCTTTGTGGGAATGGGTAAGGAGTGCTAATGTACCCCTGTACTCATTCCCCTTTGAAGGGGCGTGAATTATACAAGGGGCTTCAAGATACACAAAAGTGGACAAGAGGTCCTTGTTCTCCAACACTGGAACAAGGGGGCTCCATCTTGTTATGGAGAAAGGGAGGTGTTCTGTAGTCCAAATCATGAGCAAGCAGCCTAGGACAAGACTGCTCCTTCACAGCTGCAGTAAAGTAAGGGCTCATTTACACACTGAGGGGCATACAACCCAGCGAATCAGCCACAAACCCCCCTTCCCCAACTGCTACTCCCTTTAGCTTCAGTGGCTGGGGGTGTACACATTGCTTCATGGCCACGCCACACATGTGAAGGTGCCTGAAGTGAGCATTGTCACCCCTAGAACAGGGAGTGATTTGCTGGCAAGATCACTAGGTGAACTTTAAAGTGGTTATAAAAGGCTGAAGGTTTTTTTACCTTCATGTATTGTATGCATGAAGGTAAAAAACTTACTGTGTGCAGCAGACTGCCCCAGCCCCCCAATACTTACCTGAACCTCCTTTTGAACTAGTGATGTCCACGAGAGCCTTGTCTCTCTGGGGACTCGCACTCCTTATTGCCTTTTGGCAACAACGGGAGACAATGGCTTCCGCTGCTGTCAATCACAGCCAGTAAGCCAATCAGGAGACGGAGGGGTGGGGCCAAGCCACGGCTCCATTTGTGAATCTACACAGAGCCGAGGCTTGGGAGAGCGCCTGCTTGGGTGCCCCCACATAAAGCTACTTGGTTTGGGGGCAGAAGGGAGGAGCCAAGAGCGCTGGGGTGGGACCCAAGAAGAGGAGGATCTGGGCTGCTGTGTGCAAACCATTGCAGGTAAGTATACATTTTTTAAATTTTTTTTTAAATAACAAACAAGGCTTAATGATGGCACCTCTTGGCCCTTTAAGAGGTTTGTGATGCTGGGAGGTGGGGCTGTCACGTGATCCAAAAACTCCCATTTGCAAGCAGCGATCAGGACGTTTTCGGTTGGGCACCAGCAACTGTGTTGAAGGCACGCACTGCCTGCTCTCTCGGCTCAGCTGTATGGATAGCAATTCACGTAAATATGCCGCCCCTTGGCGTCAAGCACCAGACACTGAGAGGTCACATATTTGCATGCGGCCAGTGCTAATGGGGTTAGGGAGATAAATCTGAAAAACAGAAAACGATGGCAGTCACCACATCTGATGACTGCTATGCTGTAATGGATTACATTTTTGTTTTTAGCTTTAGATACACTTGAACTAGTGGTGCACCTAAGATGAAGACTAGAGGCCTCCAGCAGAAAGGGAAAGTCTCCACGGTCTAAATGTTAGCTTTTCCTACTTGACCATAATGTACCTTTATATACCTCGCTCTGTCTATAGCTGTAACTATCGGCTGTGGTTAATGTCACTGGCACATGTGAATAGGAGACCTGTAACAAATGATTTGCAGTGATAACGTTTCCGTAAGAAGTGCAGCTGGTCAGGATGTTTTTAGGATTCTTATGAAATATATCTTAATCAGTCTGACAGGGGGACTTTGGAGCGATGCAATGTTTTCCAAATCTCCAGAGAGATTACCAAACTAATAATCAGCAAATTGTTACAGCAAATATGAAAAATGGAGGGCTGTTTGTACTAGGGATGTAGTAGGGATGTAGTAAGGATGTAGTAGGGATGTAGTACTCCACTGTACAGCTCTTTTAGGCTGTTTGCACTATTTCAAAGTGGTTGTAACTCCATAGACACTAAAACAAGATCCATACATATTAGCATATATATTTTCTGTTTTTAGCCCAGTGTTTCCTTTGTTTTTTTTCTAATACCCCTCCTTCTGCTTCCTAGATAAATTGACCAAAGATGGAACTCGACTGCCTGCATTTACCTCTGTAACACAGCAAATATTTTATTTTTTTTTCCCCGAAGGGTGTAGTTAGGAAATTTCATTCATATTTATATTTCTCTGTGTTACTTTTTGTATTTCATACCCAAACCCAGGACCCTGCGTTCACTAAATCTGGTCTCCCACAGTACACAGAACATGGAAATGCTATAATTTTAGTAAATATAAACTGCTAAATACCTTTTCTCATCAGCAGTATATAGCAGTCTTGTAACTTCTATTAGTGTCTGGTTAAAGCTTGTAGGAGTTTGTTGGGTTTCATACCCTGTGGTCCTTTTGTGTGATGGAAGGCTTATACAAACCTTCAGGATGAGTTTTGGTGTTGAGGGAATATTTTCTCATGATCAGTCTATTTGACATTTAAGTTTATTTTTTTCTGTATTGATAGGTGTCTATTGTACACCAAAATTAATCTTCTATTTAATGGTTCAATGTAATTTTGTACCTAATGCATTTGTATTATATTCTACATTTTAGAGGGGGTAACAGTCCCTGAAGATTACAGTTTATGCACTTTTCCACTAGGTACCATCTTAGGCTACCTGCTTGGATGGTTCATGTCTATGTAGTAGGATTTTACCACTTCTGCCAACTACTGTGTAATATTCACTATGCATGTATATGTGTTTTTTTGTGGTTTGTTTCCATAAGAATTCTGTTTTTATGATTCAGTTTTGTATTCATAAATTCATATATATATGGTTTTGGGTTTAATACAGCTTTAAAGTGCGAATCCACGGTAACTCTGACTAAGCTTAAAGTGATTGTAAATAGAAACACGGATCTCTGTTTTCCTCCAGATAAGCCATCTCCCACATGGTTAGAAATCACTCCCGAGGAGCACACTTAACCCTTTTATCGCCCCCGATGACAACCCCTTCCCTGCCAGTGTTATTAATACAGTGAGAGTGCATTTTTTTAGCACTGATCACTGTATTGGGGCCACTGGTCCCCAAAACGTGTCACTTAGTGTCCGAATTGTCTGCTGCAATGTCGCAGTCCCGCTAAAAATGACTGATCTCTGCCATTACTAGTAAATATAAAAATAAAAATGCCATCAAAATATACCATCGTTTGTAGACCTGATAACTATTGCGCAAACCAATCAATCTATGCGTATTGGGATTTTTTATTTTTATTTTTTTACCAAAAACATGTAGCAGAATGAATATGGACCTAAACTGATGAATAAATAAAAAAAAATACAGATTATTATTGGATATGTTTTATAGCAGAAAGTAAAATTGTGTTTTTAGAAAATTGACGGTCTTTTATTGTTTATAGCGCAAAATATAAAAACCCCAGAGGTGATCAAATTCAACCAAAAAAAAGCTCTAATTGTGGAAAAAAAAGCTATAGATTTTGTTGAGTACAGAGTCGCACCACCGCGCAATTGTCAGTTAAAGCATCGCAGTGCCGTATCGCAAAAAATGGCCTGGTGAAACCTTCCAGGGCTGAAGTGGTTAAGCTTAGTGCTAGCCAGAATTCTACTTTAATTCCGGCTTTCCCTATTGGCCCAAATGCTCCAAACTTTTTGCTGAAATTTTTGAGGAAAGGGAAACTTCCAATTTTGTTCATCCCTAATTATTATTGTAATCACTTTGTTATGTTATTTAAACGCCCAATACAGATAATTTTTTCAGTGTTATCAAATGCTGATTTTAAAAATAAAATATTAGTTGGAGGTAAATGTTTTTTTTTTTTTTTTATTATTATTAAGAAAACAATTAGAAGTGTAAAGTAAAACATGAAATGAAATGATCAATTGTCAGGATTCAGGTGCTGGGATTTGCTGGAGCCCTGAGGAGTAGAAACGATGCATTTGTCACCGAATAAGTGACAGGAAGCATTTATTTAAAGAGGTGTTTGAAGCCAAAGCAGTTGATGACACTGAGGAATTAACATTTTTCTTCATGACTCTAATTGTTCCCTAAACTAGACAGAACAGCGAGCTTATTTTCGTGGGAATTCAGTCAAATATTTCCTAGAAAGACTTGCTTGGCTTTAATAATGTAATGAGTTCCAGGTCTGGATATAAAGCATTTGTATGAAATTATTTGAAATAAAGGCTTATTAATAAAGAGGACCATTTATGGGTATTTATTGTGCCTCTAGTATATAACGTTTGGTGACTTTGATTTACAGATGGAAACTAGTGGTAGAGTGTTGTACCGCGTTAGCTACGGGTAGTAGTAGGAAAGAAAAATGTATGAGGCACATTTCATGTGGTTAATGGAATATATTTTAAAGTTGAAGCTTTCAGAAAAATCTAAGAAGGCTATTTAGATTTTGTATAAATCTTGGGTGAAAGTTGTGTGAATCTTTAAAAAAAAAAAAAAAAAATGTATAAATAGACTTTCTAACTGTTTTCAAGAGCTTGATCCCGTATATTTCTTCTTCAGGCATTATTTCATACAACTACAGAGAAAGAAAGAAAAACAGGTCTACTAATATTGCATGTAGTGAATGTTGTATGGGGTTGTCCTCTAACCTCTATCACAGTACATAAACCAAAAACATGGGTTCCCAAAGACAGGTAGCCTGGAGAAAAGTGAGGCTCGTTGAGGAACAAAACACCAAAAATACAAAAAATATGAAAATGTAATTCATTAGCAATTATAAAGAATATACTTCACTTAAATATATATATAATACACTTATAATTTCACTAAAACACGCTAGAAAATCTATATGGAAGGGACCCAATTAAATAACCTATTGTATTTACTGTTGTAGATTGAAAGCCAATGTTCGATCCCAACAGGCACTAACAAGGAAGGAACAAATACACACAAGACAGTGCTTACAACAAACATAAAACACACACGTCCGGATGCCAGTGGGATCCAGGACTGGTCCCAAATAGATGCCAAGCAGTTGTAATAACCAGTTGCTGATTGGCAATATGGGGCCAGAGTCAGATCCCCCTTGGTGGCTCGAGCCAAGAATAAAAAGTATGATTAGTGAAATTATAAGTGTATTATATATATATATATTTAAGTGAAGTATATTCTTTATAATTGCTAATGAATTAAATTTTCATACTTTTTGTATTTTTGGTGTTCTGTTCCTCAACGAGCCTCACTTTTCTCCGGGATACCTGTATTTGGGAACCCATGTTTTTGGTTTATGGTTTCATAAAAACAAGTGAAAATCACACATAAATATGTGTATATGTTTATACTTGTAGTTCATCCATGAATCACACAATTTTCTACATTGATTCCATTAGAGAATGTGTGAATCTTGGGGGAAAGTTGTGTGAATCTTGAAAAAAATATATAAATAGACCTATATTTTCAAGAGCTAGGCCCTGTACAGTGCAACATCAAAGAACACATACTGATAAACCCACTGTACTTATGTATATACACAGTATATATGGTATTTTGCATATATAACTTTTTATGTATTCGTATGAAATTATGCCTGAAGAAGAAATTTAAAGCGGAGGTTCACACAAAAATAGAACCTCCGCTTTCGGAACCCCCCCCCCTCCCCCCCTCGGTGTCACAATAAAAAAATACTGGGATGGTTTGGGACTTTAAATGAGACACATGAAAAATGTGTCTCCATCCCTAATTCAATACTTAAAAACTGCAGAGTTGGGACTTTAAATGAGGACATGGACAACGTGTGGGTTAGTTAACTGCAAATTGTATATTTATTGAAAATAGAAAAATGCATGAGACATACCAATTGTATAACTACATATAGGAAGAACATTATAGTGAATGCTATTCCATAAATCTACACACCACATAAGTATGTGCGCATTCAGACAACATCAAGGGTACATAACATATATATCAACTCAACGCCACATAGTGGTCACAACTGATAAATAAACACACAGACAATAAATTCATTTCTATAAAACATAGCAGCATAATAAATTAGGTAGCACATGTACAGTAAAAAATTGGTAGACCATGATTGTCAGGTATAAAAATATATTCCATATTTGATAGTAGAATATAACCATAAGTATGCATCATCCATTGCCCGACGCGTTTCGTGTAAACCACTCATCAAGGGCAGATGCTAAGGAATATCTATAAAATATAGTAAGATGAAATTAGTCTAAATGTATCTAATAAATGAAGGGGCAAATGAGCCCATCCCCATATGCTTACACAAAATCAATGCAGGGTGATGTGAAAAGTATGGAATCAGGGCCGTAATTATAGTTCTCCCCCCACACACACAGAAAACGAATTGCCAAATTATATGGTACGGTGTCACATTTGGCACCTTTCAGGGCTGAGGGGGGTGCAGATACTTGTATAATACAGGTATTTGCACCCACTTCCAGGAGTAGACTCCCGCAGGAGTCACGCCCCTTCCTGTCCCCCTCCACTGTCTCCTGGGAAACACACAGGTCCCAGGAGATAGCGGGGACGAGTTAGGACGCGCAGCGCGACTCGTGCATGCACAGTAGGGAACCGGAAAAAGTGAAGCTGCAATGCTTCACTTCCTGATTCCCTCACGAGGATGGCGGCGGCAGCTGCTGAGAGCCGATCGATCGATCGGCTTCAGCTGCCGCCATCGCTGGTCCCTGGGACAGGTAAGTGTCCACTGCTGGCTTTTAATATTTTTTTTTTTAGGTGGACCTCCTCTTTAAGTCATGTATAAAGATTCTCTACTAAGATTTTTTTATACAACTTTCAACCAAGATTCACACATTTTCTAATTTGATTAAATTGGAAAAATGTATGAACCCTGGATGAAAGTTGTGTGACAAGGGCCCCGTGCAGCATAGGGCCCTGTCGCCATGGCGACCTCAGCGACCCCTATACTTCCGCCACTGCCAAAACCTTAGGCCACAGCTTTCTGCAGGGCAGTGGTGGTCAACTTAGTAGGGTGCCTTAAGTGTTTCCCCTGACATTGGCCAAGGACTGCATATATTATTGAGCGTCTGAGATAGCAGACACAAAACAGAGACTATGGGCATGATGCAAGAGGCATAGACTGGACACACATTACATGAGACTGCCAGAGATCACATCTACAACAGGGCAATAGGGGAAACACAGATGAGTGTCTGCAGGACTTTGAGGTCCACACAAAAATGGCAAAGTGCTGCCAGTTATGCACCAAGCCTGTAGGAAAAAATCTCCTTGATAGATAAGTTTTCTGGGGAGAGAGACTAATGTTACTGAGAAATGAGAAAGGTAGGCACATTCTCGCTGGCAGAAATGGATTAAAGCTGGCCATGCATAGACTGAAATTCGGCCAGCTCATCAGGAACCGGACGAATTTCCATCCAATGTATGGACATTCTATTGATCGACTTCTCATAAACTGGCTTGCTGGAAAATGTTGCTTAGATCATTGCATGCCACCAATCGGCAACAGCACTGATCAGTGTATTCTGACAACGAGGAAGTCCTGCTGTTATAATATAGTGACACAGTGGAAAGGATTCCTCCATCCACCTTGAATGTGTGGAAGGGGAGATCACCTGCTGAACGAACAAAACTGAACAATGTATAGGCAACTTTAGATAGATTGGGGCCCAAGGTAAGGTATAAACTATGCTCTCCCCACCTCCTCCCCCATCTCTTCCATTTATACTGATAAGGATTGCCGTGTGCATTTTGTGTACTGGCATAGCCCACCTACTGCCTAAAAGTACATCTTCTCTTGCAGTATGAAAGGCAGGTGCACAGCTTTGACTATTTGCATTATGCAACAGGTTTACTACAGGAATATAAAGGTTGTAGTTGGACCCTCTAAACATCCCTTTTAGCAGGAACAATGGATATAAAAAGTCTGCACACCCCTGTTAAAATGTCAGGTTTCAGTGATGTAAAGAAAACAGACAAAGAAAAATAATTTCAGAACTTTTTCCACCTTAATGTGACCTATAAACTGTACAACTCAGTTAAACAACAAACTGAAATCTTTTAGGTGGAGGGAAGTAAAAATAAAAAAATAAAATAATATGGTTGCATAAGTGTGCACACCCTTACTCTAATACTTTGTAGAAGCAACTTTTGATTTTATTACAACACTCAGGGGGTTATTTACGAAAGGTAAATCCACTGTGCATTGCAAGTGCACTTGGAAGTGCAGTCGCTCTAAATCTAAGGGGTAGATCTGAAATGAGGGGAAGCTCTGCTGATTTTATCATCCAATCATGTGCAAGCTAAAATGCTGTTTTTTATTTTCCTTGCATGTCCCCCTCTGATCTATAGTGACTTTACTTCTAACTGCACATTCAGTGCACTTTCAAGTGCACTTGCAGTGCAAAGTGGATTTGCCTTTAGTAAATAAACCCCTCAGTCTTTTTGGGTATGAGTCTATCATCATGGCACATCTTGACTTGGCAATATTTGCCCACGGATTCAGGTCTGGGACATTCAAAACTTTAATCTTCTTCTGGTAAAGCCGTTCCTTTGTTGATTTGGATGTATGCTTTGGGTCGTTGTCATGCTGAAAGATGAAGTTCCTCTTCATGTTCAGCTTTCTAGCAGAAGCCTGAAGGTTTTGTGCCAATATTGACTGGCATTTGGAACTGTTGATAACTCCCTCTACCTTGACTAAGGCCCCTGTTCCAGCTGAAGAAAAATAGCCCCAAAACATGATTCTGCCACCACCATGCTTCACTGTGGGTATGGTCTTATTTTGGTGATGTGCAGTGTTGTTTTTGTGCCAAACATATCTTTTGGAATTATTGCCAAATGACCAACCTTGGTTTAATCAGACCATAATACATTTTCCCACATGCTTTTTGGAGACTTCAAATATGTTTTGCAAAATTTAGCCAGGCTTGGATGTTATTCTTCATAAGAAAAGGCTTCCTTTCCGTCTTGCCACTCTACCCCATAGCCCAGACATATGGAGAATATGGGAGATTGTTGTCACATGTACCACACAGCCAGTGCTTGCCAGATATTCTTGCAATTCCTTGACCAGTTTTCTTCTTGTCTTTTTATTAATATTGGAGGAACATCCAGTTCTTGGTCATGTCACTGTTGTGCATATTTTCCCCACTTGATGATGACTGTCTTCACTGTGTTCCATGGTATATCTAATTCTTTTGTACCCTCCTCCTGACTGAAACCTTTTAACAATGAGATCCCTCTGATGCTTTGGAAGCTCTCTGCAGACCATGGCTTTTGCTGTAGTATGTGACTACTAAAATGTCAGGAAAGACCTACTAGAACAGCTGAACTTTATTTGGGGTTAATCAGAGGCACTTTAAATGATGGTAGGTGTGTACTGACTTCTATTTAACATGAGTTTTAATGTGATTGTTTAATTCTGAACACAGCTACATCCCCAGTTACAAGAGGGTGTGCACACTTATGCAACCACATTAGGCCTCTTTCACACGGGACGGATCAGTAATGATCCGCCCCCGTGATTATCCGCTCGCTCAGCGGGGATCACTCCGTTGTCCCCGCTGAGCCGGCGGCGGACAGGGCGGTCTCCGCACACTGTGCAGGGACCGCCCTGTCAGCTCTCCGCTCTCCTCTATGGGGATCGGATGAGCACGGACCGTCTGTCCGTGTTCATCCGATCCGCTCTGCAGACGGACAGAAAAATAGGATGAAATACGGACATACCATCCGCATGTGTGAAAGGGGCCTTATTTTATTTTTTTTATTTTTACTCCTAAACCCTCCCTAAAGAAATTCAGTTTGTTGGACAGTTTATAGGTCACATTGTGAAAAAAGGTGGAAAAAGTTCTGAAATGATTTGTCTTTGTCTTGTTTTTTTACATCACAGAAACCTGACATTTTAACAGAGGTGTGTAGACTTTTTATATCCATTGCACATTCGACTGCAAAGTTATGCCTGGTATCCACTGTGATACTGTGTGAATCAAGTTTGGTATGGACTGTGGATCCACAGTCGATACCCTGCATAACTTTGCAGTCAGATGCTGTGATACAGGTGTTGATAATGAGGCTCTTTTGGTTCGGGCTGACCCGTGGGATCTTGTGTATTCATGTGATGTTGATGCATGCCCTGACGGATTAGAGATGGGGCATCTGGATTTTTAAACCAATGGCTGATGAATTTGTATATATACTTTTGATATAGTGGTATATTGGTAATCCCGAGGAAGATAAAGATATTAAAATAAGTTGGTTTACCAATTCAGAGGACTAAGAGTTTATGTGTATACAGTCCTGCCTGGGATGAAAATTGGGGCATAATGTATATTTAAAATATATAAAGAAAAACTTGTTTTAACTAGAATATAAATTCTGTTACCCTCAAAGTCCTATTGGAGAAATGTAGAAAGTAAAAGTTGCATTTTCTAGTAAAAGAGTTGCACTTTAATCACTTGCCTACCGGGCACTTACACCCCCTTTCTGCCCAGGCCATTTTTCAGCTTTCAGCACTGTCGCACTTTGAATGACAATTACACGGTCATGCTACACTGTAACAAAACACATTTTTATAGTTTTCTTCACACAAATAGAGCTTTCTTTTAGTCATATTTAATCACTGCTTGGTTTTTTATTTTTTTCCCCCCCAAAAAAGATCAAAAGTTTTGAAAAAAAAATGTTTTTTTACTTTATATCTGTCAGTAAATTTTGTAACAAAGTAATTTTTTGCCTTCACTGATGTGCGCTGATGAGGCGGCACTGATGGGCACTGATAGGCTGAACTGGTGGGCATTGATGAGGCTGCACTTATGGGCACTGATTAGGTGACACTGATGAGGAGGCACTAATATGCCACACTTATGGGCACGGATAGGTGGCATTGATATGTGGCACTGATGAGCACTGATAGGTGGCACTGATGGGCACTGTTAGGTGGCACTGATGGGCACTGATAGGTGGCACTGGTGGGCACTGATAGGCGGAACGGATAGGCGGAACAGATGGGCACTGATGGACATTGATGGGTGGCACTGATGGGCGACACTAATGGCCATTGATCAACAGCAGTGATGGGCAGTGATGGTTAACACTGATAGATGGCACTGATTGGCAACGCTAATGGGAGCTGATTGGTGGCACTTGTGGGCAGTGGTGGGCACTGATTGCTGGCATTGGTGGGCAATGGTGGGCACTGATTGGTGACACTGTATTGCTATATTGAGATCGGGGTCGCGCCGTGTCCTAGCAACATGGCGCAACCGCGAGAGCGTCTGGGACGCCATCATATGACGGCTTCCCAGAACGAGGGCGGGTGACAAGCAGTTAACATTCGTTATTATAGAAACCCTGCCAATAGACCTAATAGTCTAAAGTATAATTAAAGGCAATTTTTTTTTTTTTTTCCGTTTTGGATAGAGGGGAGATGGATTAGCACTCTTGTTGGATTTTATTGCTGTCTGTGCCCCTGTTAAGAAAATTCAACCTCTCTATATGTTCTGTTTGCCATTATCATTGAAAGTGAAAGGAAAAGAAAATCCCAAATTTTGGGTTGTCCCCAGAGAAGTAAAAGGGGAAATCTTCCAATGGGAATACTAGTTCTGGTGAGCTGGGGGTCCCCAAAGGAATTCCCTTCATTTTCCGGGATTTCCTCTAACTTCAGGAGGTGAAGGGACATCTCCTCAATGGAACACAAATGGCGAAAAATAATCTGGCAGGGGTTATAACCCTCTCTTGCTCTATCCAAAATTAAAAAAAAAGTTTTGCCTATAGTTCTACTTTAATCTTAAAATTTTAAGTAATACAACATTACTTGTAGTCACTATTGCTATTCTGGACAATAATTTGAATTATTATTTGCAGAGTTTTAGGTGCTAGAAAAAATGAGAAGTATCTGATACTTCTGTAATTGCATTTAAGCTATTTGTATACCTTTCCCCCGACTATATGACTTTGCTCGTTCAATATTCTTAGCAATATCAGATGTCATATAGCGAGGCTGTATGTGGGAGCCGCTGTCAGAGCCTGCAGATGTAGAGGAAGAATCAGACACACCCAGAAATGTCACATTCCTCTTTTTTTCCAATGTCTATATCTCTGCAGTTGACAAATATAATCAGCTTTGAGTATGATGCACACCATACTCAAAGATTATTGCAATAGGTGTTTTACATGATCTTTTGGTTGATTTTTTCTACTAAGCACAAGATACACTGCTTTTTAAAATATAACCCACTGTAAGTAAATCTGTATTTTCTTACCTTTTAAAATTACATTTTAAGGTCTGGTGACAGGGTCCCTTTAAAGTGTATCTATAATGCTTGTAATATAATTTCAATGTCTATGCATTGCTATGACAGATGTGTTTTAATCAAAATATAACAAAAACACTACATGTTGGTCTACATATGTTCTGGATGAAAATACACAGATGGGAACAGTGACACAGGCTAGAACGGCGGAGATCTCATTTACTCATGTGAATTTTCTTGTGTATTTAACAGCAATATTGAAACTTTTTGGCACATCACAAAGTGAGAGGCTGCAACAGGGGCTGATCTGTAACAGACATTTGTGAACACAGCCAAGTTGTGCACAGACATCAAGATTAAAATAACGGTGTTATTTCTAAGCCACCACCTCATTCAAGAAAGTAGATGCTAGCCCTGGATAATGTCTGTAAAATGGTGGTGCCGTCCTTCTCTAGAGAACAGCAGATGAAGTATTTTGATGGAAAGTATTCTGATCCTTGTGAGCGGTAATAAATACTGAATATAAGTGTTACACTTAATAATGGAAACATATCAGATGCTAGGTCCCTTTAACCTCTTCAGCCCTGGAAGATTTGGCTACTATTTTTTGCAATAAGGCACTGCGCCACTTTAACTGACAATTGCGCGGTCGTGTGACACTGTACCCAAAAAAAAATTGCGTCCTTTTCCACAAATAGACCTTTCTTTTGGTGGTATTTGATCACCTCTGCTGTTCATATTTTTTGCGCTATAAACAAAAGAAGAGTGACAATTTTGAAAAAAACACAATGGAAATGCAGTCGCTTTAAATCTGAGGGGTAGATCTGAAATGAAGGGAAGCTCTGCTGATTTTATCATCCAATCACGTGCAAGCTAAAATGCTGTTTTTTATTTTCTTTGCTTGCCCCCCTCCGATCTACAGCGACTGCACTTCCAAGTGCACTTGTAGTGCAATGTTGATTTGCCTTTAATAAATAACCCCCAATATCTTTTACTTTTTGCTATAATAAATATCCCAATTTATTTTTTAAAAAAAACAAATTTTTTTCCTCAGTTTAGGCCGATATGTATTCTTCTACATATTTTTGGTAAAAAAAATTGCAATAAGCGTATATTGATTGGTTTGCACAAAAGTTATAGCATCTACAAAATATGGGATAGATTTATGGCATTTTAATTATTATTATTTTTTTATTAGTAATGGCGGCGATCTGCGATTTTTATCGGGACTGCAACATTGCGACGGACAAATTGGACACTTTTGACATATTTTTTGGGATCATTGACAATTATACAGGGATCAGTGCTATAAAAATGCACTGATTACTGTATATATGACACTGAGAGGGAAGGGGGTTAACACTAGGGGGCGATCAAGGGGTTAACTGTGTTCCCTAGGTGGGTTCTGACTGTAGAGGGATGGGACTGACTAGTGGAGGAGAGAGATCGGTGTTCCTACTTATTAGGAACACACGATTTGTCTCCTCTCCCCTGAGAGAACTGGGATTTGTGTGTTTACACACACAGATTCCGGTTCTTGCTCTATAGCGAGTGATCGTGGGTGCCCGGTGGTCATCGCACCTGACGGACATTCACATCGGCTTCGGGGACACAGTTTGGGTGCATGCACGCCGCCAGAGGCGTCTTAAAGAGCTGACATACAGCTACGTCGGCTCGCACAGGAGAGCCAACCTGCCCCAGTATAACTGCGCGGCTGGTCCGGAAGCAGTTAATATTGTACATGTGCTATAACTGAGACTCACAATTACTGACTAATTTTACCTCCATGCTGGAAATCTTCAGTGTAATATGTGTTGTAAAAGCTGCTTCCAGTTTTACCCGTACCCTATACCTTACTACAATATGTAGCTACCTTCAAAGGCTTCAATTGTATAAGAAGTAAAAGTTTCATACATAGCATTACAATAAGCGATGTGCCTTTATTTGAAAGGTTATTGGCAACAGCCATAGCAATGTGCAATAAGGACATAAAGGAGTCACCTAATAACTAAATGTAGTGATATAGTTACATATATTTATAGTTGTATATATTGTAATTTGGGGGAAGTCTAGCTCAGTGGTAGATGCATTTTTCAGTGAGTTTACAGCAAACAGGAACTTCAAGTTTTAGGGCGTGGTAGCCCACTTTTATTAAAAGTAACAAAATGAAAGTTCATACATGCATGGGTTGCCCACACAGGGGTTCTTCTCCAGAAAAAATACAACAAATGAAAATGCCAAGCCATCTGGCTCTCAAGGCTCACTCAGCCTTGGTCGCAGTACCATGCTGCGCAGGCCCACTCCTGGCCTCTAGGAAGGGGTTCTCCTCACCCTCCAGGCTTTCACACTTCTCCGAGACTCACAGTCCTCTCTGGTACACAGGACTCTCTCTTGCCATTGTCTCAGCTATGGTCTCCCAGACTCTCAGCTGGCCTCTGACCTGGAACCTCTCCCACATGAAGTGCAGTCTCGAGGTTATGGACTTGGTTCCTAAACAGGAGCACACTTTCCTCCTGGCTGCAGCAACTGCTCCAACACCAACTCCTACACCACCTTCCTGAACTATGCTCAGATCTGTCTTATAACAAATGTGTGTACCTGGACACACACACACAACCTGCAGAATTTCAGGAAAACCTGGACACAAGACTGAACACTCCATCCCACCCAATGCTCTTTGGAGTCTTCAAGTCTCCAGCCCCAATCCATACTTACCAAACCCAGAGAAAAAATAAAATATAATTTCTTCTTAATCTTGCTTCTGCTGGAGCTTCTCAAAATTACTAGTTGAGAGTCCTGTGTTCATTTTAAACTCATTTTCCCAGAGACAGGGGCTCTCACTCTCACAATATATATATATATATATATATATATATATATATGTATATATATATATATATATATATATATATAGCGGGTAAAATAAGCATTGAACATTTCAACCCATGCAATCCATACATACAAGGAAATTAAAACAAATAGGTTCAGAAATTAAGTTATGTGGAATAAAATGACACAGAGAAAAAGTATTGAACACATGAAGAAATGGAGGTGCAATGTAAAGCCAAGATGCCAGCTGAAATCTATCAGAAATTACAAAACAATCCTGCTCCTTGTCGGTGCAAGTAAATTTCAGCTTGTTCAGTCTCCACTGATGGCCTATAAAAAGGTGTCTCATTACCAAGGTGTCACATAAGAAACATCTCATGATGGGTAACAGCAAAGAGCTCTCTCAAGACCTTTGCAACCTTACTGTTGCAAAACATACTGATGGCATTGATTACAGAAGGATTTCTAAAATTCTGAATGACCCAGTGAGCACTGTTGGGGCCATAATCAGGAAGTCGAAATATCATCATTTCACAATAAACCAGCCACGACCAGGTGCTCCTCGCAAGATTTCTGACAGAGGAGTGAAAAGAATTATAAGAAGAGTTGTCCAAGAACCAATAACCCCTCCTGGAGAGCTTCAGAAAGACCCGAGACAAGCAGGTACAATTGTTTAAAAGGAAACAATAAGTAATGCACTCAACCGCCATGGCCTGTATGCACGCTCACCATGCAAGACTTCATTGCTGAAGAAAAGGCATATTGTAGCTCATTTAATGTTTGCTGCACAACATTTAGACAAGCCTATGAAATGCAAGGAGAATATGGGCAGATGAGACCAAAATTTAATGCTTTGGGTGCTATAATACACACAATGTTTGGAGGTCAAATGGCACTGCACATCACCCCAAAAACACCCCCATACCAACAGTGAAGATTGGAGGTGGGAACATCATGATGTGGGGCTGTTTTTCAGCATACGGTACTGGCAATTTCATATTAATGAAGGAAGGATGAATGGAAAAATGTACCAAGACATTCTTGATAAAAATCTTCTGCCATCTACCAGGATGATGAAGATGAGACGAGGGTGGACATTTCAGTAAGACAATGATCGTAACACAAAGCCAAGAAAACTCTCAATTGGTTTCAAAGAAAGAAAATAAAGCTAATTGAATGCCCTTGCCAATCACCTGACTTGAATGCAATAGAAAATCTATGGAAAGAACTTAAGACCAGAGTTCATTGAAGAGGCCCACAGAGCCTTCAAGATTTGAAGACTGTCTGTGTGGAAGAATGGTTCAAAATCACACCTGAGCAATGCATGCGACTAGTTTCTCCATACAGGAGGCGTCCTGTCATTACTAACAAAGGATTTTGTACTTCAGTTAGCATGTTCAATAAATTTCAGTTAGCATGTTTAATACTTTTTCCCTGTGTCATTCAATTTTATTACACATAACTTCATTTCTGAACTTATTTGTTTTGGTGTCTTTGTATGTATGGACAGTTGAGACTAAAAAGGAGGTATGGCTACCAATTAAGATGTGCACCCAGGAATGCAGGCTTTAATTTAAAACTCTACGAAGTCTCCAGGCTCCAGGGCCCACAACTCAATGTACCTGAACATTTTTTCACTGCTTTTGTCAAACTGAAATTTTATACCGATCTACATTATCAGCTTAATGAAAGAGAAGCAAATATTTGGGGGTAACGTTTACTACGCTAAAAAGGAATAACATTTATTTTTTTAAGTATTATTTAATCCTGAGAAAAATAAGAAAAATTAAAAATCTGCAAAAACAATACATGTTCTCTTTAACGTGTTACAGCACCTACATGTGCTAATGATAGTTAGCTGCCATACGAAATTGTTGATGTTGAGCCAGCTGGTAGCCTCAATTCTAGTGGTAGTTTTATTTTAATTGATCCATCAAATAAAAAAAAAATACTATGCTATAAAAAATTATTGGCAATTATTTTTTTCACTACAATACTAATATCAATTCCATTTCTAACCAGTAGAAAAATACTGGCATATATGGTTACTCAGATTTAACCTAATTACTAGGTTCTAATTATATATATTAATATAATTCTATAATATATTTTATCATGAGATATATCATAACATGTATTTTTTTTTACTTGTTTAAACAGCTGTTCCTACAAAGCATCAGATTTTTATGTGACCCCTAGAGAAATTCATCTATTTTATTTCAGTGTCGAGCGAACCTTCGATATGAATTGGAAATTCACTTTATAAATGCATTTTAATAAGTGCATAGCTATTATATATGCATATGTGTGCATACTTTGCAAGAAGCCTGAATAGAATTATTTAGTAGATATTTCAGTTTGCGGTATAAAAGAATTCATTTGTAGAACATATTGGAGACACCATGAGATCATATTCCAGCTGTTAATTCCCAAAAGTAGGTAAGGGAAAAAAATATCTTGTATTATTCTCAAGCAGATAATATATAGACATTCTCAAAGATATTTTGAAGAAATGTTATGAGGTAAATTTAGTGCGACTATTAAATTAGAAAGTCGTATGACATTGATTATGCTGCTCTGAGAATACTTTCACAGATATACTTAACAGCGTTACCGAAATGATGCCTGAATACAGCTGGGACTGTCGATGGAAAACTCAGTGGCTACAACATCTGCTGTTTCACAATCCATTCAATACATGAAGGCCAGTGTCTCATCCTTGTATGCACCATCACTACAGGAAATCCCAGGCATCGATTAAAGTCAGATTTTTATTTTACAGGACTGAGTTTTTGCGGTCGCTGTAAAAAAAAAAAATATATATATATATATATATATATGCTTACAATAAAATAAACAGCTAAGTTGTTAAAACTTGCAAATTAATAGATAAATAAGACAATTTACTACACTTTTTGTATTGTTCTTAGCCTTCATACCGCACTATTTTGACATTACATTTAGGCACAATATTCCCTATCATAAATTTTAACAAAACTATTATTCTATTAAATAAATATCTGTGCTCAGTATTTAAGTTTTAGGCCATTATAAATGAATATCGACATTGTGTTAAAAATAAGTAAAACAAATATGTGATGGAAAATTATTATTATTATATTATTAAGTGCAAAAAGTGAAAGTGAACCAGTGTGCAAACATCCAAAACATATGAATAGAAATTGCAAATTTGTTATATTGCCCCATGACATGATAGCCCCACATTTAAAGTAATACCAGGTGTAGTTTTCTTCTATCTCACTTCACACTTAGGTAAAAAATAACTATGATGATACTAGAGCCAATTTGCAATAGTAACAATTAATAATTAAAGCACATTTCCAGGTTTACTTTAAAAAACAAAACAAAAAAAAAACAAACAAAAAAATCCTTGCACCTATTATTTGCAATTTAATATAAATATAATTATAATAATTCATATTTTTTTTGGAGGTGTATAATATATATCCCTGATTCTAGGCATCTCCTTCTCTCCTTCATTGCACGGTGGTGATGGTTGGTCCCCAATGCTGCAAATAACATTGCTGACATTATGACGTGTACATCATATATCCTGAAATCTTTGTCATCTCCTTCCGTGCATGGTGGTGGTTGGTCCTCAATGCTGCAGGGAGCATTGCTGACATTATGATGTAGCATTGTAGTATTGTAGTGTGACCCCAGGCCAACATATTAAAGCATTCCCAGCAACTATGTTCTTGATAACCTGTGCCCATAGGATGTGGGTTGAATGACTCCGGTCATCATTCCATCCAGAAGTCTAATGGATGCGTGGATTTTATTCCATCAGGGTCAGCACCAGGGAAAAGGGTAAGTATTGCAGTGAATGCTGCTATTTTTTTTTTATTGTGACAGATTTTTACAAATTTTTATTATAATAACACAATATTATAACACAAAAATCAGTAGGAACCAGTGCGCTCTTTCAGCCTAGATAGGTAAAATTTGGGTGCTGAAGTGAACCGAGGGATGGTGCCGTTACATTCATAGTCCAAAAAGTTAGAAAATTTTCATCAGCACCCACTATGTGGGGGCGAAAAAAAAAGATTGATTGCTGTTTTGTTAGGACCGTGTGTTGGTGATCATTTCAAAACTTTTGCAATTTGCAACTAACAGAACATGGCTTGGACAAACAGCAATATAGATAAAAGTGCCCATATTGGTTTGACTTTTCCTAAAATGGCAGCTAAGAAGAAGCTGCCTGCCTTCGTTATAAATACATGACCAGTGTCAGGATTGCAATCAGAAAAGTAGGAACCCTAGCATCCTTTAGTAGTGATGACTGCTTGAGAGTGTCTAACTAAAAATGAAACCCCTAATGCAGAAGTTACCTGATGTTCTTATTCAAGCTCTGCACAGACTTCAGGAAAAGAGCAGTGGGAAAATATAAAAGGAAAAGACAGAAAACAAGGTTTCTAGGGACTTCTATGCATTTTTCATACTCCCTCAAGAATTCCAGTTCAGAAGATCTTAGCGGTTGCATTTTGAAGAAGAAAAGTCAATTTAAATTATATCAAATTACAAAATGGTGTGTGTAACAGTTCTATATTTAATTGCATTTATTTAATTTCTATCAATTATATTTCTAAAAGTGATCTTAAATAGGTTAATATATTTTATAATGAAATAATAATATATTTACTTTTTGTATTTTTAAATATTAATATTCTCAGTGCTAATAGAAATAAGTAAAAAGCCATTCCTGCAATATTTCGGTCTGCTCTACTACACCACAATTTCACTTCATTTCACAAATTCGCTTTTACGTTTTCTTTCTTTGTTTTACTTTTTTTTTTTTCCCTTGACTTTTTCAAGGATGTTCTAGGGTGCAATGGTTTTTCATCCATAAAATAGAAATAATTTATAAGCTAAGAAATATTCATTAGTTAGATTAATCCTTGAGCGGCAATATATTATGAACTTGTCTATAACATTACCAAAAAAGTTATTCTGGATTTCACTAGACTGTTATGTACGTGGTTATGTAAGTCAAGAATCTGTAGTATATTTTTACATTCTTTGTGTATCCGTCATCCCTTTTCTCTCCCCAAGGCCTTTTTCTACACCTCTCCTGTTTTTCCGCAGATTATATCACTGGTTCACCCTTACAGTAACGTCTTGTTTGTGGCCCAGTTTTTCAAGGATAGTCCCTCTGGAAATCCTAAGCCTGGAATGAGTATTTCTGCTTCATTTACTACCCGAAAAAAACGGTACTTAAAGGAATAATTCTGCATTTTCGATAGTATACATGTCATCCAAAGCTCCAACTACTTACATCAATATCAATATCCAGGTTAATACCCCAGTCAAATGTACTAGGTCAACAATATCCTCAGATGTTTAATCTATTCCTACACCAGTGTGTCTGTATTAACAGTGTTTATTTCAGTACAGCTTTCTTCAACCATAAATGGTACACATGGGATTCATTTTGTAATAGGAAACAACTGAACAGACTATAAATGATACCTTTTAATGGTTAACCAGCTCAATTGATCCTACAAGCTTTCAAGACACAAAGGCCTCTTCGTTTGTCAGTTTTACAGTTTTCTACTGCAAAATTGATCCTGCATCTGTTCTTCTAGCCAATAAGGTACAGCACATAAATTGTGAAAATTTATGGCTCAGTCTTCCAGTACGTATGTATTCCATGATCTGTGTATCCTCACCATTACCCGCTAAAATATTTCCATTCATTATTGGAAGGTCGACCCCTTAATAGCTAAAATTAATTTCTAGGATTCTTTTATTATTCTTAATGAATGCCAGTAAATAAATAACGTCAATATTATGATTACTGACACACACAAACGTAGATGTGGAGAATTGTTAACCAAATCTTAGACAATTTTGGATTTCATGATTTAAAAAATGAACAGGTTTTAGATAAAAGCAGAAAAATAAACCACAAAAAAGAGCTGCGCTTCCATATATCAAATGTCCTCCATGTGCAACGAGTGCAATAGTGAGAGCTGGAAATAAACAAAAATAGTCTTAATAAAGTATAAGAGTCCAAATAATCCATATGACTCACTGTAGTATAAACTGTATTCTCCAATGATAATCGCTGCATGCGTAACCACCTTATGGAATTCCGCTCACAAAATCTTATGACCTGCAAGTTTTAGGAAGGTTAAATAGCACATATGGTGTAATGTAAACTCCCAGTGACTCCCATATATCTTCCAACTGGTCGGATCGACTATATTTTGTCATAGCCGTTTAGATTAATCCATTTTAGCTCATATGATTGGAACAGGTACCCAAATGTGAAAAATAGCTTCCCATAGAGTAATAACATTTTATTAAATTTATATCACCATAGGAAAACAACTTACTGTTAAAAGGTGCTTAAGTAGCACTAAACTCTCGCACGCATCATAATATAGCTGCTAAGAGACCACCAGATAGATACAATCTATGGGGGGAACCTTAAATCCTCAACCATCACCATCAAAAAAGCTAGAAAACCTCTTCATTCAGCCTCCTAAGTGTGTGATGACCTATATGGTTTATATTTAATAAAAAGCTGGCCTTGCAGCAAAATGCAAGGTTGTCTTTTTAGCATCTTCACCACATTCCACCTTAAGCAAAAAAAAAACATGTGGCACATTGGAAAGCATAGCATCAGTGACCTTTCATTGAAATCCTGGGACCACCCAAAAATCTCATGAGCAGATACTACAGAGCAAAGAAAAAATGTCTTCCCTTGATTTTTAGGATCCTACTCTCTACCGTCATTTCACTGGAAGGCCGCTGATGTCACCCTTGTCTTGGTGCCATAGAAATACACTATATTACCAAAAGTATTGGGACGCCTGCCTTTATACACACATGAACTTTAATGGCATCCCAGTCTTAGTCCGTAGTGTTCAATATTGAGTTGGCCCACCCTTTGCAGTTATAACAGTTTCAACTCTTCTGGGAAGACTGTCCACAAGGTTTAGGAGTGTGTCTATGGGAATGTTTGACCATTCTTCCAGCAGCCCGTTTGTGAGGTCAGGCCCTGATGATGGATGAGAAAGTCTGTTTCACAATCTCTGCTGTAATTCATCCCAAAGGTGTTCTATCGTGTTGAGGTCAGGAATCCTGTGCAAGCCAGTTAAGTTACTCCACCCCAAATTCACTCATCCATGTCTTTATGGACTTTGCTTTGTGCACTGGTCCAAATCATTTGGTTGAGGGGGGATTATGGTGTGGGGTTGTTTTTCAGGTGTTGGGCTTGGCCCCTTAGTTCCAGTGAAGGGAACTCTTAAGGCGTCAGCATACCAAGACATTTTGGACAATTTTATGCTCCCAACTTTGTGGGAACAGTTTGGGGATGGCCCTTTCTTGTTCCAACATGACTGCAAACCAGTGCACAAAGCAAGGTCCATAAAGACATGGATGAGTGAGTTTGGGGTGGAGGAACTAGACTGACCTGTACAGAGTTCTGACCTCAACCCAATAGAACACAGTTGGGATGAATTAGAGCAGAGACTGCGAGCCAGGCCTTCTCGTCCTACATCAGTGCTCAAACTCACAAATGCGCTTTTTTCTGACAAAAAGGTCAAACATTCCAAGACACACTCCTAAACCTTGTGGACAGCCTTCCCAGAAGAGGTGAAGCTGTTATAGCTGCAAAGGGTGGGCCAACTCAATATTCAACCCTACAGACTAAGACTGGGATGCCATTAAAGTTCATGTGTGTGTAAAGGCAAGCGTCCCAATACTTTTGGTAATATAGTGTAAGAACATAAGGTAAGTGTATTTTGGTAGTATGTTTAATGTAGAATGCAGCTTTTTTTAAGTAGGAAAGGTGTGCTAATGAATAAGTATTTTGATGCACGGTCTGCATTAAGGTTACAATGTAATAGAGCAGCTGAGATCTAAATAACCAAAATCATAAAGGTTCCACTGTTGACTCATTTCAAAAGGCAGAATACATTTAAAATATATATATATATATATAATATAAATATAAAAGCCTTTTCTATAAGACACTGTGATTTTCATACCATCAAATCCTGTATGCACTTAGAAATTTTCTTCACTTTTAATAAGGGTCATCATAGACCCAGGGCTGAATTTGTTTTATTATAATATCACAGTTCTATTATGCAAAATGGAAGAAACAATTCACTTAGACCCCTTTCACACTTGTGCGACCTGTCCTGCCACTTGGGACTGCAAAGTTGCATGACAAGTCGTGCCCCTGATTTCCAATTGGCACTGTTCATATCTGTGCGAATTCAAGTCGCAACAACTTCAAAGTAGTCCCTGCACTACTTTGTTCCGACTTTGATGCGACTTGAAGTCCATAGACCACAAGAGTACACAGGCATTGCCTGAAGTCGCGTCAAAGTCACTTGAATTTCAGGTGGTACGCATGTGAAAGGGGCCTTATTTTATATAAGATGTATATAACTGTGTAACTTCAAAGTTTTGTGAACACAAAAACAGTACATTAGGCTGCCTTTAAATGCAATGATTTGACTGTATTTGGAGCCAGGAGGTTATAGCATTATGTGACTCTTATGCCCCATACACGCGGTCGGAAATTCCGACGGAAAAAGTCAGATCGGATTATGTTGTTGGAAAATCCGATCGTGTGTGGGCTCTATCGGACTTTTTGCATCGGAATTTCCAGCGGAAAAAGTTTGAGAGCTGGATCTAAAATTTTCTGACAACAAAATCCGATCTGACTTTTTCCGATCGTGTGTAGAGAATTCCGACGCACAAAGTGCAATGCATGCTCAGAAAAAATTTGGAGACGAAAGCTATTGGCTACTGGGCTCTACGTAGTGCCGTCGTACGTTTTGTACGTCACCTCGTTCCGAACGATCTGATTTTCCGACAACTTTGTGCGACCGTGTGTATACAACAAAAGTTGAGGCCAAAATCTGTTGGAAAAAATCTGATGGATTTTGTGGTCGGAATGTTATGGGGCATAAGATATAGCGCTGTATTTTGTACTGCACTGTATTAGGAGGATTTTAAAGCTGGGTGGAAATTAAAAGGCCAAGTGGTAACGCAGCAAAGTAGCCGGGTGTAAAATCATGTATTTATTTATTTGGTGTGGAAGAAGTGTTATGGGATCTACAAGTGTTATTTAATTTCTGTTGAGCTATTTTAAAAATAACACATAGAGGGACCGAGGCTCCTAAAATACCCTTTGGGGAATATTTGTTAGTATGCATTGGGATCAATTTACTAAAATTGGAGAGTGCAAAATCGGGTGCAGCTCTGTATAGAAACCAATCAGCTTTCAGGTTTTATTGTCAAAGCTTAATTGAACAAGTAGAAGTTAGAAGATGATTGGCTACCATACACAGCTGCAATAGATTGTGCACACTTTTTTTTTTTTTTTGTAAATCAACCCTATTGCGATCTGTTGATAGACGATTAATATTGCTTTAGTATTTTTTTAAGAGGACCTGTAACTTTGCCCTAAGGTACCCATCAACGGGCCTGAATTTTAATTCTCTAGGATCACTTAAACCACTTACTGACTGCTGCACTGCAATATATGTCGGCACAATGGCAGCGGTGGAAAAATGGGTGTACCTGTCCATCCCCTTTAAGAGGTGGAGATATCAGGCGCGTGAGCGTGCCCACCACGCCCAGTGTGAACGTGCCCTCGGGACCAGTGGACTCAATGTCCCGGCAATCGTGTCACAGAGCCTCAGAACAGGGAAGTGCCCATGTAAACAAGGCATTTCCCCATTCTGGCTTGTGTCATGACAGAGATCACCGCTCCCATTGGGTTAGAATCACTCCCTAGGACACACTTAACCCCTTCATCGCCCCCAGTGGTTAACCCCTTCACTGCCAGTGTCATTTGCACAGTAATCAGTGCATTTTTACAGCACTGATCGCTGTATAAATGACAATGGTCCCAAAAAAATGTCAAAAGTGTCCGATGTGTCCCCCATATTATAGCAAAATCGCAGATCACCGCCATTACTAATAAAAAAAAAAAAAATGCGATAAAACTATCCCCTATTTTGTAGACGCTATAACTTTTGCGCAAACCAAATCAATATACGCTTATAGCTATTTTTTTTTACCAAAAATATGTAGAAGAATAAATGTCGGCCTAAACTGAGGAAAAAACTATTTTTTTTATATATTTTTGGGGGATATTTATTATAGCAAAAAGTAAAAAATAATGTGTTTTTTCAGAATTGTTGCTCTTTTTTTGTTTATAGCGCAAAAAAAACCCCCGCAAAGATGATCAAATACCACCAAAAGAAAGCTTTATTTGTGGGAAAAAAAAAATTTGTTTGGGTGCAGTGTCGCACGACCGTGCAATTGTCAGTTAAATCAACGCAGTGTCGAATCGCAAAAAGTGCTCTGGTCAGGAAGGGAGTAAAATCTTCCGGGGGTGAAGCTGTTAAAAGGTACCCTCCCCATGACCAATAGAAAGAATAGAAATAAGTAACTTAATGCCCTTGAACCAAAAATTCACTCCAGATTGGACAGATATCCACGAAAATAGTCAAACCTTCTCTCCCACCAGGAAGTAAACTGCTTCTTATGCCTGCACTCACCCCTATCCTCATTGGAGCACCCCTCACCCACCCGTTCTACTTTAAAAGCATCTCTGGCTGTTATACTAATCTCCTCTCCATCACCATCCCCCCAGACTCATTGGCTTACTGAGCCAGTATCGCTTCTCGTAACTGCTAATTTTGTCAAGTGGTGAACACAAACCTTATACTCACCCTAGCCTTCGACCCTCAAGACAACAGCACTCCCCCGTGTTCAGTGGTGGACTGTTCCTGCCGTCATGTCAAGAGGCAGTCTTTGGGCGTAATGATGTCAGGAACAATCCACTGCACAAGACCGCAGGGGGGGCAAGAGCAACAGGGACCGGTCTTGCGCTGGAAGGATCGGCAAATTCAGTGAGTATATCTTGGCTTTCCTTTCCCCTAGACAAAAATGAGCAGTTAAACCCGTGCTGGCACACTAATTTTCTCCCCCCCCCCCCCCCCCCGGAGTTCTAACTTCTAATTTTTAAGAGGCGCTGGGGTATTCAACTTTAATTTCTTTGCCCAAGCTGAACTTTAAAACAATACAATTCCATTATTATGTAATTAATTAATTTGCCAACCAATGTAGGTGTGTTTCATCACTTGAAACTAAAAACAAAGAAATCATCCCCATAATTCCCTGCGCTGTGGTCGAAAGAATCTTCCGCACACAGGTGGCCAGAACATAGAAGGTAATTAGTGTGGGGTGGGATTATTTTTTTGTTTAATTAGAAAGAGACTGTTCCACAAATATATGGATTGAAGGCCATATTTGCTGGATCATTGACATAGTGAATCTTGTAAAAGCTCAGTTATCTCTGCACAGAACACATTATTGAAATAATGATTTATTCTTGCATGCTTACATAGGAATAAAAATGTGTTAAGATAATAAAATGAAGGGCAGACTATTACCCTCTGAATTATTGGCACTCTAAACTGGGATGTGTGTAGACTTTCCACAAATCTGGACCTGATCATCAACATCAATATTAGCTGATTCTATGAATTTTGACATGTCTGTTCAACAACCAGGCAGAGTCTGAATTATGAAAAATCAAAACACAGTCTTGCAACATTATTGCTGAATATGATTGATGGGTTGCTAGTTTTTATTAGATTACAAAAAAGATAAACCTAGCACCAGGATTCCCAATCTACTGTATGTCTGGATCATATGACAGCTCCTTAAAGTGGTTGTAAACCTCATTAATGGAATCTGAGCAAAGCACATACTGTACATCTGTAACAGTGGTGACTGATGCTCAATTTTTTTGGGCGGCACCCCGTGCCTCCCCCCCCCGGGCCAGCCACCCAGCCAACCAACCACAACCCAACTAAACCCCCCCCCCCGGCGCTCGCTAGATTGATTGCTGCTTACCCCCTATCACTCAATCACTGCATCGCTCTCCCGTCGCCCACCAGGCCTCCCCGCCAGCCCCGCACGCCTCACGCTTACCCCATCCAGATCACGGCTTCGGCGGCTCCCCCCCCCCCACGTCTCCTCCCGAGTCCCAGTGGTCGATTCTTCTGCGAGCCAATCAGGACTTAGGACTCCCGGTCAATCGGGTCTTAGGACTCCCAGCCAATCGGGTCTCAGGACTTGCTTCCTGATTGGCCAGGAGGAGAAACAAGGAAGACATTAGCGAATATTAGATTGTAAGCAGGGCCTTCTGATTCCTACTGTATTAAAGTGTATTATATTTGTACTGTCTACCCTCAAGTTGTAAAGCGCTGCTGACGCTATATAAATCCTGTATAATAATAAAAAATAATAATAATATTAATTCGCTAATGTCACACAACTGGGTGACATTTGCCCACCCTTTTTGAAGCCAATTAGAGTCTCAGGCTCTAATTATGTGCTTCCTAAAAAAATTGGAATCCATGCGTCCGGAACCCTGCATGTAGATTAGCTTTTTCAGCTGAACTTGCACCATTTCAAACCTGCATGTCCGACTTTGAGAGCTATTTCAGAGACATCTGTGCATGTTCCTGCCCAGATGTCTATTAAAATAGTTGTCAAAAGTAGTGCAGGAACTACTTTTAGGAATCGGTGTGCCACCGCAAAATCGGTGCCGTAACCGATGTCAAATTGCATGTCAAAGAGGCCCAATGTGAACGTGGGCTCAAGGTTCTAGTTGAGGCCTTTGTCACATGGGTGGCCAGAAGGTAGTAAAAACAGATGGCTGAGCTACAGTTTTTCGCACCCGGCCACCAGCTCAACGTGCAAAATACAGCCAGAGGGGGCTGTGCACCTGTTGCGGTAGCGATGTTCTGAGGCAAATTTAAGGCAGTATGCCGAATTGACTAGCAGCACTGCCCATCAGACTTGGCCATTCAAGTCAATAGGATTTTGCCGTAACTGCAAGCCAAATGCCTCATTGCTTATCATTTTGCTAAAGTGGAACTATACCCTTCGATTTAACTGTTTCTATACCCTTCGATTTAACTGTTAGGATTGCATTTAAGGCATACTGTGAACGATAACTGTCACAGTTGCTTGTGCTCTTAAATGAATTGTCAAGCTATTAAATGGCTGGTGTCATAACTGATCACATGCAGCACCATAGCAACTACAAATCAAACAGGGGATAAGATGGCAGCTTCCTTGGCTATAAAGGATAGGGGGGTTTATTTCTGCTTTAAGCAAATCATTTTTTTTTTATCTTTTGCAAAGTTTCTTACCTGGAAATCATGTCAGTAACAGCATTTCCTGTTGCAGGCTGACAATGCTAAGCTACCCTCTCACAGTTAGCAGCAGTGTTGCCAGCCTTTTGTGTGCACTCCTTCTGTTGGCCATTGCGCTGCCAATTAGGTCAGATAGGCAGTCCAACGGCCAACTTAAAAGGTTGTAAAGCAGGTTGACAGGGCTGCTGCTAATTGAGAGATTGTGGCTCTCTGATGCAGGCCTGTAACAGGAAGCGCTGTTACTGGCAGGATTGTCAAGTATGAAACAACAGATTCACAAAATATAATTTGCTTTATTTGCTTTGCTTAAGACTGTATACAGTAATACATGATAGTAACCAAATCAAACAATAGCTTTGGGGCTTACATACACTATAAGCTTGACCACACCCACTCCTGGATAGAGCAGACATTTGTCGCATTACAGGACTATTAGTGAGGTTTTGAAGGGTGGGAGGGGTCCAGGCCATGCACTACCATTTTTATATACCGTTTTCATTGAAGGTAACATGGGCTTATGTATTTTTCGTCATATGCTTTTCTTGAATTGCCCAGGTCTTTAAAATCTTTGGTACCAAAGCCTACTTTAATTTTTGTTGCTGTCATGTTTATGTCACAGTGTCATGCTTTTTATAATATGCAGTTTCAGAAATGTATGGGATGTATTTCTTTTTATTGCGTAATATCATATCCTATTAAAATATGTCCAATTCCCATTTTATCCCCAAAAAAATACTGGTAGGTGAATTGGCTGCCACAAAAATTGCCCCTAGTTCATGTGTGTGAGTAGGTGTGACTTTAGGAGAATCAGTCGATTGTAAGATACTATAGTGTTAGAGACTGATGTGAATGGTCTATTTCAGCCTCCTCAAAGTTCCTCCAGAGGTTGCTAGGGGTTCTATAATCTGGTGTCTGCATAGTTCCAGGGACAAGGCTGCTTGGCAGAGCCAGCCACATGACACCAATAATTTTTAAACTGTTTGTAAGGGTGGCACTCTGACCACCACTGTATGAGGTGTTCTTCCTAGTAACTACCACTGTAAGGAATATTCTTCCTATTGACTCCCACTGTAAGGGGCATTCTTCCTACTGCAACCACTGTAAGGGGTATTCTTCCTACTGACCTCCACTGTAAGATGTGTTCTTCCTAGTGACTACCACTGTAAGGAATATTCTTCCCTTTGACCCCCCATTGTAAGGGGTATTCATCCCAGTGACTACCACTGTAAGGAGTGATCTTCCTACTGACCACCCCTATAAGGGGTATTCTTCCTACTGACCACCCCAGTAATGAATATTCCTCCTACAGACCACCACTGTAAGGGGTATACTTTCTACTGACTAACACTGTAAGGAATATTCTTCCTAGTGTAGCAACCTATAGTGTGCTAGATGTAAAGCTGTAGTGTAGGTAAATTTGGCTTGGCTGAGAGCCAAGCACGGGTTGAATCTGGGTCAGGGCTGAGTGAGTCAAGGAGGCTGGATGACTCAGCAAGCAGCACCTCTGATAACACTCCTGCTCTCTTTAACCTTGGATAAGCTTCCAGAAGTAGAGGGAGGAGTCTGGGAGGATCTGCTTGGAGTATTGATGAGGGTCCCAGCCAATCCCCTGCAAAGTGAGTTGGCAAGGGACAGGCACCTCATAAATACTCATGGGTCATGCCAACAGGGGAGTGGAAAATGGAGATAGAGTGCTGAGCAGGCTGTCGGTGGCCCTTGAGGGTGCCCCCTACTCTGGGGTGACCTCAGGCCTGGGGCTCGGGTGCTGGACAGACCCTCTACAACACATGGAGGAATCCTTCCTGGAGGCATGGGAGCAAGTAGAGAACATCGAGAGAGACAGCACATCTGGGATATCTCCTGAGTAGTCAGCCAGGTGGGCTGGTGAGTGAGCAGTCTGGGAGGACTGTGGAGAGAATGTCAGTCTGGGAGAACTGTGGAGAAAAAGCCAGGAGGGCAAGTGAAAAGGGCATCTGTAGGCAGGGGGGCTAGTAGTGCCTGAAGAGGTGGTGTTGGAATTAGTAGCCACAGGGATGTAAGCTGGACACTGACTTTTTGCTACAGATCTAAAGGGGCCTTGGTTTCCCACCTGTAAAGGGCTATTGCTTCAAATCTGACTGAGTGCTTTGTGTAGGATTAACCATCAGTGTGCAAGCTGGAGTTCTGTAAGCAAGTTAGTGCTGGAGGAAGAGAAGGAGTGTATATAGACTGTATATAGGAAAGTTGTCCCTGAAGTTGTTCAAAGTCAAGTGAGCATCCCATAATTTTCCCAATCCCTATACAAGTTCTAATCCCTCAACAAATAACAAAACAAAGTAATGGACTGGTTTTTGTCTCTGTGAGATTGTGGAAATTTGGTGTGCCTGGCTGTGCAGGGTGGGGGGATCCCATTCTACCTGCAGCTCCCTACGGGGTGCTCTACACTAGTGACTGCCACTGTAAGGGTTATTCTTCCTACTGACCACCCCTGTAAGGGGTATTCTTCTTACTGACCACTTCTGTAGAGGGTATTCTTCCTACTGACCAGCATTGTAAGGGGCATTGACTTCCGACAAAACGGCTTAAGTAAGGGTTCCCCAGGACCTGAACATTATTGTAAGGGTTCCTTGTGGGTAAAAAGGTTGAGGAAGTCTGTCATCTAGTTGATGCTACTACATTAGAGTAAATAAAAAAATATGATCAAAATGCACATACTGTATATGCGTGTGATTTTCATTCCATATTCCAATTTATTAGAAAACATTGTGTAACGTGACCCTCACGAGCAGATATCATCACTGTATAAGAGTTTTAATAATCTTGGATTTTCAATGTCCTACTGTTTCTCAATATTTTTTAAGTATTTGCACTTTTAGGAAAGCCAAAATATCACCCCTTGGTGTGGGTCACCTAACCTCCGGTAACACTTGTGAATCATTTTTTTACTAACAGCTACTAGGGGGAATAAATATTTTTAAAACATCATATTATGCCTTTAGATAACTAAAATACAAATTCAATTCATATATCATTCATTATTTATCCAAACTCCAAACAGTGATGATGAACTTAGTGAAATTACACATACCATTAGTATGAGAGCCAGTATCTTAGGGAATATCTGTTTACTTTAGGAGTCATCTGAGCCCAATATATAGCTAGATTATTTAAGGTTGAACAGTTAAATATACAGATTAAATATATAGAAGGGAGCTGCTTTATTTGCCAAAGAATTTGCATTCTTGTCCATCCAGTCCCGAGATTTGAATAGCCCTGCTGGACAGCCCGGCCAGGTCAGTGACCTGACTTGACCTGACTACAGTACAGCAATTCAGCTAGGTCACATTCTGGCTTCTTATGTTACAGTAAAAAAGCAAAAACAGGCTGATGAGCTCATCACTCTGCTCTCTCCTCCTGTATGTTTTTGTCAGCACATGTGTGCTGAAATACACCTGATTGGCACCTAGTACTGTCCCTCTTCTTAACTATACGATTGGTTAACACCAAGACAAATTCAGATACCTACATGAGTTGCATTTGAGAATACTTTGAATAAACCAAACGTAGAATGAATCAATCTTTCATCCATGCTAAAATGGACGCTATAGATAAAAACCAGATGACAAAGTTTGATATCATATGGAAACCCTGGATTAAATATTATACGTCAGATAATATTGACAACCGAGTTTTATTGTTATGGTGATTAAGATTTTTTATAGAATTATAACATTAGATGATATATAAAACCTCCTCCGGAGAATTATTCCCTCCCCTTCCCCTCCTATATACCTTTTATGTTCTTCCCTTACTATATAATACTTACTATAAACATACTTTAGAAGTTATGGTCAAAACTTTAAAATCATATATTTTATTTTAGACATATTTATATTTTCTTGGGATTAAAATGTTTAAAACTCAGCTATAAGAATGTTTTAAAATTCTAAAATATATAAGGCCATTTATTGTCATTCCCACGAGAATATCTTGAAATTCTTCTTTGCTTTGTATCATCCGTACTTCAATATGTCTTGTATGTTTGTCTCGTATGTTTTTATTTCTGCTATCACATAATTTGTTTTATATTCTGTACATGTAATTTATTTTAACATAAAATAAAAAATTTTGAACGAGAGAATACTTTGAATAAATACAACACTGCATTAATTGGTATTTTTATATGTTTTATATCTTTCTGGAGTTCAGAAAAAATATGGTAATTTAAATATTTTACATTAACCTATTTGTGATTAAAGAAAAACATCACCCCCTTGTTCATTTTGGTTTTTACTCCAGTCCTTTTATGCTTTGTTGTTCTCAATTAACCTATAGACACACCCATCGCATCCAGAGTTGTCCGGCTACAATCCATCACCACATGTCGGGTCCATCGCCACCGTCTTCCTCTCTGACGTCATCAATAGTGATGGGCCCGGGCTTGTTCGGATCGAACCCTCCAGGAAGCCATCACTGCACACCACCAATCATAGGCAGTGAGGCATTTCCCGACCGGCAGCTGCACATACACATGCTACCTATGATTGGTGGTGTGCAATGCCAGCTTCCTGGCGGGTTCTATATGAACACGCCCGAGCACATTCCTAGTCATCATTCCTAGTCATCAATAACTTGCTGCCTCTCTGATGATGTGCCCTCTGTGATGATGATGATGTGCCCTCGTCTGCCCTCTGTCAGCCACTGTATGGAAGTGGATGCCTCCTGGGATACGTAAAGTAAATATCGCAGGAGGTATCAGGAGTAGAGTGCAGTCATTCTCACCTAGGCAGGCTGAAGTACAAAGGAAAAAAAAAAGTAAAGAAACTAAAATAAGTCTGCTTTTAAAGCTGTAGTAAACTACCACTTTCTCAAAATAAACCACTCTTGGATCAGCAGCACCTACCTACCTCTGCTGCAGATGCTGCTGATGAAAGTGGTAGTAAAGTCCCTATTGTTTACTTGTACCTATGTAACCCTACAATAAGGCTTAGCGGTAGGTACAATGAATATATTCTAAACGTAAACCATATAGGAGATATTCACATCAACAATAGCCGACGAGCTATGCGTAGATTGCATAGAGTGTGCTGTGTAATTCAGAGCGCTCTGCCACAATTGGGACTCCCACACACATGCGCCATGAAATCATCGCAGCCCAACCATTCAAATAGTCAGAGGGAGCAAGCCCAGAAGGAAGACCAGGTGAAGATGGAAGCGCCAGCAGCAGAGGGCTTTGTTTGAAAGGTAAGTCTGCCATAATGTGCTAGAACAGGAGTGCCCAACCTTTTTAAGAGCGAGGGCCACTTAAGCAACTTGGTAACCAGTCGCGGGCTACAATGAGCGGAGCGGGCGGATGACAAGTCATGGCTACTCTGTAGGCCCTCCAATCCGATCCACCCAGATGGAAGGGGGCAAACTACCTTCTATTTTTTTATCAGATTTTTAGGACCGGATTGGAGGCAGGCGGGAGTAAACGGACAAAAGTCTGTTTACATCTGCCGCTCTGTAGAGGTGAATTGAGGGTCCGATTGGGTAGGGCCGATCATGTGAAAAGGGCCTAAACTGCTTTCACACTGATGATTATCCACACCGCGGGTGCAGGGTAGTGCTGTGGGTTAACTGAACTTTGCCATAGACTCTGCCTGTGGCAAAAGCCGGCGCTGTGCATCGGCTTATGGGTTCTGCTCTGCAGCAGTTTTCTTCCTCTACCACCAGCTTCATTCTCAACACCGATGCTGTGGTATGACGGGTCGGCAACCTGCGATCTGGGCTTGCTAACCCGCCATTCCAGAGCAGTAGGTCAGGGGGCCACATCAAAGGGCTCCGCGGGCCACATGTGGCCCTCGGGCCACTGGTTGGCCACCCCTGTGCTAGGATGTGATGTATACTAGCATTAACCTGCGAGGGGCTTAGATATTTTTTCTTTTTTTGTGCGACTTTACTACCAATTTAAAATTTGCAAAGGGGGAATGGTTACAATGGTGCAAGCTTCTTTTTTTTGTTTGTTTGTTTGGTGTGAAGTGCTTAAAGGTGACTCTTTTTTAAAAAAAATCTATTCAAGTAGGTATTCTCAACCACTAGCCTTTTCCAAATCTCCATGTTCTTTTATTCTTTCTGTGGTCTGACATCCTGTTTAAGGGGTGGCTACATTCATTCCCTATAAGGAACGTAGCCACCCTCTCTTGCTTACTCCAGAGATGGGCTATGGGATGTGTAGTGTGCATCGAGCAGTGCACCTGACCACAACTAACACGCACAGCTCATTACAAACAAATGAAAGCGAACGGGCAAAGAAGAGATTTGGGAATTCATGGTGGACATTATAAGGAGGCAGACATAGGCGTGCACAGGGATTGTACGAGGTGTGCCTGGGAATCACCTAGTGTGGCGCAGATTTCCCCTGCTGATATTTCACTATAACCCCCAATGGGCCTCCTAAAAAAATTATAAAAAATAATAAAACAATAATATAATAAAAATAAAAAACACCACCTGCTGCTGCCCTACTGACACCAACCTCGGCCTACTGACACCATCCACTACCCTACTGACACCATCCACTGCTCTACTGACACCAACCTCTGCCCTACTGACACCATCCACTACCCTACTGACACCATCCACTGCTCTACTGACACCAACCTCTGCCCTACTGACACCAACCACTGCCCTACTGACACCAACCCCTGCTCTACTGACACCAACCACTGCTCTACTGACACCGTCCACTGCCCTACTGACACCAACCACTGCTCTACTGACACCAACCTCCTCCCTACTGACACCGCCCACTGCCATACTGACACCATCAACTGCCCTACTGACACCAACCACTGCTCTACTGACACCAACCTCCTCCCTACTGACACCGCCCACTGCCCTACTGACACCATCCACTGCCCTACTGACACCAACCACTACTCCACTGACACCAACCACTGCCCTACTGACACCGTCCACTGCCCTATTGACACCAACCACTGCTCTACTGACACCAACCTCTTCCCTACTGACACCACCCACTGCCCTACTGACACCATCCACTGCCCTACTGACACCATCCACTGCGCTACTGACACTCTCCACTGCTCTACTGACACCATCCACTGCTCTACTGACACCAACCACTGCACTGCCCTACTGACAGCAACCACTGCCCTACTGACACCAATCTCTGCCCTACTGACACCAACCACTGCCCTACTGACACCAACCTCTGCCCTACTGACACCGTCCACACTGCTCTACTGACACCAAGCTCTGCCCTACTGACACCATCCACTGCTGTACTGACATCAACCTCTGCCCTACTGACACCGTCCACTGCCCTACTGACACCAACCACTGCTCTACTGACACCAACCTCTGCCCTACTGACACCGTCCACTGCCCCACTGACATCAACCACTGGTCTACTGACAACATCCACTGCCCTAATGACAACATCCATTGCTCTACTGACAAGTCTATTGTTTTTTACATTTATTTATAAGAGTGTGTGTGAGATATATATACAGTGGTGTGAAAAAGTGTTTGCCCCCTTCCTCATTTCCTGTTCCTTTGCATGTTTGTCACACTTAAGTGTTTCGGAACATCAAACCAATTTAAACAATAGTCAAGGACAACACAAGTAAACACAAAATGCAATTTGTAAATTAAGGTGTTTATTATTAAAGGTGAAAAAAAATCCAAACCATCATGGCCCTGTGTGAAAAAGTGATTGCCCCCCTTGTTAAAACATACTATAACTGTGGTTGTCCACACCTGAGTTCAATTTCTATAGCCGCACCCAGGCCTGATTATTGCCACACCTGTTCACAATCAAGGCATCACTTAAATAGGAGCTGCTTGACACAGTAAGGTCCACCAGAAGATCCTTAAAAGCTACACATCATGCCGAGACCCAAAGAAATTCAGGAACAATTGAGAAAGAAAGTAATTGAGATCTATCAGTCTGGAAAGGGTTATAAAGCCATTTCCAAAGCTTTGGGAATCCAGCGAACCACAGTGAGAGCCATTATCCACAAATGGTGAAGACATGGAACAGTGGTGAACCTTCCCAGGAGTGGCCGGCCGCCCAAAATTACCCCAAGAGCGCAGCGACGACTCATCCAAGAGGTCACAAAAGACCCCACAACAACGTCCAAGGAACTGCAGGCCTCACTTGCCTCAGTTAAGGTCAGCGTTCATGCCTCCACCATCAGGAAAAGACTGGGCAAAAATGGCCTGCATGGCAGAGTTCCAAGGAGAAAACCACTGCTGAGCAAAAAGAACATCAAAGCTCGTCTCAATTTCTCCACAACACATCTTGATGATCCCCAAGACTTTTGGGACAACATTCTGTGGACCGATGAGACAAAAGTGGAACTCTTTGGAAGGTGTGTGTCCAAGTATATCTGGCGTAGAAGGAACACTGCATTTCATAAAAAGAACATTATACCAACAGTAAAATATGGTGGTGGTAGTGTGATGGTCTGGGGCTGTTTTGCTGCTTCAGGACCTGGAAGACTTGCCGTGATAAAAGGAACTATGAATTCTGCTGTCTACCAAGAGATCCTGAAGGAGAATGTCCGACCATCTGTTCGTGTACTCAAGCTGAAACGAACTTGGGTTCTGCAGCAGGACAATGATCCTAAACACACCAGCAAGTCCACCACCGAATGGCTGAAGAAAAACAAAATGAAGACTTTGGAGTGGCCTAGCTAAAGTCCTGACCTGAATCCTATTGAGATGTTGTGGTATGACCTTAAAAAGGCTGTTCATGCTCGAAAACCCTCTAATGTAACTGAATTAGGACAATTCTGCAAAGATGAGTGGGCCAAAATTCCTCCAGGACGCTGTAAAAGCCTCATTGCACGTTATCGCAAACGCTTGGTTGCAGTTGTTGCTGCTAAGGGTGGCCCAACCAGTTATTAGGTTTAGGGGGCAATCACTTTTTCACACAGGGCCATGATGGTTTGGATTTTTTTTCACCTTTAATAATAAACACCTTCATTTACAAATTGCATTTTGTGTTTACTTGTGTTGTCCTTGACTATTGTTTAAATTGGTTTGATGTTCCGAAACACTTAAGTGTGACAAACATGCAAAGGAACAGGAAATGAGGAAGGGGGCAAACACTTTTTCACACCACTGTATGCACACACACGCACGCGTGTTTGAGCTTTGGGGTGCACACCCTAATGCAATAGGCTGTGCACACCTATGGAGGCAAAAAGAAACAATTTCATGAAAGATGGATTACAGGACCAGTAAGGGTTAGTTCATCCTCCACAAAAAATGTAAAGGTGAACCAACACCAGACACCCTCCACACCCCCCTTGTTCTTCACTGTATTTATGTACGGTGATCCCGAACTGTCAGCCCCCCTGCAGCCACTCCAGTGGTCTTGGAATTTAAAATCCCCACTCTTCTCTCTCTTTTGCCTGCAGCGCTTCTTGGACAGACCAGATTGATTAAGTGTGATGGCGCTAGCCAATCAAAATCAATCTGGCATGTCCCAAAAGGGCTGCACAGAGAATAGAGGGAAGAGTGGGGATTTAAAATCCCAAGACTGCTGAACCGGTTGTGGGGTGCTGACATTTCGGCAACCCCAGAGGTGAGTACTGCGGGGACTGGGGAGGTGGGTGGGGAGGGTGTACAGTGTTAGGTTACCGTTACATTTTTTCTGTAAAGGTGAACTTTGACTTTAAGTAGTGGATGTGTATGGATTATTTTTGGAGAATAAAGATATTGTTTAGTGTCACTTAAAGTTCAATGGGTCTCCTATTGTCCTTTATAGAGTTATCCTACAGAATTGCCTACTCAGCCTTATTGGGGTTCAACATACCTATTATAAAGGAATAAATAAAGGAATGAATCAACCAACAGTTTTTAGAGTTCCAAGTCTTGCCTACTATGGTAATTACAAGGCATCCCACACACCTTGTTCTGTTTTCTTGTAATTCATATTAAGGTAAATACAACAGGAGGAGTATGTACAGCTGAGTTTTAGTGAGACTCCGTGTAGCAGAGCACAGAGCCAGGATTGATGGCAAGCTGGTCTTGCTGTGGGAGTACATAGGGGATCTCAGTAACCAATGGATGATTTAGCCCACCAGATTCCACCTGTAACTGAAAAAAAAGCCCCTTTCGTGTGGACTATCTCTTTACTGTAACAGATGTATCTTGCATACAACAGCATGGATGTGTTTAAAGTAAGGTGACAGTATGTCATTTTAGAGCACCCCTAACTTACTGATACCTTAGCCATTCTTTTTGTCTTTAGGAGGCAAGGGCCTTATCCCTGTGTACGTGTTGTGTCAGAGTTACGTAAGTGAACCTATAGGGGAACCCTTCCCCACATAATGTTTGGGTACTCCGGGCCAAGCACTGTATCCAAGGGATAAGGTAGAAGGTTATATGTTCCCCAAAATAACGGATATTTGTTAGGGCTCCAAGAGACGAAATGAGCAAAAGAAGAGCGTGGCAAATATTTTCTTTTTAAAATTTAGTCAATAAGTAAGGCAGTATAAAAATAAATGATGCCATGCAGAGTGCAATACCAAACCAATCAGAAATCTGATCATGCCACAATAAACCAATATTTCTCAACCAGGTGGCCACTGTACCCCAATAGCTGTTTGAATTACCCCATGGTGCCGCAAACACCATGAATGCCTTGCATGAGTTGCCATGGTGCAGGTGGTCCAGCCACTAGAACCCTCACAACCAATGACGTTCTAAGGCCAGGACGCACAGCATTATACTTTGCTAACTCGCCTTTACCATGGCAGTGCATGACTCTAATCCATGGCAGGCATCATACAGGACCACCACTAGCATTCTGGAGAAAACAAAAGTCTGTCTTCTGCAGACCTCCTCCACCAGGCTGCTGGAGCCAAACAGCAGGGCTCTGATGTCAGGAGGAGACTGTGTAATTGGGGCCTCTATGATGGGGGGGGGGGGGGGAGACTATGTAATTGGCGGGCTCGGTGATTGCAGAGCTTTATAACAGGAGGATGCTGATGTGATGTGGGACTCTGTGGTGATGGGGCACTCATATATAGGAGGCCTTTGATGTATAGGGGGGTACTGATGTAAAGGGGGATCTGTGATGTGAAGAGGTGGCTCTGATGTGAAGAGAGGGCTCTGGTGTGATAGGGGGACCTCTGATATAAGGAGGGCTCTAATGCGAGGAGAGGGCTCTGATGTGATGGGGGACCTCTGATTTGAGGAGAGGGTTCCGATGTGATGGTTCGACTACTGATGTAAAGGGGGGGGGGCTCTCATGTGAAAGGAAGGCCTCTGATGTGATGGGGGGACTGCTGATGTAAAGGAGGGGGGCTCCGCTGTGAAGAGAGGGCTCTGATGTGAAGGGGGGGTCTGATGTGAATGTGAAGAGTGGGCTCTGATGTGATGGGGGACCTCTGATGTGAAAGGAGGGTCTCTGATGTGATGGGGGACCTCTGATGTGATGGGGAGACTTCTGATCTAAAGGAGGGGTGGCTCTGATGTGAAGAGAGGGCTGTGATGTGAAGGGGGACCTCTAATATGAAAGGAGGGCCTCTGATGTGATGGGGGGACCTCTGATGTGAAGAGAGGGCTCTGATGTGAAGGGGGACCTCTAATGTGAAGAGAGGGCTCTGTTGTGAATGGGGACCTCTGATGTGAAGTGGGGTGGTCTCTTTCTGATGTGAAGAGGGGACTTCTGATGTGAAGGGAGGTGGGGCTCTGATGTGAAGAGGGGACCTCTGATGTGAAGGGAGGTGGGGCTCTGATGTGAAGAGGGGACTTCTGATGTGAAGGGAGGTGGGGCTCTGATGTGAAGAGGGGACCTCTGATGTGAAGGGAGGGCCTTTGATGTGATGGGGGGACGACCTCTGATGTGATGGGGGGCTTCTGATGTGAAGTACATTTAATCATGTGGTTGTGTGCATTGTCCCAGGCTCAGGTTTCCCATTGATAAGTAACATTTTGATTTTTTTTACATTTTAGTCCCGGGCACCTCCAGCTTTTGCATACTTTAAATAGGTGGCGCAATTGAAAATAGGTTTAGAAACGCTGCAATAACCTGATACAATGAATCTGATTGCAGCATTTCCTTTACTGAACAGGTTTCTGCTACATAAACAGATTGAGGTCCAGAGAATGAGTCTGGAGAAGGAGCTTCTGGCAGCGAAAGGGTTGAGTGAAGGAATACAGTACTGGGATGAAGGGAGCACAACAGGAACAATATCTACACTTCTCTCTGGATGTTTGTGTGCGAAGCCGAGTTGCAGTCCAGCCCATCTGTGCATTGGGACATTACAGCAACAGATGTGCACTTCTATATATAAAGCTTCTTCATTAGGGAGGTAACAATACCAACAGCAGTAATAATTCCCTTCAAAGTGAAGAGTCTTTAAAATACTGGCTTTAAATTACACTATGCAATTAGTTTAATTGTTTGTAATCTAATGATTGCAGTTATTATGAGGATGGAGAATTCATTGGGCGCTGGTGCCACCTAGTGGGGTTTGTGCGTCACGAGACAATGGGGAAGTGGAACAATGCATGTGCATTGTTCTTAGACCCTTTCACATGAACACCCTCCATTCTGTTTCAGCCTGTGGATCCAAAGACGAATTCAGATATATGTGATATCCTTGTCTCTTCTGTTTTTTTCTCCCCATCTTTTGATGGAGGAAAAACAGACCCATGTAATCGCTATGGTCAACTGCATGTCAACGGACGCGCGTTCGCCCACATACGATCAGCTCTGTAAAAGTGGACCTGGATGCAAACGTATTGCTTTTGGTCCAACCAACGCGAACGGACACGAATGTAAATGGACGCACGTTCACTTACATCTAGTCGTACATAGGGATACATTGCCGTCCATTTTTGATTTGTCTATTCATCGATTGACAAAATGCCTGCATGAAAGGAGTTGTGCGGGAAAGGAGTTTTGTGTTGTTGGATGATTGTAAACATGTTACCTAATTTTACTGCTTAAAATACATTTTCTAATGCTATTTTTAAGGGGCACCTTAGGGAATGGCCTTACCTTAAAGACACATAGTTAAATAATTAGTCCATCTAATTTAAACAATAGAAACAAACAAATAAATAGATAAAATAATAAAAAAAAAATAAAAAAAATAAAACTTAAATAAAAATAGATAGATAAATACATACAGTAACTAAAATAAATAAATACATAAAAAATAATAAATAATTAACGAGGCTTAAAGTGACTGTAAATGATCACCTTGGAAAACAATTCATTGACTATCAGGAACACCACCGATTTCGCACAAAGGAAACAACACAAAGAGAACAGGATATCGTTCCATACAAGTACATGGTACAGGAGGCACATATCAGGAATATGACAAACACTTTGGGGGTTATTTACGAAATGCAAATCCACTTTGCACTGCAAGTGCACTTGGAAGTGCAGTCGCTCTAAATCTAAGGGGTAGATCTGAAATTAGTGGAAGCTCTGCTGATTTTATCATCCAATCATGTGCAAGCTAAAATGCTGTTTTTTATTTTCCTTGTATGTCCCCTTGGAACTACAGCGACTTTACGGTACTTCCAAGTGCACTTTCAGTGCAAAGTGGATTTTCCTCTAGTAAATAATCCCCTTTAAGTGCAAGCACGTACTGTAGGTAGGGAAAACAATGTTTACATTTTTATTTTTCTGATATCATATAGAGCCAGCATATTACACAGTGTTTTACATTGTATATACAGTGCATTGCAAAAGTATTCACCCCCCTTGGCTTTTTACCTATTTTGTTACATTACAGCCATTAGTTCAATGTTTTTTTTATCTGAATTATATGTGATGGATCAGAAACAGAGTAGTCTAAGTTGGTGAAATAAAATTAGAAAAATATATACATAAAACTATTTTTCAGAAATAAAAAAATTATAATTGGCATGTGCGTATATATTCACCCCCTTTGTTATGCAGCCCAGAAAAAAGCTCTGGTGCAACCAATTACCTTCAGAAGTCACATAATTAGTGAAATGATGTCCACCTGTGTGCAATATAAGTGTCACATGATCTGTCATTACATATACACACCTTTTTGAAAGGCGCCAGAGGCTGCAACACCTAAGCAAGAGGCACCCCTAACCAAACACTGCCATGAAGACCAAGGAACTCTCCAAACAAGTAAGGCACAATGTTGTTGAGAAGTACAAGTCAGGGTTAGGATACAAAAAAATATCCAAATCTTTGACGATCCCTCGGAGCACCATCAAATCTACTATAACCAAATGGAAAGAACATGGCACAACAGCAAACCTGTCAAGAGACGGCAGCACACAAAAACTCAAGGACCGGGCAAGGAGGGTATTAATCAGAGAGGCAACACAGAGACCTAAGGTAACCCTGGAGGAGCTGCAGAGTTCCACAGCAGAGACTGGAGTAACTGAACATAGGACGACACTAAGCCATACGCTCCACAGAGTTGGCCTTTATGGCAGAGTAGCCAGAAGAAAGCCATTACTTTCAGCAAAAAAACAAAATGATACGTTTTGAGTTTGCAAAAAGGCATGTGGGAGATTCACAAAATGTATGGAGGAAGGTGCTCTGGTCTGATGAGACTAAAATGTAACTTTTTGGCCATCAAAGAAAACGCTGTCTGGTCGCAAACCCAACACATCACATCACCCAAAGAACACCATCCCCACAGGGAAACATGGTGGTGGCAGCATCACTCTGTGGGGATGTTTTTCAGCAGGAAAGATGGATGGTGTTATATACAGGGATATTCTTGAGCAAAACCTGTACCGCTCTGTGTGTGATTTTGAGGATAGGACGGAGTTTCACATTCCAGCAGGGCAATGACCCCAAAACACTACTAAAGCAACACTTGAGTGGTTTAAGGGGAAACATGTAAATGTGTTGGAATGGCCTAGTCAAAGCCCAGACCTCAATCCAATAGAAAATCTGTGGTCAGACTTAAAGATTGCTGTTAACAAGTGCAAAGCATGCAATTTGAAGGAGCTGGAGCAGTTTTGCAAGAAAGAATGGGCAACAATCCCAGTGGTAAGATGTGGCAAGCTCATAGAGACTTATCCAAAGCGACTTGGAGCTGGGATAGCCGCAAGAGGTGGCTCTACAAAGTATTGACTTTAGGGGGGTGAATAGTTATGCACATTGACTTTTTCTGTTATTTTGTCCTATTTGTTGTTTGTTTCACAAATGGGTAAGGTAACAGGGGCTCTTTTAATGCACACGAACTTGCAATCAAAAAGCACTGCAAACATCTTGCCATTATAGACTATAGCGGTGGAAATGCATGAAGAGAACAAAGAAATGTGGATGTTGTCATTGACTATAGTGGCACAGATCTCATTGTGTTTTCTACTAACAGTTTAGCATTCATTTAAAGTGATCCTGTTAGGGGGTTAACAAAATGGCATTACCCTTTAAGGTAAGTGGCATTATACTTACCTGTACAAGGGTCTGTTTTCAGAAGTTTGCTTTGTTCAAACCTCCTGGGACTTATCCTATTCCCCACCTCTAGGTTTGTGGAACAGGGGGTCCCCCTACTGGCCACTATGTTCCTCCTTAATGACCCCTAGTCAATGCAGGACACAGTAGTGATTCAAGAGTAGGAGAGAGGAACCACAGCACCTCATACAAAGAAATGAGGGGTGATGCTTCAAGCTCTAGTAAGTCCTTATATGCTCACAACTGCTGGGAGGGCAGACAGGGAAAGAGCTTGTCTCTGCTGCATAGAAGTCAACGAGGAAGGAAAAAAAGTCCCAGGAGCCACACATCACACAAAACCCTGATGTTAAGAGTGGAAGCAGCCTCAGCCTAGCCCTAGCCTCTGTCCAGGCCACACCCCCAACATGTTTCGACCATGACACGTGGATGAAACATGTTGGGGGTGTGGCCTGGACAGAGTATAGTCTGAGGCCGCGTACACACACGGGCGGACTGTCCGCTCAAACCAAGTTTGGACGGACAATCTTACGGAAATTCCGTAAGACTTTGTTCGTCAGACTGTCCGCTGAAAAAGTCCGCTGAAGCCCACACACGAGCGGACTGTCCGCTCAAATGTGTTTTGGCGGACTAAGTTGGGCAGACAGTCTGCCCGTGTGTACGCGGCCTGAGGCTGCTTTCACTATTCACATGACTGTTTTGTGTGACGTGCCAGCTCCTAAGACTTCTTATCCTTCCTCAGGAACCACAGCGGCCAGCAGGGAACATGTTATTCCACACACCCTGACGACACAGCAAAGTGGGCCATTAGACGTATGTATGTATATTGCGGTGTTCTTTACAGGGTACTGCCACTATTATTGTGTTAATCCCCCCGAAAGGGTCACTATAAGGTGTAACTCCACATCTCAGTTCAGTTACATACATTGCAAGATTTTATTAAAGCCCAACTCTAGGAAAGTTGGGCTCATTTAGTGGAGGGGAAAGGAGAAGAACTTTTATGTATTTGATCCTCTGCTCCCTCGGCAGGCAGTGTTCCCCCCATCTCTGGTAGACTGCCCCTTGGCACTCATGTCCAGTGCTGGGCTATGGAACCTGCATTAGTCATGATGATGTCAGGGCCTTAGACCACTGGAGCACAGAGGATTAAAATGCTACAGGAACTGGTCCAGCAGTGCGGAATAGTGGAGGATCAGGTAAGTAGATCTTCTTTTTCTAAGTCTCCTAGACATAAATGAGCAATTATCCCTTTCAGTGTGGGCTCAGCCCCACTGCATATGATCATTTTTAAGTTTTCTGGAGTTGGGCTTTAAACATTATTGCCTACCTTTTGTATTGAATGACATGGATTCCATTCACTTCTTACTTCCTAAATGCTGAGTATGATACTAACAAATATGGATGAGGTCCGTGCTACCTTAAATACCTTGAACAGTGAATTAATAATATATTTTCCGACTTGACTATTGCAACTCTCTCATTAATGGCCTACCCTTATGCAGGCTATCCCCCCTTCAGTCTATTATGAATGCTGCTCCTAGACTAATACACCTCACTAACCAATCTGTGACTGCTGCCCCTCTCTGGCAATCCCTTCAGTGACTTCCCCGACCCCACCGTATAAAATTCAAAATGCTAACCATAATATACAAGGCCATTCACAACATCGCCCCCATCTACATCACCAACCTCATCTGCAGATATCACCCAAACGTCCCCTCCACTCCTCCCAGGACCTCCTGCTCTCTAGCTCCCTTGTTACCTCCTCTCATGTTCGCCTTCAGGACTTTTCCAGAGCCTCTCCCATCCTCTGGAGATCCCTGAAAACTCACTTATGCAGGGAAGCCTATCCCACACCCACCTAACTACTGTCCCTGAGCAACCCCCATCAAATTATTCCCTGCATCTATTACCTTTTGTACCACCCTGTCCCTTGTAATTGTGCTGTCCCCCCCTCTACATTGTAAACTGTTGGCGCTATATAAATCGTGAATAATAAATATATATATATATAGTGATAAGTGGTTGCAAACAAATAAATTGTGTTCCCACAATGTGTTAATGAAATATAAACAGAGAATTTTGCAACACTATTTCTGAGTAATTTTCTTAAGGATAGGCACAACACAATTCTCTGTTTATAGTAGGGGGGTCTTCCTGCTATAGTCATAGAGCCAATCATAGTTCCATAATAGGGGACAAAGTTTTGGTAGCCCAATCATATGAACAGAGCTCCATCGCCAGTTTATAATCTGTCTCCATACAAAAACTATACACCTTTTTGTTACTAACTTTAAAAATATATAAATGGCTGCAGAATGAACTGGAAAGTCAAAATGTTATTAAACTCTAAAATTGGAAGAGAAATTACAGTAGCTAAATTCAGCACTTACCTTGTCTGCAGCTTCATCTTCTTCATCTTCACTGAGTCGGTCACTGCCCCAGTTTTCCTCTTCTTAGGTAGATTTATTTCCCTGCACAGTCCAATGGAGCCACACTTTCATGCGTGCTCCCAATAGAGAGCCTCCAAGCCAAGGACACTGCCTGCTTCGATGGACACAGACAGACAAAAAAAAACTAGGCATGCATGGGAAGTTGCACTTGGAATTTTGGGACATGTAGTCCTGAGGAATGGTTTGTGGGGCTTTTGGTAAAGCTGTTTGGGCAAAGTCCTCAACCAGAAGTTCAGGGAAGCTGCACAGAGGAAGCTGAAGGCTGCAGTTTAAAAGATAGCAAATTGTAGATGTTTCTGGACTATTTCTGTAGCAAATATGTATCGTCCTCTACTGAATATGTGTTTACCAATGTAATTATCATACAATAAATACATTATATCAGTTATTTTAAATGTAAGCTAAATTTCACAAAGGTATGTGTAGCAATTATATATGTATGTAGCTACCCCGTTCCACAAACACAAGTGTAAACACAACCCAACAGTTAGGCCGCTTACACACGCGGGGACTGTTCGCCCAACTTTGTCCGTCAAACAGTTTCGGCAAACAGTCCGCTCAAAATTAGCATGGACGGACATGGCCACACACGATGGACGAACAGTTTGCTGAAACCGTGCGCGATGACGTGAACGGCACGTACGACGGGGCGAAAAATACGACGTCCTATACACTGCATTATAACTTTCGGCGTGTAAATCCTTTCTGAGCATGCGCGGAACTTAGTTTGACGAACAAGCCTACACACGAGCGGACTGTTCGCTGAAACAAGGTTTCAGCGGACAGTTTTTCGGAAATTCCGAAAAACCTTGTTCGTCAAACTGTCCGCTGAAACTGTCCGCTGAAAGCCCACACACGAGCGGACTGTCCGCCCAAACACTGTTCAGCGGACAAAGTTGGGCGAACAGTCCGCCCGTGTGTACGCGGCCTTACTCTATACAGGACTTGTTCTTTTTGAGTAGAAACTGCGACCTGAGTTCCTTCTGCCATTGAGCCAGACTCTGAATTTTAACCATCTTGGATTCCTGGGGTGCTCTCACTGTCTTGGGGCGTTTCCACTCTTCTGGTATCATATGGTATTAAAGGCTAAGTTTATCACAAACAAAGGATTTCCCAGCACACTTACCTACCAACCTGCAACCAAATTTACCCTGTATAACAGTTTATGTTAAAAACAGTGGGTTTTGTTTGCACACATTTGCAAATATATGAATAAGCCACAATGCCCAGGCCAAGGGACCTCTGTATATTCCGTGGTCCTAGCTCAAAATTTTTTAGAGCCTCCATGTAGGAGCACATATAAGAATGGACAGCATACAGTATACAGAGATCCCTTGGTGTGGGCACTGCAGCTTGCGCATGTATTTGCAAATGTGCACAAACAAAACCCTTTGTTTTTACCTGAAAGACAGTTAGACAGAGCCAATTTGGTTGTTTTGCAGGCTGGTCGGCAATAATGATAGGCTCGGGCATGTTTGGATCAAACCCGCCAGGAAGCCGTCACTGCACACTGCCAATCATAGGAGGTGAGGCATTTCTCGACCCGCAGTTGCACATACACATGCTGCCTATGATTGGCGGTGTGCAGTGTTCACCTTTTGGGAAAGAAATAATAAATGTACATATTCCTGCAGGAAAAAAATTTGCATTTATAATTTTTTCCAGCAGGAGCCTGCAAAGCATTGCACCTGTGATCAATAAATTAGAGGTACAATGCAAGGATCCTGAAAACAAGCCTTGCAGCTTTCAGCCCATACCTCCGATATGGGCTGACTGTTCACAAGCTCACCAGCACCCTTGCAGTCCATTGGGAACTACAAGCCATAAGCTGCAATGGATGACGGTACTTGTAGTTATCTCATTCACAGACTGCTGTAAATGGAGGATGCATCCATGTGGGCAAAGACCACGCTATTTTCAAAACGTGACAGCTGTTACGGGGAGAAGGACCACTGCTGCTGTCACAGGGAGGGGGGATCGAAGATGCTGGGGGAAGGTCTGGAGCATGGTACATTTTATACCCAAAATTTGGCTGTAATGTGTAAAATGCTCCTTTAAATTCTCAAGCATTTCCAAGCTGAAAAGTCAGTTTTGGGTGGAATGACTAAATATATGACGCAAAAACAGAGCTTTTCCTGAAATTGGGACTGTTAGTGCAGATCAGTATGCAGTACTCCGTTGATTTTACTACAAGTGCACTAATATAGCTACAAGATGAGTACATTAGGAAAATCACTATATATGATAACACCAATAACAGATGCCCAAGTTCAACTTTTTGGAAGATACATTTTTATGACATAGCAGATTCTCAGAACATTGCTCCAGCTGAGAAAACAGACACGAGTGATATATGAGACATCTTGTGATGATGTTTTACTCTAATAGGACTTAACGGAAAAGGAATAATACAGTTGCACGGACCGTTTATATGGGAAACTTGCCGAATAATTACGAAGGACAGATGGACTTTAAGTGGGAAATTATACCTAAAAACGGAATAGAATGAAATCACAAAACAAGCCATATGGATAGTATTAACCACACCACCTGAGAAATTAGAAAAGACTCCCTAATTATAACCTGGACAGGGGCTGGCATATGCTATATGCAGATTTTACAATTTAATCACATCAAATAGAGGAAAATACCCGACTGTCTTCCCACCTTATGGTTTCTGCACACTCATCATTTCGTCTTACTAATGCGGATTGTCTATTTAAAGGAGCTGCATACCTAAAATAAAAGTTACTTTTAAAGTAAAATCGGTAGGAATAAAATGTAAATATATCTTGGCAAAACATGAAATATTTGCTTAGGTATGTACTTCTGCGCTTGGGGCCACCCACCTGCACCCACACTGCTGTCGATATTAGGAAGAGCGGTGGATTTTTCACATGTTAGCAGAATGCTGGGCCAAGCCATTACTTGAGCCCAATTGGCCTGAATTCCCCAGTCCACGACAAAGAAGGAGATCCCCCAGGAGAGGACACCACCCGAGTTGAGAGATCCAAATGTAATGGGTCAAAGAGAGCGCCGAATGAAAAATCCTTAGGAGTACAAAGGCTTTATTGTTTAACTGATCATAACAAGCAGGGCAAAGGACATCCAACATAGTTTGGGGGCCACACAATCTCCCTTCAGCGGGGCTGGAGGAAAAATTTTAAATAACACACATAAAAATTGAATGCAGAATTGCTACTACAAATATACATGTATATTTTATCCTCACAATGTACAGTGCCTTGAAAAAGTATTCATACCCCTTGAAATGTTCCACATTTTGTCATGTTACAACCAAATTGTAAATGTATTTTATTGGTATTCTATGTGATAGACCAACACAAAGTGGCACATAATTGTGAAGTGGAAGGAAAATGATAAATGTTTTTCAAAATTGTTCACAAATAAATATCTGAAAAGTGTGGCGTGCATTTGTATTCAGCCCCCTTTACCCCTAGCTAAAATCTATTGGAACCATTTGCCTTCAGAAGTCACCTAATTAGTAAATAGACTCCACCTGTGTATAATTTAATCTCAGTATAAATACAGCTATTCTGTGAAGCCCTCAGAGAATCTTAGTGAACAAACAGCATCATGAATGCCAAAGAACTCAACAGACAGGTCAGGGATAAAGTTGTGCAGAAATTTAAAGTGGGGTTAGGCTATAAAAAATATCCCAAGCTTTGAACATCTCACAGAGCACTGTTCAATCCATCATCCGAAAATGGAAAGAGTATGGCACAACTGAAAACCTACATGGCGTTCACCTAAACTGACAGGAGAACATTAATCAGAGAAGCAGCCAAGAGGCCCATGGTAACTCTGGAGGAGATGCAGAGATCCACAGCTCAGGTGGGAGAATATGTCCACGGGACAACTATTAGTCATTCACTCCACAAATCTGACCTTTATGGAGAGTGGCAAGAAGAAAGCCATTGTTGAAAGAAAGCCATAAGAAGTCCCGTTTGCAGTTTGTGAGAAGCCATTTGGGGGACACAGCAAATGTGTGGAAGAAGGTGCTCTGATGAGACCAAAATTGAACTTTTTGACCTACAAACAAAACACTATGTGTGGCGGAAAACTAACCCTGCATATCACCCTGAACCCACCATCCCCACCGTGAAACATGGTGGGGGCAGCATCATGTTGTGTGGCTAATTTTCTTCAGCAGGGACAGGGAAGCTGATCAGAGTTGATGGGAAGATGGATGGAGCCAATTACAGGGCAATCTTAGAAGAAAACCTGTTAGAGTCTGTAAAAGACTTGAAACTGCCAGCAGGATAATGACCCTAAATATACAGCCAGAGCTACAATGGTATGGTTTAGATCAGTGGTCTCCAAACTGTGGCCCGAGGGCTGGATGTGGCCCTCTGCTTGCTTTTTTCCATTCCTTTTGGGCACTATTCCTCCCACTGATGCGAGACACTATTCTGCCACCTGATACCAACAATGGGGCACCATTTCTCCCACTGACACCAAAAATGGGGTACTATTCCTCACTATGATACCAAGGACTGGGCACTATTCCTCCCCCTTATACCAAATGTGGCAATGCTTACTCCCAGTGATGCCAGGAAAATTTCCACTCCCGCTGGACATATTCCAGCCCTCCTAGAGCCTGAAGGACAATAAACCAGCCCTTTGTTTAGAATGTTTGGAGACCCCTAGTTTAGATCAAAGCCTATTCATGTGATGTGTTAGAATGACCCAGTCAAAGTCCAGGCCTAAATCCAATTGAGAATCTGTGGCACTAATTGAAAATAGCTATTCACTGATGCTCTCCATCCACTCTGATTGAGCTTATTTGCAAAGAAGAATGGGCATAAATGTCACTCTCTAGATGTGCAAAGCTGGTAGAGACATCCCCAAAAAGACTTGCAGCTGTAATTGCAGTGAAAAGTAGTTCTACAAAGTATTGACTCAGGGAGGCTGAAAACAAATGGACGCCACATTTTTCAGATATTTATTTGTAAAAAAAATTGAAAACCATTTATCATTTTCCTTCCACTTCACCATTATGTACCAATTTGTGTTGGTCTATCACATAAAATCCCAATAAAATACATGTACCTTTTTGGTTGTAACATGGAAAAATGTGTAACATTTCAAGGGGGAGTACTTTTTCAAGGCACTGTACATGTCATTATTATTTATTTTTCTTTTATACGTGTGTATTAATTTATTATATACACCCATCAGCCATAACTTTATGATCACCCACTTAATATTGAGCAGACCCCCCTTTTGCCACCAAAACAGCCCTGGCCTGTTGAGGCATAGACTCCACTAGACCTCTGAAGTTATGCTGTGGTATCTGGTACCAAGCTGTCATTAGAAGGTCCTATAAGCTGCGAGGTGGGGCCTCCGTGGATCGGACTTGTTTTTTTAGTGCATCCCACAGGTGCTCAGTTGGATTGAGATCTGGAGAATTTGGAGGCCAACTTGTTGTTGTGTTCCTTAAACCATTCTTGCGATGTGGAAGGTTCCATTATCCTGCTGAAAGAAGAAAAGAATACCTTTTCCATGAAGGAGTCTCCTTGGTCAGCAACAATGTTTAGATAGGGGGTAGGTGTCAAAGTAATGTCCACTTGAATGGAAGTACCCAAGATTTCGCAGCAGACCAATGCTTAGTGGTCCAGTTCTGATGCTCACATGCCCATTGTAGGTGCTTTTGGCAGAGAAGACCGGTCAGCATAGGCACCCTGACCAAGCTGCAGCTATGAAGCCCCATATACAACAAACTGTGATGCTTTAAACACCTCAGCTTCATAGGCAACATGTTTACTCACTGTCTAATATATTCTATTCACTTTCAGATGCCATTGTTATTCATTTTAACTGTCAGTGGTCATACATTTATAACTGATCGGTGTATACACTGTATCTACAGTATATATACTATATATGTTTAGGTGATCAGTGTGTGTGGCAGGAGATTTGAAACATGGGCAGTACAACCGGCATTTATGTATACAAACCCTTATGGAAAACCTATGACTTTACCGTGTACTCTATAAATACCTGACCTATTTACTGCGTCTCTTTTTTATTTGAATACAACATTGCTTTTAAAAATCAAAATGAAGGCAGTTGTTCCTGGGGGAAAAGTGTTTCCCTGGATTCATCCCCAGTTCTCCAATGGCATCCCTGGCTCGTGGGCTGTGATGTTGTCTGCCGTGCAATATTATGCTTGAGAAGCACTATGTGCTTTACTTCCTGTTTACCTCTTCACTCCGTGCATTGCTTACTCCTGACCTCAGCACTTTGTGCATTACTTACTCCTGACCTCAGCACTTTTTGTGCATTATTCACTCCTGACCTCCGCACTTTGTGCATTACTTACTCCTGACCTCTGCACTTTGTGCATTGCTTACTCCTGACCTCTGAAATTTGTGCATTACTTACTCCTAACCGCTGCACTTTTGTGCATTATTCACTCCTGACCTCAGCTCTTTGTCCATTACTTACTCCTGACCTCTGCACTTTTGTGCATTATTCACTCCTGACCTCAGCACTTTGTGCATTATTCACTCCTGACCTCAGCACTTTGTGCATTATTCACTCCTGACCTCAGCACTTTGTGCATTACTTGCTCCTGAACTCTGTTTGTTACCCACATCTGCCTAACCCTTGCACTCTGTCCATTATGCACTCTTGTCCCAGAAAAGAGTAGGCCCAGATGTTAATTACCCTTAACCCTTTAAGTCCCTCCCACTGTTATCACAATCTGGCCATATGTACCATTTGGCTATTAGCTCCACCCCTGCCTCTTAAATGAAGGCGTGGTCAGTAGGGTGCCCCCAGATTTCATAATTAAAATCCAGTCACCTTAAAATAAGATGCAAAAGGCAAGTGTTATATATTTACTGAATGTGGCTCTAACACTGCATTGTCTTATTTATCAAACTGTCTGGTGGAGAACTGACTCATTGTTTTAGAGAAACCAATCAGATTGAAATAAGCACTAGAGCCAGTTTATGTCTATACATTGTGGGAATCTATGTGTTGACCTTCACAACTCCGCAATAATAACCCAGGTTACACATACTAAATCGCTGTGGCACCGTTCATTTTCAAAATCACCACAACACACTAAGGCAAGGCAGGGCAACACACCGTACTGCATTGTGCTGCAACAAACATTTCGTGACATATCTGGGACGCTTTGTTATGTAAAAAGCCTGTCGATTTCAATAGGTCGCCTTAATATATCACACATGTGTCATAAAGCGCATTAAAGCATGTGCATTAATGAACAAATGTGAATGGATTCAAAGTCGAATATATATATATATATATATATATATATATATATATATATATATAAAAACAAAAAATCTGCACATACAATAGCATGTATACATTATAAAAAGGACTGCATCGCCATCTAGAGGCCAAGCTCTATAATCTCACAAGAGAAAAAAAGTCTTCCAGATTTATTTTTGCTAAAAATAAAAAACAGAAAACCCATATTGTTGCTACACAAGACATTTTATGTCTTATTGATAATAAAAAAGAAAAAAAAGAAAAAAAAAAGAAAATTTCAGTCTGCAGGAGCTATTTCCTAAAAGAGTAAAAAAAAAAAAAAAAAAAAAAAATCTAATGACATTCTTTTGCAACATGGCAACCTGGAAGCATTCGACCTACAACAGGAGTTTTATTTTGCTTATATACTTTTTTACACCTATCCTCAGTAGGAGTAGGCAAAACTCTGATCTAATGGAAATATATATATATGTATATTTATTATTATACACGATTTATATAGCACCAACAGTTTACGCAGCGCTTTACAATGTATATATAGCTAGGTAGATATATATAATCTTAAAGAAAGAGCTAACAAAACAATACAAATCCAATTAACTATTTTTTCTTGCATTCTCATCTGGGGACAAACCTATAGGCTGCCTCTAATTTCATTAAGACTTCACAAGAGAATATCGTCTTTCCATCACCTTCTGTTTCTCTGACAGCTTGTCACTGGGACAGGAAGTGAGGGAAATCTCCCCAGTGGGGACACAGAGCACATTAAAAGAATATGTCAGAAGCTCTAGTCCCACATTCTAACCAAACTTAAAAAATGTAGGCTGGAGTTTGCCATCAAACTGTGAACATTTTTATAATTTTGTATCAAAGTATAATTAAAGAGGATAGTGTTTGCAGGACTGTAAACTGCGTTTTACCAAAAAAACAAACAAAAAATGTGTCTATTGGTCTCAGCCTCCTCCAAATTCCTTTTTTTTATGTTTTTATTTGCTGCTGTGATCCTCTTTCCTGTTAAATGGTGGCTATGTTTATTCTCCATAACCCATTGTATGTAGGAAAGTAGCCACCATCTCTTGCTCACTCCTGAGATGGACTATAGGTTATCTATAGTGCGCACAGAGCAGTGCACATGACCACAACTAACATGCACTGCTTGTTCCAAAAAAAAACAGAAGTTAGGGGGAAAAGTAGAGGTTCGGGAGCTCACTACATTTTTAGATGCTTGGGGGTGCCATTGTGAAAAAATGGCAGCTCCGCACATCTGTAACGAGCAGCTCATTTTGGCTGTAGGTAGTTGCGAGTGTGGGAACAGCTGCGATTGCCGCACCCGCAGCCACCTGCAGTAGTGTTAACCTATCCTAATTTCATGGACAGTCCACAGACAGTTTGTAAAATCAGTGATTTTTAAATCCGTCTGTGAATATCTGTTACTGATATGCAGACTGCATGTCCGTAATGAACATTCAGGCTGTGTTCACACTAATGCGATGCATCACATTGCATGTGATTCTCTCAGGAACCACACCGCATTCCTGTGCAAATCACATGCGATTCTGTGCGGCGTGATTTGAGGCCATCATTTTGTAGGGCTGTGGTTGTTCATCCCCATGTGATCCAATTTTAGCAATTGCATTCTGCAAACTTCTTTTGGGATGTTGTTAACTTTTTATTGACGTTCGCAGCAGATCCTATGAACACAAGTGCTATTGCTATGTGGTGTGATGTGCTGCAGGGAACACAGCAATTCCTGTGCATTTCCTGCATCAGTGTGATCCAGGTCTTTGCAAACTGTCTTTGAATTTAATGACGGTTGTATGTGCTGTGTGGGGTGGTAAAGGGGAGGTGGTGGGCGGGAGGCTTAATTGAAATTTGGGGATGCACAGCCCACCCCAGCACCCCCCTGATACATCCAAGTGGCATTTACTTGCCTGGCCCTACGTGAAAGCCCTGCATTCTCTGTTGCCAGATGCTTTTAAAAAAACTGCACCCCCCGGCTTCCCTTTAGCTGTGCCTGTTGCTGCATTCTCTCTACCGCTGCTGCCTCTATGTATATACATATACAGCATCCCCTGCATCCCTCTATACATGCTGGCTGCCGTGGCTTGAGGGGCTGTATGCTGAACTCCGCGGGCCACATGCAGCCCGCAAGCTGGACACCCCTGCTGTAGTGTATATATACAGTAGGTATGTAGTAACAAAAAAATGTTTAAACAACAGCTTAAAAGCATAAAAAGAACTAAAAAATAAAAAACTACAACTGTATAGCTTCCTTTTAATGAAATGCACTGGTAACAGAAACCAGGAAGATTAGCACACGTCAATTACTGTTTTCACCTTTTGCATTGTATACTAATTATTGCCTGGCCTTTGGACTATACGGGTTGAGGAGGCCATGCATAGAGATTGCTGCATGATACGAACAATCTTCAAACTATGTGATACAACAATGGTTATAAAAAATGATTTCAGGAGAAAAGTGTCACAAGAAATGAGAGATGTAGAGCAAGCCAACCAGGGGACTGTTATTTCAGTTCCTGCATACCTACAATCATGTGGTTATGACTAAGGCCTTATAGGCCGAAACATGTCAATTTACTTAATCTGCATTTGTTCACTGTGGCTATTCAATAAAATGAAGACATTTTAAGAGCAAAAACCGGAGTGCGGATAATTTTTTCTACATACCTTACAATCATGAAGTCATTCACATGACTAGAGTATTAAAGATCATTCATCTGGCAGTGTCTAGCAGGTTGCTTAACTGCTTGCGGACCAGCCGCTGCAGTTTTACTGTGGCAGGTTGGCTCGGCTGCGCAAAATCACTAGGGTATTAAAGATTATTAGTCTCCATTCTGCTCTGACCATCACTCCCTTTACCCCTTATAAATAACCGCATGACCACAAGCTGGGGTTAAATGACCATAGCAGCCTTCTATTCACAAACTGTATACATAACAGGTAAATAACATGTTAAACCCAGTTTTACTGGCGTCTCAAGGTCCTGGTAGGCATCAAAGAAGAAAGTACCTGCGTCCAACTTATTAGGCCTCCAGACGCAACAGCTAGGGTTGCAAACCTTTCTTCAAGCCAAACCCGAACACTCTAGCAGCCTGGGAAACCTTTGGGTGCCCCAAGGAGAGTAGTAATGCGGTGCACATAGAGTGCTGCAGCGAACAGTAAGTGTGGCAAAATTGCTATTGCTGACATCATCCCCCTGCCCCCCCCCCCCCCCCCCGTGATGCCAAACCTGCCCCCAGACAGCCACCCCCAGCTTTGTGTTTGACTATCTTGTTTACTTGCGGAGCCACAGTAATGTCTGTAATGTGTCCAGGTTTCAGACTGTCTGAAACCCAGACACATGATTCAAAACTGGACTGTCCAGGTGAATCCCAGACAGATGGCAACCCTAGAAACAGCACCAACTTTGAGACAACCAGTCACAGATACCAACATACCAACTACTGGGAGCCGTATCTCAGACAGGTCCCTACGAAGTATATGTTTGCCCCATACTAACCTACCAGGGTCTTGTACCCCACTTGCTGCCATGAGAAATAGCCATATCAAAAACAATAAAGCCTCTTTAAAAAAAGATAGGGGGCCCCAGAACCAAAATCTAGAAACAAGAAAGGGGAGGGACGGAGGGTGGGAAATTTTCCCCAACGCAGCTTCCTTCCGACTGAAGACCTCCTAAGACCCCGAGCTTGACTACTCTCTGTAGCTCCACCCGTTCCTGGACTAGACACCAATCAAGTAAGTCCCACCACTTATATTTCCTATCAGACTAGGCTGAAACCACTCCTTGACCCAAACCCCTTTAACTCCTGTAATGCCGGCCCTCTGTCTACAGTATGTCTTGTCTCTTCTTTACTTTGGGCCTCCCTCGTCAGTAGATCATTCATCTGGCAGTGTCTAGCAGGTTGCTAAACCGCTTGCGGACCAGCCACCGCAGTTTTACTGTGGCAGGTTGGCTCCGCTGCTCAAAATCACGTTATTGACGTGATCTCGCGAGGCTTGGCTAGCGGGCGCGCGCATGCCTGCCACGAGCTTCGTGAGTCCGACCGCGTGTCTGCGGACTCAATGTCCGCAGGGATATCTGCAATCACCTCATGGAGAGGAATAAGGGGGAGACGCTGATGTAAACAAGCATTTCCACGTTCTTCCTAATGACACTGTCACTGATCATAGCTCCCTGTAATCGGGAGCCGTGATCAGTGTCGTGTCACACACAGCCCCTCCCCCCACCGTTAGAATCACTCCCTAGGGCACACTTAACCCCTAAAGCGCCACCTAGTGTTAACCGCTTCACTGCCAGACACATTTACACAGTAATCAATGCATTTTTAATCGCACTGATCGCTGTATAAATGTGAATGGTCACAAAATAGCGCCGAAAGTGTCCGATGTGTCCGCCATAATGTCGTAGTCACGATAAAAATCAATGATTGCCGCCATTACTAGTAAAAAAAAAAAATAATAATAAAAATGTCATAAAACTATCCCCTGTTTTGTAGACGTTATAACTTTTGCACAATCCAATAAATGCTTATTGTGATTTTTTTAACCAAAATTATGTAGAAAAATACGTATCGGCCTAAACTGAGGGAAATAAACGTTTTTTAGATATTTATTGGGGATATTTATTATAGCAAAAGTAAAAAATAATGCGTTTATTTGTGGGGAAAAAAAGACGTAAATTTTGTTTGGGAGCCACGTGCACGGCCGTGCAATTGTCAGTTAAACCGACACAGTGGCGAATCGCAAAAAGCGCTCTGGTCTTTGGCTGGGGGCTGAAGTGGTTAATACATAAGCCCTGAAGTGTGTGTGGGGGGGCGGGGAGATACAAAAGCCATTACAGTAGCTCATCTCCAGATCTTTGCATTTTAGTGCTCTTACACCTTTACTTAACCACAAGAATTAAAGGGGTCGTAAGCCACAGACATGAAACATGAACAAAGTATATCCCTCTATAGTGTATACTTGTCTCAATCCAGAACACTAAATGTCCGTTCTCACAGATTTTCCTGACACCAAGAGGTAAAAAGGTGACAGGAGAGGGAGCTCCTGTACACATCCTGTGATTGACAGCCTTAGCTCTGTTCCTGTGTGCAGAAGGGTGCGTCTCTTCCCTCTAATCAGCTCTCATTGAGTTCTGCAGAGTGTAACTAAAGCTTCCTGTCCCCTGCTTTCTGAAAGCTCAGACAAGCTGTATAAATTCTGGAGTTTGAATTGATGCAGAGAAGAGACTGGCTGCAGATAAACAAGTACGACTTATGTAGGGGGATTCATTTAATCTTTTGGTATTACCGGAGACCAGCCACTTCACTGGGTATATGTAAGGATTTACAACCACTTTCAATTAAAGTTTTTGCACTTTGTTTCAGGCTTCAATACTGTCCCTTATGAGAGGAAATAGGAAAAAACACTAACTGTAGCCAAGTATAACTCTTAAGCCTCATGCACATGATCAGATTGTTGGCAGACAAATCGCCAGACTTTTGTCCTAAGGGCGCGTGCCGTGAACTTGTCTTGCATACAAACGGTACACAATTGTCGGCCAACAAACACAAACATAGTGACGTACTATGGGGAATTTCAACTCTTGAGCACCACCCTTTGGGCACCTTCTGCTAATGTTGTTTTTGGTGAGCATTGATTCCGAGCATGCGTGTTTGTACTTTGGACTTTTGTACGATGGACTTGTGTAAACACGATACAAAAATCTGACAACAGACCGCTGTCCCCCGAAAATGTATAAGCCTGCTAACCAACATTTGTTGGCTGAAAGTTGGACAACAATTGTCTGATTTTAGGCAAACAGTCTGTCATCGCACAATTCCCTGCCGGAAATCCAATCATGTGTACGACGCTTTAGTCTATATGTCTGCAATAAACACAGATTTCATCATTATTGTAGTGGTTAACTCTCCTGCCTTGCAGTACCAGTACCTGGAGTTTGCATTTTTCCCATTATTTGAGTGGGATTTCCTCTGGATACTCTGGCTTCCTTCAACACTTCAACACAAAGATATTCTGGTAGGTTGTCTCCTGGCTGTGGACCAGGGGCGGACTGACCATTTGGCCACTCGGGCACTGCCCGAGGGCCCCGGGCCACTAGGGGGCCCCATCAGGGTTGCCAGCCTCAGTAAAACCAGGGACAGTATGTCAAAAGCTGTGTTTTTTTTTTGCATCTGTCTCTGAAATGTCCCTTACCGACATCCTTTTGGTCTAAAAATCCTGAGATTGTAGCTGCCCCACCTCTCCAGTACCTTCTCAGCCAATAGAAACATGTCTGTATATACTGTATGTACATGTATGTGTATACTGTGTAATTGTATACTGTGTGTGTGTATACTGTGTGGCCCCATAATCTCTGATTGCCTGGGGGCCCCATAATCTCCTATTGCCCAGGGGCCCCATGAGTTGTCAGTCCACCCCTGCTATGGACCCAGTATGTACATGTGAGATAGGGACCTTAAATTGTAAGCTCCTAGAGGGCAAGGCCTTTAGCTCTACTCCCGTAGGTGCCGCTGGTGAATGTGGTTTCTTCTCCTACACTGTACAGCCACGCACACTAATTTCCAGTCACACAGAGTCAAGAAGCAGTTCTTGCAACTTTGTTTTTTCTTTGTTTTATTAGGGTAATAGAACTGGATGGGGATAGGGTGCTTATGGGATGCCCATTTGATTGAAGGAAATTGGTAGGGACTTAATTATATACATTCCAGTATATACAATCCAGTATATACTATCTCCAATATATACAATCTCTTCTCCTCAACCTCTGACACATACACTTACTTGCACACTATCACTCCCAGGACCAGCTAGCACTGATGTGAGGATCTGACACTGGCTCAGTCAGACCCAATCAAATTCCCTTTGCAGGCAGGTATCGCGGGCCCCTATGGTGTAGAAAAATGGAAGTCTCTGGTGCTAGCTGTCCTATATGTGGCTACTGATCCCAGTATCACCTGTTCAGGCCCTGCCAGCCCTCCTGCCTGCAGCTGCCTCTTTCCAATTCCCATGCCACCACAGTCCTCCTGACTGGTTCTGTACCCATCCCAGACTGCTCCATCCAAGTCCTCTCAGGCGTGCCTCCCAGTCCTCCTGACTGTGTGTCACTCATCAGCCCTCTTGGCTGTTCCTGTTTCTCTTGGAGACTTGCAGTGTTTTCCCGCTGTCCTCTCCTTGCTCCCAGTGCCTCCTGACCAGGACACCTCCGTGGGTTTTGAGAAGGTCCTGTCCACACCCGAGCCCAGGCCCAAGGTCACCCCCCCAGACTGGGGAGCTCCCTCAAACACTTCATCTCCAGCTTCCAACTGAACTCTTCTCCCCAGCTGGGCTGACCCAGAGTATTTGAGAGGGCCTGCCCCCTGCCAATCCAAGTTGGGGATTAGTCAGGGCCCTCATAATAGTCCAGGCAGCTCCACCTTACTTCCCCTTCCATCTTTCTAGAAGGTTCCAGTACATTCTGGAAATAGGGGGGAGGTCTCAGTGACGCTGCCAGTGGGTCATCCAACTCTCCCTGGATCTCTGCCCAACCCAGGAAAAACACAGACAGGCTTGGCTGCCAGCCAAGCCTGCACAAAATTACCTACACTAAACAAAAATCGCACCTCTAGCACTCTAGCAAAACTGGGGGAGGGGGGGGTGCTACAGACTAATGAGAATGTATAATATGTAAATTGGCAGTGCTATATAAATACCTATAATAATTATTCACACATGTGCAAATGCAGTACATGGTAACAGTTGAATAAATAGCATTTGTGGTCTAGTATGACTTTTCAGAGTTATAAGATGTACCGTATTGACCCAGCATCTAAAACTGTTGATAGACGGGGGAGCATGGCCTGCAGCAGCGGAGATGTGAGCAGCATGGCTTCTGAGCTTCTCTAGCACCAATCAATCCTGACAGAGATTCGGCAGCGATCCTGCAGATTTTTTACAACACCCAGCCCTAACATACCTCTAGCACTGCTCCGGTGACCAGAACCATGGTGAAAATTGGACTTATAGGCTTTAGATCCTCCAGTGGGCGCCCACTCAAGCAAGCCACAGGGAGCTCTAAAGATGGTGCTGGCTCTCCAGGGTCATGTCCTCTGCCACCTAGGGACAGGCTGAGGCAGCCTGCATCAGATGAGGTCCACATCCCTGCTCCTAAACAGCAACTTGCAGCTACAAAGCACAGGTCCCCCACCACCATTAAGGAACACTTTGCTGATTACCCAGCAGCTCTGTGGCTATCTACCCCTGCCCTGGGAGCATGATGGTGGCTGAGATGAGGACAGACAGACCACAGGCCCCACGCCAGGGATGAGGAATCAAAGGGAGCTGTACTCACCTTAAAACACATTATAGAAGCCGTACAATCTTGTCAGGCTGCTTTAACAACCCAAATTGAAATGGCACGGATGGTCCTCTCTATTGTAAAACATGACATGCAAAAAATCTGTTCCATGATCTCTACTGCTGAACAAAGGATCAGTGACATTGAAGATACAGTACATCCTCTCTCTGCTGGCTTTCGATCTCAGCAAGCTGACCTAAAAGAACATTCTGGTAAATTAGGAGACTCTGAGGATCACCTCCGAAGGAACAATCTGCAGTTTAATGGGTTCCCAGATGGGGCAGAAGGTAAAGTCCAAGATATCTTTCTTTAAAATTGTCTGAGACCGCTGATAGGCACAAAGACTTTATCTTCACTGCTTGCAATTGAACAAGCACACAAAGTCCCCATGTGCCCATTACCCTCTGGGGGGCCCCCCTGAGACCTTTACTGTTGAAACTGCAGCACTTCAGGGATAAGGACAATATTATGACAACAGCACACACCCTTCCAGAAGTCAATTTAATGACAACCGGATTTCTATTTTTTCAGATTCTCCAGCTGCTACTTTAGGAGTTGGCTGTTGGAAGAACAACAGTGTGTAATGTAAAGTACTGTGAATTATGTATACTGTATGCATTATACCTACCCACCCAGCAGGTGGCACTGCAGTATTATAGTCTGTATTCTATGATACAAAGTAATGACAGGATGTACCATGTGTATCTAAATGTGCACCTGTTTGTAACCTGTTCCTTTTTCATGGTGTAATACATGATCGTATATTCTCCATAAAAGCAAAGCTATTGCTGCAAACAAGAAGCTTCCAGCGCATTATTTCAATACTCTGCACAACAGGTCATGGGCCCTCTGCACCCAGCATACCCAGCAGGCACCCAGGCATCCAGCCACTGGAAAGAATTCTACAGTGAATCAGTGAGTACTGTATACAAGCTGCTGAAAGATGGCAAGCGGTTCAGATGTGAAAATTGCAATAGCAAAGCTGAACAATGCTAATTACCAGCCATGGAAGTTTAAACTAGAGATATTCTCAGAGAGGATTTCTTGTGGCAAGTGCTGAATACAGACAGACCCACAAATGGTGAGACAGAGAACTGGAACAGGAAGGATAGACAGGTAAGACAGGCAAAAGCGACTATAAGCTTATTAGTGGAAGATGACCAGCTTATTCACATAAGAACAGAGAAAAAGGTCTTTGGACTTCATTACAAAAAACTGCATGAGCATTCAAGTCTCAACAGTAAGCCATTTCTACTAAGAAAATTGTATAAGATGAGACTAGAAGAAGGTCAGCAAATGTGTGAACACGTGAAAGCTATGCTAGAGATCATATTCACGTTCCACTATGTAGGCATTTTCAGTCACATTTTTCTTTTCTTATCTGTTCCTTTCTTGTGTTGCAGTCTATCCATATTCCTCTTTCACTCCTTTACTTTCAAACCTTGACACACCCAAGCAGTTTTGCTAACCTCACTTGGATCACTTATTAGTCAACACAGCATTTTGCTGTTACACAATGTTATTTTATACCACCCCTCCCTTCGGGGTTTATTATTCAGGAGCGTCTGTTTTATTTTGCTTGTTTCCTTTTCACTTCTATTCCATTCTAACCATTGGTTTGTTTTTTTGTTTTTTTTTCTTCTACTCTGTTTATACCCTTGCCACTTATTCATTATTCAATTTCTGCTTTGTCTCTGAGCATTTGGCACACTACATACACTTGCACTTTTTGTTCAGCATTATATTCATTGTTTCAGTCGGTCACTATAGTTATACAATGTGGTAGCAAAGTTTATTTTCTGATATGTCTTTCACAGTCATCATCATGGAGGACATTGTGTTGGTTTGGGCCTACGTTCTCCCCGTTTGGCCTTCTGTTCATATACTTGACATATGTTTGTGTCTACTGTAGATCTTGTGTGAACCAATAAATCTGTTGTTTTTTATTTCATTAATACCAGTTCCATACCTCATTTAAAGTCCCAAGGGAAAAAAGTTCTGTATTTGTATGCTAGAGATCATAGAGCAGCTGCGGGCCATCGGAGAGGTCATCAAAGAGAACCATATTGTTGTCCTGCTCCTCTGCAGCCTTCCAGAGACTGCTATGCTGCTCTTATTAATGCTTTAGAAACCAGACCCGAGCAGTAACTGACACTGGAATATGTCAAAGGCAAATTAATCGATGAATATGACAGAAGGAAAGAAAATGTGCACCGTCATGACAAGCTCTTAAGATGTACAAAGGCACAAAGCACAATCAAAGAAAGCAGAGCCTGTTTTTGCTGTAAAAGGACAAGTCGCTTAAAAAAGGATTGTCCTATCTGGAAAGCAGAGCAACAAAAGCTAGAGATACCTACATAAGAAAGAGTCAAAGCAACCACAAAGGAAACTGCAGGCACAACATGGAGTGGCACCTTTAAAGTGACAAAAAGTGACAAGCCACGCAGCTGGTGCATAGATTCAAGTGCGGCAAGCCACATGACTAGCGATGAGACCTTCTTCACAAATATTGATTACAGTGCAAAAGAAAGTTTTCCTAGCAAATGGGAAAAGTATCTGTCAGGGAAATAGCCGCAATCTCACGAGGCACGTTCGTGTTAGCGCGCGTCGGCGCCCACGTAAACGCATAGTAGTTTCTAAACGAACGACCGACGCTACGCCTAACCGGGCGGGCATGCGCAGGGATGTTACGAGTACTCAACGTAGCCGTACGATCGCCCCGACGCGCCCACGACGTGACCCGGTCATCTCGTCTATTTAAACGTTCACCTGACAGAGCCGCATCGCTGGATTATCGTCAGCTCTCCTGTGTACCTGTGCCTGTGATCCTTGTTGACTTGACCTCCTGTGTTTGAACCTCAGCTTGGTTTGACCTCTCTACTGAACTTCCTAGCACGGTTGCCCCGGACTCCTGTTCACCAGGCCCTTGTCCTCTGCTGCTGCTACCTGGCAACCTGTGCTACTGTGGGCATTGCATCCCTGTATCACCTTCAGGGTTGTGCTGCACTCGGCCGCAAGGGGAGCCCTCTCAGCATCTCGGCCTCATCTCCCGGACGTGACAGTATAATCCAGCCATGTCAGAGGCCGACAGAGGCAACTCCCCAGAAGAAGCCATTCTACAAGAAGTTATGGCTCTTACGCCAGCTATTCAGGAACTCCAGGAAAGTTATCTTTGGCTGAAGGAACGTCTACAGCACTGTCTCGAATTGCCCACCTCTCCTGGTCAAGTACCTGCTCCAGTAGTCTCAACCGCTCCAGAACCACGAGTTCCAGCCCCAGAGCGTTTTTATGGGGACCGAAAGAAATTCCGATCCTTCAGAAACTCATGTTTTCTATACTTCTCCCTGCAACCTCAGACCTTTTCCTCTGAAGTAACCAAGGTGGGGTTCACCATTTCACTGTTAAGAGACGATCCCCAGACATGGGCCCATGGCCTGCTGGAACACCGCAGCCCTTCGGTAGAAACTCTGGATCTGTTCTTCGAAGCCATGGCACGCCTATACGACGACCCTTTTCGGACGGCAACAGCTGAGGCAAACTTGTACGCCCTTCGCCAGGGCGAGCGACCCGCAGAGGACTATACAGCAGAATTCCGCATATGGAGTACTGACTCCGGTTGGAATGAAGCAGCACTCAGATATCAATATCGGATGGGGTTGTCCGAAGCTCTTAAAGACGAGCTAGCCAGATTAGAGGTTCCCTCTACCCTCGAGGATCTTATCCAACTCACCATCCAGCTAGACAGGCGTCTTCGGGAACGTCAGTCCGAACGTGCTCGGATTCTCTGTTCTTCCCAGGCTCCACCTTCGGTTCACCCAGCAATGACTGCTGTCCCGTATAACATGCCCCGTCCCGCCTTAACCTCTGAAGAAAGACTGCATCGCCGACAGGCACGCCTTTGTTTCTATTGTGGGGAATCAGGACATTTCATAGACAACTGCCCTACAAGACCAAGTAGACCTGTCCTCTGTACCCCATTTCACCTACAGGTGACAAGGTTGGCCTCCACCCACGTCACCCTTCCGGTCACTTTGATGGTAGCAGGCAAGAGGGTCCCGCTACAGGCAATACTTGACTCTGGCGCCTGTAGCTGTTTTCTGGATCTAGCCCTGGCTAAGAGTCTGGCCCTTCCACTCAACCTCAAGAAGCAGAGATTGACCGTGCACCTGGCCGATGGCTCCTTACCTAGCTCTGGCCATGTTACCAAAGAAACCATACCCATCCTAACGATCACTGATTCAGGTCATCGGGAATTCCTAAAGTTCGATGTCCTGAGTTCTCCAATGTTTCCCGTTATCCTGGGGACCCCTTGGCTGCAGGCACACAACCCCAGGATTGATTGGATCAAGAAGGAGGTGTCCTTCACGTCTGCCTATTGCCAACAACATTGCCTGGATCCCGAATCAGGTGACTTGTCCCGTTGTCTGACCATCCAACCCGTACCCAGTCCACATCCTGACATTCCAGCAGCGTACCAGGAATTCAAAGATGTCTTCGACAAGAAGAAAGCCGATATTCTACCGCCACACCGCCCCTACGATTGCCCCATCGAGTTACTTCCGGGGGCCCCCATTCCATTTGGCCGGATATTTCCCCTTTCAGAAACTGAACTTGAGGCCCTGAGACAATATATTGATGAGAACTTGGCCAAGGGATTCATTCGTCCCTCTTCATCCCCCGCCGGTGCAGGCATCTTTTTCGTGGAAAAAAAAGACAAGACCTTAAGACCGTGTGTGGACTATAGGGAATTGAACAATATCACCCTAAAAAAACGTTATCCACTCCCGCTCATCCCCGAACTCTTCCAAAGATTCCACACCTCACGTATTTTCACCAAACTTGACCTACGTGGGGCTTACAACCTTGTCCGTATCCGGGAGGGGGACGAGTGGAAGACGGCGTTCAGAACGAGATTCGGGCATTTCGAGTACCTAGTCATGCCATTCGGACTATGTAATGCTCCAGCAACCTTTCAGCATTTCATCAATGATATCCTCCGGGAACATCTAGACCACTTTGTGGTCGCTTATCTTGATGACATCCTTATCTTCTCAACCTCTCTGGAACTTCACAGAGTGCATGTTAAAAAGGTACTATACATCCTTAGAACGCATGGGTTATATGTCAAGGCCGAGAAGTGCGATTTCGAGAAAGAATCTATTCAATTTCTGGGACTTATTATTACCACAGGTGGAATTGCCATGGATCCCCAAAAGGTGAAATCTATCCTGGACTGGCCCGCTCCCTCCGACAAGAAGGGGGTTCAGAGATTCATTGGGTTTGCCAACTTCTACCGAAGATTCATAAGGAACTTCTCCACCATTGTGGCACCCATCACTCAAACCACTCGTCTACACACCAAATTCCATTGGTCCCCAGCAGCGCAGTCCGCCTTTGACCAGCTCAAGACCCTCTTCACTACCGCACCAATCCTGCAGCATCCAGACCCCGCCTTGCCCTACGTGCTAGAAGTTGACGCCTCGGAGGTGGCCACAGGGGCGATTCTATCTCAGCGTCAGGGTTCCAAGGCATTACTTCACCCCGTAGCCTTTTTCTCTCGGAAGATGAGTTCCCCAGAGAGGAACTACGATGTGGGGGATCGGGAACTTCTGGCGATTAAAACCGCTTTAGAAGAATGGAGATATCTCTTGGAAGGTGCTGCTCACCCCGTCCTCATTTTCACGGATCATAAGAACCTAGAATACCTCCGTACGGCCAAACGCCTGAGACCCCGACAGGCCCGATGGGCTTTATTCTTTTCAAGGTTTAATTTCCACCTAACCTATCGCCCAGGATCTAAGAATGGCAAAGCAGACGCTTTGTCCCGGATGTTTCCTGATACTCCGGAGGATGCTCCACCCAGTACAATCTTGTCTCCCCAAAATTTTCTACTAATACAACCGGATCTGAGGTCTTCAATAGAGCAGGCCTCTAGCCAGTGTACGGAGTCTGAAGTTTCTTCTCTAAGAAGCCAAGGAGGGCTTTTATGGCATCGAGACAAGATCTTTGTTCCCCGGCAAGCCAGGTTACTGGTATTAAAAACTTTCCACGACCACCAACTAGCAGGCCACTTTGGAGTTCGAAAAACAATTGACCTTGTACAGCGGTCCCTATGGTGGCCTACCCTAAAGACGGATTGTAAAGACTACGTTAACTCCTGTACCACCTGTCAACGTAACAAGGGATGTAACGCCAGACCCTGGGGTCTGTTAAGACCACTGCCAGTCCCGGAGAAACCATGGAAAGAAATTTCCATGGATTTCATCGTAGAGTTACCTCCCTCTGAAGGGTTTATGACTATCTTGGTAGTGGTAGACCGCCTGTCCAAGATGGCGCACTTTTTGCCATTGAAAGGAACTCCCTCTGCCTTGGATACAGCAAAGACCTTTATAAAGGAAATTGTTCGATTACACGGGGTACCTGATAGCATCGTATCAGATAGAGGGGTACAATTCACCTCTAAGTTTTGGAAGGAACTTTGTAAACTGCTCTCGATTGGAATATGCCTGTCCTCAGCCTATCACCCACAGAGCAACGGTCAAACTGAGAGGACCAACCAGACATTAGAGCAATATCTACGATGCTTCTGTTCCTTTTCCCAGGATAATTGGGTTTCCTTGTTACCTTGTGCAGAATTTGCCTATAACAACTCAGTACACGCTTCTACCAATCAATCGCCTTTCTGGGCGAATTACGGATTCCATCCTTCATTTCTGCCTAATGTCATTCCTGAATCCTCTGTCCCGGCAGTTCAAGATAGGGTAAACCTTATTCAGGCAAACTACCAAATGCTCCAAGACACCATGAAGAAGGCTCAGGAACAGTACAAGAGACAGTACGACAAGGGGAAAAGGGTTAATCCCGCCTTCAAGACAGGGGACAAGGTGTGGCTCTCAGCGATAAATCTTAAGCTGCCATGTCCATCCCGGAAATTGGGACCTAAATTTCTGGGTCCTTTTGAGATTAAACGGGAGATCAATCCTGTAGCATTTGAACTCGTTTTACCTGAATCTTTTAAAATCCACCCTGTATTCCATGTTTCTCTGCTTAAACGTGTTACCTTCAGCCCTTTTTCAGGAAGAGAAGAAGTGCCCCCGCCTCCAGTTCAAGTTGGTGAAGAAACTGAGTACGAAGTTGAGTCTATCCTTGACTGTCGCCGGAGAGGTAGGACTGTTCAGTTTTTGATCAAGTGGAGGGGGTATTCTGCTGAGGAGAACTCTTGGGAGCCTGCTAATCACGTACATGCTCCTAAACTTATACACAGTTTCCGCAGCCGGTACCCTGAAAAATGGGCTCGGTTGGGCATCCGGAGGCTGCCCCTTGGGGGGGGGCACTGTCAGGGAAATAGCCGCAATCTCACGAGGCACGTTCGTGTTAGCGCGCGTCGGCGCCCACGTAAACGCATAGTAGTTTCTAAACGAACGACCGACGCTACGCCTAACCGGGCGGGCATGCGCAGGGATGTTACGAGTACTCAACGTAGCCGTACGATCGCCCCGACGCGCCCACGACGTGACCCGGTCATCTCGTCTATTTAAACGTTCACCTGACAGAGCCGCATCGCTGGATTATCGTCAGCTCTCCTGTATACCTGTGCCTGTGATCCTTGTTGACTTGACCTCCTGTGTACCGACCCGGCTTGTTTAACCTGCTCCTGTTGTTCTCCTGGCTTCTACCCTTGGCTTGTACCCGACGTTCCTTGTCTGCTTCCTGCACCCGATCTCGGCTTGGCTCAGACTCCTGCTTCCGGTCTCATCTAAATCTCCGAGGACTGACCTCCCGTGTTTGAACCTCAGCTTGGTTTGACCTCTCTACTGAACTTCCTAGCACGGTTGCCCCGGACTCCTGTTCACCAGGCCCTTGTCCTCTGCTGCTGCTACCTGGCAACCTGTGCTACTGTGGGCATTGCATCCCTGTATCACCTTCAGGGTTGTGCTGCACTCGGCCGCAAGGGGAGCCCTCTCAGCATCTCGGCCTCATCTCCCGGACGTGACAGTATCACATCGGAAGGTAAAGGCCAGGGTGTCCTGAACTGCATTACACCACAAGGCAAGCAGAGTATCCTTGTAAAGAAAGTTCTGTATGTTCCAGAACTAGAAGGCAGCCTTCCATCAGTGAAAAATCTTGCAAACACCAGTCTAAGGCCGCGTACACACGGGCGGACTGTTCGCCCAACTTTGTCCGCTGAACAGTGTTTGGGCGGACAGTCCGCTCGTGTGTGGGCTTTCAGCGGACAGTTTCAGCGGACAGTTTGACGAACAAGGTTTTACGGAATTTCCGAAAAACTGTCCGCTGAAACAAGGTTTCAGCGGACAGTTTTTCGGAAATTCCGTAAAACCTTGTTCGTCAAACTGTCCGCTGAAACTGTCCGCTGAAAGCCCACACACGAGCGGACTGTCCGCCCAAACACTGTTCAGCGGACAAAGTTGGGCGAACAGTCCGCTCGTGTGTAGGCTTGTTCGTCAAACTAAGTTCCGCGCATGCTCAGAAAGGATTTACACGCCGAAAGTTATAATGCAGTGTATAGGACGTCGTATTTTTCGTCCCGTCGTACGTGCCGTTCACGTCATCGCGCACGGTTTCAGCAAACTGTTCGTCCGTCGTGTGTGGCCATGTCCGTCCATGCTAATTTTGAGCGGACTGTTTGCCGAAACTGTTTGACGGACAAAGTTGGGCGAACAGTCCGCGCGTGTGTACGCGGCCTCAGAGTTAAGTTCCAGGGTGATAAATGCAAAATTCAAAATAATAAGCAATTACTCACAAAAGGAAAACTGGATTATCACCTATATAAGTTCATTACCACAGACCAGCAAGCCAATATAGTCTCTAATGACATACATAAATACAGGACATTATAAAAAGAAGTTTATCAGAAGATTTAACAATAACGCCTTGCAAAGTGCTCATGAAATGCAAGTGCTGTAAAGAAGCAAAAGCCACACCTGCTCCCCTTCCACAGGCGTCTCAAAGAAAAACCACTCACCCCCTGCAGCTCATACACAGTGACGTATGCAGTCCAATGAAAACTCCCACGTCAGGCGGGAACAGATCTCTACTGACTTTCATTGATGATTATTTTAGGTACACAACTACTGGTCTGATGAAACACAGGAATGAAACAGAGAGAAACTTCACAACTTTGTTGCCATGTCTAGCAACAAATTCAGAATACAGAATCGCACTAGAATCGCACTACAAAGGGGTTACCACCCTGCAAGCTGTCATATACTGTCAAAACACACAGCGTACTTTAACCAACATCCTGGGAAGAAAAAACTGCCCAAACGTGAAGCCAATAAATGGAGAAAGGCAAGGGCAGAAGAATTATGCCTATGACTATCCAGTGGACTTAGTCCGGCGGACAAAACGCCAGACTTTGCAGCGGAGGTCTGCCGGACTTTCCGAATGAGCGAACCTGCCCACACAGGACCGGACTTTTGAAATGAATGGACTTGCCCACACACAGAGAAAAGTTTTTTCATTTTGAACGTGGCTCCAGGTAGACGAGACTAGCGAAGGAGGTCAATGCCACTGCCTCCATCGGCGAGATTGACACGTTGTTAGCCTCGTCACCTGGTATGGACTTAAAGGGGAAGCCCTACGCTGAAAAAACGGCGTGGGGGTCCCCCCAAAGTCCATATCAGACCCTTATGATGTCACAGTCCCAGTATCCTCAGAGTCCGGCGGACAATTTTGAGTCAAAACTTCTTTCTAAGTCTGCCGGACTTTTGGAAAGAAAAAGTCCGCTGGAGCCCCCACACGGGCGGATTGTCCGGCGGACTCTGGTCCGTCGGACCAAGTCCGCTGGATAGTCTGATCATGTGTATGCGGCATTAGAGTCATTTCAAGAAAATAAAACCTGGACACTCACAGGGCTCCCTCCTAACCAAAAAACTATAGGAAGTAAGTGGACTTTCAAAGTAAAGTCAGACAAAGAAGGGAATATCCACAAGTACAAAGCCATACTAGTTGCTAAGGGTTACTCCCAGAAATTTGGTGAAGATTACGATGAAACATTCCCTCCCACCATAAAGCACTCCACCATCAGATCGCTTCTTAGAGTTGCAGCCTGGAACACCTAGACATTAAAACTGCTTTCCTATATGGAGACGTTAAGGAAGATCTCTACAAGAAGCAGCCACCAGGGTTTGAGCAAGGAGACAACCTTGTGTGTAAACTGTAGAAGAGCGTCTACGGTCTTAAGCAATCTGCAAGGATGTGGAATGAGAAATGGAATGAAGTGCTTACTAGTGAGGGCTTCTCAATAAGTAAAGCAGACCCCTGTCTCTACTCTAAGAATCAAGAAGACAAATGGATATAAATCTATGGTAATGACATTATAATGGGATTTTTATATACAGCTTACCTGTAAAATCGTTTTCTTGAGAGTACATCACGGGACACAGGAGCTTCATTACATAGTGGGTTATATAGGCACCTCTGGTGATTGGACACTGGTTAACCCCAATTAAGGAGAATTCCTCCCCTATATAACCCCTCCCATATGGAAGGCACCTCAGTTTTGTAGCAAAGCAATAAGAAACCATGTAAAACCCAAGAGGGGCGGGAGCCCTGTGTCCCGTGATGTACTCTCAAGAAAAGGATTTTACAGGTAAGCTGTATATAAAAATCCAATTTTCTTGATCATACATCACGGGACATAGGAGCTTTATTACATAGTGGGATGTCCCAAAGAAATGCTCAGATTGAGGGGAGGGAGACACAGATCATAATTATAGACCGCCAGGGACCGGAGGACCTAAACTGCAGCCTGCAGTACACTGCGCCCGAAGGCGATATCCTCTTGCCCTCTGACATCCACCTGATAGAATCTGGTGAATGTGTGGACTGATGACCAAGTTGCAGCCTTACAGATCTGAGCCAGGGAGGCCTGGTGATGCACTGCCCAAGAAGCACTTACAGCCCTAGTAGAGTGCGCTTTCACTTGAAAAGGAGGAATCTTCCCCTTTACACTATAGGCCTGAGAAATAACCTGTCTAATCCACCTTGAGAGAGTGGATTTTGACGCCGCCTGGCCCTTCCTAGGGCCTTCCGGCATAATAAACAAGCAATCAGTTTTCCTTATCTGAGCAGTTGCCAAAGATATATACGGATTGCTCTAACCACATCCAAAGTGTGCAAAGATTCTTCTGCGGACTGTGGGTCCGGAAAAAAGGATGGTAGGATTACGTCTTGATTCAAATGTAATCCCGAAACCACGTTAGGTAGAAAGGACCTGTTGGGACGCATGACCACCCGGTCCTTATGAATAATTAGATACGGCTCCTTGCTGGAAAGAGCTGCTAGCTCTAATACTCTTCTAGCCGTAGATATGGCTACCAAGAAGACCAATTTTTTAGTCAGGAGAACTAATGAAGCCAGATGCAAAGGTTCAAATGGTTGCCCCTGCAAAGCCGAGAGAACCAAATTCAGATCCCATGGGCATACCGTAGGTTTGACTGGCGGTCTCATCCGCATGGCCCCCTGGATGAAAGCCCGCACCAGGGAATGCGATGCAAGTGGCTTCTGAAAAAATACTGACAGGGCCGAAATCTGCACCTTGATAGTGCTTATGGCCAAATTCATTTCTAGGCCTGACTGGAGAAAGGCCAAGATCCTGCTAATGACATACTTTCTAGGATGCCATTTCCTGAGTTCACACCAGGAAACATATGCCCTCCAGATTTTGTAATAAATAAGCCTGGAGGCCGGCTTTCTGGCATTGACCAGAGTAGAAAGGACTGGCCCCTAAAGGCCACGGTCTCTCAGAATGTGGGTCTCAGCAGCCAAACCGTCAAATTCAGACTGTGTAAAGCAGGATGGTAAATTGGACCCTGTGAGAGCAGATCTGGCCGGAGAGGGAGGATCCATGGCCTGCCTACTGCCAACTTCATGATCTCTGCATACCACGGTCGCCTGGGCCAAGCCGGGGCCACCAAAAGGACCAATTTTGTCTCCCTCTTGAGTCTTCCCAGGAACCGCAACAGAAGCGAGCTCGGGGGGAAGGCATAGATCAGATTGTACTGATCCCAGGGAACTGTCAGAGCATCTGACCCCTGAGCAAGTGTATCTCTTGTCCTTGACACAAAATTGTCCAGTTTCCTGTTGAACCTGGATGCAAACAGATCTACGTCCGGAGTACCCCACTTGTGACATATGTTCTGAAACACGTCGGGGTGCAGAGCCCATTCTCCTGGGCACAACTGCTGGCGGCTCAGAAAATCCGCCTGCCAATTTTCCACTCCTGGAGTGAAGACTGCAGAAAGACACGGAACATGCTTTTCTGCCCAGACAAGTATGCGATTCACCTCTTTTTGGGCCACCAGACTCCAGGTACCGCCCTGGTGATTGATATAAGCCACTGCTGTGGCATTGTCGGACTGAACCCGAACAGGGAGACCTCGTAGTCTGTAAGACCACTTTATGAGTGCCATATAAACTGCCCGGATCTCCAGGACATTTATGGGCAATAGCTTCTCGATCGCAGACCATTTCCCCTGCGAACACATCTCCTCCAACACTGCTCCCCAGCCTGTCAGGCTGGCATCTGTCGTGATAATCTTCCATGGAAGAGGAAGAAAAGTTTTGCCCTTCAGCAAATTCTTGGTTTGTAACCACCAGATGAGACTCCTGCGTGTCCCTGGGGATAGACGCATAGGAAGATCCAAGGATTGGGGCTTCCTGTTCCAAGCCGCAAGGATGCATCTTTGCAGAGGCCTTGAGTGGAACTGGGCGAATGGGATGGCCTCGAAGGAGGCGACCATTTTCCCTAACAGTCTCATGCACAATCGAATGGGGGAAGATCTCCTGCCCAGAATTAGGCGCACCAGATCCCCAATGGCCAAGGCCTTTGGCCTTGGAAGAAACACCTTGCCCTGAGCGGTGTCGATGATCATACCCAGGTATTCCAACCTGGTGGCAGGCTGTAGGGACGACTTTTCTAGGTTTATGATCCAACCTAGGCGTTCCAGGTGTTCTAGCGTTCTGGTGATGCTGTGGTTCAGGAACGCTACTGTTTTCTCCATGAGAAGCAAATTGTCTAGATAAGCCATGACGGCTATACCCTGAGGTCTTAGGTTTGCCAAGAGAGGGTCCAGAATCTTTGTGAAGACTCGAGGGGGCGTAGCAAGCCCGAAACGGCAAGGCCACAAATTGAAAATGGCGCTGCTCTACCGTGAACCTTAGAAATTTTTGGTGTGTGGGAAAAATTGGCACATGGAGATATGCATCCTTGATATCTATTGATGCCATAAACTCTGCCCCTTGCAGGGAGGACACCACAGTGCGGATTGACTGCATTCGGAAGGACCGGATGCGTAAAAAACGGTTCAGATCCTTCAGATCTAGGATAGGTCTGACACTTCCATTTGGCTTCGGAACGGTGAAGAGATTTGAGTAAAACCCTGAACCATGTTCTTTTGAGTCCACTTCTACTATCACTCCCTGGGATAGTAAGTGATCTAAGTCCAGAAATAGCGGTTTTTGCTTCACTGGATCCCTGGGGATCCTTGACCTTAGAAAGCGAGAAGGTGGACTCTCCTGAAACTCTAGCCTGTAGCCCAGAGATACCGAAGAGATCACCCACTTGTCCCGGATCTCTTCCTGCCAGGCTCCTGCAAACTGCAGGAGCCTTCCCCCCACTCGGCCGAGCGGGGGCGCCCCTTCACAAGGAAGCTTTTGGGCTCTGCTTGGCAGGCTTTCGCCCCCAAGTCTTTTTCTGCCCCTGGGCTCAGGCCTGAGCCTTTCCTGTAGAGGAGGGTTGAGAAGGGCGTCGCCACTGCTTAGAGCTTGATGCTCCGGGAGAGAGAGCACGCCTGAATGAAGGACGCTTGCTCCTTTTGACTGGAAGGAGAGTAGATTTACCCCCTGAAATTTTTTGGACGAACTTGTCTAATTCTTCTCCAAACAAACGTTCCCCTTTAAACGGGAACCCAATCAAATGCTTCTTGCATGACAGTTCAGCTGCCCAATTCTTTAGCCATAGGGCCCTTCGCATGTGTACCAACATGAGGGACAAACGTGATGCTTGTTGGACAGAATCCAAAATCGCATCAATCATGAAACACAGAATATGAGGCAATTCTGCATACTTCTCTACTTCCTCGCTGGGAAGGAGCCCAAGCATCTGCTTAACCTGTTCCTTGAGGAACTGGCACAACCCCACGGCTGCGACTGTAGGTTGCACTACAGCGCCAGCCATGGAAAAGGAGGCTTTTAATAAGGTTTCCAGCTTCTTATCAGTTGGATCTTTAAATACCTGCGCATTATCCAAAGGACAAGTCAGGTTTTTATTCACGCAAGAAACAGCCGCATCAACAGATGGGACCCCCCACTTCTTGGTGAAACTTTCCTCCAGAGGATAATGCATAGAAAACCTTTTAGGAGGAGCAAACAGTTTATTGGGATGTCCCCAATCCTCATACAACAATTCATGTGGGGCTTTCCTGACTCCCAGGGAAGAAACAGAGGACGTAGCGACTTCAGCAGCAGGCATTCTGAATGTGGTACGCACCAATTCAGTATAATACTGCACCTGTTTTCTGAGCGCCTGGGAGGAGGGGACTCTCTCCTCTTCCTCTGAATCATCCGACTGCTCCTGATCCCTGTCCCAAGACAGGGATCTCTCCTCATTTTCAGAAGAATCATCTGAGAGAGGAATTTCAGCAGAGGGAGGGGATCTACCCCTTTTCTTGCTATCTTTCAGGGAAGCAGAAATAAAATTCATTATTCTCCCTTCAAAACCCTCCAATGCAGCCCTAAGGGAGTCCTCAGTGACATAAACCGGGGTTGGGACATTAGGAGAGGCTGCAAAACCTGACAGGGGCACTGACTTGTCTTGAGAGGCTGGCTCCAGTCTTGCAGGGGGGGATGGTAACTTACAGGCACTTTTAGAACCCCTGGACCTAGGCGGTGATTTACCAGTGCCTTTGCTACCTCCCCCTGAGACCCTCTTACGAGGAGACATAGTCCTAAGCTACAAAGCAGAGGTACTAGTACAAGTGCAATCACTGTTGTGCTTAAAGTCTCACAATAAATATATATGCTTAAACTGCACAACCTGATGCTGAGTAGGTGTCTAAGGTTTGCCTGGATCCAATCCCCTCAGATGCTTACTGCCCACAGCTCCTGTTTCTCTCACTTACAGTCCCCTGACGCTCTTTTTAAAACTGCCGCCTGGCGCCTGCGCAGTACAGCGCCGTGCACACTGACGTGCACGGCTCACAACCACACTCCCCCCTCCTCCATTAGACCAGGAACGCGCCTGGCGCATGTGCACGAGGACCGCGGGATCCAGGGGGGGAAAGGATACTCCACCGGAGCCGCGTGGGACCCCCAGACTACGTGGGACCCCTGTTTTACCTTGATGTGGCAGGGACTGCAGTGGAGACGTGAGACAGCTGGAGAACCAGGCTTCACTGAGCGTGTGTACTGAAAGGCATGTAAGTATGCATCAGGCTGCTCTTACTCCCTTTAGTGGTGGAAACCAGGTAAGACATAACAACTACTCAAAATGAAGAAATCCATCATATAATTATATATATAGGATTAACTTCCCTTACCTGTCCTCACCGCAGGAATTGCTGAAACAGACAAATTCCAGCCTTCACCCATCACGGCGGGCAGTGTTAGCCAACCTTCAGGTTTATCTGGGGCTCTTTCTCGGAAGAGCCTCCTACCTGGACCATGTAAAAAACTCTGCCAGAAACTTTTGTGCGCTCTGTATAAACAGTACACCAAGTCTGGTTTTCCCAGAGCCCAGTCTTCCAATAGGAGAGGACTTACAGGCCAAACCTCATTTCTTCGGCTGACGAGGCCCGGGTACCATACCATCTTGCGAGTCAAATATCAGCCCGAGGTATGGATCCGGTTTGTTGTAGCCCTTAGGCCCCCGCAGGGACCTGCACAGAGCTAAAGTTTTACGTGACCAACCACCATAGACACTGGCTAAAAAACTGAGGTGCCTCCCATATGGGAGGGGTTATATAGGGGAGGAATTCTCCTTAATTGGGGTTAACCAGTGTCCAATCACCAGAGGTGCCTATATAACCCACTATGTAATGAAGCTCCTGTGTCCTGTGATGTATGATCAAGAAAACCTGTGTTAAACAAGAAGGGGTGTTGAAAGGACAACAGCATGTAATGTAAAGTAGTGTGAACTATATACTGTATGCATTATACTTATCTATGCAGCAGGTGGCGCTGTAGTATTATAGTGTTATAGTATGTATTCTATACTATAACAGGATGTGTTGTCTATCTATGCTCAATGCACTTGTTTGTTGTTCTCTTTCTGTCTCCATGATGTAAAGATATGTACTAAAACAAGGGGACAAAAAGGAAGTGCCACCTAAGTGCAATAAGTTAAGTAGGTTTTATTAGCCAACTTCCTGGTGGCCGCAGGAAAGATTGCAAGATCTTGTTTCCAACTATTGCTAACCCGTGGAACAATATGTACCAGAGGCTGGACCACACCTTGTGCTAAAAGCACAGATGAGCCTGTTTTTATTCTTCTTCCTGTAAGTGCATTATTTGTTGTATAATAAGACCTACTTAACTTATTGCACTTAGGTGGTGCTTCCTTTTTGTCCCCTAGTTTTTCTACTTACAGAGCTGGCTTCTCTCTGAGGATAGCTCCCACCATTCCTTTTTAGTACTTGCCATTCATTATATTTTTTGGACTGATGAACTGTGATTGTTTTTTATAGACATTGCCTGTTGCGTGTATAGAGGTGCACATATCTTTGCGCTCACAGTTTTCTTTTCTTTTTTTAAAGATATGTACTGAATTCCTCCATGAAAGTAAAGCGTATTGCTGTATAAAAAAAGCTCCCAGCACATAATTCAATACTCTGCTATATTGGCAAGACCTTGTTTCACTTTCTGAGATGTGTTGTTTTCCCTGGATGGTTCAATTTTGGACTGAAAGATCCATTTGTCACCTATGTGACCACTTTCTTATGGCCTATGTCGGGAGTGCAGGAGGCAGAAGTTGGTCTTATGAATCGGCAATTCATTCTGTGATGGTGCTACAGTTGCTCGGACTGAATTTGAAATGTTTCCTTTTTTTCACTCTTTTTGAATGCTTCTTCTTTGACTTTACGAGTTTACACATGGGGTATCTTCCCTTTTAACTCGGGGATTTGCTTTGCATTGTGCCCTGTCGATGTTACTGTTACTGGGTCAAAAGCTCATTGTAGTTTGGGGCAATGAGCCAGGAGGGGGAAATATGATGTTTTTGTTTCCTTTTTTTCTTTATCCAATTTATGCAAACCACAATATACTGTATGTCTCATATGGATCTACAGTTAGGTTCATATATATTTGGACACAGGCACAATTTTCATACTTTTGGCTCTGTGTGACACCAGAATAAAATTAAAATGAAACAAGCCAAATAAATAGGAATTGCAGACTTTCAGCTTTAATTTAAGGGGTTGAACATAAATATCAAGTACAAATTTTAGGAACGGCAACCATTGTTTATACACAGCCCTCACATTTTTAGGGGCTTAAATGTAATTGGACAAATTAATATAATCATAAATAAAATGTTAATTTTTAATGTTGTTGAGAGTCCTTTCACTGGCAATGACTGCCTGAAGTCTGGAACCCATGGACATTACCAAAGACTGTTTTTCTTCCTTTCTGATGCTTTGCCAGGCTCTAACTGCAGCTGTCTTCAGTTGTTCTTTGTTTGTGGGTTTTTGTGCCTTTAGCTTTGCTTTCAGCAAGTGAAATGCATGTTCAAATGGGTTGAGATCAGGTGATTGACTTGGCCATTGCAGAAAATTCCTCTTCTTTTCCTTCAAAAGCTCCTGGGTTGCTTTTGCAGTGTGTTTTGGATCATTCCTTGTCCATCTGTACTGCGAAATGCCGTCCAATCAACGTTGCTACATTTGGCTGAATCTGGGCTGACGGTATATCTCTAAACACTGCAGAATTCATCCGGCTGCTTCTGTCTTCTGTCACATTATCAATAAACAACAATGACCCAGTGCCACTGGAAGCCATGCATGCCCATGCTATCACACTACCTCCACCATGTTTTACAGATGATAGTGTATGCTGTGGATCATGAGCTGTTCCAAGCCCTCTCCGTGCTTTTTTTCTTCCCGTCATTTTGGTACAGATTAATCTTAGTTTCATCCATCCAAAGAATGTTTTTTCAGACCTGGTCTGGGTTTTTTAGGTGTTTTTTGACAAAGTCTAATCTGGATTTTCTATTCTTCAGGCTTATGAATGGTTTTCACCTTGTGGTCAACCCTCTGTATTTGCCCTAGTCTTCTCTTGATTGTAGACTTTGACAATGATACGCCCACCTCCTGGAGAGTGTCCTTCACTTGTCTGGTTGTTGTGAATGGGTTTTTCTTTACCATAGAGAGGATCCCGCAATCATCCACCACTGTTGTCTTCTGTTAATGTCCAGACCTTTTTATGTTGCTGAGCTCACCAGTGCTTCTTCTTTCCTCAGAATGTACCAAACTGTTGATTTGGCCACTCCTAATGTTGCTATCTCTCTTATGGATTTGAAGCCTTAGGCCGCGTACACACGGGCAGACTGTCTGACGGACTTGGTCCGCTGAAACGTGTTTCAGCGGACAGTCCGCTCGTGTGTGGGCTTCAGCGGACTTTTTCAGCGGACAGTCTGGCGGACTAAGTCTTTCAGAATTTCCGTAATATTGTCCGTCCAACTTTGGTTTCAGCGGACAGTCCGCTCGTGAGTAGGCAAGTTGGACGGACTAAGTATGGCGCATGCTCAGAAAGGATTTACACGGCCGAAGGTTGCATTGCAGTGTATTGGACGTCGTATTTCTAGTCCCGTCGTACGTGCTGTACACGTCATCGCGCAAGCTTTCAGCGGACTGTCTGTTCATCGTGTGTGGTCAAGTCCGTTCATTCAAAAGTAGGACGGACTGTCTGTCGGATTGTCTGACGGACTTAGTTGGCCAGACAGTCCGCCCGTGTGTACGCGGCCTTACAATGGCCTGTTTCACTTGCATTGACAGCTTCTTTGAATGCATGATGTAGGTTCTCAGGAATAGATTCCAAATGCAAATACCACACCTAGAATCAACTCCAGACCTTTTACCCGCTTAATTGATGAAGAAATAATGAAGGGGTAGCCCACACCTTGCCATGAAACAGCTTTTGATTCAATTGTCCAATTACTTTTGGCCACCTGAAAAAGTGGGGATGGATATTCTTAAGACCTGTAATTCCTAAACCCTTCCTCCGATTTGGATGTACATACCCTCAAATTAAACATGAGGGTACTTTCAGACCATATCCATTATATAACTATAGCTTCAATATGTTTTGGTATATGCCTGAAAAAATAATAATTGTGCCTATGTCCAAATATATATGGACCAAACTGTACTATTTTAGGTACTCAATAAGGTTGCTGGCTTTTTTTTGTATGCATCATTGTACTAATTAGAAACAAACCCACTTCTTTATTTGGAACATTATCCTTTTTGAGTCATTACTCTTTTACGCTCCGTCATAAAGTTAAAAGGCCACTGGTACTTGACCACCTGAAATGCACAAAAGCTCAGATCCTCCTACTTCAAGAGACTCATTTAATGAGATCTAAGGTATTGACATTAAAAAGGCCTCAGATCACTCACGCCTACTACGATAGCTACTCTACATACTCCAGAGGAGTCTCCATATTGCTTCTTAAATCACTTCCGGTACAAATTGTGGAAGTTAGTACCGATCCACGAGGCTGTTATGGCGCTGAAATATATGGACGCTCTGTATACTATAATGAATATTTATATTCCTCCACCATTTGATGCACAAAGGCTGTCTGCTTGTATGGCAAATGATTTCCATATGGTTCAAGGCACCCTTATCCCTTCTTCCCCTACAATTTGTTAGAAATGTGACAGTGGAAACACCCTGGAAGCAGGGACTATTCCTCTTACTCTGAATCTCACAAATCCTTTTCTAGACTTGACATGTTTTTTACATCTTGGCACTTAGTGAATAAAGTCACTACTGTAACCTATCTACCAAAGCCGATCTCTGATCATTCTCCTTTGGAACTTACTCTATAGGTGCCCAGATCCACTGATGCTTCAATATGGCGTATGAGCCCATACTGGCTTGTGGGGCCTCTGGTTCTTTATACCTATGGGCTGTATCCAACTATTGGTTACAAAATGCCCAGGGTGTATACGACCTAATTACATGAGATATCTTTAAGGCGGTAATGCGGGGTGCTTATATGACTGGAGTCACAGCCCTTAAGAAAGTGAATGTGGAACAGATAACCACTTAGCTGGCAAGTTGTGGGAGGCTGAGGAACGATGTGTATTGGATCCTTCCCCTCTCCATTATCAATTATGGAGGAATAATCCAAGAGCATATGAGTTGGCCCTGGTGACTAAAACCCAGAAGTGGCTTCTATATCAACGTCAATGAGTATTTAAATCGGGAGACAAAAATGGCCATCTTCTTATTTTTTTAGCTAAGCCCATACCTGAGTCTATTACTGTCTCCAGAATTTATGACAGTTACGCAAACCTTCATTCATCTCAAGACAAGATTGTGGATGTCTTCCTGCAATTTTACTCAGAGATCTATATGCCCCAAGCCTATTATACTCCACTTGAACTTAACGAATATGTAGTTTCCATACTCTTTTGCACTCTGTCACATGCTCAGAGATTGTCTCTCAATGTACTAATCACAATAGATGAGATTAATTGTGCACTTAAAACCTTTCCTAAACAAAAAACTCCAGGTCCTGACAGGTTTCCCATCGAATGGTACCTAGCTTACCGAGACTCTTTACTCCCAAGATTACATAGTCTTTATACCATAATTTTTGAGAAGCGAATGCTCCCTCTGTCCCTCTGGAAAGCCTTGGTAGTACTCATTCCAAAACTAAATAAAGATCCCCTCTATTGTGATTCGTATAGACCGATTTCCTTGATAAAATCGGATCTTAAAATACTCTCCAAAATTTTGGCTATTCGGCTATTCATCTAAACTCTGTACTAACTACTTTAATTAACTCCACACCGGTTTCATACCGTATCAATATACAAGGATTATTCAATAATCTTCAGACCCCTAAAATTTGTTCAATACCCCAAGCAGTAGTGATCATTGACATACAGAAAGCATTTGGCTCTGTTGAATGGCCTTACCTGCTTTATGCGCTAGACAGATTTTGTTTTGGGAATACCTTTCTGGATTCTGGATACCTTTGTGGATTTATATCCTGTATAATCAACTTCTAGCCCATCTCAGGATTAATGGTAACATCTCTAGACCCTTTGCCATTCTTTGAGGTACCAGACAGTGTTTCCCCCTTTCTCCGTTATTGTTTGCCCTTGCTATGAAACCCCTGGCACAACTTCTTAGCTCTTTCGCTGACTTACAGGGTATGTGGATTGGTTCTCTAGAAGAATGTGTATAGTTATACAGGGATGATATGCTGCTTTATCTTTCCAATCCCCAAAGCACAATCCTTACAGGGTTGAAACTTATTACAAATTTTGTAATCTTCTCCGGATTCAGAATAAATTGGTCTATATCAAGTGTGGTCTCTGTGGATCTAACCATTCCATCTATTCTTCTTCCAGATTTCCCTCTACAAATTACTTCCTCATTTAAATATTTAGGGATTATAATACAATTACCATTGTCTCCATATATCACAAACAATCTACCCCTGACTTTGATAGGAGTCAATCTTTTTAAAATGTTTTTTCTTTTTGCCCAAATTTCTGTATATTCTGTCAAATTGTCTGGTATATATTCCTAAAATAATTTTTCAATAGATATACTCTCTCCTATCACCATTTTTATGGCATCCTAAGAACCCTAGAATCTCCTTGGAGACGTTGCAACTGTCAACCTCCCAGGGTGTCCTAGCCTTACCAAATTTGCAGTTAAATTACAATACCTCACAACTTGGGTACATACATTGGTGGCTTTTTCCCCAATTAAACAATGCTGCCACAACAGCTGAAGAAGCCTTAGTTTATTCTTATGAGGCTCTGACTAATTTAATCTTTAGAAGATCTAGTCCACTGATGGCACAGATATGTTAAAAGTCTCTTTAAAATATATAGGCATTGTTTATCCCTAGTGCCTGACCCCTCACTACCCATCTCACCTAACCATCCAATCTGTTTTAACCCTGTTTTACTTCATTTTCAACCTGCCTGATGCCTGTCTCTGTCACTTAAACATTTGAAATATGTACAACAGTTATATGATCATGGCCAGTTCAAACCCTTTTCCCAATTGCAACAGGAATTTAATGTTCCAAATTCCTGGCATCTTAGATACCTCCAATTATAGATAGCCACAAACATGCGGCTACAGCTCAACTAGGACTTAGGGGGTACTCAGCCTGAACACTCTAAGCTAATTTCCTTTTCCTATACCATTCTGGTACAGGGCATACATACTCGTTTGTAGACCAAAGCCAGCTGATTATCTGATATTCCAGAACTCTCGAATGAGAACTGGGACGATCTTCTTTATACCTACTTTGCCACTGCTATCTCACTCAGGATACTACTATTATCTCAGCCTGGGATAGATTAGTTCAATTGCGTAGCTTTCACAGGATTTACTATACAACTCCGGCTTTTATAGTCCTGAGTGTCATAAATGCCGTAAATGTTCTGGGGATCTGCTTCACATGCTTTAACACTGTGATAAAATAAGACCATTTTGGTCTAATGCAGGGGCGGCTGGTGCTCAATATTTTGGGGGGACGGTAAACCAATGCCACCACCACCAGAAACCCCCCACTCTGCGGGAGACAGACAGGAAGGTGGCGATACCCCACTCATAAGGGAGACGGACGGGAAGGCAGTGATCAACACCAACACCCCCACCCCCGCAAGCAACAGACGTTCAGAGGCCTCCTTGCCTTAGGTGGCAGATGACAAGGATCCATGGTTGGGCTACTGCTTCTTCACTGCTACTCCTTGCTCCGGAGATGTTGCTTCTCCTCCCAGCCGAACAGGAAATGGGTCCTGAGACCCGACTGGCCGGAAGACTCCCTGGCCAATTGAGTCTCAGAACCCGCTTCCTGATTGGCCAAGAGGAGAATCAGGAAGAAAATAGCGAATATTAATTTGCTATTGTCACACAACTGGGTGGGCTCAGAGCACAGTGCTTTGCGCCCCGAGCCCACTCTTTTTTGAAGCCAATTAGAGCCTCAAGCTCTAATAATGCACTTAAAATAAAAAAGATTGAAATCCATGCGTCCGGCGACCTGTATGTAGATTGGGGGCTGGGCCCATATGGATGGGCCGCCACTGGTCTAAGGTAACCCAATTTATAACCACGTATTTTTGTTTCCTAATGTATGTAATCCATAGTGGACCCTATTGGGTGTATTGCAGGAGATTTAGGTTCCTATCACAAACAATTCCTACACTTTCTACTGTTTTATGCTAGGAAAACTGTTGTTTTGCAATGGATACATTCCAAAGCTGTTCCCATTAATCAGTAGAAGAATTTGATAAATCAAGTGTTGCCAATTTATAAGCTAACCTATGAGGCAAGGGAATGCCCTCATAAATTTGATAACATTTGAGGCCCTTGGATAGAGCTCTTTGATACCTGTGAATTGCCTGCATCTTAATACCCAGCCCTGGTATATGTATGGAGAAGTGGGTTATTTTATCAATGGAATGTATATCAAATTCTTTTTTGTGCCTTATGCCACGTACACACGGGCAGACTGTATGGCGTACTTAGTCCGTCATACAATCCGACGGACAGTCTGTCATACTTTCGACTGAACGGACTTGACCACACACGGATGCACAAACAGTCAGTCGAAAGCTTGCGCGATGACGTGTACAGCACGTATGACGGGACTAGAAATAGGAAGTCGAATACACAGCAAAGCACCCTTCCGCCGTGTAAATCCTTTCTGGGCATGCACCATACTTAGTCCGTCGAACTAGCCTACTGACGAGCGGATTGTCCGCTGAAACCAAAGTACGACGGACAGAATTTCGAAAAATCCGAAATACTTAGTACGCCAGACTGCACGCTGAAAAAGTCAGCTGAAGCCCACACACGAGCGGACTGTCCGCTGAAATGTGTTTCGACGGACTAAGTACGCCATACAGTCCGCCCGTGTGTACGCGGCATTAGTCTCTAGTAGATCATGGTGATTAACATATTGACTGTTAAATGCAGGTGTTATGTCTGGTTCTGGTTTTCCATTTGTTTTTATTTTATTTTACATCCTTTTGGGGAATTGTACTAATACTGATACCACATTTTAATCAGGGATTTATACATGTTAACTTTACAATATATGGTAGTTCTCTTAATGGTAGCAGACGATGTCTGCTTGTTGATTGTCCAATTATGTACTGTGGATTACATGTAGACTGTACCTGATGTCTTTCTTTTGTTGAAAATGCTAATAAAACAGTTGATGGACTGGTAAATCCATCCTGCTTGACTGAAGGATGGCCAGCATTTGACAGGAGCATGAGATTGTCACAAAATATTTTCTCTGCCTTTGCAGCTTAAGAGATTTGCAATGTTTTAAATCACTATAGTTCAAGGTAAGTGTAAGATAAAGCGGTCTTGGTGCACTAGTTTTGCCATCAACTGTCAGTACACTCAAAGTTCAGAAATACTACGTTTTCTGGATAGCCATATTCGCGTGTTCCTCTTTTATCTTCTATCCCAGTTTTCAACTCATAATAAGGCTAAAAAGATTCCCGCTAACACTTGTAATCCTTTCTGAACAGAATGTTCAACCTGCATGCTACAGGGGCTTACTACACAGCCGTAACAGGGCCCTTCATCCCTGCTCTGCACTGGATCTGGCAGCACGTCTCCTCCTATTTAAGTACTATGGAGTTAGAAACTAACCATTGTACACAAGGCCAGCAGCATGCTCAGATTCAAGAAGAATCGGCTATCCCACATAAGTTTTTGCTGCCCATTTTTCTTTGGTACAGGGGCCACCTTAATTTCCCAAACCCAGTTCTTATAGACTTACACAGGGGTCTGTCCTCCCAGGTAATTTCCACAGACACAGGAACCGACTGTCCTAAGACACACACAGCCTTCTATTGAGTGTGCACCCCCAACAACCACAAGTTGTGGGAAGTGCCAGAGGCTAACCTTTCAAGTCTCTAACTTAACCATGCCTTGTGAGACTATCCTGATGTTCTGATCCCATCCTCAGCCCATCTAAGAAGGAAGAGTCACACTCAGTTACTGAATTTAAAACTTTTACTTTGCAAAGGTCTCTCCAGCATCTACATTCAAATGCCACCATTTCATTGGTGATTCATCAACTAAAACTGGTGCCCTTCCAGGCTTTTTTCTAGATCAATCTGCTCAATACTAGGGAAAAAAAACACTGAACCTTCTCAACAGGATTCTCAACTGCCTAACCACCACTAGGCTCTTCACACTGTTTCTTATATACATGCCCAATGCGGGAATGCTACGTGACAACAGCATCCATGGGGACAACCAGGATGACATCATCCCTTAATGGCCCTGTATGCACACAATGGAAAACCCACCTTCCTATATTACACTCTGGGGTTTATTTGTTAATGGCAGATAGACTGTGCGCTTTCCAGTGCAGTTGCCCTCTACAAGTGCAGTTGTTGCAGAGCTTAGAAAATTAGGAAAAAGTTTAATTTTGCAAAGAATACCCAATCACATGCAAGGAAAATATAAAAAACATAATTTTTCCTTGCACTCTATGTATATATTGTTCTGAGGATAATCATATTTCTGAGTGATTGGCAACCTTTGAGAGGACATACATTTCCTACGGGGGAAAATAAAATGCAGAACAATAGATTGTTTATGAATTCTGTCCTAGGTAAACTGTATACACCCAAACTCTTTACATCCTAAACCACATCTCCCAACTCTCTGGGATGGGAAAATGGAACAATTTTTGCTGCTTGCCGACCGCCGGCTGTCAAATGACGGCCAGGCGGCATGGCTCTTGTGGCGGGAGGGCGTCATATGATGTCCTCCCATTTAAACCGTAAATGCGCGTGATCATCCATGTTCCTTCAGTGGCGGCATGTCAGGGAGACACCGCTTGCCGCTGAGGGGGGTGAACAGCCATTGGGTATGGATGTTTACCACGTGATCAAAGTCATGGGCGATCACAGATGGTTACACCCCACTGTGCACGGCGCGTGTACACAATCGCGAGCACGCTGTGCGTGCACGGCTGTGGCGGCGTGTTCCTGGGAACACTGCTCGTCACCGACCCTGGTAAACAGCCATTGGCCGGCTGTTTACCCACGTGATCGGCTGTGATCGTTTCACAGCCAATCACTAAATGTAAACAAACCGCGGTAGCAAGATGTTAGGGGGTTCTCCTCCTCACACACCAATCGTGTGTGAGGAGGAGATTGCGGTAACATCTCGTTACCGCTTACAGTGTACACACCAATCACACTGATTGCCCCCCCAATAAAGAGGACCTGTCACCACCTATCATAGTACCTGTCATTCACAATCGATCCGAGTACCTGTCACAGCCCATCAGAGTACCCGAGTACCTGTCACAGCCCATCAGAGTACCCGAGTACCTGTCACAGTCCATCTCAGTACCCGAGTACCTGTCACAGCCCATCAGATTACCCGAGTACCTGTCACAGTTCATCTGAGTACCTGTCAAAGTCCATATGAGTACCTGAATACCTGTCACAGTTCATCTGAGTACCTGAGTACCTGTCAGTCCATCTGAGTACCTGAGTACCTGTCACAATCCATATGAGTACTTGAGTACCTGTCACCGCCCTTCAGAGTACCCGAATACCAATCACCAGGCCATCAGAGAACCTGTCACCAGGCCATCAGAGTACCCGAGGACCTGTCACCAGGCCATCAGAGTATCCGAGTACCTGTCACCAGGCCATCAGAGTACTCAAGTACCTGTCACCAGCCCATCAGAGTACCTACCTGCAGCCCATCAGAGTATCCGAGTACCTATTTGCAGCCCATGCCTCATAGAATATACATTGGGGTATTTGCTTTTGGTTGTTTGCTTTCCAAAATGGGGTCATTTTGTGGATAATTCCACTGTCCTGCTGCTCCTGGACCTTCAAAAGTGTGATGGGTAGGAATGAAATTTGATTTGTCATTATGCTCCTAGAACGCCTGAAGGTACTACTTCAACAGTCGGCCTCTCTATGTGACCAGGCTGTGTAAAAGTCCTACATATGTGGTATCACCATACTCGGGAGGAGTAGCAGAATGTGTTTTGGGGTGTCATTTTTGCTATATACATGCTATGTGTTAGAAATATCTTATAAATTGACAACTTTGTGTAAAGAAAATGCATTTTCATTTTTTTCCACATTTTCCAAAAACGTCTGGAAAAAAATGAACCGTTCAAAAGACTCATTATGCCTCACAGATTATACGTTGGGGTGTTTGCTTTGCAAAATGTGGTCATTTTGTGTGCAATTCCATTGTCCTGGTACTCCAGGGCCTTCAAAATTGTAATAGGTGGCTGTGAAATGAGATGTGTAATTTTTGCTCGTAGAACGCCTGAAGGTGCCACTTCAATGTTGGTGCTCTGTATGTGGCCAGGCTGCGTAAAAGTCTCACACGTGTGGTATCGCCATACTCGGGAAGAGTAGCAGAATGTATTTTTGGGTGTCATTTGTTGTATGCATATGCTGTGTGTGAGAAATAACCTGATAATATGACAATTTTGTAAAAATAAAAATAAAAAAATTCTTTATTTTGCAAAGAATTGTGGGAAAAAATGACAACTTAAAAAAACTCACCATGCTACTTACTTAATACCTTAAAATGTCTACTTTCTAAAAAGGGGTCATTCGGGGGGTATTTGTACTTTCCTGACTTGACCTGTCTCAAGAAATTAGATACGCCTGATGTGTTGAAGGCCTGATCAGATGTGATCAATTTTCAGTGATTGGCACCATAGTTTGTAGACTCTATAACTTTCACAAAGACCAAATAATATCCACTAATTTGGGTTATTTTTACCAAAGATATGTAGCAGTATAAATTTTGGCCCAAATTTATGAAGAAAAATTACTAATTAGCAAAATTTTATGACAGAAACAAAGAAAAAGGCATTTTTTTCACAACATTTAAGTTTTTTTTTTATTTATAGCACAAAAAATAAAAAAACCCACTAGTGATTAAATACCACTAAAAGAAAGCTCTATTTGTGTGGAAAAAAGGATGCAAGTTTCATATCGGTACAGTGTTGCATGACTGAGTAATTGTCATTCAAACTGTGAGAGGCAACAAAAACACCCCTGCCATGGACCCAGTTATTAAAAACCAAACAATTAGTTTGTGGAAAATGATTGTTAAAACACAATAGTGCTTTTTTTTAACAATACTAATTATTGGTACTGCCTGTCGAATGTGACAGCAGAGATAATTTTTGCCACATTGAAAAGCAAAGCATCACAGTCATGTGTACAACCTCATCCAACTACCTTTGCAGCTTAACAGAGGACAGTGGTGGGTGGTAAAAGTGTGACTCATCCACCTAGTTTTATTGCCCCCTGGCTGTAACTAAGTCTTAGAGGTTGAATGAAACTTTTAGTATAGTATAATACTTTTAGGTACTTAAATAGCAAACATTTATAGAGGAGTTTACATCAGACCAAAATAAGGGACAATTGAGAAGAAAAGTGGGACAGGGGGATTTCATTCCAGATGAGAGACAGTTAAAAGCTGTGTCCTACACTGTATATTAAAAACATCATATGCCAGATTAGTACAAAGACAAAAGACAAATCTGGTGTTACAGGAAGCATGGATCTGCTGGCCAGATCTAGGATTTTGAGAACTCTTGGGCTAAAGAAATAAAAAATCCATGGCAGAGCAAGACTAGAAATCTTTGCACAGTGGAGACATACTGGAGGATAGATAAGGGTCTGGACAGACAAAAGGGGTTTACCATGTTGCAACCCTAAAGCCTTGTACATACGATCAGATTTTCCGACGGGAATTGTGTGATGACAGGCTGTTGGTGGAAAATCCGTCCATTTGTTGCACTGGACGATTGTCGGATTTTCCGCAGAAAATGTTGGATGGCAGGCTTTAAAATTTTCCGTAGACAGATGTCTGTTGTCGGATCTTCCAAACGTGTGTACACAAGGTCGTCGGACATAAGTCCAAAGTACAAACATACATGTTTGGAAGCAAGGACGAACTGGAAGTGGTCGGTCTTGTAAACTAGCATTCGTAATGGAGCATTAACATTTGTGACGTGGCAAATTATGAAATCTCGAAATGCAGCGCACAATTCTCTTCTTCTTTATTTAATGGGATAATAATGAAGCTGCTTTGCTGGTGATACTGATGGAGTTATAGCAAACAAATTTTCAAAGGTTTTTTTTTTCTAGTGATATCAAGAATAATAATATTAGGCTTGTTATTTATTTATTTTATTTTTTTGGTGCAAGTTACCACAACACCATTATCCTGTCGTTTTTTAAGATCAAAGATACAACTATGTTGGTGTCCCTTGTTAATTTTACATTGTATTTTTTTAAATGTAACTGCCTACTCCCAAACTGTCATTTGAAGTAAAACACATAACCAAGTATTATTCTCCACAATTTTTTTATTGTGCATTAAAAAAAGAAAACAAATAAAATTAGACATGTTATCTGCCAATAGAACGTAACCAAAAAGTGCATTCTATGCATCCAAAAATATAGAAAATATACTAAATCAAATTATTCAACCAAAAAATAAAATAAAAGCATCATGCATGTGTCCTGCTTCTCAATCTAGGGGTCAACAATGCCAAGAGTTGGTGAAAGCAGGGGTCCTGTAATCCGGAGATAATTCCAAAAATCATTATTATTCTCTTGGTGCTCCGCAGCAAAAGCATATGGCATAATTGGTCACGATTAATAAAGCAACCAATTTTTGGTCCAAGAAATCCTCCTCCTCCTCCTGTTCCTGGAATGGACTTGGGTCAAAGCAATAACTCCAAGGTCAATAATAAATAACGCGTTATCTCCTCCGATTCCGCAACATGGCTGGTTGACGAACGGCCGTTCAGAAACAATCTGAAAAGTGTGAAATGAAAAGCGTGAATCAACACTCACCAAACTTCTACTAACAGGAAATTAGCAGAAGGAGTCCAAAGTGTAGAGCTGAAAAACCACGTAGTATGTCCCTACATTTGTGTTTGTTGGCCCACAATTGTGTGCCGTTTGTATGCAAGACAAGTTTGGGTCCAACGCCCTTTGGACAAAAGTCAGAATTTTTGTCTGCGGAAAACCCGATCATGTGTACAAGGCTTTAGGCCTCATGCACATAGGGCATCAAAAACACCACTTTTACATATGTTTGATATTTTTTTTCTGCCTCTGAATATTCCTCTATGTTATTCTATGGGACCATTCACAGAAAGAGGGTTTGGAGTGAGAAGCGTTTAGAGGCAGAACAAAAAAATTACAGCACTTGAGCATTCAGAAGAGGAGCGTTTTGGCTGAAAAAAACAGCAACCATGCATTAACACTAGGTGTGTTTAGGTATGTTTGTGCGTTAATACATTAATGAATTATTTTCTGGCCAATAGAATGCATTAATGCCAAATACTCATGAAGACGCATTCAAAACACGGCTTTAGGTGCATTTTTCAAGCTGTGTTTTTCTTCCATGGAGCAAAGCAGTGCAGGGGAGGAAAAAAGCATACTGTATGGATGAGACCTTATGATTGCCTAGCTGAACAATTGCAAACATATAGACAGGAACAAAATACAACAGAGAGAAAAGAAGGAAAGAGGAGGCAAACAGAGAAACAGGATCAGAAGCTGAAACCAAAATAGGTCCAAGCAGGATATACAGTACAGAAACACCTAACCCAAACACAGGAAATGACAGAGACGGAAGTGTAAGGTTTTATATACGAGGTGAGCAATATGTGAAAGAGTGCATAGCAAATTTTTATTTGCAAAGCATTTGGGCTCTTTACACAAGCCGCATGCTAAAATGCTCTGCTTTTAATGTGCAGGCTGGTGTACGTTTTTCTGGGAGATGAAGTAGCAGTATGATGACCTGTTCCAGCACATCACACAGTTTCCTTTTTTTTCAAAACTTTATTGAGAGTGTACAAAGTCCAATTCCAATTAAGTTCCACATTACATTGTTTTATGCTGTATTGAGGTGACCTGTTGTGCCATCCGATGCACTGCAGAAAATGCTGCATGTTTGCATTTTCAGCACCTCACATCACACTGGCATTGTGGTGTGAATGGGGGACTGGCATTGATCAGATGCAGAAAAATGGCATTCATTTTTCTGCACCTGAATGCCCTTCAGAAAAATGGCATTCATTTTTCTGAACCTGAATGCCCTTCACCATATTTCAAGAAGTTTTTCTAAAGCCTTTAAAGTAAACTTCAATTACAGTATGGGGATGTAAAGTCCATCTCCTGGCTAAATTGGACCCCCTTTACCCATGTTCATGCTCCAATTTTTATTGTTAAAAAAAAACCCTTCCTAAGCTTCTCTTAACGTACTTGAATCCACCATCGATTGACCGGCTTCAGAGCCTCTTTGGGGAGAGAAGACCAATAAAACACTGCTGCAGTTAGATATTATATTAATTTTTCCCCTGGTTTCTGTAGTGCAGGGGATGATGTCATCCTCTTACCGCTGAGATCCTGGGGAATGCAGAGTACTTGAAACATGCAGCAACTAACAAACATCAATACACATGGCTAGATCCCAAAGAGAGCCTTCAGCAGACATGCAGACTCTCAGAATCAGATGGAGGTCTGAATCACAATGTTTCAGGGTAAGAATCCCGTTCTGAAGTGAAGTCCAGAAACATTTAGGCTGGGTTCACACCAATTCGCATTACATTGAAGTGTGAGGGTTCTCAATGGAGCCGGTTCCCACATTTCCCGGGCAGCTGTAGTCCAGATTCCAAAAGACTCCTGTGCGTTTTTGGGACCAGTTCAGGTGCGGACCTTATTTGCACCTGAAACCACAGCCGGACATATGTGAACCTGGCCATAGACAAAATAAAGGTAAGTAAAGCACCTACAACAGATGGCATTCACCCTCCAAGTTGAGCTCTGTAATTTCACAGCTGTTGTTTCTAATTTAATGACTGTCTGGGTACCAGTAAATTGGTGCAATGCCAATGTAGTGCCTATATATAAATGCGTGATCAAATAGTTTGATAAAAAACCAGCAAGAAGAGTTTTTGCTGGAAAATAATATAAGCAATAACATGGATACAAGACAGACTGAAGTTGGAATACAAATCTTCTATCTTTTTAAGAGGCTGTAAGCAAAAAAGTAGACAGAGGGGTGGATTGGGACATAATATACTTGAACTTTGCAAAAATGTTTGACACAGTTCCCTACACATAGCTAATGTGTAAGTTAAGGTTTACAGGCTTATAAAATTCAGTTTGTAAATAGACAAAAAAAACTGCCTAACCTTACATTCACACCTATGCATTTTTCAGTTTGCAGAAACACACTACAGTCTATTTAACATGATTTCCTATGGTTAACGTTCACTTCAATGTGTTTTGCGACTGGTGTGTTTTTGAAAAGGCATAGCCCACCTTTTAATTTTTCACTTTACACCTCCCCCCTTCATTTAAGGGTGGGAGGATTCAGGCATAGGCAGCTCTAACCCTTTATTAGAGTCCTTATTTACAGTTTTATTTATCCACCTATTCACCTTTGTCACAGATTTTCTGACCACAGATTGAGAAAATAGTCTGTAGCGCGACTTTACCCATTTATTAGTGTTTTTGAAAAGGGTCAGGAACTTTTTTCCTGAGTTTTGGGTGCAATAAACTTCAGTGGAGTAGCACTAGAAACGCAAGTTTTGCATTTGTGATGAAATTTTTTATGCATTTTGTGTTTTTTCCCCTTTAACCACCTCAATAGAGTGCATTTACACCCCCTTCCTGCCCAGACCAATTTTCAGCTTTCAGTGCTCTCACACTTTAAATGGCAATTATTCAGTCATGCAACACTGTACCCATATGAAATTTGTCATTGTTTTCACACAAATAGAGCTTTCTTTTGGTGGTATTTAATCACTAGTGGGTTTTTCATTTTTTGTGCTATAAATAAAAAAATACCATCAATTTTGTGAAAAAAGTGCCTTTTTCTTTGTTTCTGTCATAAAATTTTGCAAATTAGTAATTTTTCTTCATAAATGTTGGCCAAATTTATACTGCTACATAACTTTGGTAAAAATGACCCAAATTAGTGTATATTATTTGTTTTTTGTGAAAGTTATAGAGTCTACAAACTATGGTGCCAATCACTAAAAATTGATCACATCTGATCAGGCCTTCAGTCAGGTGAATCTCATTTTTTGAGGCACTAACAAGTCAGGAAAGTACAAATATCCGCCAAATGACTCCTTTTTAGAAAGTAGACATTCCAACGTATTAAGTATGTAGCATAGTGAGTTTTTTTAAGTTGTAATTTTCTCCCACAATTCTTTGCAAAATTAGGATTTATTATTTTTTGTTTTACAAAATTGTCATATTATCAGGTTATTTTTCACACACAGAATATGCATACAACAAATTACACCCCAAAATACATTCTGCTTCTCTTCCCGAGTATGGCGATACCACATGTGTGAGACTTTTACAAAGGCTGGCCACATACAAAGGCCCAACATTGAAGTAGCACCTTCTAATTTCTCAACCACCTATTACAATTTTGAAGGCCCTGGAGCACCAGTACAATGGAATTGCCCACAAAATTACCCCATTTTAGAAAGCAAATGCCCCAATGTATAATCTATGAGGCATAATGAGTCTTTTGAACAGTTCATTTTTTTCCAGAAGTTTTTGAAAAATGTGGAAAAAAATGAAAATGCATTTTTTTTTACACAAAGTTGTTGATTTATAAGATATTTCTAACACCTAGCATGCATATAGCAAAAATGACACCCCAAAATACATTCTGCTACTCTTCCTGAGTATGGCAATATCACATGTGTGAGACTTTTACACAGCCTGGCCATATACAGAGGCCCAACACTGAAGTAAAACTTTCAGGCGTTCCAGGAGCATAAATTACATCTCATTTCATTCCTACCTATCATAGTTTTGAAGGTCCTTGAACACCAGGACAGTAGAATTACCCACAAAATGACCCCATTTTGGAAAGCAAACACCCGAAGATATATTCTGTGAGGCATGGGCTGCAGATAGGTATTCGGGTACTATGATGGGCTGCAGATAGGTACTCGAGTACTCTGATGGGCTGGAGACAGGTACTCGGGTAACTTGATGGGCTGCAGACCGGTACGAGGGTACTCTGATGGGCTGTCGACAGGTAGTCGGTTACTCTGATGGGCTGGTGACAGGTACTTGGGTACTCTGATGGGCTAGTGACAGGTACTCGGGTACTCTGATGGCCTGGTGACAGGTACTGGGGTACTCTGATAGGATACAGATAGGTACTTGGGTACTGTAATGTGCTGGCGACTGGTATTCGGGTACTCTGAAGGGTGTGACAGGTACTCGGGTACTCAAATGAACTGTGACAGGTACTCAGGTACTTGGATGCTCAGATGAACTGTAACAGATACTCAGATGGACTGTGACAGGTACTCAGGTACTCATATGGACTGTGGCAGGTACTCAGGTACTCATATGGACTGTGACAGGTACTCGGGTACTCAGATGAACACTGGTAAGTACTTTGATGGGTGGCGACAGGTATTTTGATGGGTGCTGACAGGTCCTCTTCATGGGGGGGGGGCAATCAGTGTGATTGGTGTACATTGTAAGCGGTAACGAGATGTTACCGCAATGTCCTTCTCACACACGATCAGGAGTGTGTGAGGAGGAGAACCAGTAACATCTCATTACCGCTTTATTTTTACATTTAGTGAACAGATGTGAAAGGATCACAGCCGATCACGTGGTAAACAGCTGTCGGCCAATGGCTGTTTACCAGCTTCAGTGATGAGCATTGTTCCCGGGATCACGCTGACACCGACGTGCACGCTCAGCCCGCTTGCGCCGTGCAAAGTGGGGCAGTACCATTTGTGATCGGCCGTGACTTCATCTCGGCCGAGCACGTGATAAACAGCCATGCCTAATGGCTGTTCACCCCCCTCAGTGGCGAGCGTTGTCTCCGTGACACTCTGCCACCGAAGGTACAGGGCTGTGCACACACAATCGCGCGAATGCCCTGTTTAAATGGACAGACATCATATGACACCCGCCAAGAACCGCGCCGATTGGCCGTAATATGATGGCCGGCAGGGCAGGCGGCAAGGGGTTAATAACACTGCATACAGGTTGTTGCTAAAGAGCGGGCCAGGAAGCCGACTTCCGCGTCCTTAACAACTGATGAGTCATCACCTGCCAGCGGGTGTGTTCCCCGCTAACAGCTGAATGTAAAAAAAAAAGAATTGACGGCAAAAAATATTTGAAAAATAAACAGTGTGGGGTCCCTTCAGACCTGGTATGGATTTGGGTCCCCACGCTAAAATGTAAAAAACAAATGGTGTGGGGTCCCTCCCAAAATACACACCAGACCCTTATCCGAGCATATAGCCTGGCAGGTCAGGAAAGAGGCTGCATGCCCTTAACATGGGGAGTATGCTGTGGGGCAGGGGGGCTCTGCTTACCCACCCCAAAGCACCTTGTCCTCATGTTGATGGGGACAAGGGCCTCTTCCCAACAACCCTTGGTGGTGGTTGTGGGGGTCTGCTGGCAGGGGGGCTTATGGGAATCTGGAAGCCCACGCTCCCCCATGTGATTGAGTATGGGGTACCTTGTACCCCTACCCATTCACCAAAATAAAAGCAGTGTTGTGCTACAAAAAACAAGAGTGTTTTTGACAAATTCTTTATTAAAAATGAAGAATGTCCCCCTGTCTACCTTCCTCCAGTGGTTTCTTCTCCCTCTATTCTCTTCTCCCTCTGCTGTCCTCTCCCTCCGGTGATTTGTTCTTCCTCCATCGCCGCAGGCAGCTAAAAATAAAACAAAATGTTCTTCCTCCGATGCTGGCTGCCTCTTATATAGTCATAGGGCGTGGCCATCTGGAGATGTCACTCGGAGAACCCGCCCCTTGTGACATCACATGCCGTCAATGAAAATAAACAATGAACCTTTGGAAAGCAAGCTTTTAATAGAGTAGAAGGAGGAGGATTAGTACCCCTGTCAGGTTCTTATTGTGATCTGTGTAGCAATTGTGACCTGGGCCTGGGCATTCTGCCTCTGGGCTTGGAGGGAAGGGCTCTGCCCAGGGGGGCCCTTCATGATTTCTAGCATCGGGGCCCTGAAGGTTCTAGTTAGGCCTCTGAGTGATAAAACACATTCTTTTTCATCTGCATAGATTATTTTTAAGGTTGCTTCTAGAATATGGAGTCCAGTTTTGACCAATACATTGTAAAAAGCAAAACAATTTATAGAACGTATTTCAAAGGCAGGTAACTAAATTAATAACATGGGATATAAAAATTTCTATGTAAATATTGTTCAATTGAATAATCCTTTAGCCCCCTTTCACACAGGCTTTCCGAACAGGTCCACCTGTCAGTTTTTCAGGCGGACCTGACCGGGCGCTCCATTCACGTCTATGGAGCGGCAGATGTCAGCGGTGACATGTCCACTGATGTCTGCCGATATCTGATTCGATCCTGTCTGTGAAATCCAGATGGATGGAGACCCTGTTTTCCATCCATCTAGCGAAACGGTTTGGAGGAAAACAGACAGGCGGTCCGTTTTCATCTTCCCATAGAGAAGAGCGGGGCTATGACAGGTCTGTCTCAGAAATTTGTGTTTAAATTACCCTAGTAATAACTATACACACATATGGCTAACTTTTTGACTTCATAAGAGAAGAAAGCCCACTGGGTGTACATCTTTCACTTGTGTCATACAAACTTATTACACTTTATGCTGCATTTGCTAAAATATAAACTTTTTACAGGTGGTGAATTGTGAGCTTCCAAACATTGCTCCAAAATCCTAACAATGACTTCTAGTTTAATTTCTTAACTGGATTCGGCCCAGAACATTCTACCCAGAACATTCTGTATCTCAAACAAAACTTCCCAGAATGTGTATTACCGTCATTATTTCCAGTTATGCAGACCATATTCTCAACACTTTTCCATTTGACAAAAGAAACAGGAGTGTTCCAAGGTGTCATTTCCAAGTCAGAACTCCTAATAGTCACACCATTGTCTCATCCATTATGCTAGCAGCCTGCAAGTCACAGTCTCGCAATAGTTGCTCTGTCAATCACCATTTATTGCAGTCATTTAGTCTAATGTAAAACTAGATCACTTTATAAATAATATATATATATAAAAAAAAAATAATAATATTTTCTAGTTTTAAGCCCTTGTACACACGGTCGAAGAATCCGTCGGAATGTGTCCTATCGGACCGTGTCGTCGGATAATCCGACTGTGTGTGGTATGCATCGGACTGATTCCGTCCGAATATCTGTCGGACCCAATTTTCCAACATGTTGGAAATATTTCCCGACCAACTGGTTCGATCGGACATACTCCGATCATGTGTAGCGAATTTTGATCGGACCAAGTGCCACGCATGCTCAGATCAAATTCCTACATCAAAGCTATTGGCTACTAGCCTGAATTTTTCGACAACTTAGTCTGACCGTGTGTATGCAACAGTTTCGGACACAATCCGTTGGACTAAATCCGACGGACAAAATCCGACGGATTTGGTTGGCAGAATCTCCGACCGTGTGTACAGGGGCTAAGAGAAATAAAAAACATGAAATTCAGATATGCGCTATGGTTGCGGTGCAAGGGGGAAGGGACATTGTACATGGGGATGTTGAAAGTCAGCATTTTAACAGTAAGAAACATGTTTCAGGGGGCGTGTCCAAGATGGCGGAGTGAATGGATGCTTATTTCAGAGCTCTGCTGCAGAGAAATACTTGCTATTCTCCTGGCCATGTTTATTAATGTTCTAAATTAGGACAAATGAGGGGGGATGCCTGCTAAACAATCCGGACATGGCAGAGCGGGAAAGAGACTACAATTTCCCCCGGTTATACCTCCTATGCCTTCTGCAGTCAGTCTAGAGCCTTGGCGGTACAGTGAGCAGTCACCACATGCAAATGTGGTGTTCTAGATGGACCCACTGGAGGGACCTGCAGGCTCTGCATAAGGGATACTGGTGGTCATGGCGGCTATCTCCACCTTCAAATGGCTGTTGCCTCTTGCCAGGCTGCCCTTACCTTCAAAATAGAGGTGGTTCAGCTGGACGTTGAACTCATCCAACAAGACCTGGACAAAGACCGTTCCCGGTTTCCACAGCTGAAGCACGGTGGGGCCATGTAGAAGATGCCGTGGAAGACAACACTGGCGCGATCCACTCCCTTCAATCCAGAGTTATGGTGCTGGAAAACAGGGCTGAGGACTCCAAAAACAGAAGGAATAATATTTGTCTCAGTGGCCTGGTGGAGGGCGCAGAGAGTAAGAATCCCACAGTATTTACAGAGGAGCTTTTCCGTTACTTACTCCCTGCGGATCAACTATCCCCATCCTTTACGGTGGAGAGGGCCCACTGTATGTCACCACAACCCAGCCTGCAAAGATCCCCCCCCATACCTTTATTATGCACCTCCTTAACGTCAGAGATTGGGACAAATTGCTCAGGGCCGCTAGAGCAGCGGGTGAATTGGTTTACCAAAATAATCGTATTATGTTATTCCCTGATTTCTCCATGGAGACCCAGAAGCTCCCATCGCTTCAAGGGGATTAAATGCAGTGTTCTTTTTCCGGCCAAGCTGAAGGTGATTGATGGCGAAACAATAAGGTTTTTTACCTCTCCAAGAGATACCACAGACTTGCTGGAGACTATACCCCCCTTGGGCTAATGTTCTGCCGGTATACCATCTAAATTTCCCACTCCCATGGGTGTGTATATACTTTTGCTTTGTTACCAGCTGTCTCTACCTCTCATGCGAAGCTGACCAGCATTCCACTGATATCTGGGAGTCGGCTGACCGCCTTGCTGCTGGGCCATGTTTTCATATGCTTTGCAATAGATGATGGCTAATAGCGACATTTACTGTGCTGTTTATTCCGTTGGATTACAAGTTACCAAGTGATGTGCCCCGGCCCAGCCCAGGTGCTTCCTTACAAACCTGGTTCCGATGACATTGCGGAATCTCTTATGGAATATGTCTCCTATTGAAAAAACTTTTTTTTGGTTTTCTTTTCTTGTTTTCTGGAGGTTAGGCAATGCTGGGTTCTTGACTCTCTGCATCTACCCACATGCCTCCCAGTCACTGGCTGCCTTTGGGCAGATTAATTGGGGTTCATGCAGCCTCACCTTGGGTGGGATCTGCGGGGCAAGCGGAATGGGCTGCCAGCAATTGCTGACAATATTTTTTCTTTTGATGGGTGTGTTATGTGGTTATGTGTTTTCAATTTTGAATGTATTTTATGTTCCTTTACGGCATGGATTTCCTCTTTATACTTATGACTATAGTGCTAGGTGGGCTTGGCTAGATGGAGGTGACTGGCTGTTTAGCTGGGCGGGTCGGTTTTATGGCGGATTGCCTTGGAGGGCTGGAATTCTTCTTCCCTGGGCTCCACATAGCTGTCATTGCTCATCCACACAAACATGGCGCAGGTTTCTATAGTCTCCTGGATGATGCAGGGGCATAATTCCGCCCTTAAAAGATCATTGGTTTTTTTACTTTCTTCGTAAATATTCCCCCCAAATTTGTGTTTTGTAGGAGACCCACCTACTTGGTTTCAGGATCCTGAGCCTTAGGAAGGCCTGGGTGAGCTCACACTATCACACCATGTACTTCAGCTACTCAAGGGCGGTCAGTATCCTGATACACAAGCAGTTACCGTTTCAACTTTTGGATATCAGGACAGACCCTGGGGGTAGATATATTGTCATGCATGTTTTGATTGCTAATGTTTCTTATGTGCTTGTGGGAATTTATTTGCCGCTTCCAGGGGACTCTGCCTTGCTTTTTACAGTTACGCAGTTGGAGCTCAGTTATGGGGTGGAGGATATACTAGTGCTGGAAGATTTCAATTTGACTCCTTCCCCCGGATCTGAACAGACTCCACTCTGCCTCCTGTTGTGTCCCTGGACTGGCCAACTGGGCTGGTACTTTTGCTCTTATAGATGTTTTGCACCATTTCAATCCTTCCATTCAGGAATTTACATGCCATTCCTCTACTTTTCTGACTTTTTCATGTAGTAATGTGATCTATGCCACCCACTCTTTGCTCAGGAAAGTCTCTGATATTGCTATCCTACCCAGTGGAATTTCAGACCATGCCCCCTTGTTACTTAAACAGTGTCTTGGGCCCCCTGGGGTAAGGCTGTGGAGGCAGTCCAGATACTGGAATGAGGATGAAGGGATTCAGGAGGCCGTTCAGGAAGGAATTTTGTAATCACAGGCTGGCCAACGCTGACTCTGATACCCCTCTGGTATCGTGGGATGCTTTTAAGGCCTGGACTAGGGGGGATATATATCCCAAATTGCTACGGCATGTAGGAGATCTGCGCAGTCTCTGGAGCGGCTCGAGGAGGATGCTAAACTAAAGGAGGCAGCAGATGTAGCACATCCCAATCTGGTAGCCTATGGAGCCTGGCAATTTGCTCTGAGAGAGGTATCCCTATGTAGGGTAGAGATTGCACAGAAATCACTTTTAAATACCGCTCAGAGGATCTTTGAGTATGAGAAAAAAATGGTCACTTGTTGGCATGGCTGGCCAAAGGACAGTTTGCTGTTAGCTGGGGTGGATGGTCTCCCAACTGAGTTTTAGTCCCACTCAGTGGTGGCTGGTGCTCAAAATGTTTTTTTTATGGGGCGCAAACAAACTGAAAAAATCAGAAAAATACTTAAAGAAAAAAAATCAATTGCAGCCACTTTGCCCATCAAATGCAGCCACTGTGCCATCATATGCAGCGACTGTGCCCATCAAATGCAGCCACTGTGCCATCAATTGAAGCAAATGTGCCCAGCAAATGCAGCCACTATGCCCATCAATTATAGCCACTGTGCCATCCAATGCAACAGTGTGCTGTGCGGTGTAGTGGAGGTGCACTGTGCTGTGCGGTGGAGGTGTGCTGTGCAGTGTAGTGAAGGTGTGCTGTGTAGTGGAGATGTGCTGTTTAGTGGAGATGTGCTGTGCGGTGTAGTGGAGGTGTGCTGTGCAGTGAAGGTGTGCTGTGCTGTGTAGTGGAGCTGTGCTGTGCAGTGTAGTGTAGGTGTGTTGTGCTGTGCGGTGTATTGGAGGTGTGTTGTGCCGTGTGGTGTAGTGGAGGTGTGCTGTACGGTGTAGTGGAGGCGTGCTGTGTGGTGTAGTGGAGGTGTGCTGTGCTGTGCGGTGCAGTGGTGGTGTGCTGTGTAATGGAAGTGTGCTGTGCTGTGTGGTGTAGTGGAGGTGTGCTGTGCTTTGCGGTGTAGTGGAGGTGTGCTGTGCTGTGCGGTGTAGTGGAGGTGTGCTATGCTTTGCGGTGTAGTGGAGATGCGCTGTGCTGTGCGGTGTAGTGGAGGTGTGCTGTGTAGTGGAGGTGTGCTGTGCAGTGTAGCGGAGGTGTGCTGTGTGGTGTAGTGGAGGTGTGCTGTGTAGTGGAGTTGTGCTGTGCAGTGTAGTGGAGATGTGTTGGGCTGTGCAGTGTAGTGGTGTGCTGTGCTTTGCGGTGTAGTGGAGGTGAGCTGTGTAGTGGAGGTGTGCTGTGCGGTGTAGTGGAGGTGTGCTGTGCTGTATGGTGTAGTGGAGGTGTGTTGTGGGAGTCATTACGCCGTTTTGGTTTCAGGCCTAGGTTCTTTCAGTAGCTATTTATGCTCTACCGGTCACCCAAGGCTCATATTCGAACGGATAGGCTATTTGTGTCCTTCCCACTACAGAGAGGCACTCGACAGGGATGTCCCTTGTCCCCGACTCTTTTTGCCCTGGCTCTTGAGCCCTTGGCCATCTTAATTAGGAACTCTGAAAGGGTTTGGGGCCTGCAGGTGAGCTCCCTGGAGGAGAAAATCTCTCTGCACACGGACAAAGCTGTCTTATATCTTCAGGATGCGGACAGGGTCTTTGAAGGTGACGTTGGATCTATTTGAAGAATTCGGTAGGTTTTCAGGCATCCGTATAAATTGGTCTAATTCAACTATTTTCCCTTTAGATCCCCAGGCTCGAGTGCCTAATGCAGATCAATGCGGATCAATTTAGGTACTTGGGTATCTAGGTTTGGCAGGGACTGACAAGCTTCATTGAACTCAACCTGCTTCCAGTTCTATCCCAGCTTCAGGTCAGGAGTGCCTCTTAAACTTCCTTGCCATTTAATCTCTTGGGACGTATAAACCTTCTAAAAATTTTATTTCTTCCTAAATTTCTTAATGTTTTTCACTGCTGTCCAACCTGGATATCCAACTCCTTTTTTGCAGAAGTGGAAAAACGTGTTGGTACATTTATATGGTGGGAAGCTACTCCTAGATTGGCTAGATCGACTCTGACTCTTCCTGTCCATTGCAAAGGACTAGCTTTACCGGATTACCAGACCTACTACTGGGCTGCTATCCTAGTGTCGGTCAAGTGGTAAAATATGCTTTCCCGATCTAATGCCGCTGTGTGTCTTGAGGCGGCTGTCTTGGCATCACTTCAGGAGTTGGGCAATTTAGTTTATAAAGGTCATCGGGTGTGCGCTAATCTTCCGCACCCTACTAGAACAACCCTCAAGGTCTGGGCTGTGGCTAGACGGAGGTTTATGAGTCCCAATAGATGGTTCCCATTCTGCCCTGTGTGGGGAAATCCTAGCCTCCCACATTTCCGATCTCTTCCTGATCCTCAGGTTTAGGCTTGATATGGAGTTAAAGTACTTGGGGATATTTTCTTGGCGGGTGTTTTACTCCCCTTCATAAGCCTTAAAGCCAAATATAATTTACCTGGGTGGATGTACTTTAGGTACCTACAACTAGACCATGCGGTTCAGGCCCAGTTCTTGGCCCCTCCAAGGCTAGGCATGGATCCCATTGAGGAGTTGTTAACTTAAGAACAGCTGTCAAAACCTCTGTCTGTCCTATACTTGGATTTACTGAGAGCTGAATCCCCCAAAATAGACAGGCTTTGGGATCAGTGGAAAGCTAACCTTCCAGACCTGGACAGAGAAAATTGGGAGGACTGTTTAGAAGATAGTATTAGCTTGTTGATCTCATCAAAAGAGAAGTTAATACAGGTTAAATTCTTACACAGAGTTTATTACACCCCCCAGAGACTGCGCAGGGTGTATCCCCAGAGATCACAGGACTGCCCTAGATGTCGAAATGGCGTGGGAACACCATTTCGGCACCTAGAGCAGTCCTGTACATATATTCTGTACATTGTACATATTTTCCCCTTTTTTTAAAGCTGCCTGATGATTGCCCGATACTGGGAGGAGGTAGTGGAGCTTATTAATGGCCGCCTCCAGCTGACTAACCTTGTTTCCCTGGAATTCGCTCTTCTGGGTATCCATGACAATGATCAGAGGCCTTGTACTAAACTGTTACTAGCGTATCTTTTCTGTTTTGCCAAGAGGGAAATTGTTTTTTACGGTGGAATGCCCCTTCCCCTCTCTCTGCGAGTTCATGGGAAAAATGAATAAATGCTGTTTTACCACTTTATAAACTGACTTACATCAACAGGAACTGCCCCAAGAAGTTCAATAAGATATGGAAGCCAAAGATGACTTAGGAAGGACTTATTTCCTGTAGGCAGACTTCAGCACTGTGGGGCTGTTATGCCTTGCTATTGTCCTAGCCAAAGCTGGACGTAGAGTGTAGTCTTCTTTGGGGCTAAACCTACACAATTAACGGTTGTTGCTTATTTGATGTGTATTCTGTTACCTGTACAAAATGTTTGCCTGTACTTTGTCTTTTGATTTAGTCCATTCTCTGTCAAATTCGTACATGCCTTCCTTTACTCAACTTCCATGTTTTTTTTTGTTTGTTTTTTGTCAAAGTGGACCTTCAGTCGTTTTTTCAATTTTCCATCTCTTAAATCTTCTGGGCTTGTTGTTTTAACTTTGGATAGTAAAACATTTTTTTTCTGCCAGTAAATACCTTATACAGCCCACTTCCTCTTTCTTGTCTGGTCATTAGCCTAGGCTTATGACATCATGCACAGCTCTCTCTCTCTCATTCGTGTGAGAGTTTGCTAGGAAGGGAGGGGGGTGAGTCATAAGAGAGCGAATGAAAGCTGCAGGGCTGCAGAGCTGGAGGTGTGTTTGTTTAAATCCGGGAAGTGAACCAACAGCTGCCACAGTTAAAATGGATGCAGCCAGACTCAGTGGAGGGAGATTTCCGCAGCATATTTGGCAAGTACAGAATCACAATATACTTTAGATTGGAAGCTCTAACGAGCAGGGCCCTCTGATTCCTCTTGTACGAAATTGTAATGTAACTTTAATGTCTGGCGATGCACAAACTGTTGGCGCTATATAAAACCTGTATAATAATAATATAATAATTAAAAAATAATATGCAAAGTGGTTGGAGGGAAGGTTCAGAATGGCAAAGATGTGCTTATTACAAATGATGTGAGCAGACTGCAGTTCTTCTTTAAAGTGGTGTTTCCCCCAAAAAATTAAACATTTTCTGTGCACTAAATTACATTAAAAAAAAAAATGGGATAATATTTTGTTTTTAACTTACCTTTTTCTCCCTGTTGCTATGCGGTCCCACTAAATCTGCCTCTTCCAGTGCCTGGGCTAAACACGTCACTTCCCTCTGCACCTCCACTCGCTAATGCTCCTGGGAGATGTGTGTCATCATTTCCCAGGAGGCAGTGGGCAGCGCTAAGGGCTAGAAGCTGTTGATGGCGCTTCGATTTAACATTACAGCGCATACGCGAGATCGGGGACACAACGGCTGGTGCATGCTGGTAGATCAGCGTCAGTATCACGGAAGAGAATGCCTGTGGGCTTCACATGCCCACAGGCAACATGAAAACCATCTATCTTCGGTTTTAAAAGTTTATTTTTAATGAGAGTTGTGGTTAAAATGGTATTTCTATATACATGACAAAGACCAGCTAGGTATAATTACAGCAATTACCACACTTACGAAACCCGCTCAGCAATGATGAGACAGCTTATTACTGAACACAAGAAAAGAATGAGTCAAAGTTGATGTTCAGAGCTTATCTGTTTTAATTCTGGGCGGGTCTATAACTTATATGTGCTATTAGCCAATCATTGCATAGAACATGGGTGTGGTTAATATAGAGGTGTACATTACATATCATTACATATCATTAATTATGCCATCTGCTTTCATGACTCATAGTCATGAGTCCTGTGGCCCAGACATTTTGAGACACAATTTCTTTATTTAGACAGTACAGAATAAAACTGCTTATGCAAGCTACAGTGGTGTGAAAAAGTGTTTGCCCCCTTCCTCATTTCCTGTTCCTTTGTATGGTTGTCACACTTAAGTGTTTCGGAACATCAAACCAATTTAAACAATAGTCAAGGACAACACAAGTAAACACAAAATGCAATTTGTAAATGAAGGTGTTTATTATTAAAGGTGAAAAAAAATCCAAACCATCATGGCCCTGTGTGAAAAAGTGATTGCCCCCTAAACCTAATAACTGGTTGGGCGACCCTTAGCAGCAACAACTGCAACCAAGCGTTTGCGATAACGTGCAATGAGGCTTTTACAGCGTCCTGGAGGAATTTTGGCCCACTCATCTTTGCAGAATTGTCCTAATTCAGTTACATTAGAGGGTTTTCGAGCATGAACGGCCTTTTTAAGGTCATACCACAACATCTCAATAGGATTCAGGTCAGGACTTTGGCTAGGCCACTCCAAAGTCTTCATTTTGTTTTTCTTCAGCCATTCGGTGGTGGACTTGCTGGTGTGTTTAGGATCATTGTCCTGCTGCAGAACCCAAGTTCGTTTCAGCTTGAGTACACGAACAGATGGTCGGACATTCTCCTTCAGGATCTCTTGGTAGACAGCAGAATTCATAGTTCCTTTTATCACGCCAAGTCTTCCAGGTCCTGAAGCAAGAAAACAGCCCCAGACCATCACACTACCACCACCATATTTTACTGTTGGTATAATGTTCTTTTTATGAAATGCAGTGTTCCTTCTACGCCAGATATACTTGGACACACACCTTCCAAAGAGTTCCACTTTTGTCTCATCGGTCCACAGAATGTTGTCCCAAAAGTCTTGGGGATCATCAAGATGTGTTGTGGAGAAATCGAGACGAGCTTTGATGTTCTTTTTGCTCAGCAGTGGTTTTCTCCTTGGAACTCTGCCATGCAGGCCATTTTTGCCCAGTCTTTTCCTGATGGTGGAGGCATGAACGCTGACCTTAACTGAGGCAAGTGAGGCCTGCAGTTCCTTGGACGTTGTTGTGGGGTCTTTTGTGACCTCTTGGATGAGTCGTCGCTGCGCTCTTGGGGTAATTTTGGGCGGCCGGACACTCCTGGGAAGGTTCACCACTGTTCCATGTCTTCGCCATTTGTGGATAATGGCTCTCACTGTGGTTCGCTGGATTCCCAAAGCTTTGGAAATGGCTTTATAACCCTTTCCAGACTGATGGATCTCAATTACTTTCTTTCTCAATTGTTCCTGAATTTCTTTGGGTCTCGGCATGATGTGTAGCTTTTAAGGATCTTCTGGTGGACCTTACTGTGTCAAGCAGCTCCTATTTAAGTGATGCCTTGATTGTGAACAGGTGTGGCAATAATCAGGCCTGGGTGTGGCTAGAGAAATTGAACTCAGGTGTGGACAACCACAGTTATAGTATGTTTTAACAAGGGGGGCAATCACTTTTTCACACAGGGCCATGATGGTTTGGATTTTTTTTCACCTTTAATAATAAACACCTTCATTTACAAATTGCATTTTGTGTTTACTTGTGTTGTCCTTGACTATTGTTTAAATTGGTTTGATGTTCCGAAACACTTAAGTGTGACAAACATGCAAAGGAACAGGAAATGAGGAAGGGGGCAAACACTTTTTCACACCACTGTATATTTTCTTATATGTATGCTTTATAGGAAACCGCGACAGTCTGTAAATACAGAGTTTAAACTAACTAACAGATTAACCCAAGTTAATCTTATATGAACTAATAAAGATGGAGTCACTCCGGTTCAGCCATATCACAACAATCCCCTTTTTAAGTCATGAAATCAAATCATGAACATGACTTACTTCTTCTCATTGTGACATTGTGACTCATCCCGGTGACCATAGAAAAAGTTAAGATATATTCTATTAGCTGCAGCTGGGTTGGAAGTTCAAGTACCTCGGGAAATCATGCACATAATAAACTTGAAACAGGCATATAAAAGTAATACCATAAGCAAAATCAGTACAACAAACCTAGCAATATCCCTAATCCAGGACCAATCCAGGATCCAGCATTGAAACCAAACCCCCCATGTTACCCAGGGGGCTCCCAAGCAATTATTTTGCCTTTTCATCATGTCAATACCCCCTTAGGCTCCCGAGAGGAACCATGCCCAGGTCATGTTCTTTTCCAGAAACAATGACCCAGCATAACGGTGTTTGAGGGGGCATCCAGGATGAACACTAGCCTTGAGCAAGTGACGTTCCTCACTGTCCCCGAGAATCACCACTATCGGAACCAATGAGGCCAAGTAACACCATCCCCTAGAATCATTCAGAATCCATGGATGGCATGTTCTTCCACAACAAATGTACGTGCTGTTGCCCAAGGCCAGTGGCTGTCTGCTTAAGGACCCGTCAGGCACCCTCAGAGAATCCTGCAAGGGCAAGCTGTGAAAATAGCTTGGCCATCTCAGTATGGGGGTCAGAGGTATGCATGAAGTGTGATGTAGGGCACGATCTAAGGTGTCAAACACTGTGAAGTTCCTGTAGACTCTGAATGCACATCCCCTCTATGTCCAATGAGTGTGTTTTTGGTGGTGTTATCGGGTAGGCCACATATAACCTTAAGGCTCCCCCCAGAACACAGAGGCTGGTAGATGACATGTGAATCAATACATATATAATCCAGTGCCTATGCCAGCATCCCTTCAAACAGTATACACACTGAAATGGTCGAGCATGTCCTGGGCACACTACAACAACAATCCCAATATGCCCCCTGACCCTCACCCGGACCACCTTCTAAGCATGCAAAAATAGAAAACAACAAACATGTAATCTCAGCTGCAAAGCAATTGTCCATGGAATGCAAAAGTGAGGAAGGGGCGTGACAGTCCATAGAAACAAGTGGGAGGGGCATGACAGCCTGTAGGCCAAATAAAAATTGTCCCAAAGAAAAGCTCAAAAAGAAAAGTCTCTTGGATGGCTTCTGAATGTCCATTAAATTTGCAAAAAAGGAAGGAAAAAGAAATGCCCACATTATAATTCTCATTCTGCTCAACATTTCCCAAAACCTTTTGGTTCAATTCTGTGATCAATCATATGTGCAGACATGAATTCTCTACCCCAAAACACTGCCTCTTTGTAAGGATAGAACTTGATATCCACAGACAGACTGGAACTGATGCGTTGGGCGAGACCGGGGAGTTTGGACTGGCACATCTGGATCTCTCTCATGTGGTGCTCATGGGAATTTTGTACCCCGGGTTTGCGTCATCTGGCTCCCCCTTGAGGTGTCATTCGCAGGAACATTTTCCAGCAGGAGTCCGCCTTTAGTCATCTGAGCACCTCCTATGGTATTTGAACAACAAAGATGAACAACGAAGATTTCCATGTTAAAGCTGTAGTCATCACTTCATCTGGATAGGGTATAGGGCAGGGTATGAATGGGGTGTAGGGTATGACTGGGGTGGGCATTTCTTCATGTGCATAGGGCTGTGGGTGAATGCAGGCTGGCTGGGGCAGATACTCCTCATCTGACATGAGTAATCACAGAATCTACCTGACCAATTCAGGCCTTAACCATTGGAGATATTAAAAATAATATTCTTAATTGACTCAAACATAAGTAAAACATGCAGGAATGAAAATGTTTCTCAGCAAGGGTTTTCATTATTTAGATTCAATATATTTAACTAAACATTTTTCCAAATCCAGTATTATAGCAGAACTTCATGAAAACGTAAACCTCTTTAGTTTCTTCTATTCCCGGGGCCCAAGTGGACCCGAGGGACATAGGACAGAACATTTTACCCAAACACATATTGTGACTCAGAAGTCTCCCAACTTTGCAAATATGTCTGATCATCAGCAACAAACAAAACATTGATGGATAAACAACATTTCATTATCAACACTTCATGACTGAAACCCTGGGAATTCAGAAGGTAAATATCCAGAACACGGAAATCTTAAAGAATGAAAAACAGAACAAGTGAGGTACAAATTTTATTCACAAATTCTTTGTAATTGTCCCCCCCCAAAAAAATGTTGTAGGCAGCGGAACCCCGCTTTAAGGACAAGCTGAAGTTAGAAGCTGATTGGCTACCATGCTGACCAAACTTGTGCAGGATCCTTTTTTTTGTCCACACCAGAATCAGATCACATCGGTGATCTGATTCCTGTCTGAATTGACAGTTCGCACTGCAATATGCGAACCGATCTGGGGGTGTCATTAACTTTGTATTGACATTCCCAGCGGTTCGCATAGGGCAGAGCGAACTGCCGGCGAGTCAGGGGAGATGCGGGAACCCGCACTGTATTTGCAGGGTTTCCACATCGACCAGTGTGAACTGAGCCTAAAGTTTAATCTGATCAGTGTTTACAACTAGCTATACCTCTTAGTAAGAAATGATAAAAAAAATGAAATAATATCTGGTATTCAAAGCGGAGGTCCAGCTGAAAAGAGCAATTTTTAAAAGTCAGCAGCTACAAACACTGTAGCTGCTGACTTTTAAAAAGCACACTTACCTGTCCAGGGTACCCGTGATGCCGGCCGTCCGAGGCCGATCCGTCCATCGGATCGGGTCCCAGCGCTGCCATTCGAACAAAGGGAAACAGGCAGTGGAGGCTTGCGGCTTCACTGTCGGTTTCCTACTGCGCATTCGTGCTTTCTGAATGGCCGGCTGAGTTTTGGGACACCCACAGTTCCCAGAAAACAGGGCTCCCCATTCTCCAGAAGACAAAGCGAGGAGGAAAAGAATGAAGATCACTGCAGAATAGGAAGTGGCAGATTAGGACGATCTGCCTAGCAACAGCCATTTCTGGTAAGTAAAATATTTTTTTTTTTTAATTTTTTTTTTCAGATTTTTAGGAGCATTTTTATGTAATTCGTTTTTTTTTGTTTTTTTTTTAGGGTGCAACCCCAATTTAAGGACAACTGGAATCTATGCAAATCTTGCAATGACTTTTTCAAAAGCAAACTTGTGCCAGACCCATGCTGCATCTGAGCACTACAAAGCAAAAACACTATTTAATTTGTTTTTAATATTTAAAGCAAACTCAGCTATTTATCCATGTCTTCATGCTTATTTTCCTGAGAAATAATCTTGAAAAAACACGTCCCTCAGATTTCTGGCTGTGACCAAGGGCAGATGACTCATGTAGTATTTACTTTCTGGAACCCATCTGACCTTAGCTCAGGCATGCATGTAGAAGGGTGTGCTTGGTAGAGAAAGCCCCTCCTCCCTCCTGAAATCCCCTGGGTTGTATGACGCCATTTGCCTAGGCCTGAAAATCAGAAAGTAACTGAAGAAATGTAACAAAAAAAAGTTTAAAACATTAAAACAAGTAAATATAATATACTTTCCTATCTATTTACTAATGCTAGCAGCCTTAGGATTAACACTAGCCAAAGTTGTTTGAGTGAAGTTCTGCTTTAAACTGGTCATAGGCTCTACAGTAATTATCTGTATGCAGCTTTATTTATTTCCAAGGCACACTGGAGAAATCAAAATCTATTATGCAAATTCTTACAAGAGCTCAAAAGTTTGGGCAATGACCCACCCCTTAGCTCTCTATCAACCAGTAAGCTTCAGAGTTGTCATCACAATTTGCGTAATAGAGCACACCAGGTCCACTATGGTATTTGTAAAATAAGGAGATTACTTTCTAATTCCAGTACATTCTCTGCAGAGGCATAACTACAGATCATGGGGCTCAATAGAAAAATTGTGATGGAACCCTGAATGACCTCTTTGTGGCACTTGGCAGTGTCACCTGTGACAATACTGTCACTGGCCCTAGCATAAATGATACCTAAATCAGGGAGAGGCAGCAGGAGAGCGATCGGCATAGTCAGTAAACTACTAGGGAGAAAAGAGCAGCAGTGCACAGAATGAACCTTTCTTACTTTAATAGTAGCAATAATAACCATTAAGATATTTCATATGATGATCATATAATTGTTAGTTCTCCTGTACACACCTACTTTAATACCCCAAAACAAATCGTATTTATATTTTTACATTGTAGTAATAAATTAAATAGTTCAGCTCACCATAATGCATAATTAGTGGGAGCCCTGAGCGTGTCACAAGATGCGGAATGTCACTTGCCACACTGCCTGCCACAAGATATGGATTGTCACTTGCTACGTTGCCTGTTAGCAGGTGCCGAATGTCACTTGCCACGTCACATGTCACGTTGCCTATCACCAGATGCGGAATGTCACCTGCCACGTCACCTGCCACGTTGCCTGTTACCAGATGTGGAATGTCACCTGCCACGTTGCCTGTCATTAGATGCAGAATGTCACTTGCCACATTGCCTGTCGCCAGCTGCGGAATGTCACTTGCCACGTCACCTGCCATGTCTCCTGCCACCAGATGTGGAATGTTACCCGCCACGTTGCCTGTTAGCAGATGCGGAATGTCACTTGCCATGTTGCCTGTCACCAGATGTGGAATGTCACTTGCCACACTGCCTGCCGCCACTGCATTGGTGGCAGTACTGGTCCATTTAGCACAGAGGCAGGCCTCTGTGCAGTGGTGGGTTCTGAATGAAGGCAGGAGAGCGGTGATGCGGGGCGGGCTGTGAGAGATGATGTCATCTCTCTGCTCCCCGCCGCACCTCCGACATTGAGGCTGACAGAACACCAGTTGTGAGGGTGGAAGAGTGGTGATGCAGGAGGTGGAGAGAGATGATGTCATCTCTGTTTGCCCGCCCGCTCGCTCCTTCCATCCACCCGGCTCTCATATGTCGGCCGCTCGGCTGTCTAATGCTGCCTACCCGGCTCTCATTCTGCAGCCCGGTGGTTGATGACCCCTGAGTTAACCACTTAAGGACCAAGCCTCTTTCTGAGATTTGTTGTTCACAAGTTAAAAACTGTTTTTTTTGCTAGAAAATTACTTAGAACCCCCAAACATTATACATTTTTTTTCTAACACCTTGGAGAATAGAGTGTTAGAAAATAGGGTCCTTGCAATACTTTCTGTCACACTGTATTTGTTCAGCGGTCTTACAAGCGCACTTTTTTTAAATTAAAAAATAAGACAACAGTAATTTTAGCCCAATTTTTTTTTTTATGTTGTGAAAGATAATGTTACGCCGAGTAAATTGCTACCCAACATGTCATGCTTCAAAACTCGTGGAATGGTGACAAACATTTGCCCTTAAAAATCTCCATAGGCGATGTTTAAAAAATTTGACAGGTTGCATGTCTTGAGTTACAGAGGAGGTCTGGGGCTCGAATTATTGCTCTCTCTTTACCGATCACTGCGATATCTCACGTGTGTGGTTCGAACACCGTTTTCATATGCGGGCATAACTCACGTATGCATTCGCTTCTGAAAGCGAGCTCATCGGGACGGGGCACGTTTAAAAACATTTTCTTTTTTTTTTCTTATTTATTTTACCTTTTTATTTTTTATTTTTACACTGTTCTTTTAAAAAAAAAATTGTGTCACTTTTATTCCTATCACAAAGAATGTAAACATCCCTTGTAATCTAAAAATATGGCCAATTTTAGTAAGAGGAGACGTGTTCCTAGTATCGTTATGTGCTCCATTTTTATCAGGGAGATGCAAGGCAAGGAATGCTCCTCTCCCAGCAATTGTTTGGAGGCCACAACACAGCAACTCCGAGTCAGCCAGATGAAAAGGTATTGCTCAGCTTGTTTTAGTGCAATGCAGCTGGTCTTACAAGCTCATTGATTTTCTTGGGCTTGCAAGGCTGGAGCTGTGATAAAGGAGGATGAAGTAACAGGCGGAAATAGCAGACATAGTACAGACTACAAACCAAAGTGCATTTATTTTCATTCAGAAACGTACAGAGTTGTGACAGATTATGTCTACCACATACAGTAAAACCTTGGATTGCCAGCAAAATTTGTTCCGGGAAACATGCTTGTAATCCAAAGCACTTGTATATCAAAGCGAATTTCCCCATAAGAAATAATGGAAACTCAAATGATTTGTTCCACAACCAATTACTCATAGGTCCTTCAGTTTATAGTCCATATAAAAAGATTATAGCAATCTGATAGGTGGTATAACTATAACATGTCCATCCACAAATGGAAGCCTCCACAAGGGGATTAGGAGCAAAAACAAGGAGCTACAGAGTATAAAACAAAAGAGAGGCATCTCTTAGCAATATGGTTACAATTAATGAAGGTACAACATTTAGCAATTCATGGTTGATGATTAAAACAGGCACATCTAAGTATGCAGGCATCTGGGGTAAAGCTGTCCACATAGACCAGGAATAGGCAACCTCAGCCCTCCAGCTGTGGTGAAACTACAAGTCCTATCATGCCTCTGCCTCTAGGAGCCATGCCTGTGATTGTCAGGGTCTTGCAATGTCTCATGGGACTTGTAGTTTCAAAACAGCTGGAGGGCCAAGTTTGCCTACCCCTGATATAGACCGTCCTCCGCACCACCAGCGCTCACCGCAGTCAGTCTACAATAGGGTGACCACATTTCCAGACTGTCATTAAGGGACACCCCCCTTCCTAAAAATCAGCTTGTGCTTTAACGAATCACAGCAGAGCTGGGGCGGTGGGTGCGCGCTTTGCCCAGAAGCACTGATCGCGCCCCTCAAATAAGGCCACTGCATTGCAACTTTACTCACTGACAGTACTTGTCCTGGCCAACTGAGGCCCGTTTTACCTTGTTCCAACGCTGGCTCTACAGTGATTACACGCAAGAGGCAGGATTTATGATTTCTTCAATCAAAAGCAGGGGGTGGGGATTGTGCCTCTCTAGACATTCCTGGCCAGGACAAGTACTGTCAGTGAGTAAAGCAGCACTGTGGCGGCCTTTTTTGGGGGCATCCGATCAGCCCTGGGGGTGGGTGTCAGTTTCATTTCGGGACACTGTATTGTCCTAGAATAAAGGTGCCCGGGACAGACCTGTAAAACGCAGGACTGTCACACGCAATCCGGGACACGTGATTACCCTAGTCTGTAATCGTGACCGGGAAGACTACCCTGCAGTAAAGCAATCTGAAAGAGAGGCTTGAAGCGTTCATGGAGCTCAGCGTGGAAGGGATGATGTGGATGAGGAGGATGATCTATGTGGACAGTTTTCCCCCGGATGCCTGCATACTTAGATGTGCCTGTTTTAATCATTAACCATGCTAAATGTTGTACCTTCATTAAATGTAACCACATTGCTAGAAGCGCCTCTGTTCTCTTTTATACTCAGTTGTGACATGACGTTACTTGTATATCAAGACATCGCTTGTTTATCAAGTCAAAGTTTATTAAAAAATGTTGCTGGTCTTGCAAAACACTCTCAGACCAAATTATTCTCAATCCAAGGTTTTACTGTATACTGTAATAACAGGGAAGTCACTCACTAAAAATATAAATGAACATTTTCCGTGATAAAGAAAGAAATAAAGCATCAAAGTGTCCAATAGAATTAAACCTCAATTTTAAATCATAAAATTCTTAACAAAAAATTGTTAAAGTGTCAAAATAGATTCATATGCACAAACTTGCAAATAATGAAACAACTGTTAGGCCGCGTACACACGCTGGGACTGTTCGCTCAACTTTGTCCGCTGAACAGTGTTTCGGCGGACAGTCCGCTCGTGTGTGGGCTTCAGCGGACAGTTTCAGCGGACAGGCTGACGAACAAAGTTTTTCGGAAATTCCGAAAAACTGTCCGCTGAAACTTGGTTTGAGCGGACAGTCCGCCCGTGTGTAGGCTTGTTCGTCAAACTAAGTCTCGCGCATGCTCAGAAAGAATTTACACGCCGAAGGTTGCATTGCAGTGTATAGGACGTCGTTTTCTAGTCCCGTCGTACGTGCCGTTCACGTCATCGCGCACGGTTTCAGCGGACTGTTCGTTCGTCGTGTGTGGGCAAGTCCGTCCATGCTAATTTTGAGCGGACTGTCCGCTGAAACTGTTTGACGAACAAAGTTGAGCGAACAGTCCCCGCGTGTGTACGCGGCCTTAGAAATGTCTCTCCAAATAAAGTTCCTTAAAATATTCTATAAAATGTAACCAATCCTTCACCATCTGATCTTAATTGGTTGTAAATCTTCAACTGTATGTGCACACACTGCCACCCCTAGAAATGCACATAAGCTTGAAGATTTGCAATCAATTAAGAGGAACTTTAGGTAAAAAAAATGGGCGAACAGGCAGGATGTTTAATGCAGTAGAGACTTTGCTTTTTCACTTCTGCATTAAAATGACCTACCTACCTGTCCTGTGATCTGAGCACGCACAGCTCACTGTGAAAGTTTGGCAATGCCGAAGACAACAAAACTTGTGGGAGTGACATCATTCCCACCCAGCCAATGAAAGGCCAGCATTCGATACCTGGAAACCAGCTGCTCGAAGATTTCAGCGGCCGGTGGGGAGCTCCAGGATGTCGCATGGCTGTAGCCAAGGGGAATATAGTTAAGATCAGATGGTAGAACATGGGTTATGTTTTCTAGAACATTTTAATGAACTTTATTTGGAGAGACTTTTTCCAACACACTAGTTTGCACACTCTGCTGCTCATGCCAACGCCTCCTCTGTGAGAGAATTCTTTTTGATGCCCTTCAGAAGGGATTGGGGGGCCAGCTGACTGAAAACAGCAACATATATGAGCAAGCCCATCCTCCTTCTCCTCCTGCCACAAGTCCACCACCAGAGCCACAGCCTCCAAGGAAGGCTGCAGGGAAGGTTGCAGGGAAGCGTGGAGGGAAGTCTGCAGGGAAGACAAGAAAGTGATGGCCTGGGTTCAGTCTGGTCTGACAGAAGACGCAGGCTGGTCTAGTACCACAGCATGGGGACAGATAAGTCATCTGCTGCTGGTCCTGTTCTCTGGGATTACTGGAACAGATTGTGCTCCCCATTATATGGACTGCTCAAGCTAACAATTTTCTTTTCCACAGACTTGATGTGTGCCCTGGGGGCCAAAAGGCTTTGCAAATTCCATAAATTTCTACAGCATTGACTTCCTCTTCATTTTGTTACCTACAATAAATGGATATTTTATTTTCAATAAATACTTTCCTATGTGTTTTCTTCAAAAGGACAGTTTGCGAGTAGGCAGGTACATTTCAAAAAGACAATGTCAAATCAACAAGGGACACCAACCTCCCTGAGGTTAAAGCGGGACTCCGCGTTTTTTTTTTTTTTTTAAAAGCCAGCAGCTACAAATACTGCAGCTGCTGACTTTTAAATAGTGACACTTACCTGTCCAGCGCGCCCGCGATGTCGGCACCCGAAGCCGATCGCTCGCTCGTCTATCGGGTCCTGCCGCCGCCATCTTGGGTATGGGAATCAGGAAATGGAGCCTTTCGGCTTCATTTCCCGGTTCCCTACTGCGCATGCGCGAGCCGCGCGGCGCAATCCGGACGGTCCCCGCTGCCTCTGGGAGCTGTGTGTTTCCCAGCAGGCAGCGGGGCACTTGCTGAAGGGGGCGGGCGCTTGCGGAAAGGGGCGTAACGTACGCCCCTTTCCGCAGAGAGCTAGCCCGGAAGTGGGTGCAGTTACCTGGATTATCCAGGTAACTGCACCCCCCTCCCCCCTGAAAGGTGCTGATTGTGGCGCCGGAGGGGGGGGATTCCGATGAGCGGAGGTCCATTTTAGGGTGGACCTCCGCTTTAATAAAAAATACAAGATAATAATGTTATTGTGGTAACTTGACACACAAAAAAAAACAAATTATATGGAGATCACTAGAAAATAATTTTTAAGTAATCCTAAAAGAAATATTGATGAAATAAATTCTAAAAGATGACTATAAAAAATAATTGTAAACATTGTTAAGTGTAAACCCTTACAACACACTTTCACCTATAGGTAAGCCTAGATTAAGGCTTACTTGTAGGTGCTGTAAAGATCATGGTGTAGGAGATATTTACAAATCCCCGTACGAGGACTCCTTCTGCGCATGCGCAAATGTATTTGGCGCATGCGCACTTTAGAAGGTTCACGGCATGCCGTTTTCATTAAAGGACATGGCCGTGACTGGCGGCTCCCGCGCGCCCGCGCCGGAGTGACGCCACGCGACTCCAGCCAGTCACAGAGCCGGAGTCCATGACCCCGGAAGGAAGATGGACGCTTCCAGCCGGCAAAGAATTCAGGGACATCGCAGGCTCCTATGTCAGGTAAGTGACACATAATGGGCTACTATGCTTTGCCTTTGCAGGGAAACAAAGAGGAAGTAAACCCATCAGGGTTTACTTCCTCTTTAAGAGGTCATCCACCTCCTCCAAAGATAACTTGTACCAAGAGGCTCGGCTATCGTCTTCCTCTTCCTCCTCATCTAAATCCCTGAGTGAGAGAAGAGTACTTCCCCCTTCATCCTCAGTCTCCAAAGGCCTGGATGAGGATGCTGTTAGACTAGGTGGTGGATGCTGGGGCTCAACCTGAGCTACTGGGTTCTGTACCAACATGGACTTAACAGAACTCAGTGAGTTTGTAAGTTCCTGTACTGAAGAGAATAAGTCCTTGTGCTGCTGGGACATTTCTTCCCCCACCAGGTCCTTAATACAGGATCTGCACATCGCCTTCTGCCATGAATCTCTAAGGGGGTTCTTGCAAGAAGGACATTTCTTTTTTTTTTACTTTCAAAATATTTTATTTTCAAAACAGAGCAAAATGAACATGACAGAGGCCTACATGGCCAACAGATGACTTGATACAGCACTTATACAAAGCATATTAAAGCAATTACTCAACACAACCTTATGAAAAATTGTGCTGAATCTACCCACCTATGGCTACAGGAGAACCAGTACAACTACCCTAGCCAGTACTCAGTCAAGGGAGCTTCTGCCGAGATACCAGGTCAAGGCTACTCCATGGTAACAAAAAAAGGAAAAGAGAATTGGACAAAAGATAAAAAAAAAAGCAGATCAAACCCCACAAGGGGATTTCCGTGATACTATAAGAGCACTGTCTAAGGTAGGGGCGAGATATCGTGGTGCCAGCTGTAAATCCCTGCCAGCGGGGCAGAGGAAGAACCCCAGCGGCCCCTGGGTCACTCGACACCCCTCACGGGATCATGCTGTGCCGAGTGAGGGACCCAACCAGGGAACCCCCCGCTCCCGAGAGACCACCCCTCCCGCCCCTATTATCGCCCATCGGATCCCTCTTGTTATGTCTGCTTCAACTTATGATTGATTTAAGGTCAACCATCGGCCATCTGGGCCATGCATGAAACATTTCTTTTTTTTTTTAATACAAACGATTTTATTAAAGAAATTCAGCAAATACAGATAGGAAAAACATTGGATATAGTATAATGAGTACAAATACTTGTAAATCTATCACAAGTGCAGCTACTGGGTTCTGTAACAACATGGACTTAACAGAACTCAGTGAGTTTGTAAGTTCCTGTACTGAAGAGAATAAGTCCTTGTACTGCTGGGACATTTCTTCCCCCATCAGGTCCTTAATACAGGATCTGCACATCGCCTTCTGCCATGAATCTCTAAGGGGGTTCTTGCAAGAAGGACATTTCTTTTTTTTTAATACAAACGATTTTATTAAAGAAATTCAGCAAATACAGATAGGAAAAACATCGGATATAGTATAATGAGGAGTACACATACTTGTAAAACTATCACAAGTGCAGAGTACAATAGGTGATGGCAGCCAGGTGCGGGTCAAGTGAGGAGAGTGTTTGAAGAGGAAAATCTCCCCTAAGCTGGAGGAGCAAAGTATCTCGCCACTCGACGCCCACCCGTAAACGTTCACAAGTACAGGCAGTCCATAGGCTGGTATAGCAAACAACAACAACAAAAAAAAAACTAAAACTCATAAACAGAAAGTCAAGAAAGCTATGAGGCAACCAGTGGGGAGGTGCAGATAATTGAGCATCCAGATATAGAGAAACCCAAGTAGGGGAAGGGGAGAGGGGCGATCATGGGCTAGGGGGCCAGGACTTCCATTTCAGCTCATAAGTGGGTATTGTGTCCATAATTGTGTGAAACACCTTTTCCATTAGCTGGATGGCTGCCATGCGTTTAAGGATTTGGTCTCAAGGGACCCCTGGGGTGCGCCAAAACAGGGCAATAGCCCAATGTACCGCACTAAATAAAGTGTGGGCGAGCTTTTGTTCGGGGGTAAGTGAGGGTAGTCAAGATCCCTGTGATCCCGGCCACCTTTTCCGTCACCCGTTGCCACAGGACCCTTAAAGAGCAGCAGCTCCAAAAGATGTGGAAGTGGGTACCCTTATCAGGGCAACCTCTGAAGCAATTCTCCGTAACTGAGGGGAAAAAATCGATGGAGTTTCGCTGGGGTATAGTACCACCTGGTGTGGAGTTTCATTACTGTTTTTTTCACAGCTACAGATTTTGTGCATTTGTGCATGTTTGACATTCGTAGGGACCACTCCTCAGGGGAAGCCTCCTCACCTGTCTCTGCCTCCCATTGAGGATTTGTCTGGTAGACCTAGGCCGCCCGGGTAGCTGTATAATAGGGAGATTGTATTCCTATCCCTAGAGGGGGGGCCACACAGATCTTCAAAGGTAGTGAGGGGGTTGGCCTTGTACCTGGGGTAATGTGTGTCATAGAAATGTCTGATTTGCAGGTATTTATAAAACTCTGACCTAGGAAGGGAGAGGGAGGATTCTAAGGATAAGAAGGAGCGGATCACCCCGCCCCCCAATAGAGAGTCTAGGGTGACTAGCCCCCCCCCACCACCCACAGGGCAAAGGTAATTGGGCTTGAGAACGCTGCTGGGAAGGAGGGGTCGCCCATCAACTTCGGGTGGGATGGGAGAAGGAAGAATCTTTGTTTATATAGGGACCACAAGTGCAGGGATTGACCAACCACAGCATTCTGGGTAGAGATATCCTTGGGGCGGACAGATTTAGCCCATAAGAGGCCCGGGAGATAGAAAGGGACAATTGAGGCCCGTTTAAAGCGGAGCCAGGGTATACAATGTGGGGAGGTATGCCATTGGGCGAGTTGCAGGAGTCTAGCTGAAATGTATTACAGCCAGATGTTTGGTAGGCCCACGCCACCCGAGGGTCGCGATCTATACAGCATCTGTTTGCCCAGGCAACGTTTTTTATTATGCCAGACAAAGTTGTTCACGTCACGTTGTACCTACTCAATTGTCTGTTTGGACACATGATTGTGAATAGGGATGGACGAACTTCCGACGGGACGTTTCGCGAACGCGGCCGAAAGTTCGCGAACCGCAAAGTTTGCGGCGGGCCCCATTGACTTCAATGGCAGGCAAACTTTAAAAACCTACAGGTCATATTTCCAGCCACAAAATAATTACTAGCTGTGCACACATAGTCCCACCACATGGCCACTGACATAACACATGTATGAAGTGAATCTGGGATCGACAACTACAAGCATTCTTTTTTTATATGTGAAATTTTGACAATTCAGGACTCAGGAGCGCATGAAGGCAATGGAGGAGAGGAAAGGTCAGGGTAGGCTATGACGAGGGTGCAGGAGATGATCACCAGCACCGTGATATAGAGCACTGACACCAGCACCGTGATAGAGTGCACTGACACCAGCACCGTGCTATAGAGCACTGACACCAGCACTGTGATAGAGAGCACTGACACCAGCACCGTGATAGAGAGCACTGACACCAGCAACATGATATAGAGCACTAACACCAGCACCGTGATAGAGTGCACTGACACCAGCACCGTGATAGAGTGCACTGACACCAGCACCATGATATATAGAGCACTGACACCAGCACCGTGATATAGAGCACTGACACCAGCACCGTGATAGAGTGTACTGACACCAGCCAGGTGATATAGAGCACTGACACCAGCACCGTGATATAGAGCACTGACACCAGCACTGTTATATAGAGCACTGACACCAGCACCATGATAGAGTGCACTGACACCAGCACCGTGATATAGAGCACTGACACCAGCACTGTTATATAGAGCACTGACACCAGCACCATGATAGAGTGCACTGACACCACACCAGCACCGTGATAGAGAGCACTGACACCAGCACCATGATAGAGAGCACTGAGACCAGCACTGTGATATAGAGCACTGACACCAGCACCGTGATATAGAGCACTGACACCAGCACCGTGATCGAGTGCACTGACACCAGCAACATGATATAGAGCACTGACACCAGCACCGTGATAGAGTGCACTGACACCAGCACCGTGATAGAGAGCACTGAGACCAGCACCGTGATATAGAGCACTGACACCAGCACCGAGATAGAGAGCACTGACACCAGCACCGTGATATAGAGCACTGACACCAGCACCAAGATAGAGAGCACTGACACCAGCACTGATACCAGCAACTCGCTACTGGGCCCCAAAAATATGACACCGCTCAACCTCTTCAAACAGGAGGGTACGAGCATATAGTACGGTGTGCTTTTTTTGTACAAGGAAGTGAGCCAAATGTAGAAAAAGGGTCCGTGTGCTCGATTAAATAAATCGTTTATAGAGATTTACATGGTCTACTAGTCACATGTGTTGAATTCCTCCGAGATCCATGCCTCATTCATTTTCAGAAATGTGAGGTAGTCAACACTGTCGTGAGCTAGGTGCGTGCGCTTATCAGTCACGATCCCCCCTGCTGCGCTGAACGTCCTTTCGGACAGGACACTGGACTAGGGGCAAGCCAACAGTTCCATTGCAAATTGGGCAAGCTCTGGCCAGAGGTCAAGCCTGCCCACCCAGTAGTCCAGGGGTTCATTACTCCTCAGAGCGTCCACATCGGCCGTTAACCCGATGTAGTCGGACACCTGTCGGTCTAGGCGTTCCCTGATGCTGGATCCGGATGACACCTGTCGATGGGTCGGCTGAAAGAATGACCTCATATCAGAAGTCACCAACACATCTTCAAACCGCCCTCTTCTTGCAATCGCTATTGGATTGGTACCCGCAACTCTTTCTCTGGGAGTGGGAATTCCTCCTCTGCCAGCGCACACAAAAGCAGAATGAAGCATTTCTCGAAGCAAGGGCTGGAAGTGCTCCATTCTAACAGCCCTTTGTGACGGTGGTAAAATTTCCCCATTTTGTGTTTGTACTGGGGGTCTAAGTACGTTGCCACCCAGTACTGGTCCTTGAACCTAATGCTTTTTATACGGGGGTCCCTGTTAAAACACTGGAGCATGAAGGCCCCCATTTGCACTAAACTGGAAGCGGTGTGGTGGCCAGGCTCCTGCTCACCATCCAGGATAATGTCATCCTCCTCTCCCCATCCAACAGGGATCCCAGAAAGGTTTAAAGCATGCTCTTCTTGCTCCTCCTCATCCGCCCCGGCACCATCCTCCTCCGACTCCTCTTCAGACTCCTGTTGTTGAATTGTCTCAGATAGAGTAGTCCCCCCTGGGAATTCATCCAGCATTGCGACTCCCTGCTCCTCCACGGCTTGATCAATGACACAACGCAATGCACGCTCCATAAAGAAGGCATAAGGTACCATGCCACTGATGGCGCCATGGCTGCGACTGACCAGTTTGGTGATCTCATCAAATGGCCGCAGAAGTCTGCATGCTTTCGCGCATGAGCAGCCACTGACGCGGTGAAAAACAACCCAGCTCCCCAGAACCTGTTCTGCCGCAGAGTTCATACAGGTAGACGTTAACTGCACGTTTCTGCTGGAGCAGCCTATCAAGCATATAGAAGGTTGAGTTCCATTGCATCGGGCAATCGCAAATAAGACGTCTGACCGGCAGATTGTGTCGCCGCTGAATGTCAGCAAGGCGAGCCATGGCCGTGTAAGATCTTCTGAAATGGGCCGAGATTTTCCTTGCCTGCCGCAAAATGTCCTGGACCCCACGGTATTTGACAACGAATCGCTGCACGACCAAGTTTAAGACGTGGGCTAAGCAGATTGGCACCGTTATCACACACCACTTTACCAACTGTCAAATTGAGCAGTGTTAGCCACTGATTTGCCTGTGAACGCAAAGCTGAAAGGAGTGCCGGGCCAGTGTGGCTCTTGGCTTCCATGCACAACAGACGCAGCACGGCATGGCAATGCCTCACCTGGCATGTTGAATAGGTTCTGGGGAGCTTGGGCAGTGCAGCGGAAGAGACACTAGCAGCAGAAAAGGAGGAGTCAGCCGAGGAGGATGGAGTAGGAGGAGAAGAAGAGCCAGGCCTGCATGCAATCCGTGGTGGTAAAACCAAAACTACACGGGTGCCACGGGTTACATGCTTGACGGCCGTCCGAAGGTTCACCCAGTGGGCAGTAAAAGTGATATACCTTCCCTGCCCGTGTTTGCTAGACCACGTGTCTGTGGTCAGATGTATCTTGGCACCGACACTGTGTGCCAGAGATACATTCACTTGCCGCTAAACATGGCCATATAGCTCTAGGATGCCCTTCTGTGAAAAATACTTCCTTCCTGGGACCTTCCATTGTGGTGTTCCAATGGCCACAAATTTTCGAAAGGCCTCCGAGTCCACCAGTTTATATGGCAGTAGTTGGCGGGTTATGAGTTCTGGCAAGCCAGCCATCAACCGTTGGGCAAGAGGGTTATCTGGCGTCATCATTTTTTTTACGCTTGAACATTTGGCCCATGGAAGCCTGCCTTTTTGCAGAAAAACGTCAGCTTGCCGTGATGGAAGGTGGAGTGGAGGACAATTGTGAGGAGGGAGGAGAAGTAGAAGAGGAGGCTGGACGGTGTGTGGCTTTGTGTGTTCCGTTGCTCCCACTGGGCTCGGTGATGGCAGCTCATGTGCCTTCGTCCCTAGGTGAGTGTTGGGTTTACCGCGACTTATGCGTTGACTGCAAAGATTGCAGATGGCAACACTATTGTCATTAGCGGACACGTTAAAAAAAGCCCACACTGCGGAGCCATGTGTCGGCGCCCTGGGAGCGCCAGATGTGACCGTGCACGGTTGATGCCTTGCTCCTGATACATTCGCATTCTGCTTTGTCCCTCCTGTGCAATCTAAGTTCTTCCTGCTTCTCCTCCCTATCTGCTGGTCCATATCTACCTCTGAACTCCCCTCCTCTTCCTGTCTTGTGGGCACCCAAGTGGCATCACTAGACACGTCATCATCGACGTCACCTTCCCCACCGCTATAATTAGAGATCTCGGAGTAGGCAGCAACAGCGGGGACAAACTTCCTCCTTGGGCTGATCTGGGTACTGTCGTCATACTGCTGAGCGGCGGATGTTGCTAACTCCTCTTCCTGATCCAATGCCAAGAGTGGCTGCGCATCGGAAAGGTCTTGATATGGATCAGAAAAAAATTCCTGTGACTCAAGCGGAAGGTATATGGTGGTGGTGGTAGTAGTGTCTTTGGGGGTGCACATAGCAGAGAGTGAAGAAGAGGGTGCAGATCGAGAGGATGAGGAGGGTGCAGAAGAGTAAGGCTGAGTGAGCTACTCAACCAAGTCTGGTGCGTCCTTTGACGTAATCGCACGCACCTTCTGCAATTTGCCACTTTGGCTCAAGTCTGTTGCTCCTGCCCTACCCCTACCACCCCTGCGGAAGGGCCTGCCTCTTCCTCTGCCTGTCATTTTTTAAATGACCCTGTGACAAAAGTCTCTAGAGAAGTGCAGTGTGTATGTGGAAAAAGGTATATAACACCCCGCTTCAATCTGTTGTTTTTGGGGGCCACTGGTCTATCACACCAGTTATAATACTTTTTTTTATTGCGTTTGTTGCTCTCTGTAGTATCGCTGCAGAACCGCTCAGCAGTCACAATGCTGCACAGTGGAAATGCACTATACTATGCTTTCTATATGTGCAAGTATTTTATACGCGTATTACACACCTATATACTGCACAACAAATAGTACACCTATACCAGTCCTTACAAGGACCTTTGTGGACCAAGTAGCTAGTGATTTGCAGACTGTACCTCAGTCCCTACACTGATAAAGGACTGCTGCAGAATAGGGTAGCAGTCAAGTATAATATTCTTTCTATATTTGGAAGAAAGTATATTATACGTGTACAACTGTATATACTGTACACCTATACCAATTCCTTAAAAGGACCATTGTGGACCTAATAGTAATAGCTAGCTAGTGATTAAACTGACTGTCCCTGCTGCACACAGCGTCATGTCCCTCCCTGCACTGACAAAAGACAGGCTGCTGCAATCAGCAGCACAGCAGTGCACTTAACCCTATATACTGTACTACACCTATACCATACCAGTCCTTAAAAGGACTTTTGTGGACCTAATAGCTAGCGATTTGTGTCATTACAGTCTCTCCCTGCTCCACACAGCGTCCTGTCCCTACACTGAAATAAGACATAATGTAAAATGGCCGCCAGATCAGGTCTATTTATAAGGTAGGAGGAATATCCAATTGTCCATGTGCTGAAATGTCTCAATTGGCTGTCCTGTACCCCATGATGGATGTGTCATCATGGGTCAAAGTTCTTTCACACTGTAAACACATATGTCCGCCGGGCGAACAGCGGCAATAGTCCGCCGATCGGGTGAATCGCGAACACGCAAAATTTGCCACAAAATGACCGCCAGGCGAACAGTTCGGCCATCCCTAATTGGAAAGGGCTCTAAAAGTAAATAAAAGTTTGGTAAGTATGGACATTTTCACCGCTTGTATCCTGCCCAGAAATGCGATTTGAAAAGAGCACCAGGAGTGTAGTAGCTGTCTGATGCGAGTAAATGCAGGGGGTAATTGGCACAATAAAGTTTATGTAGGGAGGGGGCCAGTTTAATTCTAAGGTAGGGTAATGTCTGGCCCTCTGTAGAGAAATAAAAGTTGGATTGGATCAGGGAAGTAGTGCTTTGGGGGAAGTTTATTGAGAGGGCTGAGCATGTTGCAAGGTTAACCCCTAGGCCCGAGATTTCTTGGAAACTATGGAGGGTGGCTATGAGGTTAGGAACTGAAATAATGGGGTCCGGCAGGAACATAAGAACATTGTCGGCATATAGGCTCAACTTAAATTTGTGTTCCCCCTTAGTATATCCCTTAATATTATTGTCTAAGCGGATGGCTTGGGCAAGGGGTTCGATGGCAAGGGCAAACAAAAGAGGTGACAGGGGGCATACCTGTCTTGTACCTCTGCCTAAAGTGAAGTACTCCGAGTTGAAACGTGGAAGCCTGATTCGAGTGCGGGGATGGTGGTATAATGCCCGGAACCCATGAACAAAGGCCCCAGAGAAACCAAATTTTGCCAGAATCTGTTCCAGGAAGGGCCATCGGACACTATCAAAGGCCTTGTGTATATCCAGACTCAGGAGGAGGACCTTATGGGAATTTAGATCAGCGTCTTGGATTATGTTTGATGCGAGTCTAATGTTCTCAGTGATTTGTCTGGAGGGGATAAATCCTGTCTGGTCTGGGGAAATTAAGGAGGTGATAATGTTTGACAGTCTGTCTACTAAGATACGGCCAAAGAACTTCAGGTCTGTATTAATGACAGAGATTGGTCTGTAGTTTTGGGGGAGGGAGTGGTCCTTATTGGGTTTTGGGATCAGGGACATGTTTGCCAGAAGCATGTCGTCTGGGAATTTATTACCATTGAGGACATAGTTAAATAGCGATTTTAAGTGTGGGATCAGGGTGCCTAGGAATTTTTTTAAATAGAGGACAGAATAACCGTCTGGCCCAGGGGTCTTGGAGGGTTTCAGGGACTTGACAACATTGATTATTTCAAGGTCTAAGCAAGGGGCATTCAGTTCCTGAATTTGTTCTAGAGTGAGAGTGGGAAGCGGAAGATTATTTAACCAGGTGCTAAGGGCCGGGTTGGGGGGAGAGGCCGGAGGGGAGAGTAAATCAGAATAGCTTCCTTGCGAACATTGCTGAAGCTGAATTGCTGTGGAGGAGGAACTTGGCCTTAGACCGCCTTAACGCCTTCTCCGTCTGGTCCGAAAGAAGGACATTTCCTTTGGCTTGGTGGATTTACATGTTTAGGTTTTTCCTAACGCTTTTTCCTGTAACGAGAAAAAATTTAAAACTAAACCTAGGGTCCCTAAAAACAATTGTCACGAGTGTACAGCTAAACCACCACCAAACCAAAGGGAAAACAGAAAAACCCAAGCAGTGTTAGCAGTAAGACACCTAGTCCACGCTGCAGGGTCCAAGTGAAGTAACCTCTGTCCCTCCAGCTACAGGCTCCCCTCAGGGAGGAAGCATACAAAACAACCCACAAAAGCCCATATGAATCAGAATAAAAACTCTATACCACTGTACCTCTCTTGCCTGGGCTTGACTGGTACTAGGGGCGCCTGCATCCGCCATGGCTGTCTGTCTCTGATCCATTTTAGCAGAGAAAAGCAGCAGCAATGACACAAAAAACCAATAGGTTTTGTAAATTCTCCCGGTCCCCGCGTCATCAGCGATGGCCTGAAGCGGAAGCGCCGGTCTATGGCCTGGCCCCCTGGTCTCTGCATCCAGGTGCTTGGAACCACAGGCGCCACGCCCCTGCAGGCAAGACAAGCTTGAGCCAGCATCCGTCGGAAAAAAAACATGGATTTTGTTGTCGGAATGTGTGATCGTGTGTACGTGGCATTACTCTTGTTGGGCACAGGAAGGAGCCCTGCGTTGAAATATTATATCAAAAATTGTAATTACATGCTCCTGTTAAACAGGGGCAGAAAATTGGGCCTTGGGTGGTGGTGCCACAACACTGTAACCCCTCACAGATACTCTTGTTGGGCACAGGAACGGGCCCTGCTGTGAAATATTATATACAAATTGTAATTACAGTGCCTTGCGAAAGTATTCGGCCCCCTTGAACTTTTCAACCTTTTGCCACATTTCAGGCTTCAAACATAAAGATATAAAAATTTTATTTTTTGTGAAGAATCACCAACAAGTGGGACACAATTGTGAAGTGGAATGAAATCTATTGGATTTTTGAAACTTTTTTAACTAATAAAAAAATGAAAAGTGGGGCGTGCAAAACTTTTTAGAGCCACCTTTTGCTGCGATTACAGCTGCAAGTCGCTTGGGGTATGTCTCTATCAGTTTTGCACATTGAGAGACTGAAATTCTTGCCCATTCTTCCTTGCAAAACAGCTCGAGCTCAGTGAGGTTGGATGAAGAGCGTTTGTGAACAGCAGTTTTCAGCTCTTTCCACAGATTCTCGATTGGATTCAGGTCTGGACTTTGACTTGGCCATTCTAACACCTGGATATGTTTATTTGTGAACCATTCCTTTGTAGATTTTGCTGTATGTTTGGGATCATTGTCTTGTTGGAAGATAAATCTCCGTCCCAGTTTCAGGTCTTTTGCAGACTCCAACAGGTTTTCATCCAGAATGGTCCTGTATTTGGCTGCATCCATCTTCCCCTCAATTTTAACCATCTTCCCTGTCCCTGCTGAAGAAAAGCAGACCCAAACCATGATGCTGCCACCACCATGTTTGACAGTAGGGATGGTGTGTTGAGGGTGATGAGCTGTGTTGCTTTTACGCCTAACATATCGTTTTGCATTGTGGGCAAAAAGATTTTGGTTTCATCTGACCAGAGCATCTTCTTCCACATGTTTGGTGTGTCTCCCAGGTGGCTTGTGGCAAACTTTAGACGAGACTTTTGATGGATATCTTTGAGAAATGCTTTCTTCTTGCCACTCTTCCATAAAGGCCAGATTTGTGCAGTGTACGACTGATTGTTGTCCTATGGACAGACTCTCCCACCTCAGCTGTAGTTCTCTGCAGTTCATCCAGAGTGATCATGGGCCTCTTGGCTGCATCTCTGATCAGTCTTCTCCTTGTCTGAGCTGAAAGTTTAGAGGGACGGCCAGGTCTTGGTAGATTTGCAGTGGTCTGATACTCCTTCCATTTCAAAATGATCACTTGCACAGTGCTCCTTGGAATGTTTAAAGCTTGGGAAATCTTTTTGTATCCAAATCCAGCTTTAAACTTTTCCACAACAGTATTACGGACCTGCCTGGTGTGTTCCTTGGTCTTCATGATGCTCTCTGCGCTTTCAACAGAACCCTGAGACTATCACAGAGCAGGTGCATTTATACAGAGACTTGATTACACACAGGTGGATTCTATTTATCACCATCAGTCATTTAGGACAACATTGGATCATTCAGAGATCCTCGCTGAACTTCTGGAGTGAGTTTGCTGCACTGAAAGTAAAGGGGCCGAATAATTTTGCACGCACCACTTTTCAGTTTTTTATTTGCTAAAAAAGTTTAAGTTTAAATTATCCAATAATTTCATTCCACTTCACAATTGTGTCCCACTTGTTAGTGATTCTTCACAAAAAATTCAAATCTATATCTTTATGTTTGAAGCCTGAAATGTGGCAAAAGGTTCAAAAGTTCAAGGGGGCCGAATACTTTCGCAAGGCACTGTACATGTCCCTATTAAACAGGGGCAGAAAAATTGGGCCTTGGGTGATGGTGCGCTAAACCAAAAATATTGTTGGAAAGTAACATCATCAAGATTGAGGAGGAATAGGATAGTCAACATAGGCAGTCTTCAAGGGATCCCACGTCCATAGCAAATGCAATGAGATACATCTGCATCAGGTGCTTAATAGCTGCTGATCCAAGACTGATTCATTTTTGTGAATGTGAGTCTATCAATGGAGTATGTGGACAGGCACACTCTTTGATCCGTTACAAACCCTCCAGCAGCACTGAATGTGTGTTCAGAAAGCACGCTGGATGCAGGACAGGCCAGTAGCTCAATTACATATTGAGCAAGTTCTGGGCAGTTGTCCCTCCTCAACACCCAGTAACCCAGTGGATGCTCTGTTGGAAAGGTCTCCAAATCTGTTCTTGCCCCTAGATATTCCTGCAACATGTAATTCAGATGCTGGAGATGGTTGCTTGAACCGATCAGACCTTGGCGCTGAGGACTGAAATATTGTTTAAAGGCATCTATCTGCCAGCCACCTTCTCTACCGCTCTTCCTCCGACTGAACGAAGCTTCAGCAACACGTTGTCCAGCACCAGGAAACTGTAACCTCCCAGGGTCTGGAAACGTATTGCACAAACCTTTGTTCAGGGCTTCATGAAAATGTTTCATCCTCTGCAAAGGCAGGATGAGTTCTGCAACCTTACCATTGTAACTTGGATCAAGAAGGGTTGCAAGCCAGTAATGATCCCTCTCATTGATACCATGAATCCTAGGATACTTGCGCAGGCATTCCAGAATCAGGGAGGTCATGCAGCGTTAGTTTGCAGAGGCATTCGATTCTGAGTCCTCTGGGTCACTAAGGATCACATGATCCCTAACTACCTCCTCCCAGCCATGTACAACTCCTTGGGTTTCTGGGGACTGAAAACCATCTCTGCTGGTGAGTGTTATCCTCTACAACCATGCTGACACAATCTTCCTCCTCCTCCGTGCTTGATGGGCCTGCAGGAATGCTGTCTGGATAAAGGGGGCCTTGAGAGGTAAGGGAGTCCTCCTCTTCCTCCCACTGTTCTGCCTCAAGTGCCCTGTCCATGATTACACAAAGCGTGTGCTCCAACAGGAAGACTAGAGGAACAGTGTCACTGATGCATGCATTGTTGCTGCTCACCATCCTTGTGGCCTACTCAAATGGTGACAGGATAGTGCATGCATCCTTGATCAGTAGCCACTGGCATGGCGAAAAGAAGCCAATCTCCCCTGACCATGTCCTAGTGCGATACTCGCACAGGTACTCATCGAAGGCCCTCTGCTGTGTGTGCAGCTGCTGCAGCATCACCAACGATGAGTTCCACCTGGTGGGCATGTCACAAATGAGGCGGTTGGTGGGCAGGTTGAATTCCCTTTGAATGTCAGCCAGCTGAGCACTGGCATTGTATGACCGGTAGAAATGACCACAGACTTTTCTGACCTGCCTCAGGAGATCCTGCAAGCCTGGGTACCTGCTCAAGAGCCACTGCACCACCAAATTCAGGACGTGTCAAACATAGAACATGGGTCAAGTGTTCCTGTCTGAGGGTGGAGAGGAGAGAAGGTTGGTACCATTGTCGCATACAACCATTTCTGGCTGAAGCTGGCATGGCATCAACCATCTCTGAGCCTGCCCCTGCAGAGCTGACAGAATCTGCGCCAACACAAGCAACGCATGGCATCTTTTATCCTGACTGCTTGCATAGCCCCTTCAAAGCACCACTGGTTTAGGGGACAGATCTGCAGAAGAAGCCATAGAGGAAGAAGAAGAGGAGGGGGTGGAGGAGAGAGCTGTGGCAGAATCACCACTATCATTTTGGAGGCGTGGTGGCGGAACAAGCTCCAACAACACTGAACCCTGTTCTGCATCCTTCCCATCTGCCAGCAGAGTTACCCAATGTGCCGTGAAGGAAAGGTAACGTCAATGCCCATGCCTGCTGGACAATGAGTCAGCACTAATATGAACCTTACTGCTGACTGCCCTGTCCAACTAGACCAAAACATTGCCTTCCACATGCCGGTAGAGAGACAGAATAGACTTCCGTGAAAAGAAATGGCGTTTTTGAACCTGCCACTGGATACAGCACATTCCACAAATTCATGAAAGGGGGCAGAATCTATCAGCTGAAAAGGCAGCAGTTGCAGTACTAGCAATTTGGCCAGGCTAGCATTTAGACGCTGAACATGTGGATGGTTGGGACCGAATTTTTTTTTACAGTTCAGCAACTGGGTAGGGAAATTTGCCTGCTAAAATCAGATGGTGGTGTACTGCTAGCAGATTGGACTTAGGACACCTTTGCTATACCTTCATTCCTCTCAGTTGAGGTTTTCGAGAGGACTGGAGGTATAGTAAGGTTGAAGATCCCAGATGAGGAGCAAGGAGAAGTTTGCCTTTTTCTTTGATGTGGGTTTTTCAAGTGCTGTTGCCAACGGCTGCTGTTCTGACGATGCTTGATCCGGTTCAGACATAGGTTGCAAACAGCAACGGTGCGATCTGCTGTACACGTGTGAAAAAAGGCCCACACCAAGGAACTGGTGGCTGCCCTTAAACTGCCCCCTAGAATACATCCTGCCTCATCTGAGTTGTGCCTCCTCCTCCTCTCAGGCACCCAAGTACAGTCAGTGACCTCATCATCCCCTCCCTCCTCATCACTGGAGAAAATTTGCCAGTATGCTGCAGCTGTGGGAACATGACTCTCAGTTTCTTGTCCTTCTCTGGCACCCCCTCTGTCTAGGCTCACGTTACTCCCATCCTCAACCTGGGAACCAACATCAGAGCCTTCAAATCGTTGCGCATCCTCCAGCAGCATGTACCCGACACTGTGGTTGAATAATTCTGGGGACTCTTCCGTACACGATGGTGGGGTTACAGAAGGAGTGACTGTGGACAGAGGCCACTTGACGGTAGAATAGGCCACTTTGGCAGCTGCTTTGGAAGGCAAACTACTTTGAGCCTGGGTGACAGAGGATGAGGTTGGCTTTGTTATCCACTCTACCAACTGTTCTGCATGTTCTGGCTCAATAGCACATCCAGCAGCAGAAAAAAATGACAAGCTCGCCCCACGGCCACCTGCAGAGGATGCACCATGTCCATGACTGGCACTACTGACTGTAGGCACAGAGGCTGGTTGCCCTCTTTTAGTGGCCTGTGAGCGTCTACCTCTCCTTGGTGGCCTTCTGGACATGACGTATTTTTTGGTCTTGCAACAACACACTAAACTGTATTAGATACTGTGTACACCGCTGAAGTATATTAGAAACTGTACATATTGTACAATGGCTGCACTGTATTGTATACTGTGTAAAACACCAGAAGTGTAGTAGAAACTATACACACTGTATTAGATACTGTGTACACTGTTGCACTGTATTAGAAATTGTACTATGGTTGCACTGTATTGTGTACACCACCAGAAAAGTAGTAGAAACTGTACTACAGCTGCACTGTATACTGTGTACACCACCAGACGTGTAGTAGAAACTGTACACACTATATTAGAAACTGTACTACAGCTGCACTGTATAAGCAGCCTTATATAGTGTGGGGAGTGGACTTGGTCCCCCTGAGCCATGATTGACCAAAGGCACCCAGCCTTTGGCCAATTATGCCTCTCTTAGCAGAGTGCATTGTGATTGGCCAAAGCATGCAGGTCAGGTGGCCAATCATCATACAGCAATACACTGCGATCTCACAGTTCATTATGGGGTGTTCCGCGTCGCTCAAATTTTCCGTGAACGCCCCATGTTCGCTGTTCGTCGAACACCCGATGCTCGGTCCGAACTTCAAGCTCATCCCTAATGGCACCCAAAGCGTTCAATTTTGATCTCATTTGACCATATTCTCCTAGCATTTCATAGGCTTGTCTAAATATTGTGCATCAAACGAGCTTCAACATGCATGGTGAGCATGCAGACAGGCCATGGCAGTTGAGTGCATTACTTATTGTTTTCTTTTAAATAATTATATCTGCTAATTTCAACTCTCCACAAACAAGCTGTCCTTGGCTATCGGACAACACTTCTGATAGTTCTTTTCACTCCTCTGTCAGAAATTTTGCAAGGAGCACCTGGTTGTGGCTGGTTTATGGTGAAATGATGAGCTTTCCACTTCCAGATTATAGCCCCAACAGTGCTCACTGGAACAATCAGAAGTTTAGAAATCCTTCTGTAACCAATGCCATCAGTATGTTTTACAACAATAAGGTTGCAAAGGTCTTGAGAGAGCTTTTTGTTTTTACCCATCATGAGGGGTTTCTTATGTGACATGTTGGTAATGAGACCCACTCCTCTCTCCTACTGGCTGGCAACAGGGGGAGGAGGAGGGAGCCCCACAGTGACGTCATGGGCCACCGCGCGGAGTCCCGGAAGTGGGAACAGGATACCTGTCACCACTCCCTATCATACTCCCACACATCCAGAGCCCCGCTCCCTACCATACTCCCACACATCCAGAGCCCCGCTCCCTACCATACTCCCACACAGCCAGAGCCCCGCTCCCTACCATACTCCCACACAGCCAGAGCCCCGCTCCCTACCATACTCCCACACAGCCAGAGCCCCGCTCCCTACCATACTCCCACACAGCCAGAGCCCCGCTCCCTACCATACTCCCACACAGCCAGAGCCCCGCTCCCTACCATACTCCCACACAGCCAGAGCCCCGCTCCCTACCATACTCCCACACAGCCAGAGCCCCGCTCCCTACCATACTCCCACACATCCAGAGCCCCGCTCCCTACCATACTCCCACACAGCCAGAGCCCCGCTCCTTACCATACTCCCACACATCCAGAGCCCCGCTCCTTACCATACTCCCACACATCCAGAGCCCTGCTCCCTACCATACTCCCACACAGCCAGAGCCCCGCTCCTTACCATACTCCCACACATCCAGAGCCCCGCTCCTTACCATACTCCCACACATCCAGAGCCCCGCTCCCTACTATACTTCTGAATATCCACTGCTCCTCTCCCACATCTAGAGCTCCTCTCCATGCTCCCACACAATTCAGAGTGTCTCTCCCCTTTATATTAAAGCCTAGATGTGTAATGTGTTATCACACACACCCAGCTCTCCTTCCTTCATACTTCCACACACATCCAGAGCTCCTCTCCCTTCTATATTGCACACATCCAGAGCTCCTCTCCCTTCTATGTTGCACACATCCAGAGCTCCTCTCCCTTCTATGTTGCACACATCCAGAGCTCCTCTCCCTTCTATGTTGCACACATCCAGAGCTCCTCTCCCTTCTATGTTGCACACATCCAGAGCTCCTCTCCCTTCTATGTTGCACACATCCAGAGCTCCTCTCCCTTCTATGTTACACACATTCAGAGCTCCTCTCCCTTCTATATTGCACACATCCAGGCTCCTCTCCCTTCTATATTGCACATATCCGGAGCTCCTCTCCCTTCTATATTGCACATATCCGGAGCTCCTCTCCCTTCTATATTCCACATATCCAGGCGCCTCTCCTTATCACACCCACCCCACTCTCCTCCCCCCATATCACACACCCAGCTCTCCTCTCCCCTTCACTCACACACTGAAAACGAAAACTCTCATCCTTGTCCCAGCCGCGCTGACGTCACTGCCCGGCTCCCGCCCTCCCCACCTAACTCCTCCCTCCGGTCCTTGCCCAGTGACGCAACCGTGCTAACGGCCTCCATCTTGAAGCCGCGGCGTCAGAGTCCGGTCCTCCCGCCCCGGGCAGCGGCCTCCCCGGTATCCGCCTCCATCCGGAGCCCGGGACCTGCACTGGCCAGGGCAGCATGGCGGGTGAGAGACAGGGGCAGGGCGGGGAACGTGGCGGGGGAATGGTGGGGAAGATAATATGTGTGTGCGGGCAGGGCGCTCCACCTCTACACCGGGCACCGCCGGCCATCTGTGTGTGTGAGAGAGGTGACCGGGAGGGGAGGGCTGTGATTGAATGAATGGAGGGACCGGAGGAGGGTGTGCTGGATGTGTGTGATGAGGGCTGACCACCTGGACTGTGTGCGCATTGTATAAAGTGTGTGTGTAGGGAGGGAGCTAGCTCACATCCATCCCCTATAGACTCAGCACAGTGCCCGCTCATCACACACTCCTTGTCACCTGGAGGATGCTCACCCCCCCCCCCCCGTCACCTGGAGGGTGCTCACACCCCATCACCGGGTCACCAGGCCGGCACCATGTCACACCCCATCACCGGGTCACTCCCCGTCACCGGGAGGGCGCGCACACCCCATCACCGGGTCACTCCCCGTCACCAGGCCGGCACCATGTCACTCCCCGTCACCCGGAGGGCGCTCACACCCCATCACCGGGTCACTCCCCGTCACCCGGAGGGCGCTCACACCCCATCACCGGGTCACTCCCCGTCACCCGGAGGGCGCTCACACCCCATCACCGGGTCACTCCCCGTCACCCGGAGGGCGCTCACACCCCATCACCGGGTCACTCCCCTCACCCGAAGGGCGCTCACACCCCACCACCAGGTCACTCCCTGTCACCAGGCCGGCACCATGTCACTCCCCGTCACCTGGTGGGCGCTCGCACCCCATCACCGGGTCACTCCCCGTCACCTGGTGGGCGCTCGCACCCCATCACCGGGTCACTCCCCGTCACCTGGTGGGCACTCGCACCCCATTACCGGGTCACTCCCCGTCACCTGGAGGGCACTCACACCCCACCACCGGGTCACCCCCTGTCACCAGGCCGGCACCATGTCACTCCCCTCACCTGAAGGGCACTCACACCCCACCACCGGGTCACTCCCTGTCACCAGGCCGGCACAGTGTCACTCCCCTCACCTGAAGGGCACTCACACCCCATCACTGGGTCACTCCCTGTCACCTGGAGGGCACACACCCCTTCACCGGGTCACTCCCCATCACTTGGATGGAGCTCACACCTCATCACCGGGTCACTCCCCATCACCAGGCTGGCACCACGTCATTCCCCGTCCCCTGGTGGGCGCTCGCACCCCATCACCGGGTCACTCCCCGTCCCCTGGTGGGCGCTCGCACCCCATCACCGGGTCACTCCCCGTCACCAGGCGGGCGCTCGCACCCCATCACCGGGTCACTCCCCGTCACCAGGCCGGCACCATGTCACTCCTCGTCACTTGGAGGGCACTCACACCCCATCACTGGGTCACTCCCCGTCACCAGGCTGGCACCATGTCACTCCCTGTCACCTGGAGGGCACACACCCCTTCACCGGGTCACTCCCCATCACTTGGATGGAGCTCACCCCCCATCACCGGGTCACTCCCCATCACCAGGCTGGCACCACGTCACTCCCCGTCACCTGGAGGGTGCTCGCTCCCCTTCTCCGGGCCGGCACCGCGTCGCTCCCCTTCTCCGGGCCGGCACCGCGTCGCTCCCCGTCACCTGAAGGGCGGTCGCTCCCCCGTCACCAGGCTGGCGCCACGTCACTGCCCCGTCACCTGGAGGACACTCACTCCCCATCAGCTGAAGGGTGCTTAGCGGTCACTCCCATCACCAGGCCAGCGCTGTGAGACTCCCTCGCCAGCAGCTGACATTCTGCAGCATTGGAGAGGCCAGTGAGGACCACAAAGCTCCCCGTAGAAGTCACCCTCCTCACCATACCAAACCCAGGAAGAGTGGCATGTGTCTGGATGAAGCTGTAGTCACCACGCCCCAAATAAACAAGTTTTATGTACTCGGTTCAGCTCTGTGCTTCTGGGAGAATTTCTCGGGGCACAGTGTGCTGCACGTGCGGAAACGCACAGGAAAGGTCCCCCAACCCTACTATACTGCAGCTGCAGCACGCCCCAAGAAAATGTGCTGCAGTCTTTAATGCGTTGGGGATTGCCATTAAAAGGTAAAGCGGAACTAAACCCATCAATTTAACTTTTTTTTTTTTTTTTTTAAAGTTGGCGCCCTTTCACGCTGCCAGCGGGCCGTGTCAGCGGTAAAGCACCGCTAGTTTTAGCAATGCTTTTCGGCTCCTAGCGGGCGCTTTTAACCCCCTTTAGCGGCTGAAAAAGGGGTTACCTACACCCAAGAAGCACCACTGCCAAATTGCTTTGCAGGTGCTTCAGCAGCAGTGCCCATCCATTTCAGTAGGCAGGGGCGGTGGCGGAGCGATGTATACACCGCTTCAAAGATGCTGCTTTTAGCCCTTTAGCGCCTGAAAAACGCTCCAGTGTGAAAGCGCTCTTACTGCTAACTGTCACATTGGTTGTGCTCTCAGCCAAACTGTCAAACCATCAGATGGCTGGTGTGATAACTGATCACATGTGTTACAGATCCGAGGCCAAGATGGCAGTTTGCTCGACTGAAAAGGATCAGAGGGTTTCGTTTCCCTTTAACCTCCCTGGCGGTATGATTATGTCAGGTTTTTGATGCTGAAAGCGGTACATTGTTTCACATGGAAATTTGGCGTTTTTATATTGTAGGCGTGTAATTCTTAGGAATAACTCACTTAAATCTGTGCAAACAAGAGTCTAGTAGACCTCCCGGGTATGAGGAAGTTTGAAACACAAAATCATAAATTATAAATAATAATATAATACATTTTATTCAATAATGTAATCAAATCAAAAACACTGAAATGTGCTCAGTTACAGAATTGTTGCTGTCGTCACTTTCAGTGTCTGATGACGAATTTCCCCACAAATCACTATAATTCAATTCTGCAAGTGATTCTAATTTATTATCTGTTTTCTAGCTGGTTTAAAACTGCTTTTGACATAAAGGGACACTTTTTGGTTGCCATGGACAATCTCCAGTTTCCAGGCAGAAAGAACGGTATATATAATATAAAACTGCATGCAGGGCACTGGACAAAGCACTAGGGATAAAATGTAATATTACAGTGTACTTTATGTGTTTTCGTTCTTTGAATTCGCCTCCGGCTCCGCCCCCAGGCGACGCTCACAGGGAACGGAGCCCGGAACAGTAATGCATTGGGCGGATGATCTGGAGCAGTACACAGCAGGGGGACATCGCAGGATCCTAGGGACGAGGCAAGTACGCTGTACATGGATCCTGCAATGCAATTCCGAGCTGTGGCTTGGGGTTGCCGCTTTTGGTAGTAAAAATTCACCCCGAGCCACACTTGGGAATACCACCAGGAAGGTTGCTGGCACATCTTCTAAATGGTGCATTTTGGGTTCAGGAACACACTCAATATACACAGTAGTGTGAAGGTAGCCTTAGTCTGGGTGCACGCTTGTGTGTTCTGTAACTAGGGCATTTCAATGGGCCGTGCTACATACAGAAAAGTGGGTAAAAAGTGGGTAAATAAGCTCAGACCCTTTTTGTTAAAAATTGCAGCACCATGTGGTTTAGCACATACAAAAAACACAGGCAGTTTGCCATGTGTGGGGGCTGCCATTAGCCTGGGTTTACACTTCTGTTTTGTGCGGGTGCATTTGCATGGGCATATTGGCCCATCCATTTGAACGGACTGCTGTACCTGTGGGGGGAAAAGGCCCCCAACCCCTTTTTTTTTATTTTTTTTTTGAACATGCAGCAATACAGAATCTCGTGGCGGTCAGGCACCATTCTGTTTCCAGCACCCTAAAACACACAGCATTTTCTGATGGATGAGGGTGCTGTTAAGAGTTAACGGTACCGCCAGATGTCTGCTAAAGAGCTGCGTATTTTGTCTGTGGGTCGGGAACCAGTGTGATTATGCACCAAAAAAAGCTACAGCTACAAATACTGTAGCTGTTGACTTTTTTAAAGTGGTAGTACATTTTTAATTTTTTTCACTTGTACTTACAGTGTGCGTGACTCCTAAACGTGCACCGTTTAAAAGATATTCTCACTGCATTCTGCTGGTGACATCACCGGCGTATGCGATCTGAAGGGACGGCATACCCATGAGATACGTACTGTGACTCCTGCGCAGGAGTGATGTCATCGTGGCTCAGCCATTCACACGGCCGGAGCACTTGGAACACGTAAGGAACACCAGGTAAAATGGAAGCCCTTTTAGTGGTGACAGCGCTTTGTTCTAAGGTAAGGCTGGCCATACACCATACAATTTTCTTATTCAATTTCCTTTAGATTTACCTTCAACTGTGTAGTACAAGGGCATGCCTGATTGCACAAATTGAAAGTGTTTTTAGGTTTGACCTCATTATATGGTTTTGATAAATTGAAAGGAAATCTATAGAAGAAAATTGTATAATGTAAGGCCAGCCTAAGTATTGCATAATGTGCGCACCTTATGCCATTGTCTTGCAGGTTTTTCCTGTTTTTTAAAAGGTGTGTTTTCCTACCATTTTAATATAAGGACACCTGCCTGTCCAGGGATCCAGTGATGTCCTCATCCAGTTTTCTGGGATTTGTGATGTCCCAGAATGCTTCAGGGTAGGCGAACTTCTGCACAGATCGCTGCAGCCATCTGACTGGAAGTAGACTTGGGTACTGGTCAAAACCTGATATGCCCCCCAAAAAGGTGCCAGTGGGGGGAGCAAACGAGAGTAACTTCTCATTTGGGTGAAGTTCTGCTTCACGTCTGCAAAATACCAGCGCATTTTGCCTGTGGGATGCATGTGACTTTGCAACCCACACAAGTGTGAACCTAGGCTTGGGACTCATACATATGTTGGCACATACTACTCAAGAAATCTGCTTATTTCCACGCCTGGGAATCACGGGTGTTGGCGTATAGCCAACACAAATTAATGGTTGTACACCATTGTGGGCTGCATTCGTACAGAGATGGATGAGCAGCCCCATATGTGAAGGTCTGCACCCACCCATCCTTGTAGGTATGTAACAAAGATGTGCAAACGTAGGTGTACGGCCGTGGCAGCTGAAGGCTTGTCATTGATGGTTGTATGCTGACCCTAGTGATTTCCCATCACAGAAATACAATGAAATCTTGTAGTGTGTGCCCACATGCTTCTGTATGCATGATCCCCTTGTAGAGACAGCATCTCGTGTCATAAGACCTTGATGTTCTGGAGCCCACAGGGTCCCTTCGTCAAGGTGATGTATGAACAATGTTTTTGCTTTGAGTAAGCGAGCCTGTGATGCCCCAAAATTTCCATCTAATAACTTATGAAGCTGTCTTCACAATTGGACATCAGTGGCAACAGCTCATTGGACTTAAACCAAACTCCCACTTTTTTTTTTTTTTTATCTCTGAGGTCTCATCCAAATGGGTGTAATTATCTGTACACCCTTGCTAAGGACTGTCTTTGTCCGCACAGGATGTGTTTTGTATGTTAGCGTGTAGAGACCTCTGTTACACAGTGCCTGCGAGGACACTGCCACTGGTCACAATTTGGCAGACGTGCGGATGCGTGTCCCCAATTGTAAACAATGTGTGTTTGAGGGTGTATGCCCACTTCCCCCATGGCTGTCAAATTGGGACCAGAAGCTTTGTCCATGTATGTAGCCATTGAATCCCATGAATGGGACTGCACACAAATGCATAACACCTGTGCATCATGTGCTGGCAAAGACGGCCCCTTGTACAGATGGGTATGACCTTGTGTATGAGCTCATAGAGATAAATACGCTTTGCATCCCCAAGCTTATCTCTAGCCTGAACTCCATTGAGCTGCAGAGCATGGAATAACATGACCCATAGCTCTTTGGAGTACAATTGGTGGGAGTTTGGGTTAGAGAGGAGCTTGGGGGACACACAAGCTCATCTCTATTCACAATAAATAAACACATTTATTTGGAGTGTTTTATGACTTTGTATCTATTAGGACTGGTATACTGTACAGAGATTTTTAGCCACACAATTTAAAGGATAAGTTCACTTTTTGTAACAAGTTACACCCATATACAGAGTGTACAATGTTGCTGTGCTCCAGTCCCAGCACCGCTATCTGAATGGAAAGGGCTACAAGTCCCATCTTCTACTGCAGCAGATGGCTTGCAGTTATCAATGAACTGTGAGGACACTAGTGAGCGCTCTTGTAGTTCATTGTTTGTTTCTTCCTGCAATTCAATAACTGTCTGCCTGTATGGGCGGTAGGGGCAGACAGCTAAACTCAGTCTGCAGAAGCCTGACAGTGCACCCATTATCCACGGATCGTGAGTGGAATGCTTTACAGGCTGCAGTGTAAATATATAAATGCACTTTTCCTGCAAAATCATGTACTTTTTATACAAAAAAGGGAACTTTTTCTTTCACGATAAAGATTATTCTTAAAATATTACCCCCACCTTTCCTGCCTAACATGGATATAAAAAAAGAATATATATACTTGCCTATTTTTAATCCACTCAGGGTCCTACATATCCAGCTCAGGGAGCAATTGGCAATGGCTGTGTATTTGGCAGCGTCGGTCATGGGCTCTTATGGTCTATCTGTCGGCACTCCCTCCTCTTTCCTGCAGCAGCTGCTCCCTGAGACGGGGAACCCGGAGCTGTGGGATCATGTGACCAGAGTGTATTAAAAATAGGTAAGTACGCATATCCTTGTTTGGCCCTTATGACACCACTTGGCTCCACAAAAGTTGAAAAATCGAAGGAGCCAGGGGAAAAATTATCAGCCAAGTGACTGCAGCCAATCAGCTATCACAGTTCAGTTAATACAATAGCCAGAAACAGAGATTGCTCCATCCATGCTGTTGAATAAGAATGGGGCAATGTATTGACTTCTTCTCTTGTTCAGCAAACATCTATGGCTAGCTTAAGCCTACCCGTAAACTCAAGATGCCTGCTTGGCAGTTGAAAACATTATTTTTTTTCTTTGGACACACCATCCGGCACCCAGATTTGATTATTTTCTTCAACATAAGGATGCCTGCGGAGTGCATAAATGTGCCCCCCCGGTTTGAAAGGTCTCACATATAGCAGGATCATTCTAAAAAAAAAAATCTGTGCTTTGGTCAAATTTCCAAATAACCACTTTGCGTCTGTGCTAAAGGCTGTGTCAGACGGGCGATTTTGTAGCAGCGATTAATCACTGCTAGAAATGAATTCTAGGGACATAATCATGGGCTGTTTATTGACAGGTTATCCTCCTGCTACATCATTATGTTGACATTTGCTGCTACAAATCGCTCTTTCAGTGACTGTAGGTAAGCCATGTAGGTGAATGCAGAGTGATTGCTGTTGGCTAGCTTATTGGTGACATGAAACGCTGCACAATCTTAATCACTGAGCTACAGACCGCTGGAAAATTAGAGATCCCATAAAGAATAACTGATTTCCTTAGCGAGAAATGATTACTGAAAATAACTACTAGAGTGCCATGGCCCTAAGGCTGGCAACGCCATTGCCAGAGAGGGCAACAAAACCACTCTCCTGTTCCTGCTATGTTGCTTCTTCCCTGGCAAGGGAAACTGCAGCATTTCATCTATTGAGGGAGCGACACAGTACAAACAGATGAGTGCTTTATTTATTTATTTTTTCTGTGACAGAATCACTGGTGTGGTATTGGCTTAAAGTAGAAGGAAAGGCTAAACCACAAACTTCAAGATATCTTCCTTTTTTTTTTTTCTTCTATGCAACTACGTGACCGCACCGCTTAATCACCTCTGTGTAAATGTGAAGGGCCAACAACTGGGCTTAATTGCATAGAGCAGTGACATCACCCATTGGTGTCCATAGCTCTAGGCATAGTCAGAGGGAGAGAGCATTCACTCCCATCAGCCACAGAGGAGCTGGAGCTTTGTGATCACATCACATGCATAGAAAAACGTGGGGGGGGGGGGTGGGATTGGGGGGTGCATTTTACTTTGTTTATGGAACAAATTGCTATCTGTGTAAAATAGTTAAAGCGAAGTTCCAGCCTGTAAAAAAAAAAAGTCAGCAGCTACAAATACTATAGCTGCTAATTTTTAATGGGACACTTACCTGTCCAGCGTTTTCACAATGTCGGCACCCCAAGCTGATTTGTCCATCAGGTTTGGGTGCTTCAGGCTTCACAGCCGGCTTCCTGCTGCTCATGAGTGAGTCGTGCTGTGCTTTCTGAATGCCCCCCCCCCCCGTTTTTGGAGACGCACACAGGCCCCAAAATGCAGCAGGGAGCAGGAGGAGGGGCTGGACATGACGCAGATCGCCGTGCGCCAATCTTACCAGGAAGTGGGTGCGGGTAACTGTCAAAACCAGGTACCCCCCCCCATAAAGAGTGCCAAATGTGGCAGTGGAGGGGGAGGATGCGAACAAGCGTAGTTTCCCCTTTTGGGTGGAGCTCTGCTTTAAGTTGCACATACTCTGTGATTACTGCTACATTGTGTAGCTTACACCATAGGGAGCCATATATTCTGCTTACAGATGAATTGCTAGATTTTATGATAGGATAGTTGAGCTTCCAAAAAAAGTACCCTAATGCTTTGTTTTATGTGGTATGGTGAAAGCAAAGGATGCAACTGATTGCATTGGTTGTGACAGGCTGGTATTGCACCTGTTACAGTAACGCTGTATCTTTACAGATAAGCATGTAAGGGTGAAATGCGTCAGTGGGCTCGATCGGGATTTTGCAGCATGTACTTTTCAGCTGAATGCTTGTTGGGGGATGGGGCATCACCGTGGTGCTGCACCTTGCTTTTGGATTGTTTGCATAGAGCGGGAACAGGCTCAGGTAACTGGCACCCACTGTATCCACAATGGAGGGCTGTCGTCAGTGCTTTGGGAGCATTGAGGCTGTCTGTGATCAACAAATTGTAAAAGAGGTTTGTTTTATGTAGAATAGCACCCCAAAGCATAGTAGGTGTCAGTGGACCAGCAATGAAGTGCACCACAACAAGCATACCGTGCTTTGTGATGGGCTGTTTGTAAAAATAATAAAATAAAAGTCCATAATTTTATTGCTGTGAGTTGGCAGCCAATTCTAAATAAATATCCAAATTAATAAGATAATCATGATAGGTGTTGGTGCATTTTGCCCCTGGCTGCTTGTTTTTCTTAGTAATGTGCAGTCTATGGCCACCCCGAAGACCACATCATTAAATGGTTGCAAAGTTTCTCTTACAAGCAATTGTTCAGATTGGAGCAATTGCATTCAGTGGAAGGGCTGTGTCATAGCAATTCCAGTGATTTTGTAGCTCAGTTAAGCAATCCAATTGTATGCAGTATCATTTTGTGAGATTTGACTAAATTGGCATGTTTTAAGCCCTGTGCACATGGGCCAAATATCGGCCAGTTCAACAGAAGCCGGCCGACATTCAGCCCCTGTGTACAGCAGCCTGTCCAGCTTCTGTCAAAGGGGCATGACTGAAAAATCTCTGCCGTTGGGCATTTGATCAGTGCTCTCAGCCAATGGCTGACCCGTCCCCATGTCAGAACACAAGGGCTCAGTGGGGAGATCACTGATCGTTAGTACAGCGAGCGTCTAATTTTTTTTTTTTGTTCGGCCCACTGGGTTGAGTGGGAAAAAAAAGCTGATATTGTGTACCTAGCTTAAGCTGTCAGTTCAGCTCAGCGTAGGGATCTTTTATTTTCATTTTTTCTTTTTTTTTTCTTTAATGACCTTCTCAAGTCTGTATTTGCATATCCAAAGCACTCCCACCCCTCACATGGCCTCCCCCAGGCTCTCTGATAGGTAGTTCTTGCTTTGAGCATTGCAGTGTATGCAGTTGATGGTGTCAGATGTGGGGCGCAATTAGGAGGACTTCTGGATGAACTAGAGTAGTTTATTAAAATTGAATAGGAAGTTTTGCTACCTTCATAGTGCAATACCTGCTAGTCTCCTAGTTCTTTTTAATGACGTGACATATTTAAGTGCATAGTACAACGTGTACTTCTGGTTCTGTCAGAAATGACGTGCATTGCTGAATTGAGGCCAGCTATGTAATACCAAGATGCAGTTGTAAAATTGTATTTATCTCACAGGCCTCTTTTTTTTTTTTTTTTGCCGGTAGTGTGCTTAGACTTGTAATTCTACCGTCATTGCCTCATTTCAAAATATTACACAAAGCAAGTCTGAACAAATCTCCTTAAAGCAGTATTCTGTCCTCCACCTCCAAAAATTAAGTCAACAGCTGCACATAGTCTAGCTGCTGACTTTTAATATTAGGACGCTTATTTGTCCTGGAATCAAGTGATGTCGGCACCGCATTGGCTGTTGGGTGCTGCCATTGCCGGTTATGGGAACCTGGCAATGAAGCCTTGCGGCTTCATGGCTGGGTCCCTACTGCGAAGTGCGCTGCGCTCTTACTGGCCAGGAGCATGGAAAGGATGGGGGTCGACCTGATGTACTTCGCTGCAGGGATGTCTGTAAGAAGTGGGGAACAGGCTAACTGTCAAAAACTGGTACCTCCTAACCCCGCCCACCTGAAAGGTGCCAAATGTGACACTAGTGGGGGGAGGAGACATATAAGTGGAAGTTTCCCTTTAGGGTGGAACTCTGCTTTTAACTAGTGGTTTGAAATTATTTGTTTTGGATCTAATGTTTGAGCTGTTTTGGACAGCTGTAAGTTAGAGCTGCACGATTAATCGAAAGTGTGATCTTTTTCCCTTCCCAATCCTCAAAACAGCATGTCAGGATTCTTTCAAAAAAGTGCAGAGAGTTCTCACAGCTGGGAAAAAAATAATAAAAAAAAGTTTTCACAACACTTTGGCTCATTTATCAAAGGAAAGAACTGCAGCATATAAATGAGGGAAGTAAAGCCAGCAGCTACAAATACTGCAGCTGCTGACTTTTAAAATAATGACACTTAACCGCCCAGCGCGCCAGCGATGTCGGCACCCGAAGCCGATCTCTCGATCGTCTCTTGGGTGCTGCCGCCGCCATCTTGGGTATGGGAATCAGGAAGTGGAGCCTTGCGGCTTCATTTCCCGGTTCCCTACTGCGCATGCACGAGTCGCGCTGCGCAATAAGGATGCACCCCCCTCCCCCCTGAAAGGTGCCAATTGTGGCGCCGGAGGGGGGGAGGGTTCCAATGAGTGGAAGCTCCACTTTAGGGTGGACCGCCGCTTTAAAGACCAACCCTTTTCTGACATTTGTTGCTTACAAGTAAAAATCATTATTACCTGCTAGAAAATTACTTGGAACACCCAAACGTGATTTTTATATATATATATATATATATATATATATATATATATATATATATATATATATATATATATATTATAATTTTTTTTTTTTTAGCAGAGACCCTAGAGAATAAAATAGTGGTTGTTGCAATATTTTATGTCACACCATTATTTGTGCAGTGGGTTTTCAAATGCAATTAAAAATACACTTTAATGAATTAAAAATAAAAAATAAAACAGTAAAGTTAGCCATTTTTTTTTTGTATAATGTGAAAGGTGATGTTACACCGAGAAAATCGTGAGCAAAAAAAAGTGATTCTCATTTTAGCCAGAATTGTGCAGCTCTACTGTCAGTGGAAGCAGAGACCTCCTAGCCCCTAGAATTATACTAGTTTATACTTACTAAATTCTGCATGGACTTGCTGAAATAGAACATAATGAAGTCTGTTTTGCGTGGCGCTTATTTTTTTTTTTTTAATCTTTAAATTGAAGTGTCACAATATGGCACTTCATTCCACTCTATGCACTGTAGCTTGTTGCAATGGACCTCATCTCATTGATGAGGTGTATACAGGGCACATAGAAAGCAAATTGATTCAAATGCTGTGCATGTGGATTACGCTGTCAGCGCCTTTGCTGCAACACTGGGCTCAGAGCTACCATGACAGAAGAATAAGCGCATTCGTGGGATTTTGAACTTGGGAGCTCATTCTCTTGCGATGGTGGAGGCGAGCTTTACCAGCAGAGCTAGCTGAAGCATCCTAGCCACAGGGCAGGACAGGGGAACGCCGGGTGTGAGTTGGCCTGAGTGCTTCTCCGTCATTCAGGAGAAGACTTGTATTTTTATCAATGAAGACCAGGCTTTTTTTGGTTGACTGAGATGGAAACTGTGACATCACCCGTCTGTCTCTTCACTTCGCCTTGTATTCACGGATAGAAATACAAGGCTTCTTCTGAATGGGGGGGAAGCACTTGGCTGTCTCCCTTTTAATACCTTCAGCAGAAGGGAAGTCTTCTGTACTGCATGTTGCTAATGCTACTAAAGTACTCTGCAGCCTTTACGGTGGCCATAGTTATGTAATGGGAATGGTTCATTTGGTCTGACTTGATCCAAGCAATCCATTTCAAGTAAAATGTAAGCTGGCATTCTACATTAAAATTACGATCATTTAGTCTAGGACAGGTAAATGGCTCATGCACATTGGTACACAATAACCTGCATTCAGTTGATACGTTATACAGACCTGAAAACAGTAGAATTGTATTTTGTCTTATTCACTCTGCTTAGTGTTTAGCTATGTAAACTCGAACTATAAAAATTTGCATTCAAAGTCTGATTTTGATTGTGTTCTCTGTTTTATGCGTGTAAACGTTTGTGCTAATGCTTACATACATAGACTTTGTGCTATGGCCTAGCCCTAGTGAATTCAGCCTCTAACCTGTCCGCCTTTTAGGATATACCTGAAGCTCACTTATTCAGGGAAGCCTATCCCACACCCACCTAAGAACTGTCCCGGAGCCACCCCCATCAAATCATCCCCCACAACTACTACCTTTAGTATCGTTATCCCCTTCTTTTAGAATGTAAGCTCTACGAGCGGGGCCCTCCTGACCCTTATGTATTGTGCTGTCCCCCCTCTATGTTGTAAATCGTGTAAACTGTTGGTGCTATATAAATCGTGTATAATAATTCAGAATCAACATATAAATATCAGTATGGAGGCAGCAGTGCAGGTGCAAAACGACCTTGACCTTCAGCCATTCTGGCATAGAATGTATGCATCTCAGCTCATACAGACATAAGTGGGCGAGTTCAGATGTTCTACAGACAACGTTACAGGGAATCTTGCTGACAGCAAATCGTCCTTGCGGCCTAACACTAGCTGTGTGGAATGGGTCATGTGTGCATCACTATGTAGAGTTGCCAATCTCTGATGCATTTTCACTTCTGTAGAATGGAGGCGTATTCTCCGTGGATCTTGCTCCCCCCCCCTCCTCCTCCTGTGTTCTGTGTAGTGGATCCGTCCCTCTACAGTAGTGGACATTCAGTATTACAGTCCAAGTAAATGGGTAAAAAAGACTTCATTTTTTTATTTTTTTCTCTTTTCGGTTGATGCATGGTTTCTTGTTCACACAGGTCCACACATCTATCAAGATTTTTATAGCATACAATGCAAATGCAGCATTAATGCTTTCCTGGCTCACAGCGCTCATCCCTTCTCTCCAAACATGTATTTGTTTATAAGCTGCTCAGCAACAGACCTGGAAAAAATACCACATTGCATCCTGTGTAAGAAGGGACAGTTGTTGAGTTCATAGTACCACAGCAATAATGTGCCTTGGCCTTTTTTTTTTTTTTTTTTTTTCTTTTGCAGTGGAATTTTCCATGCGGCTGATCCTAGTTTTGGTATATACTTTTATGGAGTGTGATGAGGATTTCACTGATTGAATAATATAGCGTAATGATGTTATCTTTACTTTTTGTTACCAATACAATGAGGTTGGATGCATGTCATGTTCATACTGGGTTCTTCCTCAAAATTTGGTATAAGGCAGGGGTGCCTAACCATTGGACATGTGGCATGCAGCGCCTTCTGATGTGGCCCACCAAGTCTTGCCTGAAGATGGTGGGTCAGCAAGCCCAGATCGCGGGTTCCCGACCCACCATCTCTGAGCATCAGCGTGAAGAACGAAGCTGCCACTAGAGGAAGCAGAGCCGATGCTTCCTGTATAGCGCCGGCTCCTTCACAGGCGAAGTGATACCAAATGTACTCCACCTGTGACAAGAAGCATCGGCTCTGCTCTCTACTGCAGCCACATTCTTCTGTCACACTAATGTGCAGGAACCCGCAATCTGAGCCAGCAGCCAGCACTGCCACAGCCACCAGTACCCGCCAGCAGTACCAGCCCTGGGGGACAGCAGCAACCAGCTGCAGGAATCCTGAGGACCCAAGGAATTCTGGCGGACCCAATCGGACGCTCCATTCACCTCTATAGAGTGGCAGATGTAAACAGAAGGGAATCTGTCTGGGCAGATCAGAGGGTGGTGTGGGCTGCATCTGTGTCTGCTCTACATATGAGGAGTGGACACAGACCTGCCATCCGCTCGCTATGCTCATTGTGGCCCGTGACCTGTTACCAAGTCGCTAAAGTGGCCCTCGCTCCTCAAAAGGTTGGGCACCCCTGGTATAAGGGATAGTGAAGAATCCTGTGTAAACGGTTGCCTTTTAAATTTTAAAACTAGCCCAATGCTTGCTCAAAATCAGCCAGGTATAGGGAAGACCTCTTTGAAAGTTGGGCTAAAGGTATAAACCCCTAACTGTAGTAAATATTAAATATGTATCTGTTTATTAAACAGATTTTTTTTTTTAATTCTATCTGTTTACACTTAAGATTTGTAAATGGTGTGAGATGTACAAAGTCTTTACAGTGGTTAGAAACCGTATAACAAAAGGGCTCATTTACAAAGGCATGCAGATGTGGTATAGATTTGTGTGCAGCGGTATAGAAGGCTATGAGCCCATTCACCCAGCAACATTGAGCAGCAATTAACAACAACAAAAAAAAAACTTTGCTCAGTCTATATTTAGATCGGATTTTAGACTACATGTGTAATCCTTTTGTGCTGTTTTCATGCACTGCCGCTCCTCATGGTCCACATAACACTATGTAGTCAGCACGCTGCTGTTTACACACTATTGATGTTTACATCTCTCTGAATGAAGTTGCACTTTCACAGATTGACCTTCAGTCACTCAGCTTTGTGCATAAGGATTTAGAGAATTGGTGGTCTGTGCAGCTGTGTTCTGTTTTAGGCTTCATGCACATGGATCTTGCAAAACACAAATTATACAGATGTTCAGTGTTTTATTTTTTATGCCTGTAAGTTCCGGTTAGCACAGGGGCGACCCGTTAGCCACCTGACAAGTTGTACTCCATGCAGTGCAATGCAACCGTTCTAATAGGAGCAGCTCAAGTCGCTCCAACTTAGAGAGAGGTTTCTGCACTACTTTGGAAAGACTTCAGTGCAGCTTGCATTGACTTCGGTTAAAGAAGTAGTTTGCAAGCCGCACTGTGCGGGGAGGCTTCAGAGTTGGACGACTTTGAAGCCGCCTGTGTGTGAACTGCCACTCAAAGCTCTTCTGTTAGCCTATGTGGCCATGCACATACGTTTACAGGTGTATTCAAAGAGATGCGTTTACAGGCAGGGGAAATAAAAAAAAAAAGTGTTCTTAGAGCAGCTTTTGAACAGAAAAAACGCATGTACATAAACGGCCAAATGTGAAAGTGTATTCCTATGGGCAGAAATTCTTTTTTTTTTTTTTTTTTTTTTTTTTTTCTGGCCAGTATAACGCCATATGTACATAAACGTGTGTACTTATTATAATATAGACATTTTTCCGCCTACTTCTGAAACTAGTTTCATGAGCCCAAGTGCGTGAGGCTTTACTGTTGTAGGTGGATAGAAAGCAATGCCTTTCTGCATCTCTCTTTTAAAGGATAAGTACCTTGCAGCAAAAACAAGTATTTTTTATTTTTTTTTCCCCCTAAGGAGGTTGGAAAGCATTGCACCTGTGATCAGTGGATCGGGACGCAATTCCAGCCTCCTGCAGACAAGCTCTGCAGACTTCAGCCTGTACCTTCCTACGGGCTGTCTGTTTACAAGCTGCAGGGCATTTGGATTAACTACGAGGCCGCTCGTCATCAATCTTGCAGTCTATTCAAAACTACAAGCTGTCAGCCGCAATGGATGAAGGTAGTTGTAGTTTGAGGATGAATGACACAGCTGTGTGGGCAGAGCCCTGCATGGCCAAATTATTTTCAAATGGGGAAAGTGAAAATATGGGGTTAAAACAGACAGGTTTCTCCCCCTCACCCCCTGTCAAATGGCTCTGAAAAGAGATCTGAGTGCAAATCATTTTTTAGAGAGCAGCGGTTTAGACACAAGTGTAAAGCTAGGCTAAGACCTCATGCACATAGATGTTTGCTAAAAACTCCTCACTCAGTCATAAAATCCCCTGGCACTTTCCCATGCCCAGGATGCTGCCTACGGCCATTAGTACAAATGGTATGTTTGGGGAAATTTTCCGTACACGCATATGCGGGTAAACTGATGCAGAAATGTTCTGCGCATACATGACCACGGCCGGTCACTTGTATTGGCCACTGCACGGGCACGGAGAAGCATCAGGGATTTAACATTTGAGGAGTATTCAGGTAATAAAGGTCTGTACGTGAGGCCTGGTACTTGCCATACCCCTCTACCCCTTTGTGTTGTAGTGAAAGCAAGCACTTCTCAAGTAATGTGACTTTCCTCCTATTAATACACATAGTCCTCTCCCCATCTGTGTGACTAGTCAGGGATTCTCACATCCTCTGTGACCTCTCCCAACCAGACAAATCTAGGGATTTCTATCCCATCCAAGTATGAGAAAAAGCAGAGAGCCGTCTGTGGAGCGGATGCGTGCTTCCACCACCCCCAGCAATTTCTTCCTGTGGGGAGGTCCTCCTTTTATTAGCATGTACATTGTGCTTGAATCTTTACCCCTCTACCCCACCCCCCTCCAGTAGCATCACTGCATCCTTTCAGCACATCCTCTCCTTGTGAAGGATCTGACAAAGCACATCGGTCACGGAGGCTTAACCCTTTCATGGAGCAGACGGTGCCTGCGTGATGTGCGGTGCAGTAAATGTAACGCTGTTCTCGATCCTTCAAATTGTTGTGTGATCATCTGAGAGATGAAGAAGTTGTCCCGGGCATGTTGTTACATGGTTGATTTCAGATCGTGCCCAGGGGTGAGAAGATTGAGACACGGCTCCTTCCTGTTTCAGCGGAACTAGGAACTCTGGGAGGGCGGTGCAGGATTTCGGTGAATGGCAGCTGTGTTGACGCACGCAGTCGATGTTCCTGAAGTTTTCTCCGAGAGCTGTTTTTCTGGGTAGCTTTTCTCACATGAAGTCAGGTGCTTGTTATGATGCATTTCACTACTAATGTTTGCATTCAGTAAATCTTTACATCTGCGTATCTTTTCACAAGCATCTGTTATTGATAGGAAGACGTCTACATGTGTTGGAGATCTTCAGTTGTTGTATCGTGGTGACTGGGGTTGATGCATTGTTCTTGGCCTTTTGTCATCCAGGCTTGTCTTTAGAACCTGTCAGATCTGTTGTGTTGGAGGAAAGGGATATTTGAAGAAAATGGTTATAAATTCTTTTTCTGTACATGTCATTTTTTTTCTGCAGTTTAGTTTGTGACATTTTGGGATAATTTTGACTCCATGAAGATCATGTGATCTGGGTGTCCTGATGCATTTTCTGGTGTCTTGGATCTTTCCTCCTGGTTAGGACTGTGTCCATCAGGCATTCAAGTGAGGCAAAGAGCAACCGATCAGAATTCATCTTTCACTGGTCAGGCGCTGGTAAAACTCCAATCTGGTTGCTGCGATTTATGAAACTTTGCTATTTTTTTTTCTTTATTCTCCATGGAATATGCCTGGAAATCTCCCATCAGCACAAATGTCTGGTTTGTAGGGAACGGACAATGAAGGGTCTGATGGTCTTCTGATTTTTCATGGCTAATGAGGCCAGGTGAAAGTGTTCTATCATGTTTAGTGGAGACAAAGGATATTTTTTTTGCATGTACCAAGTGCCATTCTCATGTGAGTCTGTTGATCTATGAGTTGGTTTTTACATATTTTTTTTTCCTCCCCTGTAGAGCCTTTTAAAGGAGTTGTGGGAGCCTTTTTTGCTTGTGTTTTTATTTTTACTACTTCCCAGAGGCAGAGAACTTCTGCTTTTTGTGTGTAGCTGGGGGTTAAAAAAAAACGAACCTAAAACACAAGTTAAAGCAAACCTGTCATGCGAGGAACAGAAAAAAAACTCCATTCACGCCCTCCAGTACCTTAAATGACCCTTGGTACAGCTGCTTACTAGCCCAAATCTGACTGTTTACCCTTGTGCTGCCTTTTGATTTAATAATTTTTGCACACAGTAAAATATCCATTTTAGGCCTAATTACTTTCCAAAATATTATGAATTTTCTGAAAGCAGGGACCCTGTAGAATTAAAATATTGGCAGTCGTAATATTTTTTATGTCTTGTTAGATTGGTGGAATTGTTTATCAAACCCATAGTATTGGTAAAAAAAATTACACTGAAATATTTTTAGTGCTTGCAAACGCAATTTAATCCTTTTTTTTTTTTTTTTTTTTTTTTTTTTTTTAATATACATTACAAAAAAAAAGTTGTGTTGAGTAAATTTAGTTAATAGTGACTGGGCCTAAAAGTATCGCTCTTACTCAAGCATGCACAGCAATGCGTGGCACAGTTGCTGCTTCATACAAAAGTACATGCGTTTGTGTGTGTCTGTATATGGGAGCTTAAACATTTTTTTGGGGTGTTTTTTTATTTTTTAATCTCTTTAACTAAACATGAACTTTTTTTTTCATGCTAGTCTCCTATAGAAAATGTAAAGGTTACAAAAAATTTTGTACAACAGAATACAACCTCTGAAGTGATGCAATGTATTGCCTTGGGTTTTTTTTTTTTTTTTTTTTTTCCCTAGACGAATACTGTACTGATTTAAAAAAAAAAAAAAAAAAAAATTGTTCTGGTATCGTATGAAGAACATTTTTATTTTTTGATACTTTTGTACGCACTGCCGTGATCGGCTCTCAAAGGCTATGTACTAATCAGATTATTGTACGATTGCTCTGAAAGCGGTATTCTTCCAATTTTCTGATCTTGTGTACTTGGCATTAGACTCCTACTGTCGCCTCTGTGCTCTTTTGAAGGTAATTAAGCACAGATTGTGCTTAATTAGCTTCTTCCCTGGCCTTCCCTTCCATGGTGACTGAACCTGGACGTGTGATCAGGGCTGATTGCTTCTGGTATCATCTCTCACAGCTGGTCTGCTGACGCTCTGGCAGGATGGTTCCAGATACCAAGGAGAAACCACAGCATGGTTCACTTTCTCAAGAAAGCAGACAGTCCACTGAGAAAATGGAAACAAAGGCTGATTGCTAAAGCAGTCAGGAGTCTAATTATAGGTTGGTTCTGCTTCTTATGTAAGCTTTACACCGATGGCAGGAAAAGGGTTAACATCACGATCCCTATGGGTATAGGGCACAATTGAAACTTTCCTTGCCCGATGTAGCCTGTCGTACAGCTCTGTCATGTGCAATACTACATTGGGGTAAAGGGTATTCTAATACCAACCATATCTGGTACATTTTGGACGCGCTGGCGATATTCAGGACAATGGGGGGGAGGGGGAGCATGAATGAGAACAGCGGATGGTAGTGTTGATTGTAATTTTAAAGTAAAACTCGCTGTCCCATAAAAACTTGCGGCAGCCCTTCATTATTAGTGTATCTGCACTTAGTTCCATGGGTGCAAAAAAGTTCACCCAAAGTTCATACATTTTTGGAAGCTTTTGGGAGTTTATCAAATGTTAACCTGCTGTACTTGTACTTGTGTGTGTCTTATTTTTATTTTTTTCTCGCAAAAATTGGGAATACAATTTGTTTCCATTGTCATGGGCCGTTTTGCTGTATTGCTGCTGTAAGGATTGCATTCATTTAAAATGTGTCCACTTACAGGGCTGACTTTCTTAGTGGCTTAACCGGCCCAACATTGATATCTGGTTAATATTGATATTTGGATGGTGGACAGTTAAAGTGGTTCTAAAGGCAGAACATTTTATACCTTCAGTGCATTTCCTGTCTCGATCCAGCACTGTGCCCGTCTGAAGCAGTATTGCTCTCCGTTCCTCTCCTTACTTGGCGCCTGCTGCTGTCAGTCAAATCAAATGGGGAGTGGGGGCAGGGCCAAGCTGCTCTGTCTGTATATAGATGCACACAGCCTGGCTTAGGAGTAAGCCCTTACATGTGCCCCCATATTAAGCAGTTGCTATGGGGGCATCAATGAGAAGAGGAGGAGCTGAGAGCAAGGGTGGGGGATCCCAGAAAAGGAGGTTCAGGGTCGCTCTGTGCAATAACATTGCACAGAGCAGGTAGGTATAACATGTTTATTATTTTATAAAAAAACATAATTTAACCTTTTTAACCACTTCAGGGGCCTATTCACATTGCATTGGGGTAACATGTAGGACATTGCCATTTATTTTTAATGGCACCTTTAAAGCAGTAGTAAACTCAATACAACAAATCTACAGTAAACTTAATACCACAAAATAATGCAGTTATAAACACAAAGGGATAGGCTAGAGTGTCATGTCAATGATCTTACTATTTTTTTTGTTCAGCTTGTTGTTGTTGGTCTGTTCTGGCCTAAGCAGCTGCCATCTTTGCAGAAGCTTCCCAATGCCTTCCCCCAACAGTACTTCCACTCTTATGCATGCGACACGGCGGGAATCTCATGCATGCGTGATAAAAATATACCAAGCCATCGGGTTCATGTGCGGTTTCAGGAACAAATCATTCTCTGCACTTAGTTGGCTTACACTGTGCCAAAGAAATACAATGACATAAATGCAGCAGGTAATGTGCCAATAGATGGCACACTCGGTGGATTTACAGTCTGTTTGAGTGACATAATGGACAGGAGGAGAGGGCAATATCTCAACGGTGCATCTTAAAGAGGAAGTAAACCCTGATGGGTTTACTTCCTCTTTTTTTCCCTGCAAAGGTAAAGCATAATGGACTACTATGCATCGCATAGTAGCTCATTATGTGTCACTTACCTGACACAGGAGCCAGCGAAGTCGCCGCTGATCCCTGTAGTCCGCCGCGTCCATCTTGCTGGTGGCGTCTCGCAGCTCCGACCAATGACAGCGGCGAAGCCGCGATGACGTCACTCCCGCGCATGCGCACGGGAGTCGCGCCTCGCAGCTCCGCCGCTGTCATACGGCGAGGCCGCGATGACGTCACTCCCGCGCATGCGCACGGGAGTCGACAAATTTGGCAAATCCATTCTTGGATTTGCCGCATTTAGTGCGCATGCGGGCCGCTGTCTACGGCGCATGCGCCGTAGACAGCGGTGCCCATTTTCGGGCAAATATCTCCTAAACCATATAGGTTTAGGAGATATTGCTTGGACCTACAGGTAAGCCTTAATCTAGGCTTACCTATAGGTCCAAGTTGTTTGGAAGGGTTTACTTCCTCTTTAAAGACCCTACTAGTAAGGCTTGGCCATACATTATTCAATTTTCCTTTTAGATTTGCCAAAACCAAGTAAAATGAAATCAGCCCTGAACACTTTCAATTTGTATGCAATTGGGCAGGCCCTTGTACTACATAGTTTAAGGTAAATTTAAAGGAAAATGAATAAGAAAATTGTTCTGTAATTGCCCGGTTCATGCACCTGCTGTAATTTCCTGAAAATGCAATATGGCTACCCGGAGGTGTTCTGTACACAGAATATTCCCCCCCCCCCCCCCCCCCAGATTTATTTCCTGCTTGTGTGATTGGCTCACTAATTTTCCCAGAAGTCTGCTGAAATTCAGCTGTAGGTCCTTGTAGAACTCCAGGATTTATAGGAGTTTTATTGCTGTAGTTCTCTATAATCTTCTATCAATGAACTATCTGCTGACGTTCTTATTGCTTATAGTCAAAAATTTATTTTGAAGGTATATAATAGCCCTTTTACAATGTGTATGGATGTGAGGGTGTGACCAGTCCATGTAATTAGTCTTGATGAAATGTGTTCTTGCAAACGCATTTGTGCATGATGGCAACTATATTTGGCCATTACACATAAAGTGTTGGCTTCCTATTTAGTAGTACTGCACATTGGTTTTGTATCACTGCCACTTTGTCTCAGTTCAGGTCTGACCTTAATGGGAAGCGCTTTATTTAAGGCTGGCTGTAATTACCGTTGTCTAACTCCAACAAAGCAATTGGGACCCTTTCACACTGATGAGCTTTTGATGCGCTTTGTGCAGCTTTAGGGCCCTTTCAATAAGGAAAAAAAAGCATTCAAACACTCTAAGGCTAGATTCACACTAATGCGGTATGGGAAACGCTGTGACCTGTGCTCATTTCCCGCACCATATTGAAATTGCACTGTCCTTACTATCTGCAGCGGGTGCCAGTGCAATCTCAACAATACTGCAAATGCAGTGCATTTGCTGGCACTGGATCGTATAATAATAAAAAAAAGCGATTTGGTTGCAGTACGGTTCCAAATTTCTGCATCTTTTGGTTTGATGCAATTTGAGCCCATTTAAAATGCACCAAATCTTATGTGAATTTAAATGGAATTCAGTAAGATTCTTGTGCTATTGACACGCAGTTTCACATTGTGAACCTAGCCTAAATGTTATGTTTTTTGATATTGTAATAACTGTTTTAATATTTTCTTTTCAGGAGCTGGTGGAGGCAATGATATTCAGTGGTGTTTTTCTCAGGTGAAAGGAGCTGTAGAGGATGATGTTTCAGAAGGTAGGTTCTCCTCCTTTTCCAATTACATTATGAAGTGCAATTACTTAGATTTCTGTGAAAAGGTTAATTGAAAAATGACTTTCCCATCTCTAAATTAATTTTGTGTCCTTGTCAACAGAATCCTCAAAAATTGTGTTTGTGTTTTTTTTTTTTTTTTTTCCCTTTTATCTGTAGGGTAGCTAGTATAGGTGTTGCAAGGGGGATGCAAGCTGTTTTAACTACTTCAATACTGAGCACTTTCGCCCCCTTCCTTCCCAGACCAATTTTCAGCTTTCAGCGCTCACACTTTCAATGAGAATTGCGCGGTCATGCTACACCAAATTACATTTTTAGTTTGTTCTCACAAGTAGTATTTATTCATGACTCCATGTTTGTTTTTTGTATTTTCTGTGGGGTTTTTTGTGATACAAGTAAAAAAAGAGCGGAAATTTGGGAAAAAAAACAATTTTCTTTTTTTTTCTATTTTAAGAGATCCAATAAAATCAAATTTTGTCATACATTTAAGCCAACATGTATTCTGCTACATGTCTTTGGTAAAACAAAAATCCCTTTTAAGTGTACATTGTACAATAATTGGTTTGTGTGATCATGGACAGGTGTGCGCAGAGGATCTTGTACAGATGTGTGCAAATGATCATTGGGACATGTGATTTTACTGTTACATATGTGGGACGGGTGTTTTTACTGTGTGGGGACATTTTGGGGACTTGTGTGTTTACATTGTATGGGGACTGTGATCGGTGTGTAAAACGCTGCAAAAAAAATAAAATAAACAGCTTCTACTCGCTGATCACCGGCTGCAGCGATCTGCTCTCCTCTCTGGCAATTTCAGAGTAGAGGAGAGCCGATCGCCTAGCAACCGGCTCTGTATTTACATCACATGATGGCTGTGATTGGACACAACTGGCATGTGATCGGGGTGGCCAATCACAGAGCCCTCCTGCCAATTGGAGATGTGCCGTGTCCGGGTGACACGAGTGCATCAGGGACGCGCCACTGTGCATGTGTGCGATCCCCCTCCTTCTGAGGGACATTCCCGAACGTCCACTCAGGAGGAAGCGCCCACCTGGCCGTATATGTGCAGTGGCTGGGTGGGAAGTAGTTAAGGTTAGTTTTTAGCCTAGTATTCTACATTAGGGCAGCTATGGACAGGAGTACTACAGTTGTGCTCAAGTTTGCATATACTGACATATAAAATGGTGAAATATTGATTTTGAAAATGACTGATCATGCCAAAAAAAGATGTATTTTATTTAAGCATAGTGATCATATGACGCCATTTATTATCGCATAGTTGTTTGGCTCCTTTTTTTTTTTTAATCATTAACAGAAATCGCCCAAAATGGCCTGGATCAAAAGTTTATATCCCCTGGATTGTTTGGTCTTGGTACAGCCACACACGGTGACACGCACAGGTTAAATGACAATTAACCAATTAAGGACCAAGCCAATATTTTACACTTGGTGTTTACAAGTTAAAGCGGGAGTAAGCCGTTTTTTTTTTTTTTTTTTTTTTTTTTTTTAAAGCCAGCAGCTACAAATAATGCAGCTGCTGACTTTTAAAATAATGACACTTACCCACCCAGCGCGCCCGCGATGTCGGCACCCGAAGCCGATCTCTCGATCGTCTCTCAGGTGCTGCCGCCGCCATCTTGGGTATGGGAATCAGGAAGTGGAGTCTTGGGGCTTAATTTCCCGGTTCCCTACTGCGCATGCACGAGTCACGCTGTGCAATAAGGATGGCCCCCCGCTGTCTCTGGGATCCGTGTGTTTCCCAGCAGACAGCGGGGGACCTTCGGAAAGGGGCGTAGTTTCTGCAGAAAGGGGCGTAGCTTCTGCAGATATCTATGCTGGAAGTGGGTGCAAATACCTGTACTGTACAGGTACCTGCACCCCCCTCCCCCCTGAAAGGTACCAATTGTGGCTCCGGAGGGGGGGAGGGTTCCAATGAGTGGAAGCTCCACTTTAGGGTGGAGCTCCGCTTTAAAATCCTTTTTTTTTCTTCTCCTTTATCATTATCCCATGCACAAGTTTGAGAGAGCCATTCTATTTACTTCGCATCACCCCTCCTTTCTTCTCCAGCTCTCCCAGGATTGGCTGCTCCACACCTCAGCATGATTGGGCATGCTGAAGTCATGTGGTGACTTTCCAGGGTTTTGACTGGATTTTAATGATCATGGGGTGTAATCCACAAGACCAGCAGAAGTTCAGTGCAAGAAATATCAATGCCTGGCCAAGGGCAGTGGGCAGTCTACTGACATCACAACACTTCACAACTGCAGGAGGCATGTATATCCTCATAGATGAACACTATGGAAGTAATTTAGTAATGATGAGTGGGTTTACATTCACTTTAAAAGCAATAAAAAAATGAAATTGTCCCTTTTAAGGCTTTTGGGCCAAAGTGACGTTTGACATCGCTCTGGTCCTCCAAGGGCATAGAATCGAGTGGGGGCTATCATGCCCTCACTCGAACTCCTGCTGATCAGGCCACAAGATCGGATCATCTCCGTCGCTTCAAACGGCTCTGGTAAGTGGCAGAGATCTTTGAGACGTGGAGGGGCACCTCTCCCATTGCCCATGAAAGTGATCGTGTCGCGAATTCGCCACTGAGACCACTTTTATGTGAAAGAGGACCACTTTCTGTGGAGAAAAATACCATTGTTATGGTATTTACCATCAGAGTAGCAACTTATATCCACGGTGGGCGGTCCGCTCCGTAAGTGGTTAAAGGTCAACTTCCCACATTTGTGGCTTTTTACATTGGAATTACTTTCTGTGTATAAATAGTCAATAAGTTTGTTGGCTCTCACGTGGATGCACTGAGCAGGCTAGATACTGAGCCATGGGGAGTAGAAAAAAGAACTGTCAAAAGACCTGTGAAACAAGGTAATGGAACTTTATAAAGATAGAAAAGGATATAAAAAGATATCCAAAACCTTGCATATGCCAGTTCAATTGCTTATTAAGAAGTGAAAGGTTTGGGGATTGATGCCAAGCCCAGGTCAGGCAGACCAGGAAAGATTGTAGCCACAACTGAATTGGATACAAAGAAAAATCCATAGGTAATCTCAGGAGAAATGCTCTGGAAAAAGACTGCATGTTTGTTTCAAGGAGCACTATACGACAATACTTGGAACAAAAATGAGCTGCATGGTCTAGTTGCCAGAAATAAGCCTTTACTCCAGATTACAGTGTGCTAGAAGCTGTAAGGTGTTGGCAGGCATATAACCTGGACGTTTTTAGTGGCATTGGCGCAGTAAAGGCTTCTTTCTGTCAACTCGACCATATTTGTTCAAATATCCCATTTATGATTTTTACCTATAGGTAAGTCTATACAGTGGGGATCGAAAGTTTGGGCACCCCAGGTAAAAATGTGTATTAATGTGCATAACGAAGCCAAGGAAAGATGGAAAAATCTCCAAATGGCATCTAATTACAGATTAGACATTCTTATATATCAAAAAAGTTAGATTTTATTTCCATCATTTACACTTTCAAAATTACAGAAAACAAAAAATGGCGTCTGCAAAAGTTTGGGCACCCTGCAGAATTTATAGCATGCACTGTCCCCTTTGCAAAGCTGAGACCTGCCAGTGTCATGGATTGTAATCAATCATCGTCTGACATCACCTGGTCTTCCCAATCTCCAAAGGTTTTAAATGGCCAGACTCATCTGACCTTGCCCCAACAATCAGCACCATGGGTTCTTCTAAGCAGTTGTCTAGAAAACTGAAAATAGTTGACGCTCTCAAAGCTGGAGAAGGCTATAAGAAGATGGTAAAGCGTTTTCAGATGTCAATATCCTCTGTTCGGAATGTAATTAAGAAATGGCAGTCATCAGGAACAGTGGAAGTTAAAGCAAGATCTGGAAGACCAAGAAAAATATCAGACAGAACAGCTCGCAGGATTGTGAGAAAAGCATTTCAAAACCCACGTTTGACTGCACGATCCCTCCAGAAAGATCTGGCAGACACTGAAGTTGTGGTACACTATTCCACTATAAAGAGATACTTGTACAAATATGGTCTTCATGAAAGAGTCATCAGAAGAAAACCTCTTCTATGTCCTCACCTTTTTGGCCGGAATGAGCAAAGGTACGTTTGGAGAAGAAAGGGCACAGAATTTAATGAAAAGAACCTCTGTCCAACTGTTAAGCATGGGGGTGGATTAATCATGCTTTGGGGTTGTATTGCAGCCAGTGGCACAGGAAACATTTCACGAGTAGAAGGAAAAATGGATTCAATAAAATTTCAGCAAATTTTGGATGGTAACTTGATGCCATCTGTGAAAAAGCTGAACTTAAAGAGAGGATGGCTTCTACAAATGGATAATGATCCTAAACACGGCTCAAAATCCACGGGGGATAACATCAAGAGGCGTAAACTGAAGGTTTTGCCATGGCCTTCACAATCTCCTGACCTCAACATTATTGAAAATCTATGGATAGACCTTAAGAGCAGTGCGTGACAGACAGCCCAGAATTCTCAAAGAACTGGAACACTTTTGTAAGGAAGAATGGGCAAAGATACCTCAAACAATAATTGAAAGACTTGGCTGGCTACAAAAAGCGTTTACAAGCTGTGATACTTGCCAAAGGGGGCAGTACAAGATATTAACTCTGCAGGGTGCCCAAACTTTTGCAAACGCCACTTTTTGTTTTCTGTCATTTTGAAAGTGTAAATGATGGAAATAAAATCTAACTTTTTTTGACATATTATAAGAATGTCTAATCTGTAATTTGATGCCATTTGGAGATTTTTCCATCTTTCCTTGGCTTCGTTATGCACATTAAAGAGGAAGTAACCCCTGATGAGTTTACTTCCTCTTTCATTCCCTGCAAAGGCAAAGCATAATGGACTACTATGCATCGCATAGTAGCCCATTATGTGTCACTTACCTGACACAGGAGCCAGTGAAGTCACCGCTGTCCCCTGTAGTCCGCCGCATCCATCTTCTCGTGGGTCTCGCAGCTCCGCCGCTGTCATTCGGCGAAGCCGCGATGACGTTACTCCCGCGCACGGGAGTCGAGACGCGCGGCATTACGTGGCATCTTCGTTATCGAGGATGCCACGCTCAGTGCGCCTGTGCGCCGCTGTCTTCAGGCAAATATCTCCTAAACCGTATAGGTTTGGGAGATATTTCTTGGACCTACAGGTAAGCCTTAATCTAGGCTTACCTGTAGGTCAAAGTGGTTTGTAAGGGTTTACAACCACTTTAATACACATTTTTACCTGGGGTGCCCAAACTTTCGATCCCCACTGTACAGTACTAAGGCTTGCCTATAAGGTACTGTAAATATCTGCTAAACATGCAGAGATTTACTTTAGGTGCAGCCGGTGTTGTCACGGCACATGTGCTCTGAAGGAACGGCATTTCCTTTGCCATTAACGGTGACTCGCGCATGCGCAGGAGTGACCTCATCGTGGCTCAGGCCACTCACACAGTCTGAGTCCCTGAAGATGGAAGCACCTTCAGTGGTGATAGCGTGCCGCTGGAGGGCTTTGTTCTATGGCAAGTTTCAAATGTGCTAGTATGTGATGCATACTAGCGCATTATGACATTGCCTTGCAGGTTTACAAAAAAATCCTGCGATTTTTCTACCGCTTTGTCATCCTTATTCCTTCATCAATACCACGCATGTCCCTAATCTAGGGAGGGCATGTGTGTATTCCCAACAATTTGCTGGCTGTATGCTTAATATAATATCAGTGGCCTCTGGTAATCAAGGATAAAAGGGTTTCACCATGGTTCTTGTGTTTTGTTAAAACCAAGGCTGCTCCTATGTTTGAATCCAGACAAACAACTTCATTTTTTTTTTTTTTTGGTGATCACTTCAAATTTTAGCGCTAGACTTTACTCAGATTTATTATTGCTGGTGGAAGCTCCAAGACTGCCATCCTCGTCCTTGGTGGGTTATTGGCCTGTAATAAGAATGTGATTGTCAAATGTTAGGACACTTGGTAAGCACAAATTTTGTTTAGGGTCAGCAACTGTTATGGAAAAAGTTGCAAGGTGCAGGCCTGGAGTTTGCACCTTCAAAATAAAGTCAGCAGTTGCTGTTCCTATATTTCTGTCCTGACAGATTGCCCATGGGTGTAACTATAAAGTGAACTATGGTGTTTATTTAAACTTGTTAGGTGACATTTCCTCTCATACATTGTGTAAGCCCATTTATATTGGGAATGTTTCTCCATGCCCGCTTCCCAGGGCAATGAATGGGCGGGGGTTCTGCGTTAGTCACGCTGATTTTTTTTTCTACAGAAAAAATATTTGCTTTTAGTTCTGTTTGAGAATTGCAAAACAAGATTTATAGTATAATCCTATTAGAACTTGTTTTTGCATTAGAGACTTCTTTAGGTTTGTACACAAAATTACCCTAAAGTTATGCTTTTGAAGCGTTTCAAAGTTTTCAGTAGTTTTGTTTATTAACTGTATTATGTTTGTGTTTTTTTTTTTTTTTTTTTTTTTTTTTAAATGGCAGCAAAAGTTTCAAAAATCTTTCTGGTAGCTCGCTGTATCGGGCCCCCAGCTTTTTGTCTAATAACATTGATTGTTGCTCACAGCACGCCTGTAGATGGTGCCTATGTATGCAGCTTGGTGTCATGTCCTCCTAATTATTTGATGACTCCGATCACAAGGTAATATGCATGCCCCTGTGCACTTCTGTACCTGATTTAATTTCAGCTTTAGCTACTGAGGTATCCACCACAGAGACTTTGTGATTGAGCCACTCAAGTCCTTGTCTGATGAGCTTACAATAAGGAGTACTTCTATTGCTCCCAAGTTAAGAGATTGTGTTAGCCCTAACTAATGCTACATGTACCACCCTGAAGCTAGTGGATTGGCCTGTTGCTTCTGCAGTTTCCAGCCTGGGTCATATAGTGTCTCTGAAGCAGCAAAGCATTTCCCATTAAACTTTTTTTTGTACTAGTCTCCCCACAAACTGGCAAACTATCATCAGGTTCACAAGATTATGTGGCTATGGTCTCTGCCGCAAAACAGTTGCCGCAACAACCCCCCCCCCCCCCCCCCGGTACTGCTGACCTGGAACCCCTTCGATCAGCCACTAAGAGACCTTGTATAGCTGCCTCACCGGCCTGGGGCTTAGAAATTCCCTCCGTTCTCCTAAACGTACCTCGTCAGGAGGTATGTTTTAGGAGCATTCTATTTGGGAGGCACCAACCCACGTAGCCGGTCCTGTTCCCTACCTACAAAAGCGGTGATCTGATGTCAGAATGGACGCTTGCTGGACTCCAGGTTAGCAGGACCGGGTACCACGGGGACAGGGTCCAGTGTAAGTTCACCTTGCAGATTTTCTGTAAAGGTGAATTTACACTTTAACTGGCAGCCTAACTTTCCAGTTTTCACTGACTTTGCAAGATAGTGAGCCGTTCGAAAGTGAACCCCTCCGGCAGCAGTTCTTCCAGATGAAGGTCAAAGGGATGACCCTTTCACCCATAGCAAGTGAAGTTTGTCCCTCCAAATCTGTGAGTTCTAGAATATAGCCCCTTTACAATGTCACAAACTCAAGTCCCCCAAGAAGGCTGTGTACAAAAGACAAATGCAAGAGAGGACGGGATAATGTAGAGAATGTGTTCTATTAGAATTTTATAGACACAACCAAAATTCCATCGAATGTTGAGCAATGAAGATTACTACATTTTTGAAAAAAATCAAGTGTTCATAACGTCTCTAATTTTGAGCTCCAGTGTGCTGTCGGGTCCACGAATTTGGGATGGGATCAACTGGATCTGTTATTACCTTCACTCATCATGGTGGCTTACTACCTGATGTGGATATAAGATTATTGCTTGCATGTACCCATCTTTTCAGAATATCAGTTTTTTTTTCTTTCTGAAGTTTACTGTAGGGCCTCTGCGCTACAGATTTTTGGCCCTGCCATTCAGCCTGTCTTCAGCATCTAAAATTTTCACCAAGGTGCTGGCTCTAGTGTTGGCCATGTTGCGCTTTTATAACATTCCCCATTGTGACATACTTTGACCGACCTCTTTTGCGGTAACAGTAGGCAAAAGCTATGTTGAAAAACAGATCCTGAACTTTTAGATATTATTATTATTATACAGGATTTATAGCGCTTCACAACATGAGGGCAGAACGTACACTTACAGTATAAATCAATACAGGAGGCATCAGAGGCCCCTGCTCGTTACGATATAGAAGGGATGGTCAAGTGGAAACAAAAGGTAATAACTGTGAGGGATGAGCTGATGGAGAAAATTTAAATAACAGTTGATAGGTGTGGGTAGGGTAGCCTTCTCTGAAGAGAATTTTCAGGGATCATCTAAAAGCTAATAAAGTAGGAGATGAGCAGATTGGGGTAGGGCAATCCATAGGATTGGGGAGGCTTTGGAAAAGTCCTGGAGGCGAGCATGGGAGGAGGTGACAAGGGAGCTGGAAGTCTTGAGAGGAACGAAGAGAATGAGTAGGTTGGTATTTGGAGACTAGGCTAGTGATGTAGCTGGGGGCAAAATTGTGGATGAGAAATGGATGCTAGATCTCATCGCTTGCAGTATCTGGGTCTGGTGCTGTACATGTCTAAGGCTTGAGCATTACTTCCCCTGTTTTGGTGGCTAGGATCCCCTTTCTTGTGTTTTTTAAGCAGTCTCCTCTCATTAAACATCTTGGTGCTTTAAGCGAGAGCTGTGTTTCCCGCATTGGGCCAACCTCCTTGGAGGCCATCGGGTCTGAATAGAGTTGGACAATACCATGGTAGTGATGTACATCAACCATATGCGAGGAACCAGAAGTCTGACTGCAGTAAGAGGTAGACTGGATCCTGTCCTGGGGAGAACTAAATGTTGCTGCCTTGTAAATCATGTATGTTTCAGGTTTAAACAATTGGCAGGCAAATGTTCTGCCGGCAACATTTGGACCCAGGAAAGTGGGCTTTTTACCCTGAGGGATTCCAGGGCATGTGTTACAGATGGGGTATGCTGAATGTGGACATCCTGATCTCCATGATCATAATCAAACTGGACAGGATTGTATCCAGGTGCAGGCATCTGCTGGCAGAAGTGGTGGGTGTTCCTGTTGCTCAGCTGGTTCAGTACACTCTTTATGCCTTTCCTCCCCTGAAACTTCTTCCTTGCATGTTCCAGAAGACTGATCTGAAGTGCGTTACAGTAATCCTCATTAGCCTAGACGGATGTGGTAAGCTGACCTAGTACAATTTCTAGCAGATGCACTCTGGACCCTACCAGACCTTCCAGATCTGCTTTCCCCAGTGAGTTTGCCATCTTGTTTTAGTCCCTGACTGTAACGGCATGGCTACCAAAGACCTGGTATTGAGGAGCAGGTGCATCTTTCTCTTATATTCACCGACCGACACAGTTCCTCTGTAACTAAATGGGTTTGTTAGCCTGCCATTAGGAGAACTAGGCACAAATTGTAACACAATACACAGAACTTTAGTCCCTCCCCGGGGGGCTGACCCTGTGCTAACAACCCTCCCTGCTCCCAGGCAGAACTCTGTTTTATTTTGCCTAGTGAAGGAGAATGACCTAGGAACCCTGCGGGCCCTTTGGTCCATTTTTTTTGATGCAGGTTTGATGTTTTTTGCGCAAGATAGAAGATCCCAGGATCTTTCATCAACTGCCGGCTGGGTGACAGGCTGGTTAAGTTATCCTTGTAGTCTCCCCAGTCCGGCCATCGAGCATGTGCAGGCCGCAGTTATGGCTCGGCAGGCCACGACATACCTCAGCTCCAGAGGTGGTCGGTGAGCTTCAATGCTCCGGGGTATACATATGACCGGGCTACTGATGTCTGGATCACAGTATACCGGGCCAGCAGCTATCTTGTAACTGTGCAGGAGTAGGTCTGTGAATGGAATGTCTCCAAGCTCTTCAGGACTGGCCCCCCTCGCCCCCCTCTTTTCTCCCACATCCCTGTCTTCCCTCCTTCCTCCCCCCGGGGGGGGGGGGCGCGCGCGTGTGTGTGTTTGCTGGGTCTCTCACCTGTAGGGGGCTCTGTGCGGCTAGCGTTGGTCCTGGTCTTGGCCTGTGGGGTCCCAAAAGGTGTCTGTGGAGGTGTTCTTGCTGAATGCAGGCAGCGCTGTTCTGTGTGTTTGTTTTTTTTTTTTTTTTTTTCTGTCACCGCATGGTGCTGTCCGGCGGCCATCTTGACTGTGGGAAAAGCAGGTTCCCCTTGTGTGCCTCAGCCATTTTTAATAGGATTTTCCTATTGCATTGGCGGGCATTTTTTTTTTATTTTTTTTTTGAAGCCCGAGCGCTCTTTTCACCCCAGTTCTCTTGTGACAGCTTTACATGTGCTCTCACATGCTGTTTCCTGTGTCCGCTGTGTATACAGGACGCTGGATGGCTCTTCCCTGAATGCTGGTGCAAGTCTGCAGATCGTTTCACAGCTATTCTCTACAGCTGCTGCCGACAGTTTCTTCACTCTGCAACTGGGTAACCTCCTAGGGACTACAGGCACGGCTAGTGACATTCACAGAACGCCCCAGGGTGGTGAGTCTGGCGCTAGATACCCCTCCCATGCGGCAGCAGGAGGGTGGGACCTTCACTGTTCTAAGTCCCCTTGCAGGTGGCAGACAGGGTAGGGTCAACATGGCTTCAGAAACGGGTGTTTCTTCCCCCGAAATCCAGGCTATTGCAACCGGGTCACCTGCGGATGGCGCTGTGCCCATGATCACCCTGACGGCGGTCCTTAACTCTTTTTTTTGTTGCTGAAATGGAGGCGGTGTGTGGAAGGAAAGGTGCGCGTAAAAGGCCTTGCTAGGGGCAGTAAGGGACTTGCTGACTCAGGTGGTCATTGTACCAGTTCCGGAATCGGAACGCTTCCAGGGTTTCTACTCAAATCTGTTTGTGGTTCCCAAGAAGGAAGGGGTACGTTCAATCTTGGACTTAAAAGCCCTCAATCACTTTGTAAAAGTGCAGAGGTTCAGAATGGAATCGGTTCGCTCAGTAGTCGCTGCACTCCATCAAGGGAACTCCCTGGCGTCTTTGGACATCCAAGATGCGTACCTGCACATACCTATATGCCTTCGGTATCAAAAATGTCTGCGTTTGGCAGTCGGGGAAGCCCATTACCAGTTTGTGGCTCTTCCCTTTGGCCTGGCATCAGTCCCCCCAGAGTCTTTACCAAAGTACTGGCTCCAGTATTGGCATTGCTGCGACAACGTGGGATCGCGATCTTGGGTTACCTAGGCGATCTCCTCCTGAGAGCATCTTCCGCCTCAGAATTAGAGGATGTGGCGATCACCATGCAGACTCTGCGAGAATTTGGTTGACTGTTGAGCCTAAAGAAGTTGGTGGTTGTGTCGACCCAGCGTCTGGAGTACCTGGGTTTACTATTGGACTCCAGGGAAGCGAGGGTCTTTCTCCCCTCAGACAAAATGCAGACTCTCAGATCTGCGGTCAAACTACTGATGAACCGCAAGTGGTCTTCGTTCTGTTTTTGCATGCGAGTACTGGGGCTCATGGTAGCCTCCGTTTGAGGCAGTACCTTATGCCCAGTTCCACACCAGAGTCCTGCAGAGGGAGATTTTGACAAAATGGGACAAATCTCTATTGTCCCTGGATCGACAGGTCCAGGTGAGCCAGCCAGTCGGGGCCTCTCTGATCTGGTGGTTGAGGTCCCCGGTGATTCAGTCCGGAAAATCGTTCCTTCCTCTGCAATGGACGGTGATCACTACGGACGCCAGTCTTTCTCAGGCTGGGGTGGAGTGATGGGGATTCAGTCGGCTCAGGGCCTCTGGTCGACGGAAGAATCAAAGTTGCCGATCAATCTACTCGAATTCAGAGCGATCAGGCTGTGCCTCCACACGTGGTTGACGTATCCTTCAAGGACATCCGACCAGGATGCAGTCAGACAACGCCGCAGCTGTGGCGTACGTAAATCACCAAGGGGGAACAAGAAGCTCAGCCGCTGCTCGGGAGGTCGCTCACATACTTCGGTGGGCAGAGCGACCCGTACTGGCCCTGTCAGCCATTTACATCCTGGGGTGGAAAATTGTCAGGCGGACGATCTGAGTCGTCAGATGCTGGACCCAGGAGAATGGGCGTTGCATCCAGAGATATTCAGGCTGCTGTGCCTGAAATGGGGCACACCAGATGTGGATCTCTTGGCCTCCCGTCTCAATCGGAAGGTGCCAAGATTTGTGTCTAGGGCAAGAGATCCATGGGCAGACGCGCTGTTGGCTCCGTGGGATTAGTACCAGCTGATTTACGCCTTTCCTCTACTGAAACTGTTGCCACATCTGCTTCGCAGAGTGGAAGCCGAGGGGATTCCAGTAATCCTGGTTTCCCCAGATTGGCCTCAGTGGCCCTGGTACACAGACCTGGTGCGTCTGGTGGCAGACGCTCCCTGGCGTCTGGTGGCAGACGCTCCCTGGCGACTGCCGCTGCGAGAGGACCTCCTATCTCAAGGTCCAATCTTTCACCCTGCTTTACCATCGCTGGCTTTAATGGCATGGCAATTGAGAGCTAGGTGCTGAGGAACCGGGGTCTGTCTAACTCGGTGATTCCTGCTATGTTGAGGGCGCGGAAATCTTCACGGAAGATATACCATAGTACCTGGAAGGCCTACATTTCCATGTGTGAGGATAAAGGATGGCATCCGTGCTCCTTTTCTATATCCAGGATAAATTTCAGCCTTGGCTGTCTTTTTTTTTTTTTTTTTTTTTTTTTTTTTCCAGCGACCCCTGGCGTCTCACTCATTAGTGAGTACCTTCGTTCAGGGGGTGCGACATGTAGTCCCTCCGGTGCGTCCGCCATTACCACATGGGATTTGAACCTGGTGTTGTCAGCGCTTCAAAAGCCGCCGTTTGAAAACATCAGGGAGATTCCCCTGTTGACCCTTTCACAGAAGGTGGCCTTTCTAGTGGCCATCACATCAGCCAGGAGGGTATCAGAATTGGCCTTGTCATGCAAGTCGCCTTATCTGGTCATCCACAGGGAAAAGGTGGTGTTGTGTCCGCAACCGTCCTTTCTACCGAAGGTGGTTTCAGCTTTTCATATCAATGAGGACATTGTATTACCATTGTTGTGTCCTAAGCCGATGCACCCCAAGGAGGTGGCCGTTCACGCTCTGAAGGTCTGCCACGGCTCCCTTTCAGAGGTCGGACTCAATGTTTGTTTCGGTGGCTGGTCCAAAGAAGGGTATGGCGGTCTTGTCGGCCACCCTTTCCAGGTGGATGAGACAGATTGTAGTCCAAGCCTACGCCTTGAAGGGGCAGGTGCCCCCCTTTCCAGTCACGGCCCACTCTACAAGAGCTATCAGAACGTCACCAGGCGTCTGACGCTCAAGTGTGTAAGGCGGCGACCTGGTTGTCCATACGTTTACCAAGTTCTACAAGGTAGACGTCAGTGCATAGGCTGATGCCTGTTTTTGGCCGCAAAGTTTTTCAGGCGGCCGTGTAGTTGCAATTGCGATCACTAAAGTTCTGTGTATTGTGTTACAATTTTTGCCTAGTTCTCCTAATGGCAGGCTAACTAACCCATTTAGTTAGAGAGGAGCTGTGTCGGACGGTGAATTACAGAGAAAAGTATTTTACAGTGAGTACAAAAATTTTTCCGTAGGTAAAGTCTAGGCATAAAAAAGGCAAAACAATAAATGCAGTACATCTCAGTGAAAAATTACCAGATGATGCTGCAAGAAATCGTCAAACTAGTGTACCACATTCTTGCACACTTGCCTCATGTAATGCCCTCTTCCTGCGATGACAGGTTCAGTCACTCTGGTCCCCACCATTCCCTTTGCCTTCGCTTCTGGCTTCTGTATATTTACAGTAACCTCCTTAGGGCTGTTTTTGCTTGGCTTGTGCAGAGATTTATCTCGTCACTTTGGGTTGACAGCTTTGCAGGCTGTGGCAGCAAACGCACAAGGAATGTGGCACGGTGAGAAGTGTGTCCACGGTCATGGACTCTGGCAGCTAGCTTGCTAGGACCGGTCTTCTAATTGGATATAGAAATTTCGCTTTTTTTTTCAGGTTTTTGAATGTTTAAGAAATCACCTGATTCAGCCAGTGAGTTGTCACTGCTTTCTAGCTGACAAGTGAAATTCTGCGGCATTTTAGCTAGAAAGGAGGTGATGCCATATTTGCAGGTGAGCAGTGTTTCAGCAGTCATGTTGCTGGCAAGGTACCAATAGCAAACTAATCGCTGTCCCAGTAGAGGAGGAAGCATTAGGGCTGAATCTCATGCAGTGGCGACAGGAAAGGATTCCTATGCATTCCATTTGGTCTCTGAAGGAGGGGGGGGGGAGCAGGCTTAGCAGCAAGCCCAGACCCTGCCAGGAAGTGTTTGGAGTTTGTGTCAGATAGGCCTGAGATTTAGCCATGATAGGGGTTGGTAGGCTGCTGTGGGTATCTGTTGATACCTCTCAGTGCACTTTATACCTGCAGCAATTTCCACCCCCTCACAACAGTTTTTCTTTTTAACTACAAAGTCTCAAAGCGTTTAAAGCAAAGTGTATACTTTTATCCAGTTCATTTTTATATGTTTGACCTATAGACATATTAAAACTGATATTGTACTCTCTGCATAATGTAATAGAATTTACTAGCTGAGGTGACACTCCTCAAGCCGTGTGCTGCAGTTGAGCTGTGAGGCACAACCATAAGGCCTCAGGCACACTGGATGTTTTTACAGATGCTTCTAGGGGGTCTGGCTTTTTATTTTTCCTGACTCTAAATACCCCTCCATGTTCCCCTATGTGTCCATGCACACATAGGCTTTTAGCAGCAGGAGCTTTTAGAAGCAGGGCTGCCTCGGGAGGGGGGGGGGGGGGGGGAACAGCTAGATAGCAGAGCAGGGATCTCCCGTTCACTTGGCGGCCGTTGTAATACGAAGTCCCGGCTTCTATGATAAATGCCACATGTCCTAGAGAAGGCGGGACTTCATATTGCAGTCTGCTGAGTAAACGGGAGATCCCCGCTCTGTGTAATCTGACATTTCTATTTTCTATTTTCCTTGCCATGGTGAAGCTGTATTGATGGGCACTGACTTTTATTTTGCTTGGAAGTGCTTTGTTTAAAATGTAAGTTGTGTTTTTGTTTTATTTTTGTTTGTTTTTTCCCTGAAACTTCCCTCCTAAAATTTAAGAGGTGTGTTTATATGTTAATCCATCCATTCTGGCCAATGAAATTAACGCCCAAGCTCTTGACCCCTATAAACACTTTGACACTTTTTTTCTTTTTTTTCTGCAAAAAATCTGCTGGCTTCCAAGAGGTTTAAAAAAGTCCTGTGTACATGAGGCCTAAGACTGTGAATGAAGCATTGATCTCTTGTGGCTTGCTGTACATATTTATTACCCTATAGAGCATTAAACTAGGATATCCACTGGGATAGCTGCTTGAAAAGTTGTAGGCACAGAGAGGAAGTGATGGAGGTGACCTGAGTCTCTTCTGGTAATTTCTTCTGGAACAAGCAAGGCTGCAAGTGATGTCATTTTCACTGTTTGTGCCAAGTACAGAGTGGCACAGAGATTAATCATAGCAAAGCCCTTTGCATGTGATTGCAAATTTTGTTCCAAAATCCACCCATTTTCATTTTTTCCGCAAATTTATAAAAAAAACAAAACCTGTTCATGCCTCTGTACATGATTTCTGTTAGCAAAACCTAGTATGTGTGTTTGTTTGTTTTTCGCTCATCTATTTAAGATTTCAATCGGCATAGGTTCTGTATTTTTTATGTATTGAAACACCTTGATCGCACATGGCACGCTTACAATCACTGAAGCATTTGAACATCAACCTTTGAAATGCATAGCGATAGCATAGACTACATTTCCAATATTTCAGGTTTCCATCCAAGAATTGATATAGGGGGGTTATTTATGAAAGAAAAATCCACTTTGCACTACAAGTGTACTTGGAAGTGCAGTCACTGTAGATCTGAGGGGGAAGATCTGAAGTGAGGGGAAGCTCTGCTGATTTTATCATCCAGTCATGTGCAAGCTAAATTGCATTATTTTTTTTCCCTTGCATGTCCCCCTCGGATTCCAAGTGCACTTTTCAGTGCAATTTCAAATGCAATTGTTTGCACTTGTGCAAAGTGCATTTGCCTTTCGTAAATAACCCCCTTCGTGTACAAGTTCACTTCAGTAGTTCAGTTCTCTTTTGTCCATAACCAGCTTAACGTGGGACTAATTATTATGCTGGAAAGCATAAATGCTTATGTGTCATTGCCTAGCCATCAATCAGATTAAAACCTGCCATGGAAGTTCAAAGGAAAACTGTACTTTGGTAAAATGAAAAAACCTATATAATTGCTACACAAGCCAATTTTAAGTTTAATTGTATAAAAAAAGAAACCATGGAGGGTTGTGTACCATTGGTGTCCAAAATGTCAGTGGACATTGCTTATGTGGGTGGCTCACTGCTTTTCTCAGATGTCTACATCGTCTATACTTTGTCCACTGACCTTTTCTTCAACAATTGAAAAACAGATACACTGTTGTAAACTAAACTTAGTGTTGCTAAACCCAGGACCCTGTATTCACTATAGCTTGTCTTCCACAGTACATGGAAATGTTATTTTGGGAAATATAAACTGCTAAATAAATTTTCTCTTCAGCAGTATATAGCAGTCTTGTGAGTTCCATCAGTGTCTGGGTAAAGTTTGTAGGAGTAGTTTTCATTCGCCTCTGACTGTCCTATGAGGCTGCAGAATCCCTGACCATCTGTCTGGACAGTGCTGATTGGCCCACATGCACCCCCCACCCAAAGAAAAAATGAATAACTCTAGCAATACACACCAAACATTGCATAGTGCCCCAAAGCCTCTGTATTATCAGGAGATGGATTGGGGACAGTAGAAGGGGAGAGTCAGAGAAGACAGGATCAAACTGCCTTTTTGCACAATGCATGGGATTAACCCCTTAGGTTCCACAGTGAGTATAACAAACATGCTTTACTGCATATACGCACTGGTTTTTATTGTTGGGCCAGTAACACTTTAACTGAACAAAAGACAGATGTATACACTGGTGTAAAATGATCTAAAGGGATTCGGCGTTCAAGCTTTTTTTTTTTTTTTTTTTTTTTTTTTTTTTTTTTTTTTTCACTCATGTGAAAGGACCCAAAGGCAACATGCACACGAAATGTTTAGAGCATCTGCGCCCAGTCCCTTCGTTGGGCTGCTCCCAGGGGCCACAGGTACAGCAGCTAGCCTCGCACCCTGTCAGTCTGTGACCTGCTGAAATATGCTGCGACTGGACGGGGCTGACCGCTGTACCTTGTGGAACTTGTGTTTAGGGCCCTACATTTTGGGCATATGTCCCTAAATGCATATGGCTCCTAAACAGGAGGACCACTCTATATAGTGTCCAGCCCTGTCCAGCTGCAGCCTTTCAGTCAGCTATTCTAACCACCTGGGCAATTCTTATTGTCCTAATGAGAGAAGCTATATTTCATGCATCCTTTAGGCCACATGCACATTAGGCATTTAGCCCGAGTGTGTCCAATCTCAGTGTTTCGGTGTGCTTGGGAGGCAGAGGTGGAGTGTGCAGCCCTGCAGCCTGTCAGTTTATGGCAGGCTGAAATATGCTGCAGCTGGACGGGGCTGAGCACTGTACCCAGTGGTACTTGAATTGTCTGCAGATTACACTAAATTTAGATTACTGCATTTTCAAGTAATCTGGGAAATGCCACGTTGCTCTCTTGAATACCAGCCAACATACTATTGGTGACCTTAGATGACATGCTAAGAAGATTCAGAGCTACTGCTGGGCCAAGAACCACTTCTGCCCTCCAGACTTGTCATACTGCCCATGTGCAGCCTTTTTATTAGACGTCTATGGAGGGCCTGGGTTCAGTAAATTTAGTGGAGTTTCCAATTTTAGCATTGTCTAAGTTTAATGTAAAGCAAAAGGAGACTGATTACACAAAGTAGTAGAGCTGCAACTAACGATTATTTTCATAATCGATTAGTTGGCCGATTAAAAAAAGTGGGTCAAATTGACTTTCATTTTCAACCACAGTGATGGGGAAAATTTGGAAATAATTGAAAATTCCTTTGACTAAGAAGTTTTCTGACAATGTATGTGGTTTTCATTCTGAAATTATTCATTTTAAAGTGAAAATTTTGAACAAAATTCTTTCAGCGAATGTACAAAGATTTTTTGTCTGAATATTCTCATCTGAAAATTGATCGGTGTGGCCAGCAATAAGGCTCGGTACACACCAATACAGTTGGCTTTTGATCTGTTTCTGCAGTGCTTTTTGCTGTACGTTTTTGATTTTGCGCACCTGATTTTACTGCAATTTGCATTTTTTTGGGCAGATTAAAAAACACAAATTGCTGCAAAAATGCATTGCATGCTTTTCTGCGGCTTCTCCATTGAAGTATATTGAACTAATAAAGCACCATTTTGCGTTTAAAAGTCCCTGACCCTTTCAGATGTGAACGTGTCCCATAGGAAACCATGTAAATGAACTGTAGTGCATTTCTGCAAAAGGCACCAATAAACCGCATAGATGTGAACCAAGTCTAAGACGTTTAGTAACATAATGGGGTTAACCAACTAAAATGAGCCCTTTATAGTAGAAAAAAGCAGATAATCACTACTGCAAGGGGTTCATTTTTTTTTTTTTTTACTGTAGAACTGTGAAAGTAATATTTACAGTATCAATTTGCTCTTTTTGTACTATAAAGGGCTCGTTTTTATTTTTTTTAACCCCATTATGTTACTGGCCAATTGATTATGAAAATAGTAATCAATTTTCATAATGGATTAGTTGTCGCTTAATCGATTAGTTGTTTCAGCCCTACAAAGTAGTAATCCATAATAGAGGTGGTCATTTTATTTAACCAAGTAGACAAAGACTACGGTACTGATTAAACTTGAATCTAGTCCTACCACTGACATCCTTGAAGTGCTCCCGATAACCGTTGCAGAATAGTAGTATATTGTACAGGGCAGTACCCACCCAGCAAAGTCTCTGGTTCCCCTGTGTTTGTGTAGATTGTATTATCCGTCTGTTTTGACACAGCCATTATTTTGAACTGTGCCCACGGTCCATTCCTGACAATACAGAGATTGTACAAGGGCACTGGATGCTACCTCTTTATCCAGCAGCCATTGGCATCACCCAGGACATTAAATCTAGTGGATTTAGCATTTGTTTGGCTGTGTAAATGATCACATTTGATGTGTGCAGTTTCATCATCTCAGCTGGCTGTTACTTTGAAACTTTGCATAAGCCACTAGTTTCCACACATTTTGGGAACTCCCAGACCAGTTTTCTGAGACCTGCCGCCACAAGTTTAAATGCTCACGAGTCACTTTCATTAAAGGCAGGTTGGGCTGTGTGCTGTAAAGTATTCAGCTGTGATGCACACATGTATGTTTTTTTTTTTTTTTTTTTAACCATTTGCTGTCCATAAGCCGTTTATAACCAGCTGCTGACCAATGTTTCAGTAAAAGTGATCTGGGTAGCTGTAGAGCTGCCCTATTACTTTTTTTTACCTCTTTGAAGTACCACCTTCTACCTGTCATGTCTTGTGGTCTCTCCCATTACTTCATTGAGACTGCAACTACTGTAAGCATCCATTCCCTGATCTCCTTTGTAACAAAGTATGAAAACAATAGGCACTTGAGTTCAAAGTGGTCAACCTCCAGCTGCAGAGGCCAGGGGAGCAGCTAATCAAACTCAATCTGTGCTTCATTAGCTACAGTGGAGGGCAGTGGAAACATTAGGGGTCTAACAGATCCCTGGTGCCTTCATAGAACCTGTGACCTGCCTATGATATCCCAAAAGGCACTTATTGCCCCCCTTGTGATAGCTATAAAGTTAAATTAACTGTTCGTAAATGTAAATTATTCTAAAAAAAAGGGGGGGGGGGCCTTCATCTTTCTGCGCACAAGTGTGAATGCAAACTTGTGTGTAGGGCATGCACCTTTGTTGTAAATGGCTATTACATGAGGTGTGACAGTGAACATTGGTGTGCAAGAAGTAATTCTAGGGCTATCATTCACAATTCACTCTAAGCGCATCGGCCCCATGTGAAAGCACTCAGACTTTCACACTGGGGTGGCTTGAGCGGTAGTTTTCAGGTGCTTTACAGGTGCTATTTTTAGCGCTAAAGTGCCTGAACACTGCCTCAGTATCAAAGAGGCCTTACAATACAATTTCATACAGGGGGAATCGGAGGGCCCTGCTCATTAAATCTTACAATCCTAGGATTCAGCCAGTTCTGCAGGGACTGGACAAATTTTGATCAGTGTGACCGTCCCTGCTGTCAAGTGTCATGCTGGAAAACTTCTGTTGATCAGCAGCTGTAGGCAACAATCGGTGTATGTTGACAGCAGTGGGTGCCGCTGTCAGAATACGTTGTCCTAGTGGGGGGCCATCCACCTTGTTTTTGTGGGTGGAGGAATCTTAGGGGTTTTTTTTTTCTCTTTACAACCCGCTGAACTTGTATATGATCAGTTTTAATCCCCCTCCATACCCTGAGTAGAGGACGTTACCATCAGCTGCTCTGAAGGGGCTATTCAACCTTCAGCTCTCGTTCACACTGTGAGAAACCATAGCAGTTTTTCAATCCAGCCACTGTGTACCAGAGCGTTGATTTTCCTACAATGGGATAAAAATTCATTACTGCTATTCTGACTGATTAAAAGCTTTGAAAGAAAAGAATGTGACCTCCACAGGCTGCAGGAATACTCGACAATCAAAGCATCGTTTTTTGTGTTTTTTGTTTTTTTTACCGTTTGTGATGCACATTGCAGTTTGCATTCTTTTTGTCTAAGTCTGAAGACCTTGGAATATATTGGCCATTGTTAATACAGTACAGTGAATGGAGATGGCTTGTCTATTACTATAAACACTGCTGTTGTGGTGCTGGGCAATGTATATGATTGTAACCTGTGCTTTCTTTTCATTACAGCTGATATTATATCTACAGTAGAATTTAACCATTCTGGAGAGTTATTAGCCACAGGAGATAAGGGAGGACGTGTGGTCATTTTCCAGCAGGAGGTTAGTACTATTACTGTGCTGCAAATATTCCTAATTTGGGATTTAGGGGGGAACAGCTGAAAAAATTACAGGGGGTAATCTTGCTGATCGCTATAGGAGCATGCTAGTTGGCTGCAAGTCATGCAATCCCTGAATTTCAACATTTTTGGTTACTAACCTGAAAAATGCGGAATTGTCAGGTCACCTAATCTGTAGGCTTGTGCTAGGTTGATAACGCAAATGGAACAACAGTCAGACAATTGACATATTTTTATCATACAATACAGGACATAGGCTTGATGTTCATAGACCCTGGGCAGGTATCGTGACTGGATTCTGTGAAAGTGTTGGAGGACTAGCCCCCTTTGCATCCCCCCTTTATCCTACCCTACTCAGTCCTCCGTTTTGTGCTAGAGTCCAAAGGTGATGGACCTCTTCTCCCTTTATAGAGAAATCACTCTTGGCTTATTTTGCCTTCTTTTTCTTTGGATTATTCAATGAATTGTTTGGTCAACTTCTCACTTGTAGGTGAGGTTTGCCCACTGTGAAATTGTCTAATGGAGGAAGTGGACTTTGTAAATCTGCTTATCAGATGGATCCACTTAATCTGAGACAATTGGTGCATTTGTCTCTTGTTTTTCATGTCCTTGGCCAAAAGCATCCATTACTCAATCTCAATCACTGCAATATGTATGAGTGCAGACACAATGTAGACCAGGGGTAGGCAACCTTGGAGAGATGGTAATCTACTCGAACACTAATGAAGTCAGATCTACGCCACCCCCCCTAAAATATTTTTACTTGTAACAAAAGTATTACAAGAGTGTGCAGGGTTTAGAAGTGCATTATGCAGAGAATGCAGGGTTCGCCAGTAGTGTATTGCGCTTAGAGTGCGCTGTGGTCTGAATGCAGGGTTAAGTGTATTATGCTTAGAATGCAGGGTTAAAGTGGTTAAGCCACTTCTTTAAAAGGCTCCCATACCCCCCACCCCCGGTTTTGTAACCAGAAGTCTCCCTTTGCCTGTGTTATATAATAAATATGCTTATCTGTACCTATATCACAGCATCTTCCTGCACTCAGGTGCCTCCTCTCTCCTCTGCCTGGCTGACAGTTCCAGTGGGGCCGAGCACTGCCACTGACATCAACTGGGGAGGAGCGGAAAGAGCTGAGGAGTCACATGATCGCAGGGAGCCGATGTGTTATCGCTACAGATAAGCATATGTATTACATAAAACGGACACAGGAACTTGTTATTAAAAGCTCCCATCCCTTCTGTATTGAATATGAAAGGAGCAGAGAGGGCTGCGGATGACTGAGGCACCTAAACTGACCATGGTGTCAGCGCTCAGCAGCCATGATACACCGTGGTCAGCTTACGGGGGGGGGGGGGGGGGGGGGGAGTGGGGGTCGCTTATAGCCAGGCAGGATTAACCAGGTTTTTCTAGGTGATACAGGGGGCCAAATTACACAGCACACACTAACTAACAACTTCAGCCCTGGAAGAATTTACCCCCTTCCTGACCAGAGCACCTTTTGCAATTCAGCACTGCGGCGCTTTAACTGACAACTGCACAGTTGTGCGACGTGGCTCCCAAACAAAATTTACATCCTTTTTTTTTTTTTCCCCCCCTCAAATAGAGATTTCTTTTGGTGGTATTTGATTACCCCTGTGGTTTTTATTTTTTGCGCTATAAACAAAAAAGTGCAATAATTTTGAAGAAAAAAAACGCATTCTTTTTTACTTTTTGCTATATTAAATAACCCCCAAAAATATATTAAAGAAAAACAATTTTTTTCCTCAGTTTATACCTGTGTAAATGGCACTGGCAGTGAAGGGGTTAACCACTAGGTGGCAGTGTAGGGGTAAAGTGTGCCTTAGGGGCGTGTTTCTAACTGGGGGGGGGACATGGCTATGTTTTACAGATCACTGATCTCTGCTCCAACCACATGGAGCAGAGATCAGTGTCACTGTTGCTAGGCAGAACAGGGAGATGCTTGTTTACTTTAGCATCTCTCCGTTCTTCCTCTCCGTGAGGCGATCGCGACCATCTTACCAGGAAGCAAGAGCGGGTACCTGTCAACCCCCCACAAAAAGTGAAAAATGCGGCAGCATCTTCCCTTTTTTGGGTGGAGCTCCACTTTAACCTATTTGTAAAAACCCATTGAGTTTAAAATAGAAATTCGAGGCAAAATATGTGCACACAGTGTTTTGAAAAAGTATTCATGTCCCTTGAAATTTTCCACATTTTGTTATGTTACAACCAAAAATGTAAATGTTTTATAGTGGGATTTTATGTGACAGACCAATACAAAGTGGCACATAATTGTGAAGTGGAAGGAAAATGATAAATGGTTTTCAACAATTTTTACAAATATCTGAAAAGTGTGGCATGTATTTGTATTCAGCCCCCTTTACTCTGATACCCCTAACTAAAATAAAGTGGAACCAATTGCCTTCAAAAGTCACCTAATTAGTAAATAGTGTCCACCTGTGTGCAATTTAATATCTGTGTAAATGCAGCTGTTCTGTGAAGCCCTCAGAGATTTGTTGGAGAACCTTGGTGAACAAACAGCATCGTGAAGGCCAAGGAACACACCAGACTGGTCAAGGATAAAGTTAAAGTTTAAAGCAGGGTTGGGTTATTTAAAAAAAAATAAAAAATCCCAAGCTTTGACCATCTCGAGGCGCACTGTTCAATCCATCACCCGAAAATGGAAAGAGTATGGCACAACTGCAAACCTACCAAGACATGGTCGTCTACCTAAACTGACATGCTTGGCAAAGAGAGCATTAATAAGAGAAGCAGCCAAGAGGCCCATGCTAACTCTGGAAGAGCTGCAGAGATCCACATCTCAGGTGGGAGAATCTGTCCACAGGAAAACTATTAGTTGTGCACTCCACAAATCTGGCCTTTTTGGAAAAGTAGCAAGAAGAAAGCCTTAAGAAGTCCTGTTTGCAGTTTACACAAAACCGTGTGTGAGAACACGGAAAACGTGGAAGAAAGTGCTCTGGTCAGATGAGACCCAAATTTAATTTCTCTTTCGTTCATTGACGGACACAGCATCTTCATTTTGACCTTAGGGTTATATTGCCAGTTTAGGAGAGGACTAGGCAGAAAGTGTTAAAAATGGCAAAACTGCACAGTACTGCCCAGGGGGCGGTCCTACTGGCTATAGCCCCTCACACTGCATCCAGCAGCTCAGTTTTTTTCTGCCTAGTATAGAAGGCCCTGGCTCCCAGTGGGACCATTGGTCCTGGGAATTTTTTTTTCTGTATTTTTGATTCCTGTGATCTACAGTCAACAGCCGGGCTGGGTGGCAGGCTGGATAATATAGATCCTGGTAGTCTCCCCAGCCTGGCCATCGAGCTTGAGCAGGCCCTAGCTACACGCTGGTTTGGCCACAACATGCCCCATCTGATCCAGGGGCAGCCGGTGAGCTATATGCTCCGTGGCACACACATGGCCGGGCTACTGCTGTCCATGTCGGTGTGTCGCCCCGTACTGCTCAGGTGATGGGTCTGTCTGTGGAATCATAAATATGGTCATAATACCGCACCGACCATAAAACGTGAGCAGCTAACAAACAATCAGACTAAATTGTACAACAAATGGAAACAAAGTGTAGCGCTAGTGATATTCAATAAACATCTGACATGAATCAGGATGCTAACCACATCTAGAGAAGTGATAAAGCCAAAAATAATATATATGAATGGTGATATTACAACCTATATGCATATATATATATATATATATATATCAAAATAGGTATAATAACTGAATAATCTAATGGTGATATTACAGCCTATATACATATGTTCAAAATGTGGATAATCTAATGAAGTAAATATATAAAGTGAAATTCAACACCCAAATCGCGACGAGTATGATGCAATGCGATTCGCAAATCGCTAAAGAATCATAAATTGTGCAGTATCTATAATATAGAGACAAAAAAAGTGCAAATGGTAAAAATATATATGTAAATATCAATATATAAAAAAGTTCATGTGCATCAGCCAGGGTATTCAAATCTCTGCATAACTGGTGGGCATGTTCTAATAGACATCCAACATACTGATGGATATCTTCATACTATAATAATAAAAAATGGGGTTCTCTTACCAATGGTGATGGACTCCAGACCAATGGCTGTGAGTCAAACAGGCATACCCCAACAAGGGATGAACGGAGGTCAAATCCACACCAATGAGATGCTGCTAATAAGGCACAGTACCCGACACGACACCTTCCCAAGGATGGTATGCATAGACTCCAACGTACGACTTCCGTGTCCACAGCCCCAAATGGACTCCTTTAGTAGCTCTGATATTTCTCCCAATGGATCATTCAAGTTTTTCCTAAATATAAAAAAAGGAACAAGAGGGAGCCTCCACATAGCGTAAATCCAATAGGTAAAACTTTTTTTTTTGTCTGTGGAATGCGTCCAACAGTCCCTGCAGGAGGGGTAAGTAGGGTTCCACCTGTTTCAGGTAGGATGTAGCAGCTGGGCATTCCCTGGGAGGTCGACTAGGGGTCTCTCACTCTCCCTGTCCCTTCCCTCGTCCCCATGCTATGGGCCGCAGTGTGGCTGGGCACATGGGGGTGCAGTGCATGTACCAGGGGGCTCTGGGTCCTGACAGGGGGCTGCGCTGGGTGTTGGGTGGGGTCCGCTCGTCCTCTTCCCTGTTTCTGGGCCACGGTGGGGTGTTTGTGCTGTGTTTGACATGGGGAGGCCGCCTGAAGTTGCGAAGAGAACAGGATAGTTTTTAGCAAAAGTACATGGTACCACAGATGCATGAGAGTCATTTAAAATGTTAGGGGTAACCTATGCTTAAAAGCTGAACTCCAGGAATTCAGCCACTTTGTAAAATGTGCAGGCATACTATAAGTCAAGTCCAATGAGGTGCCTATTACCTAGTGGACTTATCTTTTTAATTTCCATCTGAGAGTTTATGGAGCTCTGAAAGGATGGCTATTGCTATATTTCTGGAACTCCAATGCCGGACCTTCTGGTTTCTGCTCATTCAGCAGCAGACATGCTTGCAGCTGCCTCTGAACTCCTTCACAAAAAGTCTTCTGAGAATTGGCGGCAAAGGAGAGGGGCAGGCAGAACTTCTGAGATGGCTTCTCTCCTCTCGGAGCCCTGGAGTGAGAGGAGCTCCATAGAACTGTCCAGATATAAATAAGAGAAGTCCAGGAGGTGAAATGCATTTTGTTGAGCTTAACTCGTAGTATGCCTGCACATTTTACAAAGTGGCAAAATTCTTAAAGTTTAGCTCCAAAGAGCCGACTGTTAAGATATTCTCCCTGGCAGAGCAGAAATTTTGGGCTGAAAGATCCACATGGAGGCTGAAGCTCTGTCAATTAACAAAGGCTTTTGTTTTTTCATAGATTCCAAACAGCACTTTAGAACAGTGTGAGATATCAGCCCTGAGCTCAGGCACAGGAGAAGATGGCCTTACACTAGGCAGGCAGTGCATTGACTACAGCATGGCGCTATTGTATTCTGACAGCGGGAGGTTTCCCAGCCGTCCAATTGCAATGATCACTGCTTGTGGCTTTAGCTGTCTGAAGTGATCGCATTTAAAAAAAAAAAAACAAGCTGGTTGTACTAAAGTTGATTGGCATTTATGACTGGTTCCCTTTTCCATCAGGCACTGCAGTCACTGATTACTTGATCAGCCCTTGTATCTTTGGGATTTCTTTTGCAATGAACTGTGGCAGTCAGGAGGCTTTCTAAAGCCCCATACACACGGTCGGACTTGTACAAACTTTTCCGTGGACTTTTGTACAAAGTGTGTTGTCCACAAGTTTGTATTGCATACACACGGTCGGACTTTTTGACAACAAACACGAACGTAATGACGTCACAACGTACTGACGCCGCTTCAAAAGAGGACGTTCAATGACTCCAGCGCCACCTTTGGTCAACTTCTGTATTGTAGTCTGATCGTTTGCAATGGTTCTGAGCATGCGTGTTTGTACCTTGTACAAAAGTCCGATGCTTTTGCGTACACACGGTAGGACTTTGCTCCATCGGACTTTTGTTGCCAGAAAGTTTGTCCGTTCGCACAGCCAACAAAAGTCCGATGAAAACAGAAAAAGTTTGTCCGATGGAGCGTACACACAGTCGGATGTTGCTCCAAAACAGCTAATTTGCATGTTTGTTGTCAAAAAGTCCGACCGTGTGTACGGGCCTTTAGTCTCGCTGCTGGTGGTTTTTCTTTTATTCCTTCTAAAAAGCATGTACTGTTGTGTCCAAATCAGCTATTGCCACCTAGTGGTGGCTCCTGTTTGAAAATGTAAATACATTCCTAGAAGATAAAGGTAGCAAATCAGAGTATCGCCTCTTTTGGAGTATTGAACAATGAGATTTCCACCATAATTGTATACAACTTTCTCCTGCAAAACTGTGAAGATCCATACCCCCCCCCCCCCCCTTTTTCTCTGGAGAATCTATGGTGAAAACATAGTTGAGGGTCTAAGCACACAGAGCTTAAAAAAAAAAAATCACTGCTTCAACAGTAGTTGTGCGTTTTGCTTGTAGAAACAGCTAATGTTATTCTAAGTGTCCATGCACTTTATGATGTTTAGAGGCGCAAAAAAAAACCTTTCTGGTTTGCGTTTTTGAGTTTTCTGGCAGAAAACAAAAAACGCCTGTGCAAAAATGCCATATTCAAGTATTTTTTTTTTTTTTTTAATGCCCACAGAACTTTTTTTTTTTTTTAGGCCAATGTGCATGGACCCTGAGAGTGTGCCCCTGCATGTTCAAACTCCGCATTTCATTTTATGTCTGAATATTGTGTAAAGTAAAGTCAATTTTATTGCAGAGTAAGAGTCCGTATCATAGAGGGGAATACAGTGTGTATAGCACTTTCCAAAGTCATGAACCAGAGTTTGACTACTTGAAGAGTTTAGAAATTGAAGAGAAAATCAACAAGATCCGATGGTTACCACAGAAAAATGCAGCACAGTTCCTGTTGTCTACAAATGGTGAGTCATCTTTTTCTGGATAAGAGCAGGTACATAATATCACACATAAAATGATCTTTTTGATGTTGTAAGGGGCCAGTCCAACCAGCTGTAACATTTCACTATCGGTGGATGTTGGGTAGAATCGCCTACTGTCTTATCTCTCTGATGGGGGAGATCTCTGGATCTGAGTTCCCCAGCCTTACCAGCTCCTAAAGAGTTGATCTGACTTTAGGGCTCAATCGCACCAGACCCTGGATTAGGAGGGTGTTGCCCAGCAGCACATTGGAGTGTGCTGGAGAAAGAAATTGGGCATGATTTATTTTTGAGCAGCGTGTTTAGACCCACTGTAATGCATTGCAGTGTGCAGCTGTAACTAAAATTACGTAGGATTAACAAGACTGGGAAAAATAAATGAGCAATTCCTTGTAACAACCCATTGCAGCATGTGTTCAGGACATGCAATACATGCACAATAATGCATGCTGTGTGGTGTGAACCAGCCTTAGACTACTTTCACACTAGGGCCACCGCGTGTTAGCGCCGCTCGTTTCAGCGGTGATTTAAAAGCGCCCCACTAGCATCCGAAGAAGGGGTTAAAATCGCCCTTATTGCAGCACTTCCCTAGTGCTTGTAAAGTGCTTTGGAAGCGCTGGCCATTCATTTCAATGGGCAAACTGCCCCAAATATGCTGCTTGCAGGACTCTTTAGAACCTTCCGTAAAGCACCGCTCCAGTGTGAAAAGTCACACTGAAATGAATGGGAGGTGGTTTTCAGACGTTATTTAGAGGCTATTTCTATCACTAAAACGCCTGAAAAGTGCCTCAGTGTGAAGCCAGCCTTAGGCCCCTTTTACACTGCTGCAACCTCAAGTCGCACAATTTCAACACAATTTCAGGGTATGCCTGTGTAAACTTGAGGTCTATGACCTCAACTCTCATCAAAGTTGGATCAAAGTAGTACAGGGATTACTTTGAAGTCGCACAGATATGAATGGTACTCATTGGAAGTCATGGGGTACGACTTGTCATGTGACTTTGCAGTCCCGCGTCGCAGGACAAGTTGCATGAGTGGGAAAAGTTCCTTCGAATAAAACTAGAGAAAGTAGCGTAAACAGTTGCAACAATGTTACTCTTGCATAAACCTAGCAGTTTTAAGCCTCCCCTCTACTGTCTAGTACAGGGGTCTCCAAACTATGGCCCTCCAGTTGTTCAGGAACTACAATTCCCATCATGACTAGCCATATCTGTGAATGTCAATTTTACAATGCCTCATGGGATATATAGTTCCTCAACAGCTGGAGGGCCGTAGTTTGGAGATCCCTGGTCTAATAAAAGCCTATGTGTAAGTGCCTGGATAAACACAGGTAACCTCATCGACACATACAAAACAATAGTTTTCTATGTGGCATGTTCACACTACAATGCTGAGTTTGTGTGTTGAAGTGTCGCCTTTCTTCTTTTTATTTATTTATTTATTTATTTATTTATTTTTATTGCACATGTACACAACCTTTTAAAATCGCCTTTTAATGCAGTTCTTCACACATCTTTTGAAAAGTGGGGAAAGTACTGTAGCTGTAGGGTTGCAACTAACGATTATTTTCATAATCGATTAGTTGGCCGATTTTATTGTTTCGATTAATCGGTTAATGACCTTAAAAAAAAAAAAAAAAAAAAGTGGGCCAAATTGACGTTCGTTTTCAACCACAGTGACAGGAATATTTGGAAATAATAGAAAACGTCTCGGTGAAAGGAATTTTCAAACAGAGTATGTGGTTTTTGTTCAGAAATTACATTCATTTAAAAAACAATGTTAAAAACAAGTGAAAATTGCAAAACAAAATTCTTTCATTCAGCGAATGTACAAAGATTTTTCGTTTTGAATATTCTCATCTGAAAATTGATTGGTGTGGCCAGCATAAAGCTCGGTACACACCTATGCATTTTGCTTTTGATCTGTTTATGCAGTGCTTTTTGCTGTGCGTTTAAATTTTTGCGCACATGATTTTACTGCAATTTGCATTTTTGCTTTTTTTTTTTTTGGGCAGATTAAAAAACACAAATCGCATGCTTTTCTGCAGCTTCTCCATTGAAGTATATTGAACCAAAAAAGCACCATTTTGCTTTAAAAGTCCCTGACCCTTTCAGATGTGAACGTGTCCCATACGAAACCATGTAAATAAACTGTAGTGCATTTCTGCAAAAAGCACCAATAAACATATAGATGTGAACCAGGTCTAAGACGTTTAGTGACATAATGGGGGTTAAAAAAACTAAAATTAGCCCTTTATAGTACAAAAAAAGCAGATGATCACTACTGTAAGGGGTTCATTTTTTTTTTACTGTAGAACTGTGAAAGTAATATTTACAGTAGTGATTATGTGCTCTTTTTGTACTATAAAGGGCTCATTTTAACTTATTTTTAACCCCATTGTGTTACTGGCTGATCGATTATAAAAATCTATTAATTTCATAATCGATTAGTTGTCGATTAATTAATTAGTTGTTTCAGCCCTATGTAGCTGCTAACTTTTTTTTACTCACTTGTCCCAATGCTGTATTTACACTTTTTTTTTTTTTTTTAACTGGGCTTTGGTCTTCAGCTCCTGCGTACTAACAGCTCCGCTTTCTAGCACTGGTGGCATTTCCCAGAAGGCTGTTGGGCAACGAATGCCTTCTGGGTAACTCCTTAAAATGGTTTTGCAACCACTTTTACCTACAGGTAAGCCTATATTAAGGCTTACCTGTAGGTGCTTGAAATGGCTCCTAAACCTCCACGGTTTAGGAGAGTCGTGCCGTTTCTAATAGGGGTCATGCTGTGACTGGCGGCTCCTGCGCCTTTGGCCAGTCACAGAGCCACAGGGGTGAAGATGGACGCTCCCTGCTAGTGGGGACAGCAGTGACATCGCAGGCTTCAGTTTCAGGTAAGTGACACATAATGGGCTACTATGTGATGCATAATAGCCCATTATGCGTTACCTTTGCAGGGAAATAGAGAGGAAATAAAACCCACCAGGGTTTACTTCCTCTTTAATATGGCCATATTTTTCTACAGATAAAACTATCAAGCTGTGGAAAATCAGTGAACGTGACAAGAGACCAGAGGGTTACAACCTGAAGGAAGAGAATGGAAGGTATAGGGATCCAACCACTGTGACCACACTCAGGGTAAGTGTTCCTGCACTGTTGTACTCTAGGTTTCTGTCACCAGTTAACAATTCTGTGTGTGTCTGTCACCTAGAGCTGATGAGGCTTGGCCCAGTGTTCCACAAATAGATGGATGACTCTTGTTGCAAATGCTCACCGTATGTTCCATTCCACTGTAGGTGCCAGTATTCCGCCCCATGGACCTGATGGTTGAAGCAAGTCCTCGTAGGATTTTTGCTAATGCTCACACATATCACATCAATTCCATCTCCGTCAACAGTGACTATGAGACGTACTTGTCAGCAGACGACCTTCGGGTCAACCTTTGGCACTTGGAAATCACAGACAGGAGCTTTAGTATCCTTTAACTCGGACTTGTTTTTCTTGGGTTTAGTGTAAACTTCTCATATATAAAAAAAAAAAAAGCGAGATGACTGGATTTTCAAACAGAATTTTTTTTTCTAGATGGCCTATATTTGAGACCCCACTGTCTAGTAACATGAAACGATCCTCTCCTGGAATCCATCCACCCAAAATCTATGTCCAGTGGATGCAGCCTTGCATTTATTCAGGTGTTAAGAAGCAGAAACTGATATTGTTATCCTAAAAAATATATTGTTACATAGTTCGTTTATAAGGTTGAATGAAGATGCAAGTCCATCCAGGGATTTATTTATTTTTTGTCCATTTAGTGATTATCTGATTGCTATTAATCCCGTTTCAGGTTTCATGCCATCTAGACACTGTAAACAGAAGCCTGTTGAGTAATACAGCATTGTAGAAAACGGGTCCAACTTTCTAAACCTGTTAACTTATGACTGAAGCTGGATTAGTGCAGTAAAAATGTATGGCCTTTTCAAGTTGACATCCAGTTTTTACAAATGACAAACCTGAGGTTCTTGTATATTGGCATTAATACAAAGTAGAGCTCTTATTTTGATGTGTTATATTTGCTTGTTTGAAGTACAATGCTGATTTTGTTTATTACTTTGTGGTGGTGTAGAGCCATGTTATGATTTCCTTTTTGGGTTCATTTTCTCTATTATAACCTGCTCCTGGTGGCATATGACAGCACCCAGAGCCACCATCTCAGTCCTCGTGTAGTGTGTTTTTTTTTTTTTTTTTTTTTTTACTCATATCTGAGGTTACATGCTCTTCTATTTCCATTTGTGGTAAATTAGGATGGAGCATCAGAGCTGGGGGGTGTGCATTAACCAATTCCCATACGCCCACACAAGTTTTTACAGTGAGCGGCTGCTACAGGTCAAGTGACATACATGGTCATTGCCCAGCACTGGCGCACCACTCCCATGACTGCTGTATCTACTGATCACTGCAAATTTCAGTGCCCGGTACCTGGCCGCTTTGAGCAGCCCAGCTATTGCGAGATTGCTATGTGATCACAATGTAAACGCAACTGTTATGGCTTTCTTTCATTACAGCTTTGCTTAGTGTTCTGATGCTGTGGTTGGCCCACAGCTATCACATGGTACAGGGTGCTGGGTTCGCCAGCACCCTGTACCATTTTTGAAAGCTGTGGGTCAATTACAGCTGTTAAGAATGTGAAACCCATTCATGACAGTTCAAGCCATTGCTGTTAGTGATCATCGCTATAAGAACAATCAAAGTGTGAAATAAAAAAAATTCTGATCTCTCCTCCAGTGTAGTAGTCACTTTGGTCACACTGAACTACTCTGACAGGATATATAAAAATAAATATTTTTATTTTTTTATAATACTGCCACCAGTTAGTATCCCTGCCACACTAGTGATATGACAACACTCTGCACTGGTGACAATTTGTATATAAAAAAAAATTGTGAGTAAAATGTTTCTTCATTTTCCAAAAACTTGACAAATTTACTTAAACTCACCATGCCTGTTATTAAATACCTTAGACTGTCTACTTTCCAAAAGGGGTCATTTGATGGGTATTTGTACATTAGGATTGATCGCTTTTCAAAAATATATACCATAGTTTGTAGACACTAAAATTTTCACAGAAACCAATTAATATACACTTATTGGGATTTTTTTCCAAAGACATCTAGCAGAATACACTGTGGCCTAATTTTTTTTTGAAGAAATTAGATTTTATTGGACGTTTTATAACAAAGTAGAAAATATAAATTTGGTGATCGCATACCACCAAAAGAAGGCTCGATTTGTGTGAAAAAATTATATAAACATAGTTTGGGCACAGTGTTGCATGACCGAGCCATTTACTAATCAAAGTAGTGCAGTGCGGAATAGCAAAAAATGGCCTGGTCAGGAATAGGGTTAAACCTTCTGGAGGTCAAGTTGGATATAGGTGTGTATAGGCATGTTGGGCAGTGAGCTAGAAAAAGGCTGTTTCACTTTGCCTGAAGTTAGCAAAGAACCATATTTAATATCTTAATATTGTGTTTTTGTTTTTTTACCAATGGGACTATGAAAGGCTTGTTGGTTAATGCATGATTGATTTACTAATACAGTAATGCTGGATTCTTTGGTTTTCACTTGTACACTCAGGATACCTTTTCATACACATCTGTTTCACACATTGGAATTGATTTGTATACCTTCAGCTTATCTGAATTGAGCTTTGTAAGAGTGACGTACCTATGACTGAGAATAACAAAGGGGGCATCTACAATACTTCTATTTTAATTCCATGTCTGCATTGCTGAGGACTGGTGATTTCCTTCCTGCACTTGTGTAATCCCTGCGGTTGGTTACATTTTTGTTTTTATCTCTGTTCTGGGAAGTGAAATTTTATAATGAGTTTCCTTCACCTACCCACTACCAGACATCGTAGATATTAAACCTGCCAACATGGAAGAGCTGACAGAGGTGATCACAGCAGCAGAATTCCACCCACATCATTGCAATACTTTTGTATACAGCAGCAGCAAAGGCACCATCCGTCTGTGTGACATGCGAGAGTCTGCACTGTGTGATCGCCATTCTAAATGTAAGTCATATACTGTCATGTTCTAGGGGATGATAAAACTATGTGCATAGACCTGCATTTTTTGACAGTAGAAATCTGCAGGTATCTGCAAGGACACACAAACAATTGTGCCCTGCTAACACCACAAATGCTAGTGTCATTTGTTGTGAAAAAATATGCTTTGTGTCTGCATTTTTCCGCACTGCAATGTACATAAACACATATAAATGCGCACAAAAGAAGCACAAGTGGAAAGTAATGAAATGACACAGGAAAAAGATCCATTGACCAGCATAAAAATGTGATTTATTTATTTATTTATTTTGAATTTACGTTATGGGTGTGACTGAGGCCAAAGTGTGTTCTTCAAGAACATGGGAGTTCACTTCACCCTTTTTCATGTCATAAGTGAACAGGGAGAACAGCTTGACATGGGGCAGACTCCACCTGCTCAGTGGGGATTCTGTCCGCTGAGCAGGCGGATGGCTTGTCCGCTGCACTTATGTAGAGTGGACACGCACAGCTCCCTGTCCTCTATAGGGGGTTCAGATGTGAACGGACCCCTCTTTCAGTTTACACCTGACTGCTATCCGATCTGCCAGATGGATGGGGAACGGATCCCCCATCCATCTGTTTTTTGTTAGATCGGACATCGGCGGGTGTCTACGGACATGTCTGACACCCACAGCTCCATAGCGGGCAATGGATGGATCCTCCTTTAAAAACAGACAGACCCGATCTGTCCGCTTTTGTGTGAAAGGGGCCCTGAACCCAAAAGTAAACCACCTTTTTTATATTGCAGTTTACCGATTCTTGGATGTGATGGCTACATTATTTTTTAGTCTTCTATTTTTATCTGGTGATCTGTCCACTAAGTCACAAGTCTGGGAACAAGCTCTCTTGCAGATCTAGCAGAGATGAGGCAAACCATTTACCAGAGTGTGGCTACAATTTTTTTTATCATGTCTGAATCTGCTAGGACATCTAATATGCCCCCTCCCCAACTGACTGGGCTGCTGTGCAAAGGTGCCCCCTGTGCTACTTCATGCAGAGTGGAGGTGCTCTAATACAGGAGGTATGTTACTGGCCAGATCACCAGGTGGAAATGGAGCGGAATAAAAACGAATGCAGACACAACATCTAATTGAGGAGCTGCAATATATTATACTTTTTTGGGGGGGGGGGGTTAATACCGCTTTAAAATACATATCATTAACATTAAGATCTCAATCCTGCCCAGTCCATGTAATCAAATATTGATTGGACGGTCAACTAAGAGTGCCTTAACACTTAATGTGTACAGTTGTCCTTCAGATGTGGTTGTCATGCTGATTCCCTGCTATTTCCACCTACCTTCTTTGTTTTTGTGTGAGCCAGAGCAGCCGATGAAAGTTCTGTCTTGCAAAGTTCTCTTCAGCAGCCAGGTATTTAAACACAATCTCAGCTGAAGGGAAGAATTCTGGTATATATTGGCTGATCCTTCCATCCACCCACCCCTCCCTTCAGCATAGAGCAGATGACTAAATGGTCTAGGCTGCTGGCAGAGAACTTAAATTGATTTGTAAGGGTTTTTTTAATTTAAAATAAAAAACATATACTTCCACTGTGCAGCTTGTTTTGTGTCCCCGGACCTGTGCTTCTGGGGTCCCCCGGCTGCTCTCGCGGCTCCTCCCCACATCGGATAACTCCCTAGGTGAAGCGCTTCCCTGAGGGGGGGTTACTTTACAGGCGCGCTCCTTAGTCCAGCATTCGGCATCCATAGCCGCTTAATGTATGACTCTGCCCTGGCGCCCGCGTCATTGGATATGATTGATAGCAGCGGGAGCCAATGGCTGTGCTGCTATCAATCTATGCATTCAAAAGCAGCTGAGAATCCCAGGCAGTGACAGCGCGCGTTCCTGGTTTGTGAAGTTTCGGGGCTCAGGTAAGTAAAGCTGGGGGGCAGTCACTGGCAGGTGTTTTTTCACCTTAATGCATAGGATACATTAAGGTGAAAAAACACAAAGATTTACAACCCCTTTAATTCCAAGCATTTGGTAGCTTGAGTGACTTTTAGAATTGCTGCAATTCCAAATAGCACTGCAATGCTGACAAAATACAGCATGCTTGTTTGGGTGGCATTTGTTTTCAATGACTCCTAAACACTGCAGTCTTGACGCATGATAAATTGCAGCAAATCCCATGAAGCGCATATTCCAAAAAAAAGCAGGAACTTCACACAATGCAATTTGCTTTGGTTGCAGCACCACAGTCGCAGCAAAACAGCACTGTTTAGGTGTCATTGAAAATGGCACCCAAACATGCGTTTTATGATTTGTAGTGTGATTGTACAGCGATTCTGCCCAAGATCTCAAAACACCAAATGTGAATAGAGCCTTAGAAAATAAGTCTTGTGTTGATGAGACCTTCACTTTAATTTAGCATATTTTTTTTTTTTTTTTTTTTTTTAAGTAAAAAAAAAAAAAACTTTCCTGGGTATTGTCTTCAAAGCTTTTATGCTTCTTTCACACCATGTGCAGATACATCCGTTTTTTCTGCATGTGTCCTACAAGGGCACAAAAAAATTGTCCTCCAAGTGCCCTGTTAACACCACAGCACTAGTATTCTACCCCCTTCCACCGCTCGCCCGGGCTCTTTCCTCCCACTGGGAGGCCCGGGCAACCAGCCAGTGCGTCTGTTGGCTGGCCGAAGACCCGAACAAAGCCGATGCTTCGTTAAGGTCTCGGCTCTAGTGACCCAGAAGCGATGTCATGACCTTGCTTCCCAAATTACTGGCATGTTAAAGGCGCCATTATAAAGTATTCAAAAATGCCCCTGATTCCTCCATAAAGAGTACCTGTAACTGCCTATTACTGTCACATGGAGTGTTTAAATTCCTTGTGACGGCAATAACAGTGATTAAAAAAGTGTAAATTTTTCTTTTTCAATGTATAGAATATCGGCACACCTTAACGGTAAAAAAACGAAGACAAAGTCATAATGAGCTAGTATGCATCGCATATAACCTACCTAATATAGAACGAAGCTCTTGCGGCACCCGCACACCGCTGATCTGGCTTACATTTTCCCGGGCTCCGGTGCTGTGATTGGCCAGAGCCGTGAGGGCGTCGCTCTCGCACGGCACAGGGCCCTGAAGAAAGAGCAAGATCAGTCGTTCCTTCAGTGCGCATGCGCCAATGGCGGCGTATAGAGTAAATATCTCCTGAATGGTGAAAGATTAGGGCAGGGCTTGACAAACCCCGGGCGCCAGGTCGCATTTGTGACTAGAATTCGCGTCCTGGCGCCTGGGGCAACACAGCTGGGGTATCCTGTCTCCGTGTGGACCCCGAACTCCGCCGTGCGATTGCATCGGGCCGCGCCAGCCAGTAATGGAGGCCGCGGCTTTGCGGCCTTCTAAAGTCTTTCCGTAGTCTGGCACCATCTTGTGGTGGATGTTGAAATTACAACCCATCCAATAATGCTAATCGAGCTTCAAAGCCCTGCCCGTTTTTCACTGCCCGCCCATTTCCTTCCCGAAGAGAAGGGAGTGATTGCTGGCGTTATCTGGCGTCTTTTGCCCAACGATGAGTGTAGTGTGGTGGCTGGTAGATAGATAGATCTATTTATATTTCATAATGGCTTTTATTTATTTTTTAATTAAGGAAAAAAAAATATTATTTGTAATCCTATCTGCTTGGCCCCTTTCACAAGGGCTGATCAGGTTCACCTGTCAGTTTTTCAGGCGGACCTGATCGAACCCTTAGCGGGGATATGGCAGTAAATAAGCGGGAATATGGCGGAAATAAAAGAAGTCACATTCTTTTGTTAACCACTTTGTGTCCACGCTGTAGATGAAATATGTCTACAGCGCAGACACCAATTGCCGGGAGGGCATCCCTGGACGTCCTCCTGTTTACTTCCCCTCTGCACGCCGCCATGGGCGCGCATCGGGGAAGTTCTGTGTTGGCCGTGTCCCTTGGATTCAGCCAATCACAGATCATGCTAAATGGCCAATCACAGCGGCCATTTAGCACTCGAGCGGTGTGTCCAATGAGAGGTGATCTCATATGTGGGGGGCTGGGGGCTATCTTCCCCTCACTCGTCTCCATGTCAGGCCAGGGACAGGTCCAGATCGCTGTCATGGACCTGACTCCTAACTTTTTTAGCTGGCTCCTAGATTCCAAGCAAATTTGTCAACCCCTGGATTAGGGGATATTTACAGTACCTACAGATAAGTCTTATTATAGGCTTACCTGTAGGTACAATTAAAAAGGGAAGACTTTACTTCCTCTTTAAGAATGATTAGAGTAAAGTAAGGGTTTATAAGGGGTTAAACAGGAACATTTAACCTCTTTGCACCGAGCAGAGGCAAATATGCAATCTTTCGGCAGCTGTGCCTTGTGCGGCAAGCGGCCACACAGCCACACATTTGAGGGCATTGGTGCCGACAGTGATGTGCTGGGAGCGTGCGCTTTGCTCCTGGCGGCTTAAGAAAAGTCCCTGATCGCCATTTGCAATTGGGATTTTTCAGATTATGTGACAGCCAATCACAGTGGCCATAAGCCCCACCCCACCTTTCGACATAGCAAACCCCTTAAAGGGTCGGTGGTAGCTTGCGCCAAGGGTTAAAAAATATATATTTTTTTTAATTGACAGGTTGCTTTAAACTGACTTCATGTGCAGATCAAAGTTCATCCCTTTCATCTGTAGATGAATGAACCGAAAAAGATTAGAATAAACAATTGTTTCTTTTTAACTTTCGGTTTCAGAAAGTTGATAAACATTGCCCAGCTGTTTTTTTTTGTTTTTTTTTGTTTGACAACTCTAATTGCTGGGACTTCGTTTACACTTCAGTTGTCAACAGGGAAACCTCACTGACAGCTGAATTAGTGATCGGTTGTTATGGACGTGACAGCCCTGCTCCTTAACTGATGCCTTTTTTTTTTTTTTTTTTTTATTTTTTTTTTTTTTTTTTGCTTCGTTTCAGCTGTTCGTGGGGGAATCCCGCTGACTGCTGAAAAAACTGAGCCTAAAAGTATTGATTTCATGTATCGGAGCATTTGCTTGCGTACCGATACTCATGCAAATGCTTGGCAACGGCACCAATGCCAGTATCGGTGCAACCCTGATTTAAGATATTACTTTACTAGTTTTATCCTATCAGATGATCTATAACTGACATTTTTATATTTACATACATGCAAAAGGGGCCAGCTTGAAGTGGTCTAGCTAGATTTACATTTTTTGACTAAAGTTCCACTTTAGTTTGCATTGTACTGTGTTTGAACTATTTAATTTACTTTTTTTTTTATCCCCCCAGTGTTTGAGGAACCAGAAGATCCCAGCAATAGGTCATTCTTCTCAGAGATCATCTCTTCCATATCAGATGTGAAGTTCAGCCACAATGGCCGATATATGATGACCAGGGATTACTTGTCCGTCAAAATCTGGGACCTAAACATGGAAAGCCGTCCCGTGGAAACATATCAGGTAGTTTGGATGGGACCTGGGCTACAGGACTGCCCAGATTAACTCAGATTAAAGAAAATGTGGTTTGTGTCCATTACAAGCAGTTGGCAGCTATTTATGTAGTGCGTGGTGGAACAGTGAGAGTGTAAAACTTGGTTGCTGTGGATAAAAATGGTTTCGTTTGTGTTTTTTTTTTTTTGGTTTTTTTTTGTGTGTGTGTTTTGGCTTCCAGAATTTTTTTGGATCAGTCACGAAGATCTGTCAAGTAATGAAACTTGGAGATTGGGGTATCAAAATATGAGCTCTAACTTGGACATTTGATATTGAGAATGATCTGTAATCTAGAATAAATATGTATACATTACGATTAGTGATGCGGCTGTGTCTCTTCCACAGGTACATGAATACCTCAGGAGTAAATTGTGCTCCTTATATGAAAATGACTGCATCTTCGACAAGTTTGAGTGCTGCTGGAATGGACCTGACAAGTAAGTTTTGTGACGGTGTACCTTGTATTTTCTTGACCTAGCAGTTCCCCAAGCTAGGGTCTTTTTTATACTACTACCTGGAAGTGAATAACTTCTAACCAATAGATTGACGTGAGGCATATCTACATAGTCCCCAAGGACAATGAACTGATCATTGTCTAAACCAGTCCCCAGGCCCAAGCACTGTCAATTGGGAAGCCATGGGAGGAACATTGCCCAGTGCAGTTATTTGGAAGGTGAAAATATTTTAAAAGAAGTGTGGAATTTAAAAAAGAGATACAATCGTGCTCGCCTAGGTGTTCCCCGACCAGCTTTAAGTGTGAGAACTGAGCGATCAAAGACCAACCACTGATTGCCGTTTTCGATCTTCAGTGACTGTCGAGCACTGCCTCTCTACTCTGCTCCTCCAGCGATCACTTTAACACCAGACTGTGGAGGGGTGAGAGCAGCTGGTTAAAGCTCTCAGCAGCATGCTGAGAGGCTGAGCCACCGCTGTTAGTCCAGGCATGTGATCGTGGTGGATCCCAACATTAAAGTCAGAATCCCTTTAGCATCTGGACTGGCTGGATGATGTCAGCTGATAGTGGACATTAGCCTGCTGTTGGCTAAATATGGGTCGCAGGAGCAGAACTAAGTGCACTTCTGTGACCCACAGGAGAAGTAGGCCCAAAAGTGCTTTGTCCGTACTTCTCCTTTACTTAAGATTTCCTCTGGGACAACAGCAGCAGGTTGGGTAAATGGCCAGTCCTGTCCATGTGGAGGCTGGTAATTTAGGTGATCACTTTAACGCTACATGGTTTAGTAGGAAGCAATTGGGTCACCTGAACGAACTGTATTTGTTTTGCTCTGGGGAACATCTTATCTTTTTTTTTTTTTTTTTTTCTTTATAATTAAGCTCCTGTGCATGCCAAGAACGAAATGTCTAAATATGTAGGCAGTTCATAGCTGAACTTTCTTTCCCTTTCTGATTGCATCTAAATCCTTCAAAAAAAGAGAAGAAAGGACTAACTTTTTACAAATGTTTAGAGACCCAATAGTAAGACTTTCTTTTTTGGTGTGGACTAGGTGTGTTAAACTACTACAAAAAATCAAATATGGATAACTGCACACTGATGCCTGTAAAACTCAATGATTATTCGCCTCCTTGGAATGAAACCCTTAAACCCTTTCTCTTATTGTGTATTGCTGTGATGTTGTGGATGTTTTAAACATTTACAAAAAATGGTTGCTGTTTTATGGGCATCAGCGTGCAGTCATCCATATTTGCTTTCTAAAGTTCTGCGGTTGGAAGCTGGACCCACACCTAACTATTCCTGGGGCTTACAGTGGACTGACTCATCTAATCAGACTCGTATCTCTTACAACAGAGGATGTCATTTCATCTGTGCCCTGTCTTGCCACAAAGCGTTAATTCAGCTCTGAGCAAACCTCTTATCTTTATTCAGTAAGATAAAAACAGAGAAATGGGTGTCTGTTTCTTCCCCCTTCCTGTAAGGGATAGGTAATTTCCTTATCTCATGCACAGGTGTGAGAGGCATTCTGTGTACTTCACAATCCCCCCCCCCCCCCCCCCTTCTCCAGCTCTCCCAGGATTGGCTGCTCCACACCTGAGCATGAATTGGGCATGCTGAAGTGACTTTCCTGAGTTTTGACTGGATGTTAGTGATCATGGGGCATAATCCACGAGACCAGCAGAAGTTCAGTGTAGATGCCTGGCCAAGGGGAGTGTAGATGTGGGCGAGGAGTCTGACATCATGGCTCCACCCATGTAGCCCTGGACAACAGACCTGCCCACAGAATATTATAGGGCTCCAAACAGCTAAAGGGGAGACAGTTAAGGATACATGCAGGAGGCATGTATATCCCTATAGAGCAGCACCATGGAAGTAATTTAGAAATGATGAGTGGGTTTACATCCACTTTAAGTTGGGTGGACTGACCTGGAGTGGTGTATAAGTGTTTTTTAAACTATTACTTTTCATCTGCAGTGTTGTTATGACCGGGTCCTACAACAACTTTTTCCGAATGTTTGACCGCAATACCAAGCGCGACATTACTCTGGAAGCCTCGCGGGAAAACAGCAAGCCACGCATGGTGCTGAAGCCACGCAAAGTGTGTGCCAGCGGCAAGCGAAAGAAGGATGAGATTACGGTAGACAGTCTGGACTTCAACAAGAAGATCCTGCACACAGCCTGGCATCCTAAGGAGAATATCATTGCAGTGGCCACAACCAATAACCTGTATATATTCCAGGACCGAGTGAATTAGTTCTGGCCTTTCTGAGTGGGACAGTCCTTAGTCCACCTAGTTCCAATAGTCAAGCCTAGAATTCGTAAATTCCCTGTTCCAAAACCGAAGAAAAACTTCTGACAGTGTGGGAACTTTGCCAGTCCCTCCCCGTCTGACTTTTCCAGTGTTTAAGGTGCCATCAAATGTCCTTTTTATAGCTGCGCAGGGGTGGTCCCTGCTCCTGCCGTTTTCTAACGACAGGGTTTACTGTACTTTTTTTTTTGTTTGTTTTTTTTCTTTTTAACCATCTTGCCTAATATGTAGATTAACTGTCTATTTTATTTTGTGATGTCAATGGCATTGCCAGCCTATACCCCATGGGGCCCTTTCTGGTGGAGAATGATCAGGCTGGGTTCATGGTGTAATCATTTTTTCCCCTTCCACAGTCAGTCATCTTTGTTACTTTTTTTTTTATTCACTTTTATTTTTTTCTCATAATGGCTTTTTTTTTTTTCTTTTTCTAGCCCCCTTTCTTTTCTTTACACTTTGCTCTTTCTTGGTATCCATCCCTCCCTACTTCCTCTCCCAACTCCTGCTTGTCCTCATCCTGCCCTGCACTGGTGCAAATCCGACTGCTAGAAAGCACACAGGGAGATGGGTTAACCACAGCAGGGTTGGTGGCATGGGGGGGGAACAAGGCTATTACTGAGAGTTGTGTCCTGGTCTCTCATTTATAATGACGACCTGACTGTATTCACTTCTTGCCTTGTCTGGCGCTGAAAAGGGGGGGGGAAAAAGGACTTAAAAAATAAAAAAGCCAAAAAAGGATAAAAACTACTGAATAAAAGACAAGTGAAAAAATGCTTTGTGTGTAACAGACATTATTATAAGTGTGTTGAGTGACTTCCATCGTTTTTGCTTTGTATCTCATGATTTTGAAATCTTACTTTCTGATTCTCTACTTCAGTGTATAAGGCGTTCACTTCCATCTTTGATACAGTAATACAGTTCCTTAAGTTCTTATTGATAATTGTGGCCCACTTCTCATATCCATCCAATACCTTTTTTACAGTTTAATTTACCTTTGTAATACTTGTATGCTTAAATAAAGTGAGAAAATGTACTTGACCCTTTAAAACCCAGAAATACTTGCACATACCTAGGGAGCTCTAGAACCCGGGGTACTCGGTATGCAATTACTAACTTTGTAGTAATGAAATCTTGGTTGTGTCGCCTCCACAGTGGTAGAGAAGCATAATACATTGCCTCAAAATAATGTTTTAAGGGGTGACAGAGTTTTGACTTCAAGGCTGAAATGGCCTTTACAAATGAAGCACCCAGAGTCTACACGTTACAGGATTCCTAACGCACTATGGAATGGCTAAAAAGACAGCCCAGCAGACACTGCCAGCTTTAGAGCTCTGACTGAAACTTTAGCCTGAGTTGTTGGATTGGGAATAGCTCACTGTAATGATTATATAAATTCCAGCTTGATTGGGTTTTGTAAACAATGGGCTGCTACATGTGGAAAATGTGAGAGCCCGTTTCAAAGGGGTTTTGCTCATGCCACTTCTCCCCCTCATACAAGCTTCTTGGGAATGCAACAGCTACTTGAGGCAGGTCAAATGTGCTTGTTAATAAATTCCAAATTTAAGAAATGTTCGTTTTGACTAAACAAAGTAAAGGAATGGCTTAAGGAAAAAAGCACTATACATTCTCTTGAGACCCCTTTCACACCACACCGCCCATAGCGTGGGTGGTAAAACGCTGTTATTTTTAGCGGCGTTTTACCACCGGATTTGCGGTGCATTTCGGCCACTTGCGGTGCGCTTTTACCCCCGCTAGTGGCTGAGAAAGGGTTAAAACCACCGGCAATACGCCCCAATAGCGGCGTTTTGCCGGTGGTATTACAGCGCTGCCCCATTGATTTCAATGGGGAGCAGCGGTGGAGGAGCAGTAAACGCACCGCTCCAAAGAAGCTGCTGGCAGAACTTTTCCCTGACGTCCTGCCAGCGCACCGCTGTAGGGCTTTCACAATACGGACAATGGTGAAGCTTTTTTAGGGCGGATTGCAAGCGCTATTTCTAACGCTATAGCGCCTGCAAAACGCCCTGGTGTGAAAGGGGTCTTAAAGTGGTTCTAAATCCAAAATTATATTTTCTTTCAAATATTTTATTTAAACCAGAAAAGGCAGATACAAGTCATTGCATCAATAATTTTATAGCCATCAATTTACAGTATTTTACAAAAGTAAAAGTACACCCCTCCACATTTGTGTAAATATTTTATTACATCCTTTCATGTGATAACACTGAAGAAATTGCACTTTGCTACAATGTAAAGTAGTGAGTGTATAGCTTGTATAACAGTGTAAATTTTCTGCCTCCTCAAAATAACTCAACAGCCATTAAATTCTAAACCGCTGGCAACAAAAGTGAAAATTGTCTAAATTGGACCCAAAGCATCAATATTTTGTGTGGCCACCATTATTTTCCAGCACTGCCTTAACCCCGCTTGGGTATGGAGCTTCATAGGTTGCCATTGGAGTCCTCTTCCATGATGACATCACAGAGCTGGTCGATGTTGGAGACCTTGCGCTCTTCCATCTTCCGTTTCTGAGAATGCCCCACAGATGCTTAACCACTTCAATACAGGGCACTTAACCACTTTCAGACCGGACCATTTTGCTGGTCAATGACCAGAGGTCTTTTTACAATTTGGCACTGCGCTGCTTTAACTGGTAATTGCGCGGTCATGCAATGTTGTACCCAAACAAAATTTGCGTCCTTTTTTTCCCACAAATAGAGCTTTCTTTTAAAGGTATTTGACTGACTCTAAACGTAAAAAGACCGCAAATTTTGAAAAAAAATGATATTTTCTACTTTTTGTTATTAGAAAAATCCAATAAACTCAATTTTAGTCATACATTTAGGCCAAAATGTATTCAGCCACATGTCTTTGGTAAAAAAAAAGTCAATAACTGTATATTTATTGGTTTGCGCAAAAGTTGTCACATCTACAAACTAAGGTACGTTTTCTGGAATTTACACAGCTTTTAGTTTATGACTGCCTATCTCATTTTTGAGGTGCTAAAATGGCAGGGCAGTACAAACCCCCCCCCCCCAAATAACCCCATTTTGGAAAGTAGATACCCTAAGGAAATTGATAAGAGGCATGTTGAGCCCATTAAATATTTTATTTTTTTGCCTCAAGCGATTGAATAATGACAAAAAAAAAATTTTATTTATTTTTTTTACACAAAGTTGTCACTAAATGATATATTGCTCACACATGCCATGGTTATATGTGGAATTGTACCCCAAAATACATTCTGCTGCTTCTCCTGAGTACGGGGATACCACATGTGGTCGACTTTTTGGAAGCCTAGCCGCGTACGGGGCCCCGAAAGCCAAGCACCGCCTTCAGGATTTCTAAGGGCATACATTTGTAATTTCACTCCTCACTACCTATCATAATTTTGAAGGCCATAAAATGCCAATATGGCACAAAACCCCCACAAATGACCCCATTTTAGAAAGTAGACACCCCAAGCTATTTGCTGAGAGGCATGTTGAGTCCATGGAATATTTTATATTTGGCACAAGTTGCGGGAAAATTACAAACTTTTATTTATTTTTATTTTTTTTTCACAAAGTTGTCACTAAATGATATATTGCTCACACATGCTATGGGCATATGTGAAATGACACCCCAAAATAAGTTCTGCTGCTTCTCCTGAGTACGGGGATACCACATGTGTGGGACTTTTTGGGAGCCTAGCCGCGTACGGGGCCCCAAAAACCAAGCACTGCCTTCAGGCTTTCTAAGGGCGTAAATTTTTGACTTCACTCCTCACTACCTATTACAGTTTTGAAGGCCATAAAATGCCAAGATGGCACAAAACCCCCACAAATGACCCCATTTTAGAAAGTAGACACCCCAAGCTATTTGCTGAGAGGCATGTTGAGTCCATGGAATATTTTATATTTTGCCACAAGTTGCGGGAAAATTACAAACTTTTTTATTTTATTTTTTTCACAAAGTTGTCACTAAATTATATATTGCTCACGCATGCCATGGGCATATGTGAAATGACACCCCAAAATAAATTCTGCTGCTTCTCCTGAGTACGGGGATACCACATATGTGGGACTTTTTGGGAGCCTAGCCGCGTACGGGGCCCCGAAATCCAAGCACCGCCTTCAGGCTTTCTAAGGGCGTTAGTTTTGAAGGCCATAAAATGCCAAGATGGCACAAACACCCCCCCCAAATGACCCCATTTTGGAAAGTAGACACCCCTAAATTTAGGGGTACACTCTAGTGAGACTAGGTAATAAATGGCGGGTGCCCTGAAACTATAAAAAAATAACTAACCAACCAGCGTCACCTGTAACAGTTATATGGTGATCACTGGTGAAAGGGTTAACTAGGGGGCAATCAGGGGGCTTTATGCGGTAGTATATGGGGGTCCCTGGCGCTATAAAAAGCTGCGGCGAACCTAAATACCTACCTGCCTAACTAGCGTCACCTGTGACACTAATACAGCGATCAGAAAAACGCTTGCGTATTAGGCTGGGTTCACACTGGAGCGATGCGGGAACGACACGAATCCGCGGCGGGTTCCCGCATCGCATGCCTCCCGGCGCCAGTTCACACTGCCCTATGCGAACTGCTTGGAGTGTCAGTGAAATGTTAATGACACCCCCAGATCAGTTCGCATATCGCAGTGCGATCTGCAAACTCGGATCGCATGGTGTGAACACCCATGCGATCCGATTCTGCTGCGGACCAAAAAAAGGGTCCCGTGCGAATTTGTGGCGGGTGCGGCGCGAATTCAGCCATACTATCTGTATGGCTGAACTCGAATCGCACAGAGATCAGATGTGATTTGCACTGCAGTGCGGTGCGAATCACATCCGTTATAAACCGCTGCAATGTGAACCCAGCCTTAGTGACACTGGCGACGGGGGGTGATCACGGGGTTAAACCTTTATTGGGGGGGTACATTAGAACTAAAGGGGGCTAACCCTAACTGCCCTAACAGTTATTACAATCACAAATGACACCAATGCAAAAAAAATGGTGTCACTGTGACTGGGGGGGCAGGGGTAATTGGGGGGGGTGAAGGGGGGGTGTGAGTGTGCCTGGCATGTTCTACTGTGTAGTGTCGTGTTGGTGCAACTCACCGATCCTCTCTCCTCGGTGCCGGAACGAAAAATACTGACACGGAGGAGAGATTACATCACTTCCTCTGCCTGTGTTTACATTACAGGAGAGGAAGTGATGCAATGCTTCACTTCCATTCGTCAGGAGCGATCGCGAGGAGGTGGCCATGAATGAATGGCCGCCCCCTCATCCCGTCTCGCTCCTGCACGGATACCGACCGCCGCTGGCACCGGGGGGGGGGCCCGATCGGGCCCCCCACCCGCGGGAAGGCAGGGACGTACAGGTACGCCCATATGCCTGCCCGTGCCATTCTGTCGTCTTATATCGTCGTGCGGCGGTCGGCAAGTGGTTAAACACCTTCCTGCCCAGACCAATTTTGAGCTTTCAGCGCTGTCGCATTTTGAATGACAATTGCGCGGGCATGCTACACTGTACCCAAAATGAAATTTTTATCATTTTTTTCCCCACAAATAGAGCTTTCTTTTGGTGGTATTTGATCACCTCTGCGATTTTTATTTTTTGCGCTACAAATAAAAAAAATACAGAAAATTTTGAAAAAAAAATGTTTTTTTGGTTTCAGTTTCAAAACTTTGTAAATAAGTACGTTTTCTCCTTCACTGATGGGCACTGATAAGGCGGCACTGATGAGGTGGCATTGATGGACACTGATATGTGGCACTGATGGGCACTGATAGGCGGCACTGATGGGAGACATGGATGGGCACTGATAGGTGGCACAAATTGGCACTGATAGCTGGCACAGATGGGCATGGATAGGCGGCACAGATGGCATGGGTGGGCACTGATAGGTGGCACGCATGGGCACTCATAGGCGGCACAGGTGGGCACTCATAGGCGGCATTGGTGTTATACTGTACTAATGGATGCCAATCAGTGCCAAACAATAATGCATGCCAATCGGTGATGCCCATTGTGGGCACTGATTGGCATCCCTGGTGGTCTAGAGAGGATTACCTTTTTCTGGGCATCCCTGGTGATCTGGTGGCATCCCTGGTGGTCCAGTGTGGGCATCCTCGGGGGGGCTGTGATAATCGATCAGCACAGACCCCCCCTTGTCAGAGGAGCAGCCGATCGGCTATCCTCTACTCGCGCCTGGCAGACGCGAGTGAGAAAAGGCCGATCACCGGCTCTTCCTATTTACACTGTGATCAGCCGTGATTGGACACGGCTGATCACGTGGTAAAGAGTCTCCGTCTGAGACTCTTTACCGAGATCGTAGTTGTCGGGTGTCAGACTGACACCCCGCAACAACGATCGCCGCGATGTGCGCCCCCGGAGGCGCGCAGCGGCTCATAATCCTGATCACGTCATATGACGTCCGATCAGGATTATGCAACCACTTTGCCACCGTCAATTGCCTATAGGGCGGGTGGCAAGTGGTTAATGAGGTTTAGGTCTGGAAACAGTCTAGGCCAGTCCATCACCTTTACCCTCAGCTGCTTTAGCAAGGCAGTGGTCATCTTGGAGGTGTGTTTGGGGTCATTATCATGTTGGAATGTGGCCCAGTCCCAGGGGAGAGGATGATCTGCTTTGTGCAATGCTTAACACCATCTGAACCAAATCGGTTTATCTTGGTCTCATCAGACCACAGGACATGGTTCCAGTAATCAATATCCTTGGTCTGCTTGTCTTCAGAAAATTGTTTGCGAGCTTTCTTGTGCATTATCTCTAGAAGAGGCTTCCTTCTGGGACGACAGCAATGCAGACCAATTTGATGCAGTGTGCAGCGTATGGTCTGAGCAGTGATAGGCTGACCCCCACCCCTTCAACCTCTGCAGCAATGCTGGCAGCACTCATACGTCTGGTTCCCAAAGACAACCTTTGAATATGACCCTGAGTATGTGCACTAATCTTTGGGTTGACCATGGCGAGGCTTGTTCTGAGTGGAACCTGTCCTGTTAAACCACTGGTCTTGGCCACTGTGCTGCAGCTCAGTTTCAGGGTCTTGGCAGTCTTCTTATAGCCCAGGCCATCTTTTTCATTTTTCTTTAATCGTATGTCACGGGACACAGAGCAATAGTAATTACTGTGTGGGTTATAGTCCACCTTCAGGTGCTGGACACTGGCACACCCTAAACAGGAAGTTGCCTCCCTATATAACCCCTCTTATACCAGGAACATGTTTTTTTGCCAGTGTCTAAGGTGTTGGTCACGAGTGAGTGCTGAGGTCAACTGTAGCAATCCTTGCTGGGACTAACTATGCAGCTGGATCCATTCAAAGTGTCTTTTAGGCCAAATTGGATGGTGCCCGGGCCTCGTATCTGAAGAAACAAGATCATTTGCATTCATTGACAGACACAGCACCTTTAATCTGGACCTTGGTTATATTGCCACCTTCAGGAGAGGACTAGGCAGAATATGTAAAAAGAGCAAAACTGCACAGTACTGCCCAGGGGTCAGTTCTTGCTATAACCCCTCACTCTGCTTCCAGCAGCTCTGTTTCTTTCTGCCTAGTGTAGAAGGACCTGGCTCCCTCTTGATTTTTTTTTTTTTTTCTGCTTTTTAATTCCTGTGATCTACAATTAACAGCTGGGCTGGGCGACAGGCTGGATAATGTAGATCCTGGTAGTCTCCCTAGCCTGGCCATCGAGCGTGTGTAGACCTTAACTACACGCTGGGTCGGCCACAACATTCCCTGTCTGGTCCAGGGGCAGCCGGTGAGCTATATGCTCTGGGGCACATGCATGACTGGGCTACTGCTATCCGTGTCAGTGTGCCGTGGCTATTAGCCACCCTGTACTGTTCAGGTGATGGGTCTGTCTGTGGAATGTATCCAGCAGTCCCTGCAGGAGGGGTAAGAATGGTTCCACCTGTCTCAGCAGGATGGAGCAGCTGGGCATTCCCTGGGAGGTCGACTAGGGGCTCTCACTCTCACTTACTTCTCTCCCTGTTTCTTCTCCTCCTCCCCATCTATCGGCCGCTGTGTGACTGGGCATAGGGGGTGCAGTACATGTACCTGGCCGGGGGTCCTCTGAGTCCTGGCAGGGGGCTGTGCTGGGCAGTTGGTCCGCTTGTTTTGTCCCTGTTTTTATGCCTTTTTTTTTTTTTTTTTTTTGCATGTGTGTTGCCATGTGGGGGTCTGGCATTTTCTTCTAGCCCCAGACAGTTTTCTTAACCGCGGCTATTTTCTTGAAGTCCGGCAGCCGTTTTAACAGTGCTCTGTTTTTTGCTGAGGCCATTCTGATGTCGCCGGCCATTTTCTCGTAGCCTCAGTTTTGTCTCACTCTAGCGCTGGGTGGCTGTTTCAGTCTGGAACATCGCGAAACTGGCACAGGGGAGAGCAGAAGGTGGCAGCACAGTACCTGGGTCAGGGTGATGAGACCAGCAGGGGGCCCTTCAGTCTGGCAACTAAGAGGGTGGGCTTTTATTTTGGCTTGCCCCTAAGTCGTGACAGGCGAGAATAGTTCAGCATGGCGTCAGAAGCTGGCGCTTCTTCCCCAGACATCCCTGTTATTGCAACCAGCTCACCGGCGGTGCCTATGGACGCTTTGGAAGTGGTGTGCAGGCGCAAGGGGGATAAACTCCCCCTCCCCCACTATCTTCTGGGGAAAGCTCTGATTCAGACTTGGGACCTGCTGTGACAGGTGGCCCTGTTCTGACATGTCAGGATGCGGACCAGGACCGTTCAGACAGCGAAAATGACTGTGTGTCTGGGTCGGCGCAGGAGAAAGAGCTAGTAGGAGCACTTATCAGAGCGGTGCGGGATACCCTAAAGATAGAGGATACGGCGGGGGCATCTGCGGAAGTGTCGGTCCCCTTTGGCTCCCACAAGCCGGCCAAACAAGGTAGGTAGGGAAACAAGTTGTTTCCCTACCTAACTTATTTTGATAAGTTTATTTACAAGGAGTCGGAAGCCCGCAGTGGGCCTTTTCAGTCCTGAGATGGATGGCGGTGCGTTAATCCTTTGACGAGTTTCCTGAAAAAAATGGACATCTCCCGGTCGTTGACACCCCTATATCCAGGTTAAACAAGGTAACCACGATTCCGGTGGAATGGACTCCTGCTTTCAAGGACCTGACCGACAGAAGGGCCAAGGCGGTTGTCCGGTCCATGTTTACAGTCGTGGGGTCAGCATTCAGGCCAGTGTTGGCCATGGCCCCGATTTCACAGACGCTTACTGAATGGGCTAAGTTATTGCACCGTGAGTTGGAGAAGCAACAGATTTTCCCGGTCTGCATGGAACTGGCAGACCAGTTGGTGCAGGGCCTAAAATATGTCTGTGATACGGCCCCTTTGCTTTCTAGAGCCTCAGCAAAAAGGATAGTATGGATTCCCACAGACGGGTAACCCCTAAGAAAAGTGAGGGTCACTGAGGAACAATGACTACTAATGCATAACCATTTCAAAAATGTATTACAAAAATATTAGCTATCTAGCATTGCCAAGTGAAGAGTCATAAATATATCACTAAAACACGTAAAGCATGATATGTGAAAGGGCAGCCTTGAAAAAACCCTATGAAAAGTGGGTATCCAGGATTCGAAGAATCTCTCCAATCCTGGCAAGCACTAGCCTAGAGCCTCAGTATCAGCGATGGTGCTACGTCGCCTGATTTAGCTTAAATGCTGGTCTGCGGACCAGACTTCTAAGAAAGTGCTGGCGGATTTGCCCTTCCAGGGGGAGAGGCTATGTGGAGCCTCGCTGGATGACATTATTAAGAATGTTACTGGGGGGAAGAGTACTTTTCTCCCACAGTCCAGAAAGGGTAAGGAGCCACGCCGTAGGCAGGGGCTCTCATTTTCCACTCAGAAGCGTATTCGGCAGGTAAGTGTTCCAAGTCCGACAAGATACCCGCTGAGGGACAAAAGCGTCCCTGGTTTCGCAAGCCTGCAAGCAAATCTGTTGCTGCATAAAGGTTTGCCCTCGCCCGACTCTAGGGTGGGGGGGTAGCCTTCGGGAGTTTGCAGCTCAGTGGACCTCCCTTCTTTCTGACCAGTGGGTCTGCAAACTGGTTTCATTAGGTTACAAGATAGTTTCTTTCTTGTAGGCCAAGCAGATTTTTTTCCCTCCAACCTTCATCTTCCGGATCGTCGGTAGGCCCTGTTTGGGGTAGAACAGGACCTCGCTGTGTTTTTGCATGCGAGATCTGAGTCTCATGGTAGCCACTTTCGAGGCGGTACCGTATGCTCCACACCACACTCGAGTCTTGCAGAAAGAGATCCTGTCCAGATGGGGCAAATCTCCGACATGCCTGGATTGTCAAATTCGGGTGAGCCAGCTAGTCAGAGATCCCCTTCTCTGGTGGCTCAGGTCTCCGGTCTTTCGGTCCGGTCCGGGAAGTCGTTTCTTCCTCTCCATTTGACGGTGATCACAACGGACACCAGCCTGAACGGCTTGGGGGGGGGGGGGAGTTTGGGGCATAGTTGGCCCAGGGTCGCTGGACACAGGAAGAATCCTGCCTGCCGATCAATGTGCTGGAGCTATGGGCAATCAGGCGGTGCCCCTCCACATGGTCAAAGAGGCTGCAGGGGCATCCGGACAACGCTACGACGGTGGCATATGTCGACCATCAAGGAGCTCAGCTCATTCACTAGTGAGTACGTTTGTTCGGGGGGTTCGAAAAGTGGCCCCTCCGGTTTGACCATCTGTCAGCTACAGCTCCTTTCTGGAGGTCAGACTCGTTTGTATCGGTGGCTGGTCCGCAGAAGGCCCTGGCAGTCTCGTCGGCCACCATTTCTCTGTGCATCAAACAGATCGTGGTTCAGGCTTATGCCATAAGGTGGTGGGTGCCCCCCCCCCTTTCCTATCACGGCACAATCGGCCAGGACAATTGGTGCCTCCTGGGCTTTTCAACATCAAGCGTCCATTTCCCAGGCGTGTAAGGCTGCGACCTGGTCTTCCGTTCACAAAATTTTACAAGGTTGATGTGAGCGCATCTTCGGATGAGAAAAGGATTTTGAGAACAATTAGATTTTATTAAAGAAATAGCCAGTTACAATACAAATATAGCAATACATAACAAGCGCAAATACAATTGCCTGTGTGTATCATAGGGTAACAATAGCGTTACAGACTCAAACTCATACTTTTATTCCTCTTGTTTGCATATAAACAGATTGACAGGAGATCCCTATTAGACTAATAAGCCCCTCCAAAAAAAAAAAAAAAAAAAAAAAAGGAAAGGCCCATTAGTAAAAGGGTAGGTACCCTACCATTCCTAAAGCGTCAATAGGATCTAAACATATATATCAATGGATTGTAAAAGCCTGTCCCGGCGTATCTGCCTTATAACTTTATACCACTCTAAATACACCCTATTGCCTATCATACACAGGCCAAATGTGACTAATAGATATAAAAACAAAAACAAAACAAAACAAAAAAAAAAAAAAAAAAAAGGACAATACAATTGTCCCTAAATAATCAAGCGAGCATTGCTAGCCCGAACACACAGCGCCCCCTCCACCTCATGTTTGTATCAAAAAGGCGTTTACAGAGGAATTGCTAAACACTACCCAAGGTCGCCATATAACTATATACTTGCCCATGCTTTCATGGGCTATAGCCCTAATTTCTTCCATTTTATGCAAATATCCTATCTCCCCCAGCCATTCCATAATTGAGGGAGTCATAGTGTTCCTCCAATATCTCGGTATCACTGTCTTGGCGGCAGTTAGAAGAAATCTAATCAGCGATTTTTTATATTTACTCATAGAAAGGTCAGTAATATGTAGTAGACAACATTTAGCGTCAAGGGGGATCTGTGTATCAGTTATTTGTTGTATAATACTAATCACTTGGCCCCAAAATGGTCTGATTAGGTCACACTCCCACCATATATGTTGTAAAGTACCCTTAGCTTGATTACAACGCCAACATAGGTCTGGAGCATCGGGGAACCACTTATGCAATTTAACTGGCGTGTTATACCAATTCGTCAGAAGTTTAAAAGAAGTTTCCTGTAATCTAGTGCTAATTGCACATTTATGAGCAAATACACATGCCTGTAGCCATTGGTCGTTTGTAAATGATGCATTTAATGCTGCTTCCCAGAAAAGCTTATGTTTATTAGGTTCCAGACGTGCTGCGGATTGTAACCACGCATACGTGAGAGAGATATTTTTCGTAGAAGCCTTGGCACGAAAATGTTTGATCCTCCGCGGGCTCAAAATATAATCATGTATTTGTCTATACGTCCATTGCCCCAAAACGGTTAAACCCAAAGTATGTTGTAAGTCCAACATTGATTTAATCTTATTACCCTCAAGACAATGAGTGGCTAATAAGGGCAGATTCCCACATATAAAGTGCCGAATAGGTTTATGCATGCCTGGTATAAAGTCAGGATTATCTACTAGCGGTGTTAATGGGCCAGGTGAAGTAGTCAAACCCGTTGTTTGAGCCACTGTTTGTAATAATCTTAAAGTGGTCCCTATAAGGGGATGTTGCTTAAGCTGTTTAGGGCACAAGTCCCACGGAATCCAAGGGGAATATGTCACTGGAATAGGACCTACATCGTTTTCAAGTTTCACCCAATCTTTATTATCCGCATGGCAGGTCCAATCAATCATTCTGGTAAGATGAGTGGCCTTATAATAATTTTTGAAATTGGGGAATCCCATTCCCCCACTGCCTTTATCTCTAGTGAGTATTGCAGGGCTTATGCGTGGCTTTTTAGATGCCCATAAGAAGTGTCTGAGAATAGCATTCAATGACTGAAAAAATTTTGCAGGTAGCCATATTGGCAAAGTCTGGAAAAAATACAAAAATCTGGGCAGGATTGTCATTTTGACGATCGCTGCCCTACCAAACCAGGAGAAATGTTTGAGTGTCCATCTCTCCAGGTCTTTTTTCACGTTTTGTAACAATGGCAAAAAATTTTGGCTATATATCTCAGTTAAACTGGGAGTCAAATGAACTCCTAAATATTTAAGGGAGCGGGATTCCCACTTAAATTTACAGTTACGTAAAACAGCCTCCCGTGTGGTCTCTTGTAGCGTAAGATTGAGGGCCTCAGATTTTTTATAATTAATTTTGAAATTCGCCATATAGCTGTAATGCTTAAATATAGTGCACAGATTGGGCATAGTAACATGCGGCTGAGTTATAAAAAACAATAGATCATCCGCATACGCAGCACACTTGTATTCCTTATCGCCTACGTGAAAGCCATGTATAGAGGATGATAAATTAACTGTGCGGATTAATGGTTCCAAGGTGAGTATAAACAGCAAGGGCGAAAAAGGACACCCTTGCCTAGTCCCATTCCGTATCTGCACCTTGTCTGACAGTGTCCCATTCACCTTAATTTGTGCCGTAGGATTATAATAAATAGTTTTAATCCAGGATAGCATATGTGCTCTCAGACCTATATGAGAGCAAGTCGCATACAGGAAGTCCCACGACACACGGTCGAAGGCTTTCTCTGCATCTGTAGATAAGAGCATGCCTTCAAATTGTTCTGTTTGGGCCCTGTGTATAAGATTAAGGGCTTTAATCACGTTATCTTTCGCCTCCCTACCAGGCATAAAACCTACCTGCTCGGGACCTATAAGTTTGTGCAACAATGGGCGCAGTCTGTTCGCTAGTATTTTCGTATAAATTTTTAGGTCCACATTCAATAAAGAAATCGGCCTATAGCTAGCACAATCTAGAGGGTCTTTATTAGGTTTAGGCAATACTGTAACGTGCGCTCTCAGGAAATCTTCTGGTAACGTTTGTGGGTCTCAGAAGTGGTTAAATGTATTAATCATGTATGGAATCAATAATTCCATAAAGATTTTATAATAGTGGGCTGTTAAACCGTCCGGTCCAGGGCTTTTCCCCTTTTTTAGTTCCTTAATAGCTGCAGTGAGTTCACCTTCAGTTATCGGTTCTTCCAGCGACAGCGCTTCCTCCTCAGTAAGTTTGGGGAGTCCGCTGTCAGCCAGGAATTTATTAGTAATCTCTGCTGTCGTCCCCCTTAGGTCGCTAGGTTTATGTAACTGCGGTAGATTATACAAATTGGAATAATATTCCTGAAATCTTTGCGCAATTTTCGCAGCATCCTGTGTTGTCTGACCGTCACTGGTTTTAATTGCAGCAATATTCGTCGATAATAATGTTTCTTTAACCACTTGCCGACCGCCTCACGCCGATGTACGTCGGCAGAATGGCACGGGCAGGCATAAGCACGTACATGTACGTGATTTGCCTCCCGCGGGTCGGGGGCCCGATCGGGCCCCCGCCCGGTGCCTGCGGCGGTCGGTTTTCGTTCGGGAGCGATCCCGGACGAGGGGACGGCCATTCATTCATGGCCACCCCCTCGCGATCGCTCCCGACGAATGGAAATCCCCGGTGACATCACTTCCTCTCCTGTAATGTAAACACAGGAGAGGAAGTGATGTATTCTCTCCTCCGTGTCGGTATTTTTCGTTCCGACACGGAGGAGAGCGGATCAGTGAGTTGCACCAACACATCCCACACACAGTAGAACATGCCAGGCACACTCACACCCCCCCTTTACCCCCCGATCACCCCCCCAATTACCCCTGCCCCCCAGTCACAGTGACACCAATGTCATTTTTTTTTTTTTTTTTTTTTTTTTGCATTGGTGTCATTTGTGACTGTAATAACTGTTAGGGCAGTTAGGGTTAGCCCCCTTTAGTTCTAATGTACCCCCCTAACCCCCCCAATAAAGGTTTAACCCCGTGATCACCCCCCGTCGCCAGTGTCACTAAGGCTGGGTTCACATTGCAGCGGTTTATGAGAACGAATGTGATTCGCACCGCACTGCAGTGCAAATCACATCCGATCTCTGTGCGATTCGAGTTCAGCCATTCGCCGCACCCGCCGCACCCGCCACACCCGCCGCACCCGCCGCAAATTCGCACGGGACCCTTTTTTTGGCCCGCAGCAGAATCGGATCGCATGGGTGTTCACACCATGCGATCCGAGTTTGCAGATCGCACTGCGATATGCGAACTGATCTGGGGGTGTCAGTAACATTTCACTGACACTCCCAGCAGTTCGCATAGGGCAGTGTGAACTGCCGCCGGGAGGCATGCGATGCGGGAACCCGCCGCGGATTCGCGGCGTTTCCGCATCGCTCCAGTGTGAACCCAGCCTAATAAGCGATCATTTTTCTGATCGCCGTATTAGTGTCACAGGTGACGCTAGTTAGGCAGGTAGGTATTTAGGTTCGCCGCAGCTTTTTATAGCGCTAGGGACCCCCATATACTACCGCATAAAGCCCCCTGATTGCCCCCTAGTTAACCCTTTCACCAGTGATCACCATATAACTGTTACAGGTGACGCTGGTTGGTTAGTTATTTTTTTATAGTTTCAGGGCACCCGCCATTTATTACCTAATAAAGGTTTAACCCCCTGATCACCCGGCAGGTGTCATTTGTGACTAATAACTGTTAGGGCAGTTAGGGTTAGCCCCCTTTAGTTCTAAGGTACCCCCCTAACCCCCCCAATAAAGGTTTAACCCCGTGATCACCCCCCGTCGCCAGTGTCACTAAGGCTGGGTTCACATTGCAGCGGTTTATGAGAACGGATGTGATTCGCACCGCACTGCAGTGCAAATCACATCCGATCTCTGTGCGATTCGAGTTCAGCTATACAGATAGTATGGCTGAATTCGTGTCGCACCCGCCGCACCCGCCGCAAACTCGCACGGGACCCTTTTTTTGGTCCGCAGCAGAATCGGATCGCATGGGTGTTCACACCATGCGATCCAAGTTTGCAGATCGCACTGCGATATGCGAACTGATCTGGGGGTGTCATTAACATTTCACTGACACTCCCAGCAGTTCGCATAGGGCAGTGTGAACTGCCGCCGGGAGGCATGCGATGCGGGAACCCGCCGCGCATTCGTGGCGTTCCCGCATCGCTCCAGTGTGAACCCAGCCTAATAAGCGATCGTTTTTCTGATCGCTGTATTAGTGTCACAGGTGACGCTAGTTAGGCAGGTAGGTATTTAGGTTCGCCGCAGCTTTTTATAGCGCCAGGGACCCCCATATACTACCGCATAAAGCCCCCTGATTGCCCCCTAGTTAACCCTTTCACCAGTGATCACCATATAACTGTTACAGGTGACGCTGGTTGGTTAGTTATTTTTTTATAGTTTCAGGGCACCCGCCATTTATTACCTAGTCTCACTAGTGTACCCCTAAATTTAGGGGTGTCTACTTTCTAAAATGGGGTCATTTGGGGGGGGGGGGTTTGTGCCATCTTGGCATTTTATGGCCTTCAAAACTGTAACGCCCTTAGAAAGCCTGAAGGCGGTGCTTGGTTTTTGGGGCCCCGTACGCGGCTAGGCTCCCAAAAAGTCCCACATATGTGGTATCCCCGTACTCAGGAGAAGCAGCAGAATTTATTTTGGGGTGTCATTTCACATATGCCCATGGCATGCGTGAGCAATATATCATTTAGTGACAACTTTGTGAAAAAAAAAAAAAGTTTGTAATTTTCCCGCAACTTGTGGCAAAATATAAAATATTCCATGGACTCAACATGCCTCTCAGCAAATAGCTTGGGGTGTCTACTTTCTAAAATGGGGTCATTTGTGGGGGTTTTGTGCCATCTTGGCATTTTATGGCCTTCAAAACTGTAATAGGTAGTGAGAAGTGAACTCAAAAAATTACGCCCTTAGAAAGCCTGAAGGCGGTGCTTGGTTTTCGGGGCCCCGTACGCGGCTAGGCTCCCAAAAAGTCCCACATATGTGGTATCCCCGTACTCAGGAGAAGCAGCAGAATTTATTTTGGGGTGTCATTTCACATATGCCCATGGCATGCATGAGCAATATATCATTTAGTGACAACTTTGTGAAAAAAAAAAAAAAAAAAAAAAAGTTTGTAATTTTCCCGCAACTTGTGGCAAAATATAAAATATTCCATGGACTCAACATGCCTCTCAGCAAATAGCTTGGGGTGTCTACTTTCTAAAATGGGGTCATTTGTGGGGGTTTTGTGCCATCTTGGCATTTTATGGCCTTCAAAACTGTAATAGGTAGTGAGGCGTGAAATCAAAAATTTACGCCCTTAGAAAGCCTGAAGGCGGTGCTTGGTTTTCGGGGCCCTGTACGCGGCTAGGCTCCCAAAAAGTCCCACATATGTGGTATCCCCGTACTCAGGAGAAGCAGCAGAATTTATTTTGGGGTGTCATTTCACATACGCCCATAGCATGTGTGAGCAATATATCATTTAGTGACAACTTTGTGTAAAAAAAAAAAAAAAAATTTTTTTTTTGTCATTATTCAATCGCTTGAGGCAAAAAAATAAAATATTCAATGGGCTCAACATGCCTCTTATCAATTTCCTTAGGGGGTCTACTTTCCAAAATGGGGTCATTTGGGGGGGTTTTGTACTGCCCTGTCATTTTAGCACCTCAAGAAATGAGATAGGCAGTCGTAAACTAAAAGCTGCGTAAATTCCAGAAAACGTACCTTAGTTTGTAGATGTGACAACTTTTGCGCAAACCAATAAATATACAATTATTGACTTTTTTTTTACCAAAGACATGTGGCTGAATACATTTTGTCCTAAATGTATGACTAAAATTGAGTTTATTGGATTTTTCTAATAACAAAAAGTAGAAAATATCATTTTTTTTCAAAATTTGCGGTCTTTTTACGTTTATATCGCAAAAAATAAAAATCGCAGAGGCAATCAAATACCATCAAAAGAAAGCTCTATTTGTGGGAAGAAAAGGACGCAAATTTTGTTTGGGTACAACATTGCATGACCGCGCAATTACCAGTTAAAGCAGCGCAGTGCCAAAGTGTAAAAAGACCTCTGGTCATTTACCAGCAAAATGGTCCGGTCTGAAAGTGGTTAAGGGCCTTTGCTAAAAGTTTGCCTGTTTTATCATTGTGTTCATAAAAGAACCCCTTCTTCAAGAAAAGGATCTTTTGTGCTTTAAGGTTCAAATGGGCTTGTAATTTTTTCCTCAATTCTAATAAAGTTACTGCTGTATCAGTTGCTAAGGATTGTTTATGCTTCCCCTCTAGGTCTCTAATGGTCTGTATCAAATCATTAATCTCCCTCTCAGCAACCCTTTTTCTCGTGGCCCCCAGCCGTATGAGCTCCCCCCGAACCACGCATTTATGGGCCCCCCAAATTGTAAACGGCGACAATTCTTCAGAGACATTTTCTGTAAAATATAATTTAATTATATCTGCTATTTTGTCAGTGTTGTCCTTATCCGTGAGCAGGGAGGGGTTTAATCTCCACGAGTGGGGGCCGCGATGTATGTTTATTTTGTGAAATTGCAACGATATAGGGGCGTGATCAGATAAAGTCTGCGCACCTATTTTAGCAGATTTTATACGGGGTATATCCCTTTGAGTAACAAAAATGTAGTCTATGCGTGTAAATTTATTATGCAAGGGTGAAAAATATGTGTAGTCCCTGCCTGAGGGGTTTACCAAGCGCCAAGTATCTACTAAAGTAAGGGAAGCTAGAAGTGTCTTGATTTTACGCAACTTTTTATACGGAATGCTGGACCTGCCATCTGATGTATCCTGAAGGGGATTTAGCGCTAAGTTGAAATCTCCCCCCAGCACCACACATCCAGATGCAAAGCCCTTCAATTCATCTACCACATGTTGACAAAAAGTAACCTGTGCAGTGTTGGGGAAGTAAACGTTAGCCAATGTGACCGGAGTTCCCGCCCAGGTCCCCTTCAAAAATAAATACCTTCCGGCAATGTCCGCCATCTGCTGATGTACAATGAAATCAGCATTTTTATGTAGCAGAATTGTCACCCCCTTAGATTTGGCCTCAGGATTTGTTGCATGGAAAACATATGGATAATGTCTATCATGCAATCTAGGAATCTTGCCGGACCGGAAGTGGGTCTCCTGAAGAAACACCACTATCGGTTTCTGCTTGTGGAGTTCCCTAAGCACCGCCAATCGCTTCTCCGGTGTGTTTAGACCCCTAACGTTATGGGAGATCACAAAAGCATGTTCATCTAGCATAGAGTACGCCATATTAAATACAATAACTAAATAAATACAAGAAGGGAGAGAAAAAAAAAAAAAAAAAACACTCAGGTGGATAGACACCCAAATGGAGTGACTAGGAAAAATGTCTCCTCCTATCAACTGTAGGAGAGGAGAAGAAAGAAAAAACGTTGTGAATCCCCGTCTGGATAAACCAGACAGCGATTCACATGTGGAAGCAATGGGAGGACTTTCCTTCAGAAAATGGTAATAAAAATAAAACCCAAAATACAAAAGCTATTAATTATCTGTTTAAATATAAGAAAAAAAAAAAAACCACTCCAGTCCTTCCGTGATTCAAAAATTAAGCACATATTAAGGCCACATATATACCCTTCCAGCCAGAAGGATAAGATCATGAACAAAATTAAGTACATGAGATTTATTTTAATATTGCGCTATAGGTGCCTTTAATAAACAACAACTATAATAAAAACTATAATGAGAACTGTAATAGTCACCGACTACCATACCACCCATAATACTCTGACTGATCTTAGTGCTCACTATACCCCCAACTGCCACTCTTATCACCCCCACATTCCCCCTATAGCGGTGTGTGATTCCTTCCCTAGCTTACTATATCTAAAAAAAGAAATAATCATATCCTTATAACACTCGGACCATTCCCCCTATAAACATATTCAGTTCAACTACAAAAAATGTCCATATGGAGAAAAAGCCAACAAAAAAAAAAAAAAAAAAAAAAGGAAAAAAAAAGGAAGGAAGACACGCTCCCACTCTAAGCTTATCCATGTGGCTGTAGCCAATGCTCTGTCCCAAGTTGTGAAGGTCTGCCCCTATTCAAGCTCTGAGGTTTATCCGGGCGAGGTTTTTTGGCTGCTAGCTTCGACGGAGATGGCTGTGGGGTATGCGGTGGGGAGGTCTCCAGCGGGGGGTAATAAAACTCCCTATACCATTCCGGTACTTCAGTCAATGGAATTTGTAGCTGTGCACAGAAGCTTGAAATATCCTCAGGCATGCGCAGATAATATTGTTTTCCCGAAAACGTGGCGTTCAACGCAAAAGGAAAGCGCCATCGATAAGGGATACCCCTCTCCCTTAGAACGTTAGTCAATGGGCGCAAAGCTCGCCTATTCTGTAGTGTGATGTAAGAAAGATCCTGGTATAGTGCCACAGCATGATCATTAAAAAAGATCTGATCATTCCTCCTTGCTTTCCCCAGTATCTCTTCCTTCAGTAGGTAGCTTTGTAGGCAGCATATAATATCCCTTGGGGGTGCTGTGTCACTTGGCTTTGATGCTAACGTTCTATGCACTCTTACAAACTCAATATCAGTATCCTTAGGTCTCTCCAACACTCCGTTAAACACTGACTGCAAAGCTAGTTTTATCTGCGCAGGCTCAATCTTCTCGGGGATCCCCCTCACTCTAATGTTCTGTCTGCGCCCCCGATTGTCAAGTTCCTCGAGGTGCTTGTTCATCTGAATAAGATGAATGGTGTGGGATGAGACAGTGGAGCACAGCCTCTCCACCGCTCTATCCCTTTTTGCCTCTGCTCTTTCATTCTGGGACAGTCGATCCGACAGAGCTATAAAGTCAGCCTTTAGGTCATTAATAGCAGAAAACAAAGTGCCTTTAATATCAGCCGCTATTTTTGTCATTTCTGAGAGCTTAAGAGGGTGATCTGAGCAATCCTGCTCCCTTACCCTATCCTCTGAAGCCGACCTGGAGTCCTCGCTGTGTTCTACCTCGTGGCTTCTCAGCGCCATCTTACTAGCAGGGCGGCCCCTACTCCTCTGTATCCTCTGTGCTTGAGGGTCGAAAATGTCCGCTATACGGCGTACTCCAGAGGTGGGATAGGAGCTCTGTGGTTCAGGACTCTCAGGCAGTCTATCTCGTCTGCCCATCGCACTATTCGATATAGCTGGTGAGGAAGCTGGTATCACAATCCGACGGAGCTCAGCTCAACTCAGCAAGCGGTGTCCATCGCACAATTCGATATAACTGAAGGGGGAGCTCAGCAAACGGTGTCCATCGCACAATTCGATATAGCTGGAGGGGGGGTTCAGCAAGCGGTGTCCATCGCACAATTCGTTATAGCTGGAGGGAAAGCTCAGCAAGCGGCGTCCATCGCACAATTCGGTATGGCGTCCGTCGCACGATTCGATATGGCTGGAGGGGAAGCTGATATCACGGTCCGATGGAGCGGAGCTCAGCTCAGCTCAGCACGCAGCGTCCATTCCCTTCGGCGTCCAAGCCACGCCCCTCATGAGAAAAGGATTTTATGGTGAGTACATAAATCCTATTTTTGCTGGTAAATGCTTCTCTTTTTAGAGAGCTGGAGGATCCCGTATGACCTGCTTTCCAAGTGGTTTTCGTTCCATGCTTGTTAGATCTGGTGTCGCCGACATACAGGTCCACCAACTCTGGTAAGCGTGTTTAATCATATTTACCTGTCTGTGATGGGATGTCCCCAGCTCGTCCGACAGGCAAGTACAGATCTCCCTGGGAGGTCGATTCGGGGGTCCCTCTCTTCTCTCCCTGTGCCTATTCTCTCCCCCCCCGTGGGGGATGCTGCAAGATGGGCTGCTGAGCGGTGTGTGTAACTGAAGCTGGGGGGCTGCGCTGGGTGGCTGTGGTCTCCCTGCTGGGTGTCTGGAGGTCTGCATGTGCTGATCACCATAGCACTGTTCTGCCGCCATTTTCACTGTCCTTTCACTGTGTACAGTTGTTTGTCGGCCATTTTTGGTGTGCCTCAGCGGAAAGCCTGGTCAGGGGCCATTTTTTCTGTGATTATGTCCTTTATACAGGACGGCCATTTTGCTGTAGTCCAGCCCAGTTTTTATGCTCAGCGCTGGTCCCTGCTGCTCAGAACAGCACGGTTTTTTTTTCACTCGGGACACCTGGGAGCTGACATAGTACGCAGGCACTTGTAACTGAACGGCGCAGAACTCGGTCAGGGTGGTGAGTTCTGCGGTAGGGGCCCCTCAGTCTACAGCAGCTAGGAGGATGGGACTGTGCACCTGTCCTAAGTGCCCAAGGGTGGTAGACAGGGTGAGTCAGCATGGCTTCAGAAACTGGTGTTTCTTCCCCAGAACTCCCTGCAATTGCAACTGGCTCATCTGCAAACAGTGCAATGCCTTTGGACGCTTTGTCGGCGGTCCTTGAAACGTTCGTTTCCAGGGTGGAGGCGGTGTGTGGGTGCAAAGGTGGTAAAAAGCAGCCCCCTCCCCCCCCCCCATCCTCTGGGGAGAGCTCTGACGCAGACTCTGGCCCCGCTGAGACTGGCAGCCCCTGCTCTGTTGCTTCAGATGACACTGACCAGGACCGTGAGGTTGAGTCCCCGTCCGGGTCCGCGCAAGACAAGGCACTAGTTGGAGCACTTATCACTGCTGTGCTTGATACCCTGAAAATTCAGGACACAGCAGGTCCCTCTGCTGAAGTAGTGGTCCCTTTTGGGTCCCGTAAGCCACCCCGTACACCTAAGGGTGTTTCTGTATCTGACTTATTTCGATAAATTCATATACAAGGAATGGGGAAGTCCGCAATGGACCTTTTCCGTCCCAAAAAGAATGGCGGCGCATTACCTCTTTGAGGAGAGCCTTCTTAAAAAATGGTCGGCTCCTCCGGTTGTGGACCTCCCAGCATCCAGGTTAAATAAAGTAACCACAATCCCGGTAGAGGGGACTCCTGCATTTAAGGACCCTACTGACAGGAAGGCCGAGGCAGTGGCCCGTTCCTTGTTTAAGGTTGTGGGGTCCGCAATACGACCAGTACTGGCCACTGCACTTGTGTCGCAGACACTTACTGAATGGGAAAAACTTTTGCACCGTGAATTGGAGAAGCAGCAGGCTACTCCCATCTGTGTGGAACTAGCAGACCAGTTAGTGCATGGCCTTAAGTACGTTTGTGACGCAGTTTCAGTGTCAGTGGTGGTGCTGAGGCGCCTGATTTGGCTAAAATGCTGGTCTGCGGACCAGACATCTTAAAAAAAAAAAAAAAAAAAAAAAAAACCTTGACAGACCTACCCTTCCTCGGTGAGCGGCTCTTTGGATCCTCGTTGGATGACATTATTAACCACTTGCTTACTGGGCACTTAAACACCATTCTGCCCAGACCAATTTTCAGCTTTCGGTGCTCTCACACTTTGAATGACAATTACTCAGTCATGCAACCCTGTACCCAAATGAATTTTGTGTCCTTTTTTTCCCACAAATAGAGCTTTCTTTTGGTGGTATTTGATCACCTCTGGGGTTTTTATTTTTTGCGCTATAAATGAAAAAAGACCGAAAATTTTGAAAAAAAACGCATATTTCTTTGTTTCTGTGACAGAATTATGCAAATTATTAATTTTTCTTCATAAATTTTGGCCACAATTTATACTGCTACATATCTTTGGTAAAAATAACCCAAATTAGTGGATATTATTTGGTCTTTGTGAAAGTTAGAGAGTCTACAAGGTGTGGTGCGAATCGCACAAAATTGATCACATCTGATGTACTGGTGGACTATCTCGCTTCTTGTGACCCGAACAAGTCAGGAAAGTACAAATACCCCCCAAATGACCCCTTTTTGGAAAGTAGACATTCCAAGGTATTTAGTAAGAGGCATAGTAAGCTTTTTGATGTTGTCATTTTTTCCCACAATTCTTTGCAAAATTAAGATTTTTCATTTTTTTTTCTCCACAAAATTGTCATTGTAATAGGTTATTTCTCTCACGTGGCATGTGTATACCACAAATGACACCCCCCAAAAAATTCTGCTACTCCTCCTGAGTATTACAATACCACACGTGTGTGACTTTTTCACAGCCTGGCCACATAGAGAGGCCCAACATGCAGGTAGCGCCATCATGTGTTCTAGGAACATAAATTACACATCTAACTTGTTGACTATTTATTACACTTTTGAAGCACCAGGACAATGACACGTGACACTGATGACAGATGGCACTGATACATGGCAATGATGACACTTATACGTGGCACTGATGACAGGTGGCACTGATGACAGATGGCACTAATATGTGGCACTGATGACAGATGGCACTAATATGTGGCACTGATGACACGTGGCACTTATACGTGGCACTGATGACAAGTGGCACTTATACATGGCACTGAAGACACGTGGCACTGATGACAGATGGCACTAATACGTGGCACTAATACGTGCCACCGATGACAGATGCCACTAATACATGGTACCAATGACGCGTGACACTGATGACAGATGGCACTGATAAGTGGCATTGATGACACGTGACACTGACAACAGATGGCACGTGACACTGATGACAAATGGCACTGATACGTGGCACTGATGACACATGGCACTATGTGGCAGTGATGACACATGGCACTGATGACACGTGGCACTGACGACAGGTGGCACTGGGGGCAGGTGGCACTGGGGGCAGGTAGCACTGGGGGCAGGTAGCCCTGGGGGCAGGTAGCACTGGGGGCAGGTAGCACTGGGGTGGATGGCACTGGGGGCAGGTAGCACTGGGATGGATGGCACTGGGGGCAGATGGCACTGGGGGCAGGTAGCACTGGGGCAGATGGCACTGCTGGGGCGGATGGCACTGCTGGGGGAGGATGGCACTTTTTATTTAATTTTTTTACTTTTTTTTTTTTTTTTTCCTTACTACAGGCAGAACGGCTGCCGCTGCAGCCGTTCATCTCTCCCCTCTCACACTGTCTGTGCGAGGAGGGAGAGCGGCGCTGAGAGATGATCTCATATGTTTACATATGAGATCATCTCCCATTGGACACGCCGATCACGCTGTAAACGGCCGCTGTGATTGGCCGTTTACAGCGATCTGTGTTTGCCTGTCCCCGGGGGACACGGCGAACACAGAACTTCCGCAATGCGCGCCCGCGGCGGCGCGCATTGCGGAAGTAAACATCAGGCCGTCCAGGGACGACCACCCGGACGAACGCGCCTGCTCTACGGCCGTCATTCGGCTATAGGGCGGGCGCGAGGTGGTTAAGAATGTCACAGGTGGGAAGAGTACCTTGCTACCGCTGGCCAGGAAGACTAAGGAGCCACGCTGCAGGCAAGGGCCCTCATTTTCCTCTCGAAAGAGGCTTTTTCGTCCATCTGGGACTTTGACTAAATGCTCCAAGTCCGACAGGATGAACTCTGAGAGACAAAAGTGTCCCTGGAACCGCACTAGCCCTTTTGTTCGCAGGCTTCCATGAAAATTTGCCCCCCCTTCACACGGGTGGGGGGGGGTCACCTTCAGGAGTTTGCAGCCCGATGGGCCTCTTGGCTATCCTACCAATGGGTCTGCAAACTGATTTCCTCTGGCTACAAGATAGAGTTCCGCTCTTGGCTACCAAACAGATTGTTCCCCTCCAGCGTACCCTTAGCTCGCCGGAAGGCCCTAATGGGGGCGGTAAGGGACCTTCTAAGCTGCGGGGTGATAGTGCCTGTTCCGGAATCGGAAAGGTTCCAGGGGTTCTACTCCAATCTGTTTGGACGTACCCCTTCCTTTTTTAGGGACTACAGTCTTGGCCTCAATTGCTCTGTAAAATTACAGAGGTTCAGAATGGAAGCAGTTTGCTCTGTGGTCTCTGCACTCCATCAAGGAGACTCCCTGGCGTCTTTGGACATCCAGGATGCGTACCTGCACATACCCGTATGCCTCAGGCATCAGAGGGTTCTGCGATTTGCAGTTGGGGAAGCCCACTACCAGTTTGTGGCTCTCCCCTTTGGCTTGGCATCAGCATCTGAGTCTTTACCAAGGTATTGGCTCCGATTTTGGCGTTACTGCAACGCGGGATTGCGATCGTAGGCTACCTAGACAATCTCCTCCTGAGAGCAGCTTCAGCCTCAGAATTAAAGGAGGATGTGGCGATCGCCATTGAAACCCTGCAGGATTTTGGGTAGCTGTTGAACCTAAAAAAAAGTCTGTGCTCATACCGACTCAGCGATTGAAGTATCTAGGCTTATTGCTGGACTTCATGGAAGCGAGAGTTTTTCTCCCTTCAGACAAACTGCAGACTCTCAGATCCGCAGTAAAACTATTGATGAACCGCAGGTGGTCGTCGCTGCGCTTCTGCATGCGAATCCTGGGACTCTTAGTGGCCTCCTTCGAGGCGGTACTGTATGCACATACCAGAGTCTTGCAGAAGATTTTGACCAAATGGGACAAATCTCCATTATCCCTGGATCGGCAGATTCGGGTGAGCCAGTCAGTCAGGGACTCCCTGCTCTGGTGGCTGAGGTCCCCAGCACTTCGGTCCGGGAAGTTGTTCCTATCTATACATTGGACAGTGATCACAACGGATGCCAGCCTGACCGGCTGGGGTGGAATACTGGGAGTACAGGCGACCCAGGGCCTCTGGTTGAGGGAGGAAATCAAGTTGCTGATTAACATGCTCGAGCTTCAATCGATCAGGCTATGCCTCTCCACATGTTCGATGAGACTGAGGGCTGTCCGATCAGGATCCAGTCAGACAACGCCACGACGGTGGCATATGTCAAACATCAAGGAGGAACGAGAAGCTCAGCTGCAGCGCAGGAGGTCGCTCACATCCTTCAGTGTGCAGAGTGACATGTAAAGGCCTCGTCAGCCATTTACATCCCGGGAGTGGAAAACTGGCAGGCGGACTACCTAATTTGCCAGATGCTGGACCCAGGAGAATGGGTGTTGCATCCAGAGGTATTCAGGCTCCTGTTCTCAATTAATGGAAAAATAAATTTGTTGCGCTATAAGCAAAATAAAACAATAAACAAATAAAACCACAGCAGCTAACACAATATTGCTGGATATAATATAAAATAAATGAAAAGTATAGTGTAGCGCTTAGAATGTTAATAAACACCCAATGAAACCAAAGTTCATATATATATATATATATATATATATATATATATATATATATATAGTTCGGAAATTCCAATATCCAATTCAGGAAGAGTCATTATGCATCAGTCCAAAGGAGAGAGAGAAGGGACCATCGCCAGCACCCGACAATACTGACTCTTACCGTCAGTGCAGGGCTCGACAAAACCCGGGCGCCAGGTCGCATTTGCGACTAGAATTAGCGACCTGGCGCCTGGGGCAGCACAGCTGGGGGTATCCTGTCTCCGTGGACCCCCCCCCCCCCCCCCCCAGCATGATCGCGTCGGGCCGTTCCGCCGGCGGCCGGTAATTGAGGCCTTCTGCGGTCCTATGATTCCTATGATTCTGCGGTCCTATGATTCCTTCTGTGACAACCAGCAATGCTAATTGGAGCTTCCCCTGCCTCTTTTCATTGCCTGCCTATCTCCTACCCTTTATTTAGAACCCCTAAACATTATATATATTTTTATTCTAACACCCTGGAGAATAAAATGGTGGTCGTTGCAATACTGTCTGTCACACCGTATTTGCGCAGCGGACTTACAAGCGCAGTTTTTTGGGGAAAAATAATTTATTTAATAAAAAAATAAGACAACAGTAAAGTTAGCTCAATTTTTTTTAATATTGTGAAAGATAATGTTACGCCAAGTAAATTGATACCCAACATGTCATGCTTCAAAATTATGCCCGCTCATGGAATGGCGACAAACTTTTACCCTTTAAAATCTCCATAGGCGACGTTTACAAAATTCTACAGGTTGCACATTTTGAGTTAGAGGAGGTCTAGGGCTAGAATTATTGCTCTCGCTCTACTGATCACGGCGATACCTCACATGTGTGGTTTGAAAACCGCTTTCATATCCAGGCGGGACAGGGCGCGTTTAAAAAATATTTTTTTTCTTATTTTAACTTTTATTTTGATTTTTTCACTGTTCTTTTTAAAAAAAAAATTGTCACTTTTATTCCTATTACAAGCATTGTAAATATCCCTTGTAATAGAAAAAAAGCATGACAGGTCCTCTTAAATATGAGATCTGGGGTCAGAGAGACCTCACATCTCATATTTACACTAAAATGCAATTTAAAAAAAAAATGTCATTTGAAAATAAATAAATAAATAAAATGTCCCTCTAAGAGCTATGGGCAATGACTTGGAGACAGGTGGGGGGCTGCGCTATCTTCCCCTCACTCGTCTCCATGTCAGGCCAGGGACAGGTCCAGATCGCCGTTAAGGACCTGGCTCCTAACTTTTTTAGCTGGCTCCTAGATTACAAGCAAATTTGTCAAGCCCTGCGTCAGTGCATATAACACATGCATATAAGGTACGATCCTTAACGATCGAATCCCCAATCTCTTCCTTATCCCAACTCCCGCAATTCAATCCGGAATATATCGTCAGAGAGGAGATTTATATTCCTCTATAGTTCGTCAGGTATATCCTCAATAAAAAACTCAATGGCCACATGCAGAAATGACAAAAATTATTACATTGTGCAGATACCATAAAAAAATCGAACATTCTTTAATACAAAACTCCAATAAAAATACACTCACATTTTGCGTGAAGTTTTACCAGCATGAAGATAAAAATACATCCAGCATAAAGAATGGAAACCACTCCCACACTCCTTCGCATGTCACTAGTCCCTCATATACCCAACTTTTCGTCACGATTGTCATCATCAGGGCGTAGAAGGGGGTGTACTGTTCTCAATTGGAAGGTGCCGGGATTCGTATCCAGAACAAGAGATCCTTGGGCAGACGCGCTGGTGGCTCCGTGGGGTCAGTACCGACTGATCTATGCCTTTCCTTCTCTAAAACTACTACCACGCTGTCAGGGCTGGATTAGCCCTTCCTCCTCTGGGCTGGCCGCTCAGCTCAGCTGTCGGCTAATTGCCAGCTCTCTTCTCTCTCCACAGTCACCAGCTGTTCCCGATGACCTGCCTATTTAAAGTCTTCCAGCTCATTTCTCGATTGCCTTCTCGTTTGGTCACATCACAAGGAACCATCTTCTGCTGTTTGTTTCAATACTGGCTTGCTGACATCTCTCCTGGCTTCTTATCCGGCTTGCAGTTGCACTCCTTAGATCCCTGACTTCAGGACTGGCTGATTACCCGATCTGGTTTATGAACTTTGGACTGGCTGACTACCCAATCTGGATACTGGACTCTGGCTATGCTTGACTACGCTTATTTCTCTTTACCTTTTTATTTTTATTATTACTAAACAAGTGTGATTTGATTGTACTTTTGTCTCAGTCTGTTTCATGGTTCCTGACAGTACGCGAAGGCCATGAATTCAGAAGATACAGTCTATCCACTTGTTGGTAATATTTTTTCCAGCTTGGATGAGCAAGATCACCGCATGGATCAGTTTGCATTGACGTTACAAACGCTCAGCTGTCGGCTAATTGCCAGCTCTCTTCTCTCTCCACAGTCACCAGCTGTTCCCGATGACCTGCCTATTTAAAGTCTTCCAGCTCATTTCTCGATTGCCTTCTCGTTTGGTCACATCACAAGGAACCATCTTCTGCTGTTTGTTTCAATACTGGCTTGCTGACATCTCTCCTGGCTTCTTATCCGGCTTGCAGTTGCACTCCTTAGATCCCTGACTTCAGGACTGGCTGATTACCCGATCTGGTTTATGAACTTTGGACTGGCTGACTACCCAATCTGGATACTGGACTCTGGCTATGCTTGACTACGCTTATTTCTATTTACCTTTTTATTTTTATTATTACTAAACAAGTGTGATTTGATTGTACTTTTGTCTCAGTCTGTTTCATGGTTCCTGACAGTACGCGAAGGCCATGAATTCAGAAGATACAGTCAATCCACTTGTTGGTAATATTTTTTCCAGCTTGGATGAGCAAGATCACCGCATGGATCAGTTTGCCTTGACGTTACAAACGCTCCTGAATCACACGGCTCACCTGGAATCCCCCATGGTGGCTGCTCCGGTACAACCTAAGTCGCAGGCCTTCCTGCTGCTGCTCCAGTCTCTGTGCAGGCACCCGCCTTGAGTATTACCTCTATAAGAGGTATGTCTGGTTCTGCTCCGCTTCCCCAGTGATTTGGGGGCGATCCAGTTCAATGCAGAGGGTTTCTCAATCAGGTTGAGATATACTTTGAAATGCTGCCCCAGGCGTTTCCCACCGACAGAAACAAAGTAGGTTTCGTGATATCTTTGCTTTCTGAGAGAGCCTTGGCCTGGGCTAACCCTCTATGGGAGATGCAAAAACCTGTTGTCTTGAGTTACCCTCAATTTGTGGCCTCTTTTAAAAGGGTTTTTGACGTCTCCGCTTCTGCTGCCAAGTGCCTCATGTCCATCAAACAGAGTACAAGAACTGTTGCAGACTACGCCATTGAATTCCGTACTCTGGCAGCAGAGGTTGCCTGGAACAATGAGGTCCTCATGGCTGCTTTTTCTCATGGTCTCTCGGATTCCATCAAGGATGAGATAGCAGCCTGAGATATACCCACTGAGCTGGAGAGCTTGATCTCGTTTGCCATCCCCATTGACTCCAGACTCAGAGAAAGACTTTCTCTTAAGGAGCGCTTGCGGAAGCCTCCTGTACGTTTGCCTCTGAGCTTTGTAGTCCCACCCATGCCTCCCTCACCTCCCATGCCTCCCTCACCTCCCATGCCTCCTGGTACCGAGTTGGTCAGTGAAGATGAACCCATGCACCTGGGCTTCACGCGTCTCTCTGCGGATGAGAGAGCCTTTAGGAGGAGGGATAGATTGTGCCTTTATTGTGGCCAGGCAGGTCACTTTTTGAAGTCGTGTCCTACCCGTCCAGGGAACGCCCGAACCTTGAGGTCCTGTCATGGACAGACCTTAGGTGGCGTTGTTTCGTCCCCAGTTATCCAGAAGGATAAGCCCCTGGTTTTGGTCACCCTTTCTTGGGCTGAGTTGTCCATCGAGATACAGGCCCTAATCAACTCTGGGGCTGCAGGCCTGTTGAATGAATGAATGAATAATAAGTATAGCGCTCAAAGCAAACTGAATCGCATCAAGGAGCTTTGTTGTCCAGCTTCTAGAAGAGGAAGGTCTTGAGTTTTTTCCTGAAGACCTGGAGGTTTTCTTCCAAGAGGATGTTGGTTGGTAAAGCGTTCCATAGCCGCGGTCCTTGGACAGCGAATCTCCGTTCCCCCTTAGATTTGTACCGAGATTTGGGAACTAGAAGGAGGTTTTGGTTAGAGGATGGAAGACTGCGTTTGGGTGTGTAGTGTTTTATTTTCTCAAATAGGTAGTGAGGAGCGTCTCCATGCATGCATTTGTGGGTGAGGCAGAGGGTCTTGAATGTGATTTGATTCTTTACGGTTAGCCAGTGTAGGCTCCTCAGGGTAGGGGAGATTGATTCCCAGGGTTTTTCCCCTGTTATCAGCCTTGCCGCCTTGTTTTGGATAAGTTGTAAGCACGCAAGTTGATATTGGGGTAATCCTAAGTAAAGGGAGTTTGCATAATCAAGCCACAAATTAATGACTGTTCCAACTACCACTGCTTTGTCCTTCTGTGGGATGAATGGGATTAGTCTGCGTAGCAGGCGGAGCAGATGGTGAGAGCCACTGACTACTGCTCCTATTTGGGCATTCATAGACATTTGGGAGTCAAAGATGACCCCAACACTTTTTGCCTTGGTCTTTGGGATGATGGTCTGTCCAAAAATATTGGGGGGTGTCCATGGGATCTTGGTTAGGGACTTATGGTTTGCGTGGAGGATGAGAAGCTCTGTTTTTGATTTGTTGAGTTTGAGGGAGTTAGTGGTCATCCAGTCTTCTACCAGAGCGAGTCAATTTTCTAATGGCTGATAAAGGTCTTTTTGTTTAGTGATACGAAAGTAAAGTTGCGTGTCGTCAGCGTACGAGTGGAAGCTGAGGTCTGATGATATTGAGGAGTGGGCGGATGTATATGTTGAAGAGCACTGGCGACAAGGGCGATCCTTGGGGGACTCCACAGGAGACTGCCTTGGTTTCAGAGGTAAATTCTCCTAGTTTCACTGTCTGTGACCGATTTCCTAGGAAGGATGCGAACAATTGAAGATCTGAGCCTGTGACTCCTGCTACTTCTGTGAGGCGGCTGAGTAGAGTATTGTGGTCCACTGTATCAAATGCTGCACTGAGGTCCAACAGTACCAGAAGACATGATTCTCCGTCATCCGCTGCTTCGATAGCGTCATCCCATATCTTGAGGAGTGCTGTTTCTGTTCCATGGCCCGGGCGAAAGCCTGATTGCAGCGGATCTAGGAGCTTGTGTGTATCCAGGTGGTGTTGGATCTGTTGAACTACCGCTTTCTCCATGATCTTGGAGATGGTGATGAGGCTTGTAATCGGCCTGCGATTGTTTGGGTCCTGAGGGTCGAGGTTAGGTTGCTTTAGCAGGGGTTTAATGATCCCTTGTTTGAGGGCGCCCGGAACAATCCCTTCTTTAAACTACTGATTTATGAGGTGGGTTATGGTGGGAGCCACGATGTCGGAGCATTCTTTCAGGAGTTTTGTGGGGATGATGTCAATAGGTGATGTACTGTCACATAGGTTTTTGATGATGTTTTTAGTGAGGTCAGTGGTAATTGGGGTCAGTGAAAACTTCGGCGGTTGTGGGATGTTGGTGTAGATATCTTCTTTTTGCTTTTGTTGACTGTGGTTGGCTGTTTTTTTTTTTGATGAATTGTTTTCCTGATGGTTTCGATTTTGCTGATGAAAAAATCTGATAATTCATTGCAGAAATCTTGGGTTTCGTTTGCTGGGGACTCTAAGCATACCGGGTTCATTGATTGAGCGACTATTTTAAAGAGTTCCCGAGGGCGGTTTAGGGCCGTTGAGATTGCCTTCGAGAAATGGTCCTTTTTGGCTTTGAAGATTGCTTTGCGATAATTCACCATGGGTCCTTTGTAGTTTGTGTGGTTTTCTCCATGTTCTTTCAGCTCTTCTACGTTCTTGCTTTAGTAGAGTGAGGTGGTCATTAAACCATCCCGAGTTTTTTCTCCTGAATCGAGTACTGCGTTTTGGAGCTACTGTGTCTGCTGATTGTAGTAATACCTTGTTAAGGGAGCTGAGTGTTTTCTCAGATGAGTGGCTTAAATCCAGCGTTGCTATTTTGTTGGATAAAATGGTTTTGAAGGTTTCAGAGTGTAGTTTCTTGGACCTGAAATAAATATACTTATAATGTAAAATATTTCAAAGTCTTAAGTATATATGTTGAGATCGATTAATCATGTTAGACGAATTTCCTTAATTAGTTCTGAGTCAGCGTAATTCAAAAATGTGTATTTATTTGTACACATTTAAATAGAAAAGAATGCTTACAAAAATAGTACAATAATAATCATTTGTATCTTTAAAAATTATCTTAGAAAGATTTAAGGTTATGCCATGTGGCCTATCTAAAATGGCGGAATAACCCTTTGTCTGCTGTTAAGTTCTGTGTATAAGAGATGTATGTCTTTCTTCTATGCTGCTGAGCTTCCAAGAGACATCTGCCTCGTTGTGTGAGTAGGATTCAACAGGAAGTCTCACTCCCAGCTCTTACCATTATATTAACCAGGCTCTAATCTCCCGCCCGAAAGATAACTCCTCCTTTACAAAGGTGTGGGCTAATGAGTGGTTGCTATAATCAATGTAACATGTGTTACCACTTAAAACACAATTCTACCTTCTGATGACATGGCAGGAAATGGGGGAAGGTATAAGGTAGAATTTCAGCTCACTTATATAGTTCTACAGACTTCTTAATTACATACATGATATGGCAGGAAATGGGGAGGAGGATTTCGGTCTCTAAGAAAAATATCTTCTCACTTTACATAGAAAATGACTTTCTAAAAACATATATATAATGAACTGGAGAATTTAACATAAACAACATTTATCAAAATCCTGACAGGTTTTAAATGTTTACTTCTTCAATTATCGCAAGTCATAACATAGAATTTATTGTCTCAAAGTTCTCTTTCACACAATATGGAAAACTTATATTCTGAATAAAGTATAATAAAGCCAATTAAAATTTAGATATTAAGAATATAACAGGACCTGGTCCAATGCGTTGTTGTTGCAGGTTTCCGTTGCTGGTGTACGGTATTGGAAGAGATTTTGAATATGATGGCTTGGTGGTCCGTCCATGGTAGTGTTCTGTTGTCGAGTATGTCAATGTCCATATTTTGTTTGAAGATGAGATCCAGGGTGTGACCTGACCCGTGTGTGGAAGTCTTTATCAGTTGCTGGAACTCCAGTTCTTCCAGTTGGTTGATGCAGGCGGTCGCGATGTGATCTTGCGAGTCGTTTTTGCACAAAGGTTAAAATCCCTGAGTACCATGAAGTTGTTCGATTTCAGGGTGTGCATTGCAATGAGTTCTGTGAGGGGTGTAAGAAGATTAGTCTTTGGCCCAGGTGGTCTATAGCATAGTAGAATATGAGTGGTGTCATGGGGTGTTGATTGAAGATGTAGCGTCAGTGTCTCCATAAAAGCCACTGGGTTCTGTACCATTGGTTTGGTGAGCGCCAGGTGCGATTTAAAGATCACTGCTAGGCCTCCTCCTTTTTTCGGTTTCCGCTGCTCTGTTAGGATCCTATTGTTCTTAGGCACCAATTCGGTGAGGATGGTGTTGCATTCGGGAGTCAACCAGCTTTCAGTTATGAAGAGGCAATCTATGTTGTTATCGATGATGAAGTCGTGTACTTCCAGTCTGTGTTTGACTGCCGACCTGGCGTTGATCAAGGCGCATGCTAATTGTTGTGGATGAGTAGCTGTCTTCCTGTGTTTGACGGTTGATTGTAGGCCGGTATTTAGTAGTCGTTCTTTTTTAGGATTTTTTGTAAAGAGGGTGGCAATGTTGAGGTGGTACTCCTTAGTCTGTGGAGAGCTTCTGCTGAGTATCTGAAGTGGCACATGGCCCGCGGAGGGAAGTTGATGGTCCTGGGAGGAGAAAAGATGGTGATCCTGCTCTGTGATTTTATCCTGTTAGCGGTCTAGTTATCGGCCTTGCCGCCGTGTTAAGGCTATTTCTTGATCTTTTGGGTCGCCTAAGCGGTCAGAGTATTTATATTCGGGTAGTGAATTCCTGGCTGTTCCAGCTGCCTCTACTTGAAGCGAAGAACCTGGACCAGAAGATTACTGCTGGTGAAGGCTGAATGGTTGAGCTAATGAAGGTGTAAAATAATTTAGGTGGTGGTGCTGGGGGGGGGGGGGGGGGGTCCTGTTCGCCCACCAGTTGATCCCGAGGAAGGCGAAAAAAACCCTAGCTGTGCCAGCCAATTGCACCAATAGGGGGAAAAATTCCTTCCTGACCCCCACAGGAGGTCGGACCGCAAGACCCTGGATCAACCGCGGGGGGGGGGGGGATCACGCAAGCTTACCTGGGGGCGGTGGTCCTGGCTTGCTGTGCAGCGGTCCTGTTGAGGTGGTCCTGTCTTGCTGTCTCCGCGTCGTGGTCTGGTAGTGACAGGCAGCGGAGTACTGATTCGGGAAAAAGCCTACGGAGAGAAAGGAGGTGGGTAAGCTGGGAGGTGGGCTCAGGTGGTGATCTGGGCGGTGGGCTCAAGTGTGCTGGGGCTCAGCCACAGCCATGGTCTTCCTCGTCTAGCAAGCTAGAACATTGGAGGTGACCAATGGTGGCTGTGGTTGATGCTCCCCCAGATGGCTGGTAGGCAGGAGACCAGGTCCCCAATAGAACCTGCTGAGGGGGGGTCTGGGGGGGTGCCTCCAGGTCCTGATGGAGCTGAGGCAGTGCATAGAGGTACTGGGTGCACCAAGATGGCCGCCGGGCTGGACCGGAGCCTAGGCTCTGCTCAGGCTGGAGTGGCGGGCTGTCCCAGACTCGGCCTCCCGGTTTTGATGCAGGGTCCTGCGGATGAGGGTCAGGTCGGTGTGGATTGCAGGGCCTGCTGCGGTGAGTAGGTTCGGATGGAGGGGCCCGTGTGCCCAGGAATGGCCGGTGGAGGCACTGGGCTAGGCCGGAGCCATGGTGTTTCCTGCGGGCGTGTCCGGAGCGTCTGGCGGCAAGTGGTGGCGGGGATCGTGCGACCCGAGGTGAGTGGGTCAAGTGGCGGCTATCGGGGGCCGGGGGGATCCCATTCCTAGATCCCCGTGCCCGGTGGGGGTGAGGGTCGGGCTGATACCCGGTTCTTGCTGCTGGAGGTCCGGGGATAGCTGAGGCTGGAGGGGCCGGAACTTGTGGACTTCTGACAGTGTGTCTGCTCTGTCTCACAGCACGTCTGCTCTCATTGTTCATTGATGCTGCATTTGTTTTCGCAGCACTCGATTACGCTGCAGCTGCGTGACACTCCACTTGCCATTTAGGCTTTTGACGGGAGACCTTTACAGACTGCCCATGTGACTCATGAGACGGTTCCATTGTCCATGGCCGTAGGGGCTCTTCACCATGAGATAATCCAATTCCAACTTATTTCCTCACCCAGATTTCCGCTGGTTATTGCTTATCCTTGGTTACAGAGGCACAACCCCTCTTTTGATTCTTTTGAGGTTCTCTCCTGGTCACCACAATGCAGTGAGACATGCTTCCTGAAGGTATCCAAGGTCCTGTGCACCGCTTCACTCCCCTCCCTGCCGGAGGAGTACCGTGATTTTGGTGATGTCTTTGATAAAGGTCAAGCCGGTAGTTTGCCTCCACATCGGCCTTATGATTGACCTTGAACCTGGTGCCATACCTCCTCGTGGCCGGGTTTACCCCTTGTCGGTCTTGGAGGATAAGGCCATGGAGAAGTATGTTGCTGACGCATTTTCTCAAGGTTTCATCCGCAAAGCCTCGTCTCCTGCTGGTGCTGGTTTCTTCTTTGTGAAAAAGAAGAGCGGTGAACTGAGACCTTGTATAGATTATAGGGGTCTCAATCGTGTCACGATTAAGAATGCCTACCCGATTCCATTGATTACTGAGTTATTTGACCGCCTCAAGGAAGCAATGGTTTTCATGAAGCTTGACCTGAGAGGGGCATACAATCTTGTGCGCATTAAGGAGGGTGACGAGTGGAGGACTGCGTTTAATACCAGAACAGGCCATTATGAATACCTGGTAATGCCTTTTGGCCTTTGTAACGCCCCGGCAGTTTTCCAAGAATTTATTAACGATGTCCTCCGAGATTTGTTGCAGTTGTGTGTGGTGGTTTATCTCGATGATATCCTCATATTTTCCAAGTCCCTGGAGAGCCACCATACAGATGTCTGTCGTGTACTTCAGAAACTAAGAGAGAACAATCTCTATTGTAAACTGAAGAAGTGCGAGTTCCATCGTGAACAGGTTACATTCCTGGGCTATGTCATTTCCACTGCTGTTTTTTCAATGGGCCCAGAGAAACTTTCGGCAGTCCTACAGTGGCCTCGACCCGTGGGTTTACGTCCTCTGCAGCATTTCCTGGGCTTTGCCAACTACTATCGGAAGTTTATTCGTAACTTCTCGTCTCTGGTCAAGCCTCTGACTGATATGACCAGAAAGGACGGTAACCCACAGAGTTGGTCTCCGGAGTCCATTAAGGCCTTTGAGACTCTCAAGGCTGCCTTTGTTTCTGCTCCTGTGTTGGCACATCCTGATCCTACGTTGCCTTTTATCCTAGAAGTTGATGCTTCTGAGACTGGAGTTGGTGCCCTTCTGTCTCAACGTCCTAACTCTGAGAGCGCTATGCATCCGTGTGGCTACTTTTCCAAGAAATTGTCACCTGCTGAGTGCAATTATGAGATTGGTGTCAGAGAGCTGTTGGCGATCATTTTAGCCCTGAAAGAATGGAGACATCTCCTTGAAGGTACCACTGTGCCCGTTCTTATTCTTACTGACCATAAGAATCTTACATTCTTGTCTGAGGCTAAGCGACTCTCTCCCAGAAGGGCGCGATCGAGCTTTAATTAACTTGTCTCATTCTTACCCGGTACTAAGAATGTAAGGGCTGATGCCTTGTCACGACAGTTTTCCTCCACTTCCAAGTCGGAGTCGGTTCCGGTTCCTATGATTCCTCCTGATCGTATCTTAGCTACGGTTCGCACCAGTCTTACTTCTCCTTTGGGTGACAAAATTCTTGCTGCTCAGGTCCATGCTCCTCCTGATAAACCTTGTGACCGCTGCTTTGTCCCAGAGAGTCTCCGTACTGCAGTGCTCCAGACTTATCATTCTCCCAAGGCAGCTGGCCATCCTGGGAAGAATCAACTCATTTGGGCCATCTCCCAACAATTCTGGTGGCCTAGTCTACGGGCTGATGTTACTGCTTTCGTAGCTGCTTGTCCCGTGTGTGCTCAGAGTAAGACTCCATGACACCTTCCAGTGGGCCTCCTACAACCCATACCTAATGGAGAGAGGCCCTGGACTCACCTGTCTATGGATTTCATTGTGGAATTGCCCAACTCCCAAGGCAACACTGGTATCCTTATGGTGGTTGACTGGTTCTCAAAGATGTGTCATTGTATTCCACTTAAGAAATTGCCCACCTCTAAGGAACTGGCTTCCATTTTTGCTCGGGAGATCTTTTGCTTACATGGGCTACCCAAGGTGATTGTCTCGGATAGGGGCAGTCAGTTTGTCTCCCGGTTCTGGCGAGCCTTTTGTGCACAATTGGGAATCCAGCTCGTGTTCTCTTCTGCGTATCACCCACAGTCTAATGGGGCCACAGAACGAGCCAATCAGTCCTTGGAGCAATTCCTACGTTGCTATATTTCTGACCATCATAACAACTGGTCTGACCTATTGCTTTGGGCAGAGTTTGCTCACAACATTTCCTTGAATTCTGCCTTCCGATTGACTCCATTTATGGTTTCCAACCTTCCATGTTGCCTGACTCATTTGTTCCGCAGAGTATTCCTGCGTTAGAGGAGCATCTCCATGGTCTTCATTCCACTTGGGTACAAGTCCAGGAGGCTTTGCGTCATGCTAATGATAGGTACAAACTCCATGCTGACCGCACACGCCTGCCAGCACCTTCCTACCAGGTTGGGGACAGGGTCTGGCTGTCATATCGCAAACTCCGGCTTCATGTTCCCTCACTGAAGTTTGCACCTCGGTTTATTGCGCCTTCCCGTATCCTTCGCAGGATTAACCCAGTAGCTTACGCATTGGAACATCCTCCTAGCATGTGCATCTCAAATGTGTTTCATGTCTCCTTATTGAAACCGTTGGTCTGTAACCGATTTACCACCTCGGTGCCACGTCCTCACCCTATTCAGGTTGAGAACCATGATGAGTATGGGGTACAATCCATTGTTGATTCCAGTAGGTTCCATGGGCACATACAGTACCTGGTGCATTGGAAGGGGTACGGTCCGGAGGAACGCTCCTGGGTTTCATCCTCTGACGTACATGCCCCCGTCCTCCTCCACGAGTTCCATATACGGTTTCCCCTCAAGCCCGGTGGCGCTCCAAGGGAGAGGGGTCATTGAGGGGGGGTACTGTCAGGGCTGGCTTAGCCCTTCCTCCTCTGGGCTGGCCGCTCAACTGTCGGCTAATTGCCAGCTCTCTTATCTCTCCACAGTCACCAGCTGTTCCCGATGATGCTCGTCTGACCTGCCTTTTTAAAGTCTTCCAGCTCATTTCTCCATTGCCTACACGTTTGGTCACATCACAAGGAACCATCTCCTGCTGTTTGTTTTAATACTGGCTTGCTGACATCTCTCCTGGCTTCTTATCCGGCCTGCAGTTGCACTCCTTGGATCCCTGACTTCAGGACTGGCTGATTACCCGATCTGGTTTATGAACTTCATAGTTTCATAGTTAGTTAGGTTGAATAAAGACACCAGTCCATCCAGTTCAACCTGAGTGAGTGTCTACAATTGTCCCTATCCTTGTACACTCACATTGGTCCCTACCCTCAAGAAGCTCACAATCCACGGTCCCCATTCATATACTAGGGCCAATTTTTGGACAGAAGCCAATTAACCTACCTGCATATTTTTGGAGTGTGGGAGGAAACCGGAGTACCCGGAGGAAACCCACGCAGGCACAGGGAGAACATGCAAACTCCAGGCAGGTAGTGTCATGGTTGGGATTTGAACCAGCGACCCTTCTTACTGCTAGGTGAGAGTGCTAACCACTACACCATGCACATGCAACTTTGGACTGGCTGACTACCCGATCTGGCTACTGGACTCTGGCTATGCTTGACTACGCTTTTTTCTATTTACCTTTTTATTTTTATTATTACTAAACAAGTGTGATTTGATTGTAATTCTGTCTCAGTCTGTTTCATGGTTCCTGACTGACACAAGTCTGCTCCACAGAGTGGAGACCGAGGGGATTCCAGTAATACTGATTGCCCCAGATTGGCCTCTGCGCCCCTGGTACGCCAACCTAGTACGCCTGGTTGCAGACCCTCCCTGGTGACTACCGTTACAAGAGGACCTTCTGTGTCAAGGTCCGATTCTCCATCCTGCTTTACCATCGCTGTTTTAACGACATGGCTGTTGAGAGCCAGGTGTTAAGGAACCGGGGCCTGTCGGACTCTGTGATTTCAACTATTTTGAGAGCACGGAAATCTTCTCGGAAGATATACAATCGTACCTGGAAGGCCTACATCGCCATGTGTGAGGAGAAAGGGTGGTGTCCGCACCTATTCCAATTCCAGGATCCTGCTGTTTTTACAGCGAGGAGTAGACCAGAAATTGGCTTTAAGCACCATTAAGGGACAAATATCAGCCCTGGCTGTTTTTTTCCCCAACGACCCCTGGCGTCTCACTCTCTAGTGAGCACTTTTATTCAAGGGGTCCGGCATGTAGTTCCTCCGGTGCGTCCACCTTTACCCCCATGGGATCTGAACCTGGTGCTATCGGTGCTTCAGAAAATGCAGTTTGAGAACATCAGGGAAATTCCCTTGTTGACTCTTTCTCAGAAAGTGGTCTTCCTAGTGGCCATTACTTCGGCCAGGAGGGTTTCGGAACTGGCGCCCTTGTCCTACAAGTCACCCTATCTGGTTATCCATAAAGATAAGGTGGTGTTGCGTCCGCAACCTTCTTTTCTGCCAAAGGTGGTTTCAGCGTTCCACATCAATGAAGACATTGTGTTACCATCTCTGTGTCCTAAACTGACACATCCTAAGGAGGTGGCCCTTCATTCCCTGGACATGGTCAGGGCTCTAAGGGTGTATTTGTCTGCCATACCTCCCTTTCGTTTCGGTAGCTGGTCCCAAAAAAGGTATGGCGGTCTCATCTGCCACCATTTCTAGTTGGATCAGACAGATTGTGGTACAGAGCTACGCCTTAAAGGGGCGGGTGCCTCCCTTTCCTGGCACGGCCCATTCCACCAAGGCAATCGGAACCTCTTGGGCTTTCCGGCATCAAGCATCAGTCACTCAAGTTTGTAAGGCGGCACACTTTTACCAAATTCTACAAAGTAGATGTAAGCGCATTGTCTGCCTGCTTTGGCTGCAAAGTTTTGCAGGCGGCCGTGTAATGTTGCAATTCTGCACTCTTTTTTTTTTTTTAAATGACAGCCTCAAAGGGTTCTAGAGCAGTGGTCATCACCCCTGTCCTCAGGGCCAACTAACAGGCCAAGTTTGCAAGATAACTGAAATACATCACAGGTGATATAATTTCCTGCTCAGTGATTGCAGTATTTTAGTCTGCATCTCCCCAAGGTAATACATAAAACCTGGCCTTAGTGGGCTCTGAGGACAGGGTTGATGACCACTGCTAGAGGTGCGATTGTTGTACGGCAACCTAAATCCATATCTAAGAAAATGCCATCCTCCTCTGAGAGCGATGCGCCCGGTCAGAGAGAGCCATCAGGGGGAACTGGTGTTGCTGCAGTTCTGGACACTTCAGCCCCTATGTTTATTACTTAGGAGGTTTTTTCTTCTAACATTTTAAGTTTGGAACAGAAGATTGATGCTATGTTCGCTTCCAATAGTGGGTCCAAGCATAGCAGATCCCCATCTATAGCTCAGGACCCTCATACTGAGGAGCAAGGGGCAGGAGATCATGACGTTCTTTCAAAGGATCAGGAAGATGCTGATGTCTCCTCTTCCTAAGATCCTAATTCAGAGAGAGCAGTTTCATCATAAAGACTCTACTTTTTTACTGCCTGTAGCGCAGTCTATTGATGAGCCCACCTCTGGTTTGGGATCACTAAAGCCTCCCCAATCTGTGGATGCCTTTCCTATCCATTCATGGCTAAAAAAGCTGATGTATGTTCTCCAAAAAAGTTTTCTATAGTTTATCCTATGATGGAGGAATTCTATAAGAAATGGGGGATTCCAGCAATTGATGCTGCTATATAATTTTTTAATAAAAACCTCACTTGTCCTGTAGACAATGCGCAAATGTTGAAGGATCCAACAGTTAAAAAGTTGCTCTTGCAGGTTCAGTTGTGCAGCTGGCTCTTGTGGCGATTGGAGTATCTCAGTCCATAAAGGACCAGTTTGTGGAGATACGATTATTCCTGATCAGCAGGCCCAGCAATGGGCTGGCATATCAGAAGCACTATGTTATATGGTGGATGCTATGAAAGATTCTATTATTCAAGCCTCACGGCTTATGCTAGGGCTGGTACATATGCACAGAGTCCTATGGTTGAAAAATTGCTCAGCCAAAGCTCCATGTAAAAAGCTCTTGACCAGTGTCAGGGAACTCACCATACGTATGCCCGTCCCCGTATAGCGACAGTTTCCCTTCGTTCCAGGCAGCATGCGCGGTGTCCCCGTCAGAGGCGTACGAATTCCAGGACGAACGGACGTATGCTAATCCGAACACGTGGATGTACGCCAATCCGAACACGTGGACGTACGCCAATCTGAACACGCGAAGACACCCGCGCAAACTGAACGGATGTACGTATTCACGCACGGACGGCCACTTCCACCAATCCTGGCTCACTCCCCTCTATATAAACAGGATCCTGGCCTGACATCAGTGCTGGATCGTCTTCAGCTACTCCTGTAGACCTGATCGTTGCTCCTGTGACCCTGCTCCTGTGACCTTGCTCCTGTGACCTTGCTCCTGTGACCCTTGTTCCTGTGACCCGTTCCTGACACCCGCTCTTTGGATACCCTGTGCTACTATCTCCTGGACTACCTTTGACCCCGGCTTGGACTTCGACTTTGGCTTGTCTCCTGAATCTGTACCTCGTTTGCTTGCACGTTGCCAGACCCTTGCTTGTTCCTGATTACGCACCTGCCTCCTGTTATTGTACCGCATTGCCTGCCAGTTGCCGACCTTGCCTGTTACAGACACGCAGTGCTTCCTGCACACCTGCTGATCTTCCGGTGCCTACCTACGTGACCAGTCAACATCTCTTCTACCGTGAGGACCCAGCATCTCCAAGGTCTGCTACTTCCACCTTCAGGCACCTGCACCCTTTCGTGTCCTCACGCTCCCTGTCCCCATCCTCAGGGGCGTGGAGACCGGAACCGTGCGAGAGGCCACCCTCAGCAGTCTGACTCCACTGTAAGGTACGTGACAGTACGATCCAGCCGAAACATGGAGTCAGACAGGGGGGCCTCACCTTTGGAAGCTCTGTGCCAACAAATCTCTGCCCTTACCCAAGCAGTTCAAGGCCTGCAGGATGGTTACCATCAACTCGAGCAGAGGGTGGAGACATTAACTCCAAACACTACTGCCTCCCAAGGGGCTACAGCATCTCGGTCCGCCAGTCCGGCAACCCCAGCATCCATGCCTGCAATAGTGGTGCCATCCCTGGAGCCTCGAGTTCCTACTCCAGAGCGATTTTCCGGAGATCGCAGCAAATTCCGTGCTTTTCGTAATGCATGCCAACTATACTTCCTGCTACAGCCTCGCACCTTCTCCTTGGAAAGCACAAAAGTAGGGTTCATCGTCTCCTTGCTTCTGGGGGAACCTCAGACCTGGGCCCATCGCCTCTTGGAACAGGCCAGCCCTTTACTTGATACCATGGACTCTTTTCTGGATGAGATGGCTAAATTATACGACGATCCTCAGCGTGCCACAACTGCTGAGGCCAGTCTCCATGCCCTGCGACAGGGTCGCAGACCTGTAGAGGATTATGTGACGGACTTTAGGCGGTGGAGTTCTGACACTCAATGGAACGACGCCGCCCTACGTTACCAATTCCGCATCGGATTGTCCGAATCATTAAAAGACGAGTTGGCCCGTATCGAAGTTCCCAGTTCTTTGGAAGGCCTCATACAGGTATCGATCCAAATTGACCGCCGTCTTAGGGAACGGAGGTCTGAAAGAGTTGGCCAGTTTCGCCCCACTTGGATGTTACCCAAGGCTCCGAATTATCCTCCTGCTTCCACACCTGCTCCCATTTCCGAAGCTCCAGAGCCAATGCAATTAGGGCTACTTCGCTCACCATTGTCTCCTGAAGAGAAGCTACGCCGGCGCCAGAATAACCTTTGCCTTTACTGCGGGGAAACTGGTCACTATGCGAATACATGTCCAAATAAGATTCGTAAGTTCAAAGACTCACCTCTTGTATCCAATGCATTACCTCTGACAAAATCAATTCATATAGCTGTTCCCTTTTCCTTACAGCTTCCAGGAGGAACACTTCAGGTCCAAGCTATAATTGATTCGGGCGCCTGTAGTTGCTTCATTGACCATACTCTCATTCTACAACACAACATTCCATTGGTACCCAAGCAACGCCAACTTTCTATAAGGTTAGCAGATGGATCCAACATCAGATCAGGTCCTATTACCCATGAGACTCAGCCACTACTTGCCAACATTCTATCCGATCACCAAGAATTAATCTGCCTGGATGTAATTTCTTCACCACTCTTCCCAATTATTTTAGGAATGCCATGGCTACAAGCCCATAATCCCCAAATAAACTGGATAACCGGTGAGGTCGTGTTTCGATCCACTTACTGCCTCCAAAATTGTGTCAGGACCTCAAACCACCTGGTTCCGGTCATTGCTTGTTCGGGTTCTACATCTGAGCTCCAGAGGTTGGTCCCAGTCACATACCACAGATTCCTGGACGTGTTTGACAAAAGAAAGGCAGACACACTCCCTCCTCATCGGGTCTACGATTGCCCAATCGAGTTACTACCTGGAGCCAAAATTCCATTCGGGAGGATATTCCCTCTATCGGAACCTGAACTCCTGGTCCTCAAAGAATACATCAATGAGAACCTCAAGAAAGGATTTATTCGACATTCCTCTTCCCCAGCCGGTGTTGGAATATTTTTTGTTGAAAAGAAAGATCATTCGCTCCGCCCATGTGTGGATTACAGGGATTTAAATAAAGTGACGATTAAAAATCGCTACCCCCTTCCATTGATTCCAGAATTATTCCAGAGACTTCGATCAGCCAAAATATTTACGAAACTGGATTTACGAGGGGCCTATAATCTAATCAGAATCCGTAAGGGGGACGAATGGAAAACGGCCTTTTGGACACGTTTTGACCACTTTGAGTACCTGGTCATGCCATTCGGACTCTGCAACGCACCAGCTACTTTTCAACATTTTGTTAATGACATTTTCAGGGACTTTTTGGATTTGTTTGTAATTGTTTATTTAGATGACATTTTGATATTTTCAGACTCTCTAGAAACCCATCGTGACCATGTGAAACAAGTTCTCCTGAGGTTAAGACAACATGGGCTCTACGCCAAGGCCGAGAAGTGCGAATTCGAGCGACGGACCATTCACTTTCTGGGTCTGGTAATATCAACGGAGGGAATAGAGATGGATCCTCAAAAGGTTTCAGCCATTTTATCCTGGCCACCTCCAACTGATAAGAAAGGGGTACAGCGCTTCATTGGATTCTCTAATTTTTATAGAAAGTTTATTAAAAACTTTTCCAGTGTTATAGCTCCCATCACGCAACTCACCAGCAAACAAAACCGCTTCCGATGGTCCATCGAGGCCCAAGCTGCGTTCGACAAACTAAAAGGGCTATTCACGTCGGCCCCAATACTCAAACACCCTGATCCTGCTCTACCTTACACTCTGGAAGTGGACGCTTCAGAGAACGCTGTAGGCGCCATCCTGTCCCAACGCCAAGGACCTAAATCATTAATGCATCCTGTAGCATTCTTCTCCAAAAAACTAAATACGTCAGAAAAGAACTACGATGTGGGAGATCGGGAACTCCTGGCAATCAAACTGGCTTTAGAAGAATGGCGGTACCTACTTGAGGGGGCAACACATCCAGTATTAATTTTTACAGATCATAAAAATTTGGAATATCTCAGAACAGCTAAGCGTCTCAGGCCCCGGCAGGCAAGATGGGCTCTCTTCTTCTCCCGTTTTAATTTTCACATAACCTACAGACCAGGATCCAAGAACAGTAAACCCGACGCATTATCCCGTATGTTCTCTGAAACCGAAGCCTCATCCCCTCCGGACACCATTTTGCAAGCCGGGAACTTTCTGTTAACACAAACCAGTTTTCTGTCACAGGTTCGGCAGTCGTCTCAAGGTGCATCAGTCCCTCCAGATATTAACCTCCAAGAAAAAGATGGTCTTCTCTGGCGAGGAAGTAAACTATTCATTCCTCAAAACCTTCGCACCTCCGTTCTACAGGCTTGTCATGACTATCCCCTGGCGGGTCACTTTGGGGGTCACAAGACGATAAATTTAGTTCAAAGGCATTTCTGGTGGCCAAACCTTGCAAAAGACTGCAGGAACTATGTTAGCTCTTGTTCAACCTGCCTCCGGAATAAGAACAGCAAGAATAAAGCTTGGGGATTGTTGAGGCCATTACCTATCCCTGAAAGACCATGGGATAAGATCGCAATGGACTTTATTGTTGAGCTTCCCCCCTCTGAAGGATTCTCCTCTATCTTCGTGGTGGTGGATCGCTTTTCCAAAATGGCACATTTCATCCCCATGAAGGGAACTCCATCTGCAACCGAGACAGCCAGAGTATTCATTAAAGAAATTGTCAGACTCCATGGAATTCCCGGTGATATTGTCTCTGATCGTGGAGTCCAATTCACGTCAAAATTTTGGAAATCATTATGTGAAGCTCTGGGTATCAAGTTAAATTTCTCTTCAGCCTACCATCCCCAAACAAACGGGCAGACTGAACGCACTAATCAAACGTTAGAACAATATTTACGTTGTTTCACTTCTTTTTCTCAGGAGGATTGGGCTTCGTTACTACCCTTGGCAGAATTTGCATTTAACAACTCTACTCATTCCGCCACAAACCAGTCACCATTTTACTCCAACTATGGGTTTCATCCCTCCTTCCTGCCAACATCCTTACCGGATTCTCCTGTACCAGCCGTTCAGGATAGGCTGAATTTCTTTGTTATCAACAATCAGGTACTTAAAGAAACCCTCTCTAAGGCCGCGTACACACGGGCGGACTGGTCGCCCAACTTTGTCCGCTGAACAGTGTTTGGGCGGACAGTCCGCTCGTGTGTGGGCTTTCAGCGGACAGTTTCAGCGGACAGTTGGACGGACAAGGTTTTTCGGAATTTCCGAAAAACTGTCCGCTGAAACCTTGTTTCAGCGAACAGCCCGCTCGTGTGTAGGCTTGTTCGTCAAACAAAGTTGCGCGCATGCTCAGAAAGGATTTTCACGCCGAAAGCTATAATGCAGTGTATAGGACGTCGTATTTTTCGTCCCGTCGTACGTGCTGTTCACGTCATCGCGCACGGTTTCAGCAAACTGTTCGTTCGTCGTGTGTGGGCATGTCCGTCCATGCTAATTTTGAGCGGACTGTTTGCTGAAACTGTTGGACGGACAAAGTTGGGCGAACAGTCCGCGCGTGTGTACGCGGCCTAAGGCTCAGGAGGACGATAAAAAATTTTTTGACAGGAAGAGAAGGGGGAATTGGATTTAAAAATCGGTGATCGTGTGTGGCTGTCAACTGCAAACCTGAAACTGGCGTGTCCCTCTAAAAAATTGGGACCCAGATATTTGGGACCTTTTCCAATTAAGAAGAAAATTAATTCAGTAGCCTATGAACTTGAACTTCCCGGCTCATTTAAAATCCATCCTGTATTTCACACTTCTCTACTTAAGCCTGATGTACCTAATTCCTTTCCAGGTCGGGAGTTAAGCCCTCCAGAAGCTATATTGGTAGACGGGGAGGAGGAGTTTGAAATCGAAGCCATTCTGGATTACAGGAAGCGTCAAGGACAAAACCAGTACTTGATTAAGTGGAAAGGCTTTGGCCCTGAAGAAAATTCCTGGGAACCCGAAGCAAATCTTCATGCCCAGAGGCTTATACGGGCTTTTCATCGCTCTCAAAGGTCGGTTCTGAGGGGCACCCGGAGGCTGCCCTTAAGGGGGGGGCACTGTCAGGGAACTCACCATACGTATGCCCGTCCCCGTATAGCGACAGTTTCCCTTCGTTCCAGGCGGCATGCGCGGTGTCCCCGTCAGAGGCGTACGAATTCCAGGACGAACGGACGTATGCTAATCCGAACACGTGGACGTACGCCAATCCGAACACGTGGACGTACGCCAATCCGAACACGCGAAGACACCCGCGCAAACTGAACGGATGTACGTATTCACGCACGGACGGCCACTTCCACCAATCCTGGCTCACTCCCCTCTATATAAACAGGATCCTGGCCTGACATCAGTGCTGGATCGTCTTCAGCTACTCCTGTAGACCTGATCGTTGCTCCTGTGACCCTGCTCCTGTGACCTTGCTCCTGTGACCTTGCTCCTGTGACCCTTGTTCCTGTGACCCGTTCCTGACACCCGCTCTTTGGATACCCTGTGCTACTATCTCCTGGACTACCTTTGACCCCGGCTTGGACTTCGACTTTGGCTTGTCTCCTGAATCTGTACCTCGTTTGCTTGCACGTTGCCAGACCCTTGCTTGTTCCTGATTACGCACCTGCCTCCTGTTATTGTACCGCATTGCCTGCCAGTTGCCGACCTTGCCTGTTACAGACACGCAGTGCTTCCTGCACACCTGCTGATCTTCCGTTGCCTACCTACGTGACCAGTCAACATCTCTTCTACCGTGAGGACCCAACATCTCCAAGGTCTGCTACTTCCACCTTCAGGCACCTGCACCCTTTCGTGTCCTCACGCTCCCTGTCCCCATCCTCAGGGGCGTGGAGACCGGAACCGTGCGAGAGGCCACCCTCAGCAGTCTGACTCCACTGTAAGGTACGTGACAGCCAGTTTCCCATTTCATGGGGAACGGTTGTTTGGAGACGATCTGGATAAGTATATCCAAAGGATTTCTAATGGGAAAAGTTCTCTTTTACCAGTAAAGAAGAAGTTTAAACATTTTTCCTTTAAATGTGCATCTTCTCCAGTGCCAGGAGCATCTGCCTCCAGACAGTCTCGACCGTCAGTCTCCACAGTTGAGCTCTCCACAGTCCTGGGGCCAAAAGAAGACTTGGGGCAGAAAGCCCGCAAAGCAAAGTATTAAAGACTCCTTATGAAGGGGCGCCCCCGCTCACTTGGGTGGGAGGAAGGCTTCTACAATTTTCAAAGATCTGGCAGGAACATTGTCAAGACAGATGGGTGCCTTCATCAATTTCTCTAGGTTACAAACTAGAGTTCAGAGAATTCCTGTCTCCCCGTTTTTTAAAATCAAACATTCCCAGAGATCCAGGGAAAAGGAAGTCTCTCTTTCTGACTCTGGATCATCTCTTGTCTCAGAAGGTGATATCAGAGGTTCCCACAGAAGAGCAGGGTTTTATTCAAATCTCTTCACGGTACCAAAACCTAACAGGGAGGTAAGACCCATTCTAGATCTCAAGGATCTAAACTGGCACTTAAATATCCATTCCTTTCAAATGGAGTCAATCCGATCGATTGTCTCTGAAGGGATATTTAGCTTAACCGCTTTCATTCTTCTTGGCATCGATCGATATCAAAGATGCCTATCTCCACGTGCCAATTTTTCCCGCTCATCAGAAGTTTCTACACTTCAAAGTAGAAAATCTTAATTTTCAGTTTGTGGCTCTGCCGTTCAGTCTAGCCACAGCATCACGAGTGTTCACAAGGATCCTGGCGCCTCCTTTAGCCAGGTTAAGGGCTCAGGGTATAACAATTCTAGCCTACCTTTTAGTAGATCAGTCACCTGTCTAAACCAAAGTTTAATCTCAGCCATAAACTACCTAGAATTCCTAGGCTTGATTCTCAACCTAGAAAAATCTTCCTTAACCACTTAAGGACCAGGCCTCTTTTTCAGACTTGGTGTTTTCATGTTTAAAACTGTTTTTTTTTGCTAGAAAATTACTTAGAACTCCCAAACACTTTATATTGTTTTTTTTCTAACACCCTAGAGAATAAAATGGCGGTCATTGAAATACTTTTTTTTACACCGTATTTGCACAGCGGTCTTACAAGCGCACTTTTTTTTTTAAAAATGCACTTTTTTGAATAAAAAAATAAGACAACAGTAAAATTAGCCCAATTTTTTTTATATTGTGAAAGATAATGGTATGCCAAGTAAATTGATACCCAACATGTCACGCTTCAAAATTGCGCCCGCTCGTGGAATGGCGTCAAACTTTTAGCCTCAAAAATCTCCATAAGCGACATTTAAAAAATTCTACAGGTTGCATTTTTTGCGTTACAGAGGAGGTCTAGGGCTAGAATTATTGCTCTCGCTCTACCGATCGCGGCGATACCTCACATGTGTGCTTTGACCACCGTTTTCATATGCGGGCGCTACTCACGTATGCGCCCGCTTCTGTGCGCAAGCTCGTCGTGACGGGGTGTTTTTAAAAAAAAAAAATTTTTTTCTTATTTATTTTAATTTTTTATTTTAATTGATTTTATTTATTTTTACACTGTTTAAAAAAAAAAAAAAAAAAATGGATCAGAATAGAAAAAAGCATGACAGGTCCTCTTAAATATGAGATCTGGGGTCAAAAAGTCCTCAGATCTCATTTGGGCTAAAATGCAAAAAAAAAACAAAAAAAAAGAAAATCTGACATTTAAAAAAATATATACCTTTAAGAGGTATGGGCGGAAGTGACGTTTTGACGTCGCTTCCGCCCTCCTATGGTATAGAGACGAGTGGGGGCCATCTTAGCCTCACTTGTCTCTATGCCCAGCTAGGAAGAGGACCCGATCGCCTCCGCCGCTACCGACGGCTCCGGTAAGCGGCGGAAGGTGCGGGAGGGCGGCGGGAGGGGGGGTGGCACCTCTCCCGCCGCCGATAGCGGTGATCTTGCGGCGAATCCGCCGCGGAGACCACCGTTATCGTACAGCCGACCGCCGCCTGAAGAGATGGATATCTCGGTTGTGGCAGCAGCTGCTGCCGTTACCGAGATATCCCTCTTCAAAAAAAGGACGTACATCCCCATTAGGCGGTCCACAAGTGGTTAAAACTGTCAAGGAGATTACAGTACTTAGTGCTGATCATAGATACCATTCAAAAGAAGGTATTCTTACCCCGGACAAGGATCAGTTCCATAAAGGAACTGATTTGACTTGTCAAAACAAAGAGAAATCCTTCCATTCGGCTGTGCATGAAATTGTTAGGGAAGATGGTGGCCTCCTTCAAGGCCGATCCTTATGCGCAGTTTCATTCAAGACTGCTGCAAAACAGTCAACCTGGAACAAGAAGGTCCAGGCTTTGGATTTTCCAATTCTTTATCCCCTGAGGTGCTTCAGAGCCTCAATTGGTGGTTGATATCCAGCAACCTTCAACAGGGAAAATCCTTTCTACCAGTATCCTGGAAAGTGGTAACAATGGATGCCATCCTTCTAGGCTGGGGAGCAGTCCTGGAAGAGGCTTCTGTCCTGGGGAAGTGGTCCAAGTCAGAAAGGACATTACCCATCAATATTCTAGAAATTCGGGCAGTACATCTGGCCCTAGAGGCCTGGACACTCAGATTATGAAATTGTCCTGTCAGGATTCAATCTGACAATGCCACGGCTGTGGCTTACATGAATCACCAAGGGGGCATGAGAAGTCATGCAGCCCAAAAGGAGGTGAATCATGTTCTATCTTGGGCAGCAAGCAACATTCCTTGCCTATTGGCGTTTTTTATTCCAGGGATAAAAAATTGGCAGGCGGACTACTTGAGAATGGTCCATTCACCCTGACATCTTTCTGTCAATATGTCAAACATGAGGTGTTCCGGACATGGATCTGTTCGCATCCAGATTCAACAACAAAGTCCACAACTTTGTGTCAAGGACAAGGGATCCACTGGCATGCGGAACAGATGCCTTGGTCTTTCCATGGGATCAGTTTTCACAGTTTTGCCTTTCCTCCAGTTCTGCTGCCTCCGCACCTTCTTCGCAGGATCAAGCAGGAAGGAAAAGAGGTGATTCTGGTGGCCCAGAAGATCTTGGTTTGCTGAAATCATAAAGATGGCAGTAAGGGACCCTTGGACCCTGCCGCTGTGGCCAGACCTTCTCGCACATGGTCCAGTATTCCATCCTACCTTACAGACGCTAAATTTAATGGTTTGGCTATTGAAACCCACATTCTAAAGGACCGTGGGTTGTCTCCTTCAGTAGTGTCTACTTTGGTTAATGCTAGGAAGCTGGCCTGCAGAGTCCTATACTATAGAGTCTGGAAGGCATACGTCTCCTGGTGTGGATACAGGGGTTGGCACCTCAGGAAGTAGGTCGTAGAATTCTTGAATTCCTGCAGATGGAATTGGAAATGAAGCTGGCCTTGAGTACTATCAAGATAATCTTTTTGGTTGCCATATCCTCTGCCAAGAAACTATTTTTTCTGGTAACCATATCTGCTGCAAGAATGTTATCGGAATTTGCTGCTTTTTCTTGTAAAGAGCCATATTATTATTGTTCACAAGGATAAGCTAGTATGGCGTCCTCATCCTAACTTTTTACCGAAGGTAGTATCAGGTTTTTATCTAAATCGGGATGTTGTTCTATCTTCACTTTTTCCAAAACCCTGTTCTGTGGAAGAAGAATCACTACATTCTCTCGATGTGGTGAAAGCAGTCTACTTAAAGACGACTGCTCAGCTTCGTAAAACAAATTTTGTTCGTATTGCCTAAAGGTCCTAAAAGAGGACAGACAGCATGGAAATCTACTATTCTAAATGGATTCGAGAAGTAATCGTTCTAGCTTATGGTTTAAAGAAGTTTCTACCCTCTAAAATCAAAACACACTCCTCTAGTGCTGTTAGTGCTTTGTGGGCGGTGCATCACCAAGCCTCCATGGCTCAAATCTGCAAGGCTGCAACTTGATCTTCAATCCATACATTTACCAGATTCTATCAGGTGGATGTAAAAAGACATGAGGGTGTCACCTTTGGGTGCAGTGTACTGCAGACACTGTAAGTCCTCTAATCTCACGGTGCCCTATTGTTGTGTCTCCCTCCCCTCAGTTGGCATTGCTCTGGGACATCCCACATAGTAATTACTATGGCTCTGTGTCCCGTTATGTACGATTAAGGAAAATAGGATTTTTATAACTGCTTACCTGTAAAATCCTTTTCTTTTGAAGTACATCATGGGACACAGAGGTCCTGACCATCTTTCTAGTATACACGTATATTGCTTTGCTACAAAACTGAGATGCTCCTGGTAAAATGAACGTACTTTCCTCCGTGTGCGGGAAAGTCCGTTCATTTCAAAAGTCTGGCGGACTAGCACACACACGGCAGGATTTTTGAGTCAAAACTACTTTCTAAGTCCGCCGGACTTTTGGGGGAAAAAAAGTCAGCCGGAGCCCACACAAGGGGGGATTGTCTGGTGGACTCTAGTCCGCTGGACCAAGTCCACTGGATAGTTTGATCGTGTGTACACGGCATTAGGGTTGTACTCACTTTTCTTGCCAGTGGTTTAGATATTAATGGCTGTTTAGACAGCGGTCCATTTTTTTTTTTTTCCAAACAAATTTTATTGAGTATAAAGGAAAATACAATAGCAAGAAACATAAGATAATCAACTGTTACAGCTAGCATGGTACAGAGATATAAAGCGTGCACAGTAGTGCTTATGACAATTTATAGAAGTGTAACAGTAACAGTAGAAAACTGTGAGGCAACATCCGTGTTTGTATATTACGGTCCTGTCGGTGGAGAATATTAGAACAGGATTGGGATTGGATCAGTTGGTCCTGGTTCCTAGTAAGCAGGACTCAAGGGACAGGACCAGTCTAGTGGTGAAATGGGGGGAGGGGGGTTGTCCATATGTAGTGTATGGTATATGACATAGTACCCTTAGCAGGGAGAGGGATGGGGGGGTGGGGAGGGGGAGGCAGAGGAAAACGGGAAGGGGAGGAACTGGGGGTCCATCGATCGTTGTTCTCCGTGGTAAGGATGTGACGCATAAGTATATACGATCCTATGTATTAGGCCGTGTCATTTGTATCATAATGGTTGGTTAAAGCATGGGATAGCGAGAAGTCTCAAAACAGTATGATGATAAAAGGGATCAGATTCAAATGAGCGTTTGTGGTGCGGCCCTACTGATTGGCATAGGCCAACAAGTGATTTCAAAAATTACCCTGTGTGTCTTTGTATACTATCAAATTTGGGTGTAGTTATAAAGTATTTCCAGCAGGCCCATTTGGTGTAATATTTGTCGGGGGTATCTCTGGATATGTGGATTAATTCTTCAATTTCTGATATTCTGTGCATCCTGTGGAGCCAGTCTTTAATAGAAGGGATTGTCTGGGATTTCCAGTGTATTGGTACGCATTGTTTGGCTGCATTGATCATATGGATTATTATGGTTTTACGATAGGAAGCTTGTGATAAAGTTGTGTGATGTAATAGAAATTGAGCTGGGTCATAAGGCAATTCATATGTTGTTATGTCCTTGATCAATTCATGTATAGATTTCCAGAAAGGTTGGAGTAAGGAGCAAGACCACCAGATGTGGAGCATCGTGCCTCTACTCTGGTGGCAACGCCAACAGTTCTCTGGGGTAGAAGGGTCCCATTTGTGTAATCTGTCCGGTGTTCGATACCAGTGTGATAGCACCTTGTAGCCATTCTCTTGGGTGGACACATGTATATTGAAAAAGATGTTCTTCCAGTCTTCCTCTGTGAGTGTAAGATCTAGGTCTTTCTCCCATGTAGTGCAGATTTTTGAAGTATTGGGGTTGTAATCTCGGAACAAGAGTGCGTGTGTTTGGGAGATGAGGTGGGATAGGGGTGTAGTCGAGGAGCATAAAATCTCAAAAGGTGTCAGTTGTCGGGAACAGTCTGTTTTTTTCCTTGTCGAGTGTAGGTAATGGGAAATCTGTTGGAATGTCCAGGCAGGGATAGGTGGTTTCTGCATGGTGTCGGCCAATTGGGCAGGCGTCTGTGGGCAACCATTTTTGTAGAAGTGTTGTAACAAAATTTGTGGTTGTGACCAGTGATTTTGAAGAAAAGTTTGGTGCATCCCTGGGGGAAAGTCAGGGTTAATTTTCAGTGGTGTTAGTGGCCCTGGGATAGTCGATAGAGAAGATTGTGTGCATAATTTACGAAAACAATGCAATGTTGGTATCAGGAGTGGGTGCGATTTGATTTCTTTTTGGTAGGGGGAGGATGGGATCCATGGCAGAGATCTAAGTGGTAATGTTGTGAACAAGGATTTTGCATGGACATTCCAATCTATGATCCTGGCCAGATGTATTGCCGTATAGTAGTTGGGGAGGTCCGGGAGTCCTATCCCGCCGAGGTGTTTGGGCAGGGACAATTGAGCATAGTTGATCCTGGGTCTGCGGGAGCCTCATAGAAATTTGGAGCATAGACTTTTATAAGATCGGAAGAGGGCTTGGGGGAGATGTATCGGTATCGTATCGTTTGGAGGAGGTAAAGGATTTGCGGCAATACATTCATTTTTAGTATAGCGGCTCTGCCGAACCAGGAAAAAGTAGGTTTGTCCCATCGTTTTAGGTCGGAAGTGAGTTTCTGTATCAGGGTTAGGTAATTCCGTGCATAAAGATCCTTCAGGTTACTCGTAAGTTTTATACCTAGGTAAGTTATGTGGTCGTCTTGCCATTGAAATGGGAAGTTGGTTTTACAATGGGTTATATCATCCGGGGGGAGGGAGATGTTGAGGGCATAGGACTTGGTGAAATTTATTTTTAGATTGGAGAGTAGGTTAAAATTCCGAAATTCGTTCAAGAGGACCGGGATTGTAGTGTGTGTGTGTGTAAGGAACAGTAAAATGTCATCCGCGAAAGTGGCAAGTTTGTATTCTTTGGTGGCTGTTTGGATACCTTTTATGTCAGGGTTCTGTCGTAGGCTAAAGGGTTCTAGTGTGAGTACAAAGAGTATAGGAGATAAGGGGCATCCCTGTCTAGTCCCATTACGTATGGGGAAGGCATTCGACAGGGTGTTGTTGACTCTGACCTTGGCAGTTGGATTTTGGTAAAGGGACTGGATGAAAGCAGTTAGTCTAGGACCGAGGCCAATGGTTTGTAAGACAGCTTGCATGTAATCCCATGCTACCCTGTCGAATGCCTTCTCCGCGTCTAGGGATAGGAAGAAACCCTTTTGTTTGGAGCTTGAGGTGAGGTGGTGTATATTGATAACTTTAATGGTGTTGTCTCTGGCCTCTCGGCCAGGGACAAACCCAACTTGATTGTTTTTAATGATTGCTGGCAAAAGGGGGAGGAGTCTGTTGGCTAATACTTTGGCGAAAATTTTAATGTCTACATTCAAGAGGGATATGGGTCTATAGTTGGCAGCTTGTGTGTGATCTTTGTCTTCTTTAGGAATGACAACAATGTGGGCTGCGAGCATTTCGGTGTCGGGGGCGTTGGAGGTGGTCAGGGAATTGAAAGCTTTCCTGAAAGGGTTCTGAAGAATATCGGAGAAGGATTTGTAGTACACTGATGATAGCCCACCCGGTCCTGGGCTTTTGCCAGGTTTTGTTTGTTTAAGTGCCGTATCCCACTCCTTCTGTGAGATAGGGCCGTCTATGTCCTGTAGAAGTTCTGTTGTCTGGAATTTAGGGCAGTATTTGTGGAGGAATGCTTCAATGTTACGGAGTCTGGTCTGGTTAGGGCAGGGGGGATTATGTGTCTCGTCAATGTTATATAATTTAGTATAAAATCTTTCAAATTCCCGAGCAATCTCTGAGTTTTTCATGTATGTGTCACCCGTGGGGGATCTTAGGCAGTGAACTGTGTATTTTGTTTGTTTGGAGTGGAGGGCTCTGGCCATGAGGCGACTGCTTTTATTTCCGAACTCATAGAATTGCTTTTGGAAGAGCATAAAGTTTTTCCTGATGGTTTTGCCTAGTTCTTCTTGTATTGACAATCTAGTTTCCTGTAGTTCTTGAAGAGTTTGAGAGGCCAAGGTATGTTTATGAGTGGTTTCTAAGATTTTAAGTCTATGAAGTAATTGTTGGAGGTGAAACTTTTTTTCCTTTTTTATTTTAGCGGATAGCGAGATTAGTTTCCCTCTAATTACACATTTATGGGCAGCCCATTGGGTCACAGCGGACGTCAGCGGTCCATTTTTATCCGATCTCCCAATAGACAAGAGTGGGACTCTGATAGGTCCGTTTCTGCACAGTGGGGATCGGCAGACCGATACCCGCTGAGCAAGTGGAGTCTATGAAATAGATACACCCAGTGTGAAAGGACCCTTAAAGAGGAAGTAAACTTCCTCTGCCATGTACAGTTTAGGAGATATGTACATTGCATGCAGCCAGTGACATCGCTGGTGCATGCGCTCTGAAGGGAATGCCCATGGATGCCGTTCCTTCTCAGTCCCGTGCTGTGAATGGCGGCTCCAGCGTAGAGAGAAGACGTTGCAGGATCTGGCAGCAGAGGAGGTTTTATACTATAGGAGCGTTTATATTCTTACTTGCCATGCACATCCACATATAGGCTGGAGTTCAATGAGGCAATTTTAGAAGTAATGGTTATGCTGGGTGTTTTTGGAGATTGCATCATTACCACAGGCGATTTGAAGTGTACTGGTTCCATCTGATACGCCCTGGAGGGTATTCACCATTACAGGCTTTCTTAGATACTCTGTAACGGGGATCATGGGCTTCTGGTAAGAAGTACAGTGGTGTGAAAAAGTGTTTACCCCCTTCCTCATTTCCTGTTCCTTTGCATGTTTGTCACACTTAAGTGTTTCGGAACATCAAACAAATTTAAACAATAGTCAAGGACAACACAAGTAAACACAAAATGCAATTTGTAAATGAAGGTGTTTATTATTAAAGGTGAAAAAAATCCAAACCATCATGGCCCTGTGTGAAAAAGTGATTGCCCCCTAAACCTAATAACTGGTTGGGCCACCCTTAGCAGCAACAACTGCAACCAAGCGTTTGCGATAACGTACAATGAGGCTTTTACAGCGTCCTGGAGGAATTTTGGCCCACTCATCTTTGCAGAATTGTCCTAATTCAGTTACATTAGAGGGTTTTCGAGCATGAACGGCCTTTTTAAGGTCATACCACAACATCTCAATAGGATTCAGGTCAGGACTTTGGCTAGGCCACTCCAAAGTCTTCATTTTGTTTTTCTTCAGCCATTCGGTGGTAAACTTGCTGGTGTGTTTAGGATCATTGTCCTGCTGCAGAAACCAAGTTCGTTTCAGCTTGAGTACACGAACAGATGGTCGGACATTCTCCTTCAGGATCTCTTGGTAGACAGCAGAATTCATAGTTCCTTTTATCACGGCAAGTCTTCCAGGTCCTGAAGCAGCAAAACAGCCCCAGACCATCACACTACCACCACCATATTTTACTGTTGGTATAATGTTCTTTTTATGAAATGCAGTGTTCCTTCTACGCCAGATATACTTGGACACACACCTTCCAAAGAGTTCCACTTTTGTCTCATCGGTCCACAGAATGTTGTCCCAAAAGTCTTGGGGATCATCAAGATGTGTTGTGGAGAAATTGAGACGAGCTTTGATGTTCTTTTTGCTCAGCAGTGGTTTTCTCCTTGGAACTCTGCCATGCAGGCCATTTTTGCCCAGTCTTTTCCTGATGGTGGAGGCATGAACGCTGACCTTAACTGAGGCAAGTGAGGCCTGCAGTTCCTTGGACGTTGTTGTGGGGTCTTTTGTGACCTCTTGGATGAGTCGTCGCTGCGCTCTTGGGGTAATTTTGGGCGGCCGGCCACTCCTGGGAAGGTTCACCACTGTTCCATGTCTTCGCCATTTGTGGATAATGGCTCTCACTGTGGTTCGCTGGATTCCCAAAGCTTTGGAAATGGCTTTATAACCCTTTCCAGACTGATAGATCTCAATTACTTTCTTTCTCAATTGTTCCTGAATTTCTTTGGGTCTCGGCATGATGTGTAGCTTTTAAGGATCTTCTGGTGGACCTTACTGTGTCAAGCAGCTCCTATTTAAGTGATGCCTTGATTGTGAACAGGTGTGGCAATAATCAGGCCTGGGTGTGGCTAGAGAAATTGAACTCAGGTGTGGACAACCACAGTTATAGTATGTTTTAACAAGGGGGGCAATCACTTTTTCACACAGGGCCATGATGGTTTGGATTTTTTTTCACCTTTAATAATAAACACCTTCATTTACAAATTGCATTTTGTGTTTACTTGTGTTGTCCTTGACTATTGTTTAAATTGGTTTGATGTTCCGAAACACTTAAGTGTGACAAACATGCAAAGGAACAGGAAATGAGGAAGGGGGCAAACACTTTTTCACACCACTGTAATTCTCTACACAGCGGTGGTGGATTTAGCACAATTCTCTACACCAACACTGAAGATTCATCTTACACATGGATGGACTCTTATTTAGTTAATTTGCATGGGTGGATATCACATATATTCCAGTTATATATATGTGATTGGACATTATGCATCCTTTGCTTATATATGTGGTGCATATATTCAGTCACTTGGTTTAGTTTATTTCTGATTATTTATCATTTGGTGATCTAAAGTTCTTTTTTTCTCTATGTGTGTATGTTCATATGAGATTGATGACTTTCTTTCACAATACATATGGTTTTTTATATTTATGTGAAATTTTGGATCACCTCCTAATTAGTGGGTTAGTGCAGTAGTTTGCACTCATTGATTATTGTATTCACAGATTTAGCGCGATTCTAGTTTTTTTTTCTATTTGTATTCATTGTATTGATTCCATGCAGGAGAATTGCTGCTTCTAATATTTTTGTGATTTATTTACATACAGTGGGGACGGAAAGTATTCAGATCCCCTTACATTTTTTCACTCTTTGTTATATTGCAGCCATTTACTAAAATCATTTAAGTACATTTTTTTCCTCATTAATGCACATAAAGCACCCCATATTGACAGAAAAACACAGAATTGTTGACATTGTTGCAGATTTATTAAAAAAGAAAAACTGAAATATCACATGGTCCTAAGTATTCAGACCCTTTGCTGTGACACTCATATATTTAACTCAGGTGCTGTCCATTTCTTCTAATCATCCTTGAGATGGTTCTACACCTTCATTTGAGTCCAGCTGTGTTTGATTATACTGATTGGACTTGATTAGAAAAGCCACACACCTGTCTATATAAGACCTTACAGCTCACAGTGCATATCAGAGCAAATTAGAATCATGAGGTCAAAGGAACTGCCTGAAGAGCTCAGAGACAGAATTGTGGCAAAGCACAGATCTGGCCAATAAAGAGGTGATAGTGTTGCGCTGTATAAGGAAAGAGGAGTGGAAGGGGCAAAAGGAAAAAAAGAAAGATGGGGAGGGGGAGGGGTGGATAGTCAGGGGTGGATAAAAATAAAAGATTTATATATATATATATTACACCATAAAAGTAATTAATCGTGTACACATTATGTATTCCCTATAGTAAATGTGAAATATAAAATCAAGCAGCATGTGAATCAAAATGTCATAAGGATCTATATACCATAACTAGCAAGTGCTAAAAATGCAAAAAAAAAAAAAAAAAAAACTTCAAATAAACCTCAAAGTGACTAGTGCACACTTCAATAAAGTGACTAGTGCATACACGAATAAAAAAAAGACAAAATCTCATTCAAAAAATAAATGCGTGGAGCAATTCATATAAATAAAGTGATAAGAGCCAATAAGTCCAAACAATTAGTCGCACAGATGAAAAAACGCTGGAAGAGAAATCAGTGCAACTATTGCTGTTGTGCTGTTCAAGCAACAAATAAAGCCATATTTTGTGCTGTGCAAATCATGCAGACAATTCAGTGGCACACTCCTCCTTTCCCCTTCGTGGGATAAATGGGTGGATGTCCCCTTACCTTACCACTGTAAGGTTACAGCGTATAGTAACATATGATGGCCAATGTGAAGATTCCTTTCTCTTTATATCATATGATATGGTGGCAGATGAACATTTTCGAAGTTAAAAACAGGCATGCAATGTAAATACAGTGATGACAGCAGGTCTGGGTGTCACTTCCTGGTGTCTCTCTCTCTCCCTCTCTCTTTCGGTACGTGTTCGTCACCGTCACCTGACTTCTTCAGATCTGGCCAATGTTAAAAAAAATCTTCTGCACTTAAGGTTCCTAAGAGTACAGTGGCCTCCATAATCCTTAAATGGAAGACGTTTGGGATGACCAGAACCCTTTCTAGAGCTGGCCGTCTGGCCAAACTGAGCTATCGGGGGAGAAGAGCCTTGGTGAGAGAGATAAAGAAGAACCCAAATATCACTGTGACTGAGCTTCAGGGATGCAGTCGGGAGATGGGAGAAAGTTGTAGAATGTCACCCATCAATGCAGCCCTCCACCAGTCGGGGCTTTATGACAGAGTGGCCCGACGGAAGCCTCTCCTCAGTGCAAGACACATGAAAGCCCGCATGGAGTTTGCTAAAAAAAAAAAAAAACACCTGAAGGACTCCAAGATGGTGAGAAATAAGATTCTCTGGTCTGACGAGACCAAGATAAAACTTTTTGGGCTTAATTCTAAGCAGTATGTGTGGAGAAAACCAGGCACTGCTCATCACCTGTCCAATACAGTCCCAACAATGAAGCATGGTGTTGGCAGCATCATGCTGTGGGGGTGTTTTTCAGCTGCAGGGACAGGACGACTGGTTACAATCGAGAGAAAGATGAATGCGGCCAAGTACAGGGATATCCTGGAGGAAAACCTTCTCCAGAGTGCTCAGGACCTCAGACTGGGCCGAAGGTTTACCATACAAGACAATGACCCTAAGCACACTGCTTAAATAACGAAGGAGTGGCTTCACAACAATTCCGTGACTGTTCTTGAATGGCCAAGCTAGAGCCCTGACTTAAACCCAATTGAGCATCTCTGGAGAGACCTAAAAATGGCTGTCCACAAACGTTTACCATCCAACCTGACAGAACTGGAGAGGATCTGTAAGGAGGAATGGCAGAGGATCCCCAAATCCAGGTGTGAAAAACTTGTTGCATCTTTCCCAAAAAGACTTATGGCTGTATTAGATCAAAAGGACGCTTCTACTAAATACTGAGCAAAGGGTCTGAATACTTAGGACCATGTGATATTTCAGTTTTTCTTTTTTAATAAATCTGCAAAAACGTCAACAATTCTGTGTTTTTCTGTCAATATGGGGTGCTGTGTGTACATTAATGAGGAAAAAAATTAACATAAATGATTTTAGCAAATGGCTGCAATATAACAAAGAGTGAAAAATTGAAGGGGGCCTGAATACTTTCCGTCCCCACTGTATGTATTGTTGTATCTATATATCTTAGCACAGTTTCTTTTTCCATTATTCTATACTAGCTCATTATGCCCTTGTCTTTCAGGGTTTTGTTTTTTGTTTTGTTTGTTTTTACAGCCTCTTTAACCACTTTGCGGCCGCGCTATAGACGAAAGACGTCTACAGCGCGGATGCCAATTGCTGGCAGGGCGTCCTTGGACATCCTCCTGTTTACCTCCCCTCTGCGTGCCACCGCAGGCATGCATCGGGGAAGTTCTGTGTTGCCCGTGTCCCTTGGACACAGCCAATCACAGATCGTGCTAAATGGGCAATCACAACGGCCATTTAGCACTCGATCGGTGTGTCCATTGGTGAGTGATCACATATGTAAAGATATGAGATCATCTCTCATTGCCGGCTCTCCCTCCTCACACAGAGACAGCGTGTAAGGAGGGAGAGCTTTCATGCTGCAGCTGCAGCATCAGTGAAACGTGAGTGAACACTAACATGGTGAAACACACACAACACACATGCCCACCTGTCCCCAGTGCCACCTATCAATGCCATCTGTCTCCAGTGCCATCTATCAGTGTTATCAGTGCCATCTCTCATCAGTGTCACATGTCATCAGTGACACATATTAGTTCCATCAGTCATCAGTGCCACATATTAGTTCCATCTGTCATAAGTGCCAGGTATTAGTGACATCTGTCATCAGTGTCACGTGTCATCAGTGCCACATAGTAGTGCCATCTTTCATTAGTGTTACGTGTCATCAGTGCCACGTATTAGTGTATTAATACCATCTGTCATCAGTGTCACATCAGTGTCACGTGCCATCAGTGCCGCATGTCATTGTCCTGGTGCTCCAGGGCCTTCAAAAGTGTAATAGGTAGTCAACAAGTTAGATGTGTAATTTTTGCTCCTAGAACACGTGACGATGCTACCTGCATGTGGGGCTTTTCTATGTGGCCAGGCTGTGAATAAGTCGCACACGTGGTATCATAATACTCAGGAGGAGTAGCAGAATGTATTTTGGGGTGTCATTTGTGGTATACACATGCCATGTGGGAGAAATAACCTATTACAATGACAAGTTTGTGGGAAAAAAAAAACTTCATTTTGTAAAGAATTGTGGAGAAAAATGACAACATCAAAAACCTCACCATGCCTCTTTATAAATACCTTGGAATGTCTACTTTCCAAAAAGGATTCGGTTGGGGGGTATTTGTACTTTCCTGGCTTGTTAGGGTTGCAAGAAATGAGATAGGCCACCAGTACATCAGGTGTGATCAATTTTTTATGATTTGCACCACAGCTTATAGACTCTCTAACTTTCACAAAGGCCAAATAATATCCACTAATTTGGGTTATTTTTACCAAAGATATGTAGCAGTATAAATTGTGGCCAAAATTCATGTAGAAAAATTTATAATTCGCAAAATGTTATCACAGAAACAAAGAAAATGCATTTTTTTCAAAAAATTTGTCTTTTTTCATTTATAGCGCAAAAAATAAAAAACCCAGAGGTGATCAAATACCACCAAAAGAAAGCTCCATTTGTATGAAAAAAAGGACAACAAATTCATTTGGGTACAGTGTTACATGACTGAGTAATTGTCATTTAAAGTGTGAGAGCACTGAAAGTTGAAAATTGGTCTGGGTAGGAGGGGGGTTTAAGTGGCCAGTAGACATTAGTTTTCATCCAAATGCATTTTCTTCCGAATTTTGGGTATTTTCGTTATCATTTTATCAAACGATAACAAATGTGCAGAATCCGAAAAACCAAAGATCCGACATAAACAAATGCTTTATTTTCATTTTCGTTGTGACAACAGTTCACAATGGAACTGTATAGATAGGAGATTCGACATGATGCGGACAATAGCAATGTCCATTGAACCTGTGGTCGAATGTGCCTAACCTTAGCTCTATTAGTCCAAGATTACTCTACATAGAGTGAAAAGATTTGACATAGAGAGGAAAGATTCGACATTATAGAGACAATAGCAGAAAAGGTTGAATGTGCCTAACCTACAGTAACTCTATTCGTCTAAGATTATATGACATAGGGAGGAAAGATTTGGCATGAAGATTCGACGAAGCAGACGCTGCGAGCCGATATTTATGGTCAAATGCTCCGCCCATAGGCTATAGAAGAATTCTAATGTTGGTTGACTGATTAATAAATATAATTATTACTAGTGTCATACAACATTAGAATTCTTCTATAGCTTGTAGGCGGAACATTCGACCGGAAATATACGATTGCAGTGTCCTACAGTTTAGCTGCTCTGTCAAGGTTATGGTTATGGTGCTGGATGGGTGTTTACCTGAGATAGTTAATTATCATGGATTTTTTTTCAGATTTGCACCCATCGAGTGGTCTATTTATCCCATAATCACTTAGTCACATGGGTTTAACTAGAGAGGGTATTTAATTGATTTTCTGTGCTGTGATTGCCAGCTATGAATAAGCACTACCGCTAGTGCGAAACGTCAGCTATTTTGTCTGCTGTGATTTCCATCTTTTAATTTTTTATGTGAATTTTTCTCAATAAAAAAAGGCTACTTTTCAAGAGTGCGGCTGTCCAGAATCTGTTCCTGTCTAGTGTCGTACAGTTTAGCTGCTCTGTCGAATCTTCCGCCTACAAGCTATTCCGTCAAATCTTCTTAGAACATTCGACAGACACCATAAGGTTTCAATGACACATTCGAACTTAAAGGGGTTATAAAGGGATTTTTTTATTTTTTTTTAAATAACAAACATGTTATACTTACCTCCACCGTGCAGCTCGTTTTGCAGTGGCCCCGAACCTGGTCTTCTGGGGTCCCTCGACAACTGTCTCGGCTTCCCCCCGCAAGTACTTCTCATGTTCATGCAAACTCTCTTGCATGGTGAGAAGCACTTGCGGGCGTGCTTCCGTGATACAGCCGCTCACTGTATCACTCAGCCCCCGCCCCCGGCGCGCCGCTCCAGCCAATCAATGGCCAGGCTGAGCGGCAAAGAGGATGTCGGGGACGAGCGCGGGACTTTCGAGGGGTCATGTAAGTAAAACGGGGGGGCTGGGGGCGCCGGCACTGTCAGATGTTTTTTCACCTTAATGCATAGAATGCATTAAGGTGAAAAAACTTTTACCTTTATAACCTCTTTAATTATTTTTGATTTTCGGACAAATGCATTTTTTAATGAAACAAAATAAATAAAAACAAATTTTGGGAGTAACTAAATAAATGTATTTTTCGGACGAAAAAGAAATTCCGAAACAAAATATTTCAGTGTGCACATGTCTAGCAGATGCCAAGGTTTCCAGTATTTTACACCAGATGAGCCAAGGCTTCTAAAATTTCACACCAAATAAAGTGTACTTGTAAATGTGTGCAACTAACTACTTTCTGCAGGTGCCCTACATGCTATTGGGTAAGTTCAATACAATGAGGGAGCCTGTGCTTGGAGCATGGAGGAAGCCATTGTTGAGCTCAAATTCTACAAAAGCTTTTACTTGGTCGTCATGCTGATCTAATGGATTTAGTACTTTATGAGCCATTTACCTGAAACAAGTATGCTGATCAAGACTTAGCTTGGGGAATACTTGTTCCAGGTAGGTGAGTCAGGGATGACTGAAATCACAGGTAACATAATGATAGCAAAGCAGCTAGCATTTTCAGGAGGAGGCCCGAAAGACCCTATATTTCTATCAGTACCAGTTCCCCATAATTTTTGCCAGGCTGTGGGCAGTCAGTCATATACATATTCTTGAAGGAAATTATCAGAACCGGGATCTGAACCTGCAACTTCTGCTGTGTCTGATGGTATCTCTTGCTGAGCCACCCGAGATGCTGGCAATATTTCACATCAGATAAACCAAGGCTTGCAATATTTCTCATCACATAAACTAAGGCTTCTTATATTTTACACCAGATAAACCAAGGCTTCTGATTTTATGCCAGATAAATGAAGGTTTCCAATGCTTCATACCAGATAAACCAAGACTTCCAATATTTCACATCAGATAAACCAAGGCTTCCAATATTTTTGGCAGGTACATCAAGGTTTCCAATATTTTGCACCAGATAGGAAAAGGCTTCTGATATTTTATAACAAAAAAAACAAGACTTCCAATATTTCACACCAGATAAGTCAAGGCTTCCTGTATTTTACACCAAATAAATCAAGGCTTCTGATATTTTACATAGGATAAAACAAGGCTTTTGAAATTTTACACCAGATCAACCAATAGGGATGGCTGAACTGTTCGCCCAGCAGTCGGTTCACGGCGAATTTTACATGTTCGCAATTTGCCCAATCGGCAGACTATTGCCGCTGTGCACCCAGCGGACATATGTGTTAACAGTGTGAAAGAACTTTGACCCATGATGACACATCCATCATGGGGTACAGGACAGCCAATTGAGACATTTCAGCACATGGACAATTGGACATTCCCCCACCTTATAAATAGACCTGATCTGGCGGCCATTTTACATTCTGTCTTATGTCAGTTTAGGGACAGGACGCTGTGTGGAGCAGGGACAGACTGTAGTGACACAAATCGCTAGCTATTAGGTCCACAAAAGTCCTTTTAAGGACTGGTATAGGTGTAGTACAGTATATAGCGTTCGGTGCCTAGCTGTGCTGGTGATTGCAGCAGCCTGTCTTTTGTCAGTGTAGGGACAGGACGCTGTGTGGAGCAGGGACAGTCAGTTTAATCACTAGCTATTACTATTAGGTCCACAAAGGTCCTTTTAAGGACTGGTATAGGTGTACAGTATATAGGGTTGTACACGTATAATATACCTTCTTCCAAATATAGAAAGAATATTATACTTGACTGCTGCCCGATTCTGCAGCTGTCTTTTATCAGTGTAGGGACTGAGGGACAGTCCGCAAATCACTAGCTACTAGGTCCACAAAGGTCCTTTTAAGGACTGGTATAGGTGTACAATATATAGGGTGCTGGTGCAGGGCTGTGATGCAGATTACTGCCCTATTCTGCAGCAGTCCTTTATCAGTGTAGGGACTGAGGGACAGTCTGCAAATCACTAGCTACTAGGTTCTCAAAGGTCCTTGTAAGGACTGGTATAGGTGTACAATATATAGGGTTGTGGTGAATGAGAAAGAGAATGAGTGACTTGTATAGCGCTACCTATGTGAACTGAATTGCCTTAGGGCACTTTCTTGCCACCAGAGTCCATCTGCGGCTTTGCATGGTCCTTTACCCCGTAAGGTCCTGACACGCTTACAAACACATACAACATTGACATACACATATACACATATTAACGTCAATTTTTTTTTAGACGAGGTCTAATTAACCTACCAGCATGTCTTTGGAGTATGGGAGGAAACCAGAGTACCCGGAGGAAACCCACGCAGGCACAGGGAGAACATGCAAACTCCACGCAGATGGTGTCCTGGTCGGGCTTTGAACCAGCGACCCTATTGCTGCTAGGTGAAAGTGCTAACCACTACAACTGTGCTGCCCTTGTGGTGCACTGCTGCTGACTGCTGCCCTATTCTGCAGCCTTTTATCAGTGTAGGGACTGAGGGACAGTCTGCAAATCACTAGCTACTAGGTCCACAAAGGTCCTTTTAAGGACTGGTATAGGTGTACAATATATAGGGTTGTGGTGCACTGCTGCTGACTGCTGCCCTATTCTGCAGCGGTCTTTTATCAGTGTAGGGACTGAGGGACAGTCTGCAAATCACTAGCTACTAGGTCCACAAAGGTCCTTTTAAGGACTGGTATAGGTGTACTATTTGGTGTGCAGTATATAGGTGTGTAATACACGTATAAAATACTTGCACATATAGAAAGCATAGTATAGTGCATTTCCACTGTGCAGCATTGTGACTGTTGAGCGGTTCTGCAGCGATTCTACAAAGAGTGACAAACAAAATAAAAAAAAGTATTATAATTGGTGTGATAGACCAGTGGCCCCCAAAAAAGACAGATTGAAGCGGGGTGTTGTATACCTTCTTCCACATACATACTGCACTTCTCTAGAGACTTTTGTCACAGGGTCATTTAAAAAATGACAGGCAGAGGAAGAGGCAGGCCCTTTTGCAGGGGTGGTAAGGGTAGGGCAGGAGCAACAGGCTTGAGCCAAAGTGGCAAATTGCAGAAGGTGCATGCGATTACGTCAAAGGACGCACCAGACTTGGTTGAGTGGCTCACTCAGCCTTACTCTTCTGCACCCACCTCATCCTCTTGATCTGCACCCTCTTCTTCACTCTCTGCTATGTGCACCCCCAAAGACAATACCACCACCATCATATACCTTCCGCTTGAGTCACAGGAATTATTTTCCGATCCATATCAAGACATTTCCGATGCGCAGCCACTCTTGGCATTGGATCAGGAAGAGGAGGTAGATACAGGTGTATACTGCGCTGGAGGTACACAACACCCACTAACTCTGGCAGATGCCTGTATGAGAGAACACCAGCAATAAAGGGTAGATACAGGTGTATACTGTACTGGAGGCACACAACACCCACTAACTCCTGCAGATGCCTATATGAGAGAACACTAGCAATAAATGGTAGATACAGGTGTATGATGAGCTGTACTGGAGGCACACAGCACCCACTAACTACTGCAGATGCCTCTTTGAGAGAACACCAGGAATAAAGAGTAGATACAGGTGTATACTGTGCTGGAGGCACACAACACCCACTAACTACTGCAGATGCCTGTATGAGAGAACACCAGCAATAAATGGTAGATACAGGTGTATACTATGCTGTGATGGAGGCACGCAACACCCACTAACTCCTGCAGATGCCTGTATGAGAGAACACCAGCAATAAAGGGTAGATACAAGTGTATACTGTACTGGAGGCACACAACACCCACTAACTCCTGTAGATGCCTGTATGAGAGAACACCAGCAATAAAGGGTAGATACAGGATTATACTGTGCTGTGCTGTAGGCACACAACACCCACTAACTACTGCAGATGCCTGTATGAGAGAACACCAGCAATAAAGGGTAGATACAGGTGCATACTGTGCTGGAGGCACAAAACACCCACTAACTACTGCAGATGCCTCTATGAGAGAACACCAGCGATAAAGGGTAGACACAGGTGTATACTGCGCTGGAGGTACACAACACCCACTAACTCCTGCAGATGCCTGTATGAGAGAACACCAGGAATAAAGGGTAAATAAAGGTGTATACAGTGCTGTGCTAGAGGCACACAACACCCTCTAACTCCTGCAGATGCCTGTATGAGAGAACACCAGCAATAAAGCGTAGATACAGGTGTATATTGTGCTGTGCTGGAGGCTCACAACACCCACTAACTCCTGCAGATGCCTGTATGATAGAACACCAGCAATAAAGGGTATATACAGGTGTATACTGTGCTGGAGACTCACAACACCCACCAACTACTGCAGATGCCTGTATGAGAGAACACCAGCAATGAATGATAGATACAGGTGTGTGCTGTGCTGGAGGCACACAACACCCACTAAATACTGCAGATGCAGGTATGTGAGAACACCAGTAATAAAGGGTAGATACAGGTGTATACTGTGCTGTAGGCACACAACACCCACTGACTCCTGCAGATGCCTGTATGAGAGAACACCAGCAATAAAGGGTAGATACAGGTGTATACTGTGCTGGAGGCACACAACACCCACTATCTCCTGCAGATGCTTGTATGAGAGAACAGCAGCAATAAAGGGGAGATACAGGTGTATACTGTGCTGTGCTGTGCTGTAGACACACAACACCCACTAACTCCTGCAGATGCCTATATGAGAGAACACCAGCAATAAAGGGTAGATACAGGTGTATACTGTGCTGGAGGCACACAACACCCACTAACTACTGCAGATGCTGTATGAGAGAATACCAGCAATAAATGGTAGATACAGGTGTATGCTGTGCTGGAGGCACACAACACCCACTAACTACTGCAGATGCCTGTATGAGAGAACACCAGCAATAAAAAGTACATACAGATGTATACTGTGCTGTGCTGGAGGCACACAACACCCACTAACTCCGGCAGATGCCTGTATGTGAGAACACCAGCGATAAAGGGTAGATACAGGTGTATACTGTGCTGGAGGCACACAACACCCACTAAGTCCTGCAGATGCCTGTATGAGAGAACACCAGCAATAATGGGTAGATATAGGTTTATACTGTGCTGTGCTGGAGGCACACAATGCCCACTAACTACTGCAGATGCCTATATGAGAGAACACCAGCAATAAAGGGTAGATACAGGTGTATACTGTGCTGTGCTGTAGGCACACAACACCCACTAACTCCTGCAGATGCCTGTATGATAGAACACCAGCAATAAAGAGTAGATACAGGTGTATACTGTACTGGAGGCACACAACACCCACTAACTACTGCAGATGCCTGTATGAGAGAACACCAGCAATAAATGGTATATACAGGTGTATACTGTGCTGTGCTGGAGGCACACAACACCCACTAACTACTGCAGATGCCTGTATGAGAGAACACCAGCAATAAAGGGTAGATACAGGTTTATACAGTGCTGTGCTGGAGGCACACAAAACCCACTATCTCCTGCAGATGCTTGTATGAGAGAACAGCAGCAATAAAGGGTAGATACAGGTGTATACTGTGCTGTGCTGTAGACACACAACACCCACTAACTCCTGCAGATGCCTATATGAGAGAACACCAGCAATAAAGGGTAGATACAGGTGTATACTGTGCTGGAGGCACACAACACCCACTAACTACTGCAGATGCCTGTATGAGAGAATACCAGCAAAAAATGGTAGATACAGGTGTATACTGTGCTGTGCTGGAGGCACACAACACCCACTAACTACTGCAGATGCCTGTATGAGAGAACACCAGCAATAAAAGGTAGATACAGATGTATACTGTGCTGTGCTGGAGGCACACAACACCCACTAACTCCGGCAGATGCCTGTATGAGAGAACACCAGCGATAAAGGGTAGATACAGGTGTATACTGCGCTGGAGGCACACAACACCCACTAACTCCTGCAGATGCCTGTATGAGAGAACACCAGCAATAAAGGGTAGATACAGGTGTATACTGTGCTGGAGGCACACAACACCCACTAAGTCCTGCAGATGCCTGTATGAGAGAACACCAGCAATAAAGGGTAGATACAGGTGTATACTGTGCTGTGCTGTAGGCACACAACACCCACTAACTCCTGCAGATGCCTGTATGATAGAACACCAGCAATAAAGAGTAGATACAGGTGTATACTGTACTGGAGGCACACAACACCCACTAACTACTGCAGATGCCTGTATGAGAGAACACCAGCAATAAATGGCATATACAGGTGTATACTGTGCTGTGCTGGAGGCACACAACACCAACTAACTACTGCAGATGCCTGTATGAGAGAACACCAGCAAAAAAGGGTAGATACAGGTTTATACAGTGCTGTGCTGGAGGCACACAACACCCACTATCTCCTGCAGATGCTTGTATGAGAGAACAGCAGCAATAAAGGGTAGATACAGGTATATACTGTGCTGTGCTGTAGACACACAACACCCACTAACTCCTGCAGATGCCTATATGAGAGAACACCAGCAATAAAGGGTAGATACAGGTGTATACTGTGCTGGAGGCACACAACACCCACTAACTACTGCAGATGCCTGTATGAGAGAATACCAGCAAAAAATGGTAGATACAGGTGTATACTGTGCTGTGCTGGAGGCACACAACACCCACTAACTACTGCAGATGCCTGTATGAGAGAACACCAGCAATAAAAGGTAGATACAGATGTATACTGTGCTGTGCTGGAGGCACACAACACCCACTAACTCCGGCAGATGCCTGTATGAGAGAACACCAGCGATAAAGGGTAGATACAGGTGTATACTGCGCTGGAGGCACACAACACCCACTAACTCCTGCAGATGCCTGTATGAGATAACACCAGCAATAAAGGGTAGATACAGGTGTATACTGTGCTGGAGGCACACAACACCCACTAAGTCCTGCAGATGCCTGTATGAGAGAACACCAGCAATAATGGGTAGATATAGGTGTATACTGTGCTGTATAAAAAAAGGTAGTGCTAAAAACACAAATTCTCGCCGACCCCTATAGCACACTGCTCTGCGCTCCTGGGTGTTTAATTACAATATTAACTCAATGTGTCATCTTTCAAACAGCTGCTGCTTTAAAAGACAAGAATATATCATAAATACATAAAACATGAAACAAAAACTAGAAAGTCCACTTTTTATGTATAGCAGCGCATGCACATTTTTTTCAGAATATGCGTAAGAGTTCAGTTCGGTGTTCAGAAGATAGGGTGCTTAATTCAGTCGACCTGCGTTTGTGATTGAAACCCAGCTTCCACCATACAAATCACCACTTGTGGTACCAAGGCCGACCCCCTATGGGAATGCACTCACCAAACGTATGAAACCAATAAGCCTTCAGAATGCCATTGCAGCTCTCTCCTTTTACCACCAGTTATCTCCTTTGTGGGAAACGGCTTTCACATATAGGAAACAAAAAATGCCCAAACATAGCATAATACTGTATAACAATATTTATTATGTAAAAGCAAAATCCATATATGCGTACCAAGTAAAAAAACTGTTTAAGCGTTTAAAATACTGTGCCTTATTCCGCTGTGTTGAATCCGTCCGAGGAGACCGACCGTTTATAACGTGCACTTAAAAGTATGTGCTTCCGTATTTCCTCGGATCGTTGGAACACAGGGATTGAGGCGCACTTGTCACTTCCGGTATAGTTACGCCCTGACGCGTTTCGTCATTTCCGACTTCATCTGAGGGCGTAGCTATAGATACCGGAAGTGTTCTTTTATTACCATCTCCAACCAATCAAAACTCAATGCAACATGATCTACGGGGCACCCCACCAATCGTCAGCCACCCTTAGGATTTAACTATGCCTCAGGTAGCCACGAACGGTGCTGACCCATCGCAGAATGCAGTAATCCGTAGACTCATCTGCATCGTGCTTAGAACAATATGCATAAGGTACAATGTTACTATAATAAATACACACTGCATAAAACATCGAATCACAAAACGATCGTTGATCAAGAATAATTGAGAACTATTAATAAAGGTACAATAAGTTACCGTATACAGTTATCCATGTACCATTGTATATTTATCCCCATACAGATACAATCCGGACGGTTAATATAATAGATCATCTTATGTGGGAACCGAATACCATTTCCCAATCACTATTAAAGTTCTCAACTGATTGTTGCGCAAATATATTCTTCTGTATAAAACTTAAGGGCAAGCATGAATCTAATTAGGTAGATCGACCTTCTCGCGGTGCCATACACGTCCGATCCGCACGAACGGATCCGATTTCTTTTTTTCTTTCTCTTTTCACTAATATTATTACTTTATTTCAAAAGAAAATTTATGAAACTTGTTACTGATGATTGATCATCTAGAAGCTTAAGGATCCAATGTATGTTGCGAAAATATACATACACAAAATTATCTATGTTTTTATATATATTTTTTTTAAAAATATGTATATATGTTTAAAAGATGTATACTTTTAGAAAAGATATTTTTAAAAATATTTTTCTAAAAAGGATATTTTTTAAAAAAGGATATTTTTAAAAAGGATATTTTAAAAAAATTACACGAATAACTATGTCAGAAATCTGTATAAATTTAGGCTTGACCAAACAATAATAATGAGTTATAAATTATATATATCTAAAAATTATAAAAAGGTGTGTATACTAAAAAAGTATCTAAAAAAATATATATGTGTATATATATAAAAATATAAAAAAATTCTCTACACACATATATATATAGTATGTAAACGACAGGCACCGACCGTGCATGAAGTAATTAAAAAACAGGCACCGACCGTACATGGAGTAATTAAAAACCATGGTCTTTGTAGCTTGTTTTAAAATTAATTGGTACTAAGATGAAATGAGATAAAATGCGACTTTAAGTATCACTTATAAAACAATTAATGTCAAGTTCTATGTTTAAGCCTTTAGGACTGAGAGTATCTGTGGAATATATCCAATGAGTTTCACGTTTGGATAATTCACGTACTAAATTCATACCCCTCCAGTGTGGTTTAACCTGTTCAATCCCCCAAAATAAAAGGCCGGTAGCATCCCTATTATGTTTCAGTTTAAAATGTAATGAAACATTATGATCCTTATAACCAATTTTTATATTGTATATGTGTTCTGCTATTCTGACTCTTAGTTTCCTTTTGGTTCTGCCGATGTATAATAAACCACATGGGCACATTAATGCATATACAACATGCGTACTATTACAAGTAATGAACTGCTTAATCGGGAAACTACGATTATTGGACGGTGAACTAAAATTGTCCAGGGATCTAATTGGTTTTGCTACCTCACGACACGCCTTACATTTGCGGCAAGCGAAAAAAACGTTTCTGTCCCAAAAAGTGGGAGGAGGTTTTGGAAGGTCAATGACTTTTTTTACAATTTTGTCGCCAAAGTTTGGAGCTTTTCTATATAAAAACTGGGGTTGATCGGGTAATATGGAATGCATCTTTTTATCTAATAACAGAACATGCCAATGTCGTTTGAAAATAGTTTCGACTTCTTTATACTGTGAGTGAAAGTTGGAAATAAAACCCCATTCTTTGTCAAATTTCCCCTTTGTAATACTATCACCATCTGTACATGATTCTTCTTTTCTTTTATCAGCCAAACAAAGTTCTCTGGGCATATTACCGACTTCCTGAATCACTTTCTGTAATTCCTGATAGTCGTACCCCTTTACGGAAAACCTTTCAGCTAAGACATTTGACTGCTTGATATAATTCTCAAATTCTGAGCAATTCCTCCGTACGCGAGTTATTTGCCCTTTTGGTATGTTACGAAGCCACTGGGGATGGTGGCCACTGGAAATGGGTAGATAGCTATTACGATCTGTATTTTTAAAGAACACTTTAGTTTCCAATTTATCCCCTTTTCTGTAGATTGTTACATCCAGAAAATTTATCTCATTCTTATTCCATTCTGAGGACAAACTAATGTTACGGTTATTATTGTTCAACTTGTTAATAAATAAATTTAATTGCTCAACATTCCCCTCCCAAATTAAAAACAAATCATCGATGAATCTTTTATAAAAGATTAATTCTGACGGTGGGTCATTAAAGATTACTTTGTCCTCCCATTCCGCCATGAATAGATTAGCAATACTGGGTGCAAATTTTGCTCCCATTGCAACCCCTCTTTTCTGCAAATAAAACACTCCATTGTACCAAAAATAATTATGCCCTAGGCAAAAATCTAATGCATTCCTTAAAAATATTTTTTGAATATGTGGAAGATCTTCCCTTTTACTCAGTGCCCAATTCAATGCTAAAAGAGCATCATCGTGCTGTATTACTGAGTAAAGTGATGCTACATCTGATGTCACCATTAAAATTTCACCTCTATCTTTCAAATCTACTTTATGTAAAAAATTTAAAAAACTTTTTGTGTCCCTCAAATATGATCTCGTACTCACCACGCTTTTTTGTAAAAACGTGTCTAAATATTGGCCCAGTCTTGATGACACTGAGCCAATACTATTTACTATAGGCCTAGCTGGTGGATTTACCGGATTTTTGTGTATTTTGGGCAGGGTGTATAATGTAGGTATCCTATTACTCACAGGAAGAAGATATTTTTCTTCCTTATTAGTGAGAACTTTCTTCCCTATTGCAGACCTAACCAAATTTTCCAACTGGTTTTGATAAGCTCTTGTTGGATCAGAATCTAACTTTGCATATGTTAGATCATCAGATAACATCTCTGTGATCTGATTATGGTAGAATTCTTTGGTGAGAATAACAACACCCCCCCCTTTATCCGCTGGACGAATAATAATATCCTTCCATTTTTCCAACATCTCAATGCCATCGCTTATATAACGATGTTGCGGTAATCTAATTGGTTTTATCTTTTCCAGGTCATTCAAGACTAGGCCTTTAAAGACCTCTACGTGGTGATTGGATAAATTAGAGGGATTAAAAAGGGATTTGTTTTTTAAACCACTATTAATTGGTTTATTCGTATACACCACCGGTGGTCCTACCCGTGGTTGGCTCCCTATAAAATACTTTTTTATGTTTAATTTACGAATGTATTTGTGTACATCCACAAATACATCAAATTTATTCATCGGTTTTTTTATACCACATTTCAAGCCTAAATTTAAAATATTTCGTTCTTTATGGGACAGGTCTACTCGTGTTAGATTAAAAATACCTTCTACTCTGACTCCCTTCTTCTTTTGTTGGACCCTGTGCCCAGCCCTGCAACCCCTAGATTTCCTTCCTTTCGCATAGGTGGACCCCTGCTGTTTAGCATTGGGTCCTCTTTCTGGGAGTGATAAGTCGGGGGTCTCAAATATTCCATCCCACTTTGATGGTTGTATGTGTACTGATGGTATGGTGGTTTTCCCCTGTGCGGATGGAATCCACGACCCCTCCAGTGATTCCCCCTCCCTCTCCCTAAAAAAGGGCGCTGTGGGGGAAAGTTTCCCTGATTATGCGTTTGAAGCGGTTGGAATCTATTATAAACGGGGACATTGTAGGATCCGTATGGGGTTTCACCATGTGGTCCATAATTAGATATCGGGGGTGCTGCCCCGGGAGGATTTTCAAAAAAACGTTGGTTAGTTTCACCTTTTTTTCCCTTAGCCTTTTTCTTTGTTTGTTTAAACGGCGTAGAGGAATGAGCAGGAGAGTTCAAAAATGAATCATTCCGAACATTCACGTCCCTCACAATAGTTTGTGAATTAATTAATCCTGCTTTGCTGGCCTGGTTACCTGGCCGTGGAAGAGGGGGTGGCAAATCCACTCCCTCACATCCACGGTCAGAGCCATCAGTTTGCTGCTGCCAAGCATATATTACATTTATCTTAAAATCATTTAAATCCCTATAATATTTTTTTATTTTCTTTTTCTGTGTATCTCTGTCTACCTTTTCTAATCTCTTTTGTACTCTATCATTAAAATCCTTAATTTCCTGAGAATCTTTAATTGGTTCTAATTGTTCATGTAAGTCCCTAATTTTGTTTTCAATATTTATCATTTTGCGCTTTTTACGTTGTAAAACCAGCTGTTGCAATTTAAAACCAACACCGTTAAAAAAGTCTAGCCACTCCTGATTGGAGTCTATATCTACTAGACCATCCTGTGGGGCTACATCCCACCTTAAACTCCTTAAAATTATATTTTCTTTAGCATATTGTTCAAGGATACAAATGTCCCACCAGGTGCGTACCTGTTTTTCCAATATATTACCCAGTGCAGACATTGCTCCATTATAATTGGTTACCGTGCTTATTGGCTCTAAACTAGTGAACAAAGACTGTATGTCAATGCTCCTATTCCTTAAAAATTGTATAACATCCATAGCAGCAGAGAAAATAGTAAAACAATATAAAAAAAGGTAGTGCTAAAAACACAAATTCTCGCCGACCCCTATGGCACACTGCTCTGCGCTCCTGGGTGTTTAATTACAATATTAACTCAATGTGTCATCTTTCAAACAGCTGCTGCTTTAAAAGACAAGAATATATCATAAATACATAAAACATGAAACAAAAACTAGAAAGTCCACTTTTTATGTATAGCAGTGCATGCACATTTTTTTCAGAATATGCGTAAGAGTTCAGTTCGGTGTTCAGAAGATAGGGTGCTTAATTCAGTCGACCTGCGTTTGTGATTGAAACCCAGCTTCCACCATACAAATCACCACTTGTGGTACCAAGGCCGACCCCCTATGGGAATGCACTCACCAAACGTATGAAACCAATAAGCCTTCAGAATGCCATTGCAGCTCTCTCCTTTTACCACCAGTTATCTCCTTTGTGGGAAACGGCTTTCACATATAGGAAACAAAAAATGCCCAAACATAGCATAATACTGTATAACAATATTTATTATGTAAAAGCAAAATCCATATATGCGTACCAAGTAAAAAAACTGTTTAAGCGTTTAAAATACTGTGCCTTATTCCGCTGTGTTGAATCCGTCCGAGGAGACCGACCGTTTATAACGTGCACTTAAAAGTATGTGCTTCCGTATTTCCTCGGATCGTTGGAACGCAGGGATTGAGGCGCACTTGTCACTTCCGGTATAGTTACGCCCTGACGCGTTTCGTCATTTCCGACTTCATCTGAGGGCGTAGCTATAGATACCGGAAGTGTTCTTTTATTACCATCTCCAACCAATCAAAACTCAATGCAACATGATCTACGGGGCACCCCACCAATCGTCAGCCACCCTTAGGATTTAACTATGCCTCAGGTAGCCACGAACGGTGTAGAGTAGACCTGTCCCATAAAGAACGAAATATTTTAAATTTAGGCTTGAAATGTGGTATAAAAAAACCGATGAATAAATTTGATGTATTTGTGGATGTACACAAATACATTCGTAAATTAAACATAAAAAAATATTTTATAGGGAGCCAACCACGGGTAGGACCACCGGTGGTGTATACGAATAAACCAATTAATAGTGGTTTAAAAAACAAATCCCTTTTTAATCCCTCTAATTTATCCAATCACCACGTAGAGGTCTTTAAAGGCCTAGTCTTGAATGACCTGGAAAAGATAAAACCAATTAGATTACCGCAACATCGTTATATAAGCGATGGCATTGAGATGTTGGAAAAACGGAAGGATATTATTATTCGTCCAGCGGATAAAGGGGGGGGTGTTGTTATTCTCACCAAAGAATTCTACCATAATCAGATCACAGAGATGTTATCTGATGATCTAACATATGCAAAGTTAGATTCTGATCCAACAAGAGCTTATCAAAACCAGTTGGAAAATTTGGTTAGGTCTGCAATAGGGAAGAAAGTTCTCACTAATAAGGAAGAAAAATATCTTCTTCCTGTGAGTAATAGGATACCTACATTATACACCCTGCCCAAAATACACAAAAATCCGGTAAATCCACCAGCTAGGCCTATAGTAAATAGTATTGGCTCAGTGTCATCAAGACTGGGCCAATATTTAGACACGTTTTTACAAAAAAGCGTGGTGAGTACGAGATCATATTTGAGGGACACAAAAAGTTTTTTAAATTTTTTACATAAAGTAGATTTGAAAGATAGAGGTGAAATTTTAATGGTGACATCAGATGTAGCATCACTTTACTCAGTAATACAGCACGATGATGCTCTTTTAGCATTGAATTGGGCACTGAGTAAAAGGGAAGATCTTCCACATATTCAAAAAATATTTTTAAGGAATGCATTAGATTTTTGCCTAGGGCATAATTATTTTTGGTACGATGGAGTGTTTTATTTGCAGAAAAGAGGGGTTGCAATGGGAGCAAAATTTGCACCCAGTATTGCTAATCTATTCATGGCGGAATGGGAGGACAAAGTAATCTTTAATGACCCACCGTCAGAATTAATCTTTTATAAAAGATTCATCGATGATTTGTTTTTAATTTGGGAGGGGAATGTTGAGCAATTAAATTTATTTATTAACAAGTTGAACAATAATAACCGTAACATTAGTTTGTCCTCAGAATGGAATAAGAATGAGATAAATTTTCTGGATGTAACAATCTACAGAAAAGGGGATAAATTGGAAACTAAAGTGTTCTTTAAAAATACAGATCGTAATAGCTATCTACCCATTTCCAGTGGCCACCATCCCCAGTGGCTTCGTAACATACCAAAAGGACAAATAACTCGCGTACGGAGGAATTGCTCAGAATTTGAGAATTATATCAAGCAGTCAAATGTCTTAGCTGAAAGGTTTTCCGTAAAGGGGTACGACTATCAGGAATTACAGAAAGTGATTCAGGAAGTCGGTAATATGCCCAGAGAACTTTGTTTGGCTGATAAAAGAAAAGAAGAATCATGTACAGATGGTGATAGTATTACAAAGGGGAAATTTGACAAAGAATGGGGTTTTATTTCCAACTTTCACTCACAGTATAAAGAAGTCGAAACTATTTTCAAACGACATTGGCATGTTCTGTTATTAGATAAAAAGATGCATTCCGTATTACCCGATCAACCCCAGTTTTTATATAGAAAAGCTCCAAACTTTGGCGACAAAATTGTAAAAAAAGTCATTGACCCTCCAAAACCTCCTCCCACTTTTTGGGACAGAAACGTTTTTTTCGCTTGCCGCAAATGTAAGGCGTGTCGTGAGGTAGCAAAACCAATTAGATCCCTGGACAATTTTAGTTCACCGTCCAATAATCGTAGTTTCCCGATTAAGCAGTTCATTACTTGTAATAGTACGCATGTTGTATATGCATTAATGTGCCCATGTGGTTTATTATACATCGGCAGAACCAAAAGGAAACTAAGAGTCAGAATAGCAGAACACATATACAATATAAAAATTGGTTATAAGGATCATAATGTTTCATTACATTTTAAACTGAAACATAATAGGGATGCTACCGGCCTTTTATTTTGGGGGATTGAACAGGTTAAACCACACTGGAGGGGTATGAATTTAGTACGTGAATTATCCAAACGTGAAACTCATTGGATATATTCCACAGATACTCTCAGTCCTAAAGGCTTAAACATAGAACTTGACATTAATTGTTTTATAAGTGATACTTAAAGTCGCATTTTATCTCATTTCATCTTAGTACCAATTAATTTTAAAACAAGCTACAAAGACCATGGTTTTTAATTACTCCATGTACGGTCGGTGCCTGTTTTTTAATTACTTCATGCACGGTCGGTGCCTGTCGTTTACATACTATATATATATGTGTGTAGAGAATTTTTTTATATTTTTATATATATACACATATATTTTTTTTTAGATACTTTTTTAGTATACACACCTTTTTATAATTTTTAGATATATATAATTTATAACTCATTATTATTGTTTGGTCAAGCCTAAATTTATACAGATTTCTGACATAGTTATTCGTGTAATTTTTTTAAAATATCCTTTTTAAAAATATCCTTTTTTAAAAAATATCCTTTTTAGAAAAATATTTTTAAAAATATCTTTTCTAAAAGTATACATCTTTTAAACATATATACATATTTTTAAAAAAAATATATATAAAAACATAGATAATTTTGTGTATGTATATTTTCGCAACATACATTGGATCCTTAAGCTTCTAGATGATCAATCATCAGTAACAAGTTTCATAAATTTTCTTTTGAAATAAAGTAATAATATTAGTGAAAAGAGAAAGAAAAAAAGAAATCGGATCCGTTCGTGCGGATCGGACGTGTATGGCACCGCGAGAAGGTCGATCTACCTAATTAGATTCATGTTTGCCCTTAAGTTTTATACAGAAGAATATATTTGCGCAACAATCAGTTGAGAACTTTAATAGTGATTGGGAAATGGTATTCGGTTCCCACATAAGATGATCTATTATATTAACCGTCCGGATTGTATCTGTATGGGGATAAATATACAATGGTACATGGATAACTGTATACGGTAACTTATTGTACCTTTATTAATAGTTCTCAATTATTCTTGATCAACGATCGTTTTGTGATTCGATGTTTTATGCAGTGTGTATTTATTATAGTAACATTGTACCTTATGCATATTGTTCTAAGCACGATGCAGATGAGTCTACGGATTACTGCATTCTGCGATGGGTCAGCACCGTTCGTGGCTACCTGAGGCATAGTTAAATCCTAAGGGTGGCTGACGATTGGTGGGGTGCCCCGTAGATCATGTTGCATTGAGTTTTGATTGGTTGGAGATGGTAATAAAAGAACACTTCCGGTATCTATAGCTACGCCCTCAGATGAAGTCGGAAATGACGAAACGCGTCAGGGCGTAACTATACCGGAAGTGACAAGTGCGCCTCAATCCCTGCGTTCCAACGATCCGAGGAAATACGGAGGCACATACTTTTAAGTGCACGTTATAAACGGTCGGTCTCCTCGGACGGATTCAACACAGCGGAATAAGGCACAGTATTTTAAACGCTTAAACAGTTTTTTTACTTGGTACGCATATATGGATTTTGCTTTTACATAATAAATATTGTTATACAGTATTATGCTATGTTTGGGCATTTTTTGTTTCCTATATGTGAAAGCCGTTTCCCACAAAGGAGTTAACTGGTGGTAAAAGGAGAGAGCTGCAAAGGCATTCTGAAGGCTTATTGGTTTCATACGTTTGGTGAGTGCATTCCCATAGGGGGTCGGCCTTGGTACCACAAGTGGTGATTTGTATGGTGGAAGCTGGGTTTCAATCACAAACGCAGGTCGACTGAATTAAGCACCCTATCTTCTGAACACCGAACTGAACTCTTACGCATATTCTGAAAAAAATGTGCATGTGCTGCTATACATAAAAAGTGGACTTTCTAGTTTTTGTTTCATGTTTTATGTATTTATGATGTATACTGTGCTGTGCTGCAGGCACGCAATGCCCACTAACTACTGCAGATGCCTATATGAGAGAACACCAGCAAAAAAGGGTAGATACAGGTGTATACTGTGCTGTGCTGTAGGCACACAACACCCACTAACTCCTGCAGATGCCTGTATGATAGAACACCAGCAATAAAGAGTAGATACAGGTGTATACTGTACTGGAGGCACACAACACCCACTAACTACTGCAGAGGCCTGTATGAGAGAACACCAGCAATAAAAGGTAGATACAGATGTATACTGTGCTGTGCTGGAGGCACACAACACCCACTAACTCCGGCAGATGCCTGTATGAGAGAACACCAGCGATAAAGGGTAGATACAGGTGTATACTGCGCTGGAGGCACACAACACCCACTAACTCCTGCAGATGCCTGTATGAGATAACACCAGCAATAAAGGGTAGATACAGGTGTATACTGTGCTGGAGGCACACAACACCCACTAAGTCCTGCAGATGCCTGTATGAGAGAACACCAGCAATAATGGGTAGATATAGGTGTATACTGTGCTGTGCTGCAGGCACACAATGCCCACTAACTACTGCAGATGCCTATATGAGAGAACACCAGCAAAAAAGGGTAGATACAGGTGTATACTGTGCTGTGCTGTAGGCACACAACACCCACTAACTCCTGCAGATGCCTGTATGATAGAACACCAGCAATAAAGAGTAGATACAGGTGTATACTGTACTGGAGGCACACAACACCCACTAACTACTGCAGATGCCTGTATGAGAGAACACCAGCAATAAATGGTAGATACAGGTGTATACTGTGCTGTGCAGGAGGCACACAACACCCACTAATTCCGGCAGATGCCTGTATGAGAGAACACCAGCAATAAAGGGTAGATACAGGTGTATACTGTGCTGGAGGCACACAACACCCACTAACTCCTGCAGATGCCTGTATGAGAGAACACCAGCAATAAAGGGTAGATACAGGTGCATACTGTGCTGGAGACACACAACACCCACTAACTACTGCAGATGCCTATATGAGAGAACACCAGCAATAAAGGGTAGATACAGGTGTATACTGTGCTGTGCTGGAGGCACACAACACCCACTAATTCCGGCAGATGCCTGTATGAGAGAACACCAGCAATAAAGGGTAGATACAGGTGTATACTGTGCTGGAGGCACACAACACCCACTAACTCCTGCAGATGCCTGTATGAGAGAACACCAGCAATAAAGGGTAGATACAGGTGCATACTGTGCTGGAGACACACAACACCCACTAACTACTGCAGACACCTATATGAGAGAACACCAGCAATGAATGATAGATACAGGTGTATACTGTGCTGTGCTGGAGGCACACAACACCCATTAACTTATGCAGATGCCTGTATGATAGAACACCAGCAATAAAGGGTAGATACAGGTGTATACTGTACGGGAGGCACACAACACCCACTAACTACTGCAGATGCCTGTATGAGAGAACACCAGCAATAAAGGGTAGATACAGGTGTATACTGTGCTGTGCTGTAAGCACACAACACCCACTAACTCCTGCAGATGCCTGTATGAGAGAACACCAGCAATAAAGGGTATATACAGATGTATACTGTGCTGTGCTGTAGGCACACAATACCCACTAACTCCTGCAGATGCTTGTATGATAGAACGCCAGCAATAAAGGGTAGATACAGGTGTATACTGTGCTGGAGGCTCACAACATCCACTAACTACTGAAGATGCCTGTATGAGAGAACACCAGCAATAAAGGGTATATACAGGTGTATACTGTGCTGGAGGCACACAACACCCACCAACTACTGCAGATGCCTGTATGAGAGAATACCAGCAATGAATGATAAATACAGGTGTATGCTGTGCTGTGCTGGAGGCACACAACACCCACTAAATACTGCAGATGCATGTATGTGAGAACACCAGCAATAAAGGGTAGATACAGGTGTATACTGTGCTGTGCTGTAGGCACACAACACCCACTAACTCCTGCAGATGCCTGTATGAGAGAACACCAGCAATAAAGGGTAGATACAGGTGTATACTGTGCTGGAGGCACACAACACCCACCATCTCCTGCAGATGCCTGTATGAGAGAACAGCAGCAATAAGGGGTAGATACAGGTGTATACTGTGCTGTGCTGTAGGTACACAACACCCACTAACTCCTGCAGATGCCTATATGAGAGAACACCAGCAATAAAGGGTAGATACAGGTGTATACTGTGCTGGAGGCACACAACACCCACTAACTACTGCAGATGCCTGTATGAGAGAACACCAGCAATAAATGGTAGATACAGGTGTATACTGTGCTGTGCTGGAGGCACACAACACCCACTAACTACTGCAGATGCCTGTATGAGAGAACACCAGCAATAAATGGTAGAAATAGGTGTATACTGTGCTGTGCTGTAGGCACACAACACCCACTAACTACTGCAGATGCCTGTATGAGAGAACACCAGCAATAAAGGGTAGATACAGGCGTATACTGTGCTGTGCTGGAGGCACACAACACTCACTAATTCCGGCAGATGCCTGTATGAGAGAACACCAGCGATAAAGGGTAGATACAGGTGTATACTGTGCTGGAGGCACACAACAACCACTAACTCTTGCAGATGCTTGTATGAGAGAACACCAGCAATAAAGGGTAGATACAGGTGTATACTGTGCTGGAGGCACACAACACCCACTAACTCCTGCAGATGCCTGTATGAGAGAACACCAGCAATAAAGGGTAGGTACAGGTGCATACTGTGCTGGAGACACACAACACCCACTAACTACTGCAGATGCCTGTATGAGAGAACACCAGCAATGAATGATAGATACAGGTGTATGCTGTGCTGTGCTGGAGGCACACAACACCCACTAAATACTGCAGATGCATGTATTTGAGAACACCAGCAATAAAGGGTAGATATAGGTGTATATTGTGCTGGGCTGTAGGCACACAACACCCACTAACTCCTGCAGATGCCTGTATGAGAGAACACCAGCAATAAAGGGTAGATACAGGTTTATATTGTGCTGTGCTGTAGGCACACAACACCCACTAACTCCTGCAGATGCCTGTATGAGAGAACACCAGCAATAAAGGGTAGATACAGGTGCATACTTTGCTGGAGGCACACAACACCCACTAACTACTGCAGATGCCTGTATGAGAGAACATCAGCAATAAATGGTAGATACAGGTGTATACTGTGCTGTGATGGAGGCACACAACACCCTCTAACTCCTGCAGATGCCTGTATGAGAGAACACCAGCGATAAAGGGTAGACACAGGTGTATACTGTGCTGGAGGTACATAACACCCACTAACTCCTGCAGATGCATGTATGAGAGAACACCAGAAATAAAGGGTAGATACAGGTGTATACTGTGCTGTGCTAGAGGCACACAACACCCTCTAACTCCTGAAGATGCCTGTATGAGAGAACACCAGCGATAAAGGGTAGATACAGGTGTATACTGTGCTGGAGGCACACAACACCCACTAACTACTGCAGATGCCTGTATGAGAGAACACCAGCAATAAATGGTAGATACAGGTGTATACTGTGCTGTACTGGAGGCACACAACACCCACTAACTACTGCAGATGCCTATATGAGAGAACACCAGCAATGAATGATAGATACAGGTGTATACTGTGCTGTGCTGGAGGCACACAACACCCACTAAATACTGCAGATGCATGTATTTGAGAACACCAGCAATAAAGGGTAGATACAGGTGTATATTGTGCTGGGCTGTAGGCACACAACACCCACTAACTCCTGCAGATGCCTGTATGAGAGAACACCAGCAATAAAGGGTAGATACAGGTTTATACTGTGCTGTGCTGTAGGCACACAACACCCACTAACTCCTGCAGATGCCTGTATGAGAGAACACCAGCAATAAAGGGTAGATACAGGTGCATACTTTGCTGGAGGCACACAACACCCACTAACTACTGCAGATGCCTGTATGAGAGAACATCAGCAATAAATGGTAGATACAGGTGTATACTGTGCTGTGATGGAGGCACACAACACCCTCTAACTCCTGAAGATGCCTGTATGAGAGAACACCAGCAATTAAGGGTAGATACAGGTGTATATTGTGCTGTGCTGGAGGCTCACCACACCCACTAACTCCTGCAGATGCCTCTATGATAGAACACCAGCAATAAAGGGTAGATACAGGTGTATACTGTGCTGTGCTGTAGGCACACAACACCCATTAACTCATGCAGATGCCTGTATGATAGAACACCAGCAATAAAGGGTAGATACAGGTGTATACTGTACGGGAGGCACATAACACCCACTAACTACTGCAGATGCCTGTATGAGAGAACACCAGCAATAAAGGGTAGATACAGGTGTATACTGTGATGTGCTGTAGGCACACAACACCCACTAACTCCTGCAGATGCCTGTATGATAGAACACCAGCAATAAAGGGTATATACAGATGTATACTGTGCTGTGCTGTAGGCACACAATACCCACTTACTCCTGCAGATGCTTGTATGATAGAACACCAGCAATAAAGGGTAGATACAGGTGTATACTGTGCTGGGGGCTCACAACATCCACTAACTACTGCAGATGCCTGTATGTGAGAACCCCAGCAATAAAGGGTATATACAGCTGTATACTGTGCTGGAGGCACACAACACCCACCAACTACTGCAGATGCCTGTATGAGAGAACACCAGCAATGAATGATAGATACAGGTGTATGCTGTGCTGTGCTGGAGGCACACAACACCCACTAAATACTGCAGATGCATGTATTTGAGAACACCAGCAATAAAGGGTAGATATAGGTGTATATTGTGCTGGGCTGTAGGCACACAACACCCACTAACTCCTGCAGATGCCTGTATGAGAGAACACCAGCAATAAAGGGTAGATACAGGTTTATATTGTGCTGTGCTGTAGGCACACAACACCCACTAACTCCTGCAGATGCCTGTATGAGAGAACACCAGCAATAAAGGGTAGATACAGGTGCATACTTTGCTGGAGGCACACAACACCCACTAACTACTGCAGATGCCTGTATGAGAGAACATCAGCAATAAATGGTAGATACAGGTGTATACTGTGCTGTGATGGAGGCACACAACACCCTCTAACTCCTGCAGATGCCTGTATGAGAGAACACCAGCGATAAAGGGTAGACACAGGTGTATACTGTGCTGGAGGTACATAACACCCACTAACTCCTGCAGATGCATGTATGAGAGAACACCAGAAATAAAGGGTAGATACAGGTGTATACTGTGCTGTGCTAGAGGCACACAACACCCTCTAACTCCTGAAGATGCCTGTATGAGAGAACACCAGCAATAAAGGGTAGATACAGGTGTATACTGTGCTGGAGGCACACAACACCCACTAACTACTGCAGATGCCTGTATGAGAGAACACCAGCAATAAATGGTAGATACAGGTGTATACTGTGCTGTACTGGAGGCACACAACACCCACTAACTACTGCAGATGCCTGTATGAGAGAATACCGGCAATTAAGGGTAGATACAGGTGTATATTGTGCTGTGCTGGAGGCACACAACACTCACTCATTCCGGCAGATGCCTGTATGAGAGAACACCAGCGATAAAGGGTAGATACAGGTGTATACTGTGCTGGAGGCACACAACACCCACTAACTCCTGCAGATGCCTGTATGAGAGAACACCAGCAATAAAGGGTAGATACAGGTGCATACTGTACTGGAGACACACAACACCCACTAACTACTGCAGATGCCTATATGAGAGAACACCAGCAATGAATGATAGATACAGGTGTATACTGTGCTGTGCTGGAGGCACACAACACCCACTAAATACTGCAGATGCATGTATTTGAGAACACCAGCAATAAAGGGTAGATACAGGTGTATATTGTGCTGGGCTGTAGGCACACAACACCCACTAACTCCTGCAGATGCCTGTATGAGAGAACACCAGCAATAAAGGGTAGATACAGGTTTATACTGTGCTGTGCTGTAGGCACACAACACCCACTAACTCCTGCAGATGCCTGTATGAGAGAACACCAGCAATAAAGGGTAGATACAGGTGCATACTTTGCTGGAGGCACACAACACCCACTAACTACTGCAGATGCCTGTATGAGAGAACATCAGCAATAAATGGTAGATACAGGTGTATACTGTGCTGTGATGGAGGCACACAACACCCTCTAACTCCTGAAGATGCCTGTATGAGAGAACACCAGCAATTAAGGGTAGATACAGGTGTATATTGTGCTGTGCTGGAGGCTCACCACACCCACTAACTCCTGCAGATGCCTCTATGATAGAACACCAGCAATAAAGGGTAGATACAGGTGTATACTGTGCTGTGCTGTAGGCACACAACACCCATTAACTCATGCAGATGCCTGTATGATAGAACACCAGCAATAAAGGGTAGATACAGGTGTATACTGTACGGGAGGCACATAACACCCACTAACTACTGCAGATGCCTGTATGAGAGAACACCAGCAATAAAGGGTAGATACAGGTGTATACTGTGATGTGCTGTAGGCACACAACACCCACTAACTCCTGCAGATGCCTGTATGATAGAACACCAGCAATAAAGGGTATATACAGATGTATACTGTGCTGTGCTGTAGGCACACAATACCCACTTACTCCTGCAGATGCTTGTATGATAGAACACCAGCAATAAAGGGTAGATACAGGTGTATACTGTGCTGGGGGCTCACAACATCCACTAACTACTGCAGATGCCTGTATGTGAGAACCCCAGCAATAAAGGGTATATACAGCTGTATACTGTGCTGGAGGCACACAACACCCACCAACTACTGCAGATGCCTGTATGAGAGAACACCAGCAATGAATGATAGATACAGGTGTATGCTGTGCTGTGCTGGAGGCACACAACACCCACTAAATACTGCAGATGCATGTATGTGAGAACACCAGCAATAAAGGGTAGATACAGGTGTATACTGTGCTGTGCTGTAGGCACACAACACGCACTAACTCCTGCAGATGCCTGTATGAGAGAACACCAGCAATAAAGGGTAGATACAGGTGTATACTGTGCTGGAGGCACACAACACCCATTGACTCCTGCATATGCCTGTATGAGAGAACACCAGCAATAAAGGGTAGATACAGGTTTATGCTGTGCTGGAGGCACACAACACCCACCATCTCCTGCAGATGCCTGTATGAGAGAACAGCAGCAATAAGGGGTAGATACAGGTGTATACTGTGCTGTGCTGTAGGCACACAACACCCACTAACTCCTGCAGATGCCTGTATGAGAGAACACCAGCAATAAAGGGTAGATACAGGTGCATACTGTGCTGGAGACACACAACACCCACTAACTACTGCAGATGCCTATATGAGAGAACACCAGCAATGAATGATAGATACAGGTGTATACTGTGCTGTGCTGGAGGCACACAACACCCACTAAATACTGCAGATGCATGTATTTGAGAACACCAGCAATAAAGGGTAGATACAGGTGTATATTGTGCTGGGCTGTAGGCACACAACACCCACTAACTCCTGCAGATGCCTGTATGAGAGAACACCAGCAATAAAGGGTAGATACAGGTTTATACTGTGCTGTGCTGTAGGCACACAACACCCACTAACTCCTGCAGATGCCTGTATGAGAGAACACCAGCAATAAAGGGTAGATACAGGTGCATACTTTGCTGGAGGCACACAACACCCACTAACTACTGCAGATGCCTGTATGAGAGAACATCAGCAATAAATGGTAGATACAGGTGTATACTGTGCTGTGATGGAGGCACACAACACCCTCTAACTCCTGCAGATGCCTGTATGAGAGAACACCAGCGATAAAGGGTAGACACAGGTGTATACTGCGCTGGAGGTACATAACACCCACTTACTCCTGCAGATGCCTGTATGAGAGAACACCAGCAATAAAGGGTAGATACAGGTGTATACTGTGCTGTGCTAGAGGCACACAACACCCTCTAACTCCTGCAGATGCCTGTATGAGAGAACACCAGCAATTAAGGGTAGATACAGGTGTATATTGTGCTGTGCTGGAGGCTCACCACACCCACTAACTCCTGCAGATGCCTCTATGATAGAACACCAGCAATAAAGGGTAGATACAGGTGTATACTGTGCTGTGCTGTAGGCACACAATACCCACTAACTCCTGCAGATGCTTGTATGATAGAACGCCAGCAATAAAGGGTAGATACAGGTGTATACTGTGCTGGGGGCTCACAACATCCACTAACTACTGCAGATGCCTGTATGAGAGAACACCAGCAATAAAGGGTATATACAGGTGTATACTGTGCTGGAGGCACACAACACCCACTAACTACTGCAGATGCCTGTGTGAGAGAACACCAGCAATAAATGATAGATACAGGTGTATGCTGTGCTGTGCTGGAGGCACACAACACCCACAAAATACTGCAGATGCATGTATGTGAGAACACCAGCAATAAAGGGTAGATACAGGTGTATACTGTGCTGTGCTGTGCTGTAGGCACACAACACGCACTAACTCCTGCAGATGCCTGTATGAGAGAACACCAGCAATAAAGGGTAGATACAGGTGTATACTGTGCTGGAGGCACACAACACCCACTGACTCCTGCATATGCCTGTATGAGAGAACACCAGCAATAAAGGGTAGATACAGGTTTATACTGTGCTGTGCTGGAGGCACACAACACCCACCATCTCCTGCAGATGCCTGTATGAGAGAACAGCAGCAATAAGGGGTAGATACAGGTGTATACTGTGCTGTGCTGTAGGCACACAACACCCACTAACTCCTGCAGGTGCCTATATGAGAGAACACCAGCAATAAAGGGTAGATACAGGTGTATACTGTGCTGGAGGCACACAACACCCACTAACTACTGCAGATGCCTCTATGAGAGAACACCAGCAATAAATGGTAGATACAGGTGTATACTGTGTTGTGCTGGAGGCACACAACACCCACTAACTACTGCAGATGCCTGTATGAGAGAACACCAGCAATAAAGGGTAGATACAGGTGTATACTGTGCTGTGCTGGAGGCACACAACACCCACTAATTCCGGCAGATGCCTGTATGAGAGAACACCAGCAATAAAGGGTAGATACAGGTGTATACTGTGCTGGAGGCACACAACACCCACTAACTTCTGCAGATTCCTGTATGAGAGAACACCAGCAATAAAGGGTAGATACAGGTGCATACTGTGCTGGAGACACACATCACCCACTAACTACTGCAGATGCCTGTATGAGAGAACACCAGCGATAAAGGGTAGATACAGGTGCATACTGTGCTGGAGGCACACAACACCCACTAATTCCTGCAGATGCCTATATGAGAGAACACCAGCAATAAAGGGTAGATACAGGGGTATACTGTGCTGGAGGCACACAACACCCACTAACTTCTGCAGATTCCTGTATGAGAGAACACCAGCAATAAAGGGTAGATACAGGTGCATACTGTGCTGGAGACACACATCACCCACTAACTACTGCATATGCCTGTATGAGAGAACACCAGCGATAAAGGGTAGATACAGGTGCATACTGTGCTGGAGGCACACAACACCCACTAATTCCTGCAGATGCCTATATGAGAGAACACCAGCATTAAAGGGTAGATACAGGTGTATACTGTGCTGGAGGCACACAACACCCACTAACTACTGCAGATGCCTGTATGAGAGAACATCAGCAATAAATGGTAGATACAGGTGTATACTGTGCTGTGATGGAGGCACACAACACCCTCTAACTCCTGAAGATGCCTGTATGAGAGAACACCAGCGATAAAGGGTAGATACAGGTGTATACTGTGCTGGAGGCTCACAACACCCACTAACTACTGCAGATGCCTATATGAGAGAACACCAGCAATGAATGATAGATACAGGTGTATACTGTGCTGTGCTGGAGGCACACAACACCCACTTAATACCGCAGATGCATGTATTTGAGAACACCAGCAATAAAGGGTAGATATTAACTCCTGCAGATGCCTGAGAAAAGAACACACTATCCCTGCCTATCTAGCTCTTTCTCTGCACGCCGGAACACACTACACAAGGCCGCCGCGTTGGTGGCCTTATATAGTGTAGGGCATGTACTAAACTCCCATGAGCTATAATTGGCCACAGGCAGATTAGGAAGACTGCCTAGCAACAGGGGTTTCTGGTAAGTAAAAAAAAAAAAACAAATTCTTTTTTACATTTTTTTTTAAAGAATATTAATGCTATTTTTCTATTTTAGGATGCCCCTCCACTTTAAGATTAAAAATACCTGCTTACATGAAAGCAACAGAAAATGTGCCAAAGAAAGACAAACATTTGGCGTTCACGACACCTCGCACGTCACTTCCGGTCTGCGGTATACTCTGACTATGCCCTGCGCGTTATGTCACGTGACTTCCTCATGAACCGGATTGGCTGTTGTGTAATTCTATTTATGTTGTGTGGACAGGAAGTGTATTTGATGCCATTTTGATTAAGCTCATCATCATAAATAGAGACAATGAGACGGTGGCCATTTTTGCTAAGATTTGTATAAAATATGCACTTAATTGACATAAAATGCTGTTGCACGGGTGGTGACGTAGTTGCCAACACCTTCCAGCTCACACACGCCTCCTCTTCCTGCTGAGAATGCAAGAAGCACATTTGCATTGGGGTATCTGCTCTTTCAGGGACACAGACATAGGACATCAGTCAGTGCCTGAGTTATAGGGGCTCCTTTCTCAGAGATGCAAATACTCTCATTCTGCAACCATTTTGCGAATGCTCCACATGTACTGCGCAAAATATAGAAGGGGGGACAGATTCTTATTGCCACAAATTGGCCCAGGAGAACTTGGTACATAGACATACTCAGCCTCTTGGCAGACAAGCCTTGGCTTCTGCCAAACAGGCTAGACCTCCTATTATAAGACCCTCTATTCCACCTTACTTCTCATTTGCTGGTGTCAATGGCATGGCTGTTGTAACTGTGGTTCTAAAAAATAGTTCAACTCGAACTCGAAGCTCATCCCTATTTATTATCCATGTGCACCCCCAGATACTTCTAATTCTCTACTATATTTACACCCACTCCTCGAATGGAGACAGGGGGCATTGGTGCCTTCCTCTTTCTCAAATCCATAACCAGCTCCTTTGTCTTAGACCTTGTACAAACAGGCGTGCATTCCGACGGAAAATGTCAGATCGGACCATGTTGTCAGATAATCTGACCGTGTGTGGGCTCCATCGCACTGTTTCCGTCTGAATATCCGACCGACAATGTTTTAGAGCTGGGCTATAAAATTTTCCGGCAACATGATCCGATCGTTTGTAGAGAATTCCGATCGGACAAAGTGCCACGCATGCTCAGATCACATTCCTAGACCAAAGATATTGGCTACTAGCCTGAACGTACTCCCGTCGTAATGAAATAACGTCATCACGTTACGAACGATCGGGTTTTCCGACAACTTTGTCCAACCGTGTGTATGCAACACCAGTTTTTATACAAAATCCGTTGGACAAAATCCAACGGATTTTGTTGTCGGAATGTCCGACCGTGTGTACAAGGGCTTAGTCATATTTAGATACAGATGATTATCTCACCCCATATGACAAAGTTTCATTCTCATCCCTAATATGCTCTGGTTCAGTCATGTGATCTGGCTCCCCTGTGTCAGTCAGCTGCAGGTAAGAGGATGGAGGGCTAACAAAGGATGGGACATGGGAGCCTATGACGCCACCGCCCTTGGATTTCTCAGCTGTTGTTGAGTGCTCTGGCCATTTCCCTGCAGCTGCCTGACCTACACAGTGGATCATGTGACCAGACCAGGCTGAATATAGGCAAGTATTTTTCATTTTTATTTTTTATACTTTTTCTTTTTTCTTTTTAACACAGGTTAGACAGTACAAGTAGCAGGAAGAGGAAAAGGGGATATTTTTAAGACTAGTTAGTGTTAGGCAGACATTCTATTGTAGGATCCCATTGATAAACACCTACATAGCCTTTCTAAAATCATTGCAATCTGCCTTGGGTGAGATTCTAGTCTGTAAAACAAGGGAATCAGCTAGACTAATTAGAAGGGATCCAACTTATCTTCATACTTATTCTCTATTCACTTGCTTAGAACAACCAGCAACCCTGAACTACTGTGTAGATGAGTTAGTGGATGTCTTATTTTTCTTATTCTCCTATACATTTGGATAACTCCAGTTGTAGAGGATGTCAATAAGGGTAGTTGTACTCATCTACCCCAATAAAAGAAGCCTAGACTTCAAGCTGGGAAGACTTATCCCCCTCTGACACCAAAAAGGTTTCCCGTTACTCCCAGGTTCCAACCTCTAATGCCAGATCCAAGCCAGGTACCCAGTTAAACAGCAAACCCTGGGCCTCTAAATTCCCCAAACCTCCAGACGAGTCCTCTTTGGAATGAAGGGATGCCCCACATTTAAGGCAGGGGGGATGGGGGGGTGTATGTTAGTTTTTGTGAACTCTTAGAAAGACAGTCTGGTTATGAGAGGTTGTTTCCAGGTGCTACCAATTGGGGTTTCATTCTCAGCCCCCTCCCCAGTTCATGTTTCTATCTTTCTGTTTCACTGTACAGATTGGCACACCTCCATGCAGCCCTTGTAGGCCTTATGTAATAAGGGGTTATTAGAGCCTTCCTCCCAGTTGATTTCTTCTGAGAGGAAACGCGTTGTAATAGAACTAGCAAAGTGGCTTCAACTAGCGCAGACCACACTGCAGACAGCCGTGCAAGATTTTATCCCATACCCACTCTAATTCATTGTCCTTGTGTAAGCACAATTTTTATTTAATAAACCAGCTTTATATGCATGAATGCACTATGAGCGTCTTCCATTTCATAACCACATGATGTGATTAATAAGATTAAGGAACACCATAAGCCTGTATAAATTCCCTGGAGCTAGCTAACCACTTGTCTTCGGAGGCACTTCCATTCACACACATAGGATCTCTTGGTGGGATCATTTGATTCAGTAAGCAGCCAATTTTCACATATAGAGCACAGTGGTGACACTCTTTTTTTCTTTTTTTTAACATGAACAGAATGTTCCTTTATTGAAATATAGGCATGGTACAGTTTGTTAAGGACAGCATAGAAATAGACAAAGGTAAACAGAAGTCATCTTACATTAGGTGAGAGACATAGTCGACATATCAGTAGAGTGTATCTATAACACACAAAACTAGACACCCCAAAGGAGACATATGTTGGGATTAACATGTGAGATTGTGGCTCCCATCCTACCCAGAAGTGATGTTCCGGGGGAACTCCCCCATCTATTCAGTCCAGGGTTGCCAAACTTGTATTTGTTAGGGCAGTTTCTATTCACATATGTCAGTTTGTACATAGGAAGAGCAGAGTTAATTGATTTTTCCCAAAAGACTATGGAGGGAGGGGGTTGGGAATTCAATCTTAGTATGATCTCTCTTCTAGCATAGTATAACAGAAAGGAGATAAGCAGTTTGGTGTATCTAGGCCTTTGGTCATCGTCGTGAATACCTAGGAGCAGCAGCTCAAGGGTAGTCGGAAGGGCCAACTGGAGGCAGAGGTTTGAGCTCAACCACCTCCATCCAGAACTGGGTCGCTCTAGGGCAACTCCAGAACATTTGAAAGGTATGTGCCAACATTTTCCCCACAGCGAGTGTAATCTTCTGATCTCTCAGGGTAGATATTATGCAGCCTCTGGGGTGTGAAATATACCCTATATAGAAATTTAACTTGAATTAGTCTATCCCTAGAAGGCAAGGCACGGCAATCATCCCAGTCTTCCCTGTCCAGGCCCGGTATGTCAGCCTTCCATCTCTCCCAAAGAGGTTCCATTTTGGGAGAGTAAACCCCCAGTAAATCAATGTATAGGGTAGATAAAGGTTTGGATAAACGCTCTTGGGCCAGCATTTCTTCTATAGGGTCCATAGCTAGTCTTGGGGTTGTAGGAAACTGGGCTTGCATAGCATGGCTCAGCTGGAAGTACCTGAAGGTCATCCAGCCAGGTAGATGGAATTTGGTTCTAAGTTCTGTCAGTGAGAGCAGTCTGTCAGCTGCCAGAATATCTCTCAGGATCTTAATCCCATATCTGGCCCAGAGCTGGGGGTCAGGGATGGAGAGAAGATGTGGGAGATTGGGGTTTCCCCATAAAGGGGTGAAGGGAGACCACTTGTTTGGGCAGGTAAATCTTTTCCTAGCAACAGTCCAAACCCTAAGCGTATTCCTAGGGTGATAAGGTAAAGCGGGATAGGCTTGGGGTCCCCAGTAAATTAGATTCCCTAGTTCCCGAAGAGATCCCAGACTAGCAGCCTTGAGACATACCTCAGAATTTGCCTGTAAAAACCACCAATGGACAGTAACTAGAACAGCGGCCCAGAAATACACTCATAGGTCTGGTAGTGCCAGGCACTACAGTCACTTCCGTAACGCACTGGGAGAGTCAAGGTAGATCTAGCCATTCTAGGAAGGACCCCCACCCATATGAAGCTTACCATACACCTCTCCACCCCCCTAAAGAATTGGTTGGGTATCCGGGTCGGGCAATTGCAGAAGACATAAAGAAACTTGGGGAGGAAGATCATCTTCAGCAGTTTAATTCGTCCCATAAGTTTCAGGGTAGCGAAGACCACGCTGCACACTTCTCCCGAGGTTGGGCAAGTATCGGGAAAACATTAACTTCGGAGTATCTAGCTGGTTCCCTCCTGACCTGGATACCCAAGTATTTGAATTGTTCAGCCCATACCAACTGAGTATCTGGGGCATTAGTTCTTGCTTGAGGGTCAAGGGAAAAAAGAATGGACTTGTCCCAGTTTATACGTAGTGACTAAATTAGTTAAACAGGTTCGGGGCCGCCTTCAGAGAACAATCTGCATCTTGCAGATAGAGAAGCGCATCATCAGCATATAGGGAGATCTCCTCCAGTGGCCCCACCCTCAGTCCCTTGACTCAGCCAGACTCCCGAATAAGAATCGCCAACGGCTCTAGAGCCAGGGCGAACAGGGAGGGAGATAGTGGACATCCCTGTCAGGTACCCCCCTGCAACGGAAAAGGTTCAGATAACCTATCATTGGTACGGATTCTAGCTCTGGGGGAGTTGAACAACAACCTAAGCCATTCGAGAAAATGAGGGCTGAAGCTGAACTGAGTCTACTCCCACTGTTGATATGAAGGATGGAGAGGTTCAGAAAGAGGCGGCAGAGGCTGATGTTGGTACCCTTGCCTGGCATGAAGCCAGTTTGATCAACATAAATTATATCTTCCAGGACTCTGGAAAACCGGTTAGCCAACACCTTCACCAATATTTTTGCATCTACGTTAAGGAGGGCTATTGGTCTATATGGGGAACAATCCTCAGGGTTCCTACCCGGTATAGGCACCAACACCACCACCACCTCTGACATAGAGTCCAGCAACTCCACTAATGCCACGTACACACGATCAGACTATCCGGCGGACCAGAGTCCGCAGACAATGCGCCCATGTGTGGGCTCCAGCGGACTATTTCCTTCCAAAAGTCCGGCGGACTTAGAAAGAAGTTTTGACTCAAAATTGTCCGCCGGACTGAATACAGCCATCTGTGACATCATAAGGGTCGGGGACATCACCCTGTGACCCCGCTCATTGTCCCTATATAAGTCACTGTCATTGCGGCCAGAGACAGCATCGAGTCAACATCTCAAGGAAGAAGAGAAGAAGAAGAAGAGAAGAGAAGAGAAGGCGGCGCTGGCAGCGACAGAAGACCTGACCACCTCTAGTAAAAGAGCTGGGAGAAGAAAGCGGAGGCCCGGCAAGAAGAACCGAAGAGGGGGACAAGACCCCCGAAGAGGGGGACAAGACCCCTGTAATCGTAAGAAGAGGCGGCAGCGGCAGCGACAGAAGTCCGAGCCACCGCTAGTAGAAGAGCTGGAAGAAGAAAGCGGAGGGCCCGGCAAGAAGACTCCAAAAGGGGGACAAGACCCCGGAATTCGGAAGAAGACCCCCGGGTGGCTGCGGCGACGAAGAAGAAGAAAGCCAGGCTCCTCCGCTAGTAAAAGAGCTAGCAGAAGATAGGAGTCCGGCGAGAAGACCCCCCCAAGACGGAAGAAGACCCCCGGAGCTGTGCAATAAATTATTTTAAAACCTTGTGTTGTGTTTTATTTACAATTTTTTCACCAGGTAAATGGGTAGGGGTACATGGTACCCCAATACTCATTCACATAGGGTGGGGGGCCGGTATCTGGGGGCCCCGCCCCCTTATTAAAGGGAGCTCCCGGATTCTGATGAGCCCCCCGCCCGCAGACCCCGACAACCAACGGCCAGGGCTGTTGGGAAGAGGTCCTTGTCCTCATCAACATGGGGACAAGGTTCTTTGGGGTGGGGGGCCACAGGGCTCCCCCTTCCCCAAAGCACCCCCCCATGTTGAGGGCACTCGGCCTGGTACGGCTCAGGAGGGGGGGGCGCTCGCTCAGGTAAGGGTCTGATATGGGCTTTGGGGGGGACCCCCACGCCGTTTTTTCGGCATAGGGCTTCCCCTTTAAGTCCATACCAGGTGACGGGGCTAGCGAGGTGTCAATCTCGCCGCCAAAGGCGGCGACATTGACTTCCTTCGCTAGTCCCGTCTACCTGGAGCCGCATTCAAAATGAATGGACTTTCCTCCGTGTGTGGGCAAGTCCGTTCATTTCAAAAGTCCGGTGGACTCCCGCCATAGTCCGGCGGTTTGTCCACTGCACCTAGTCTGCCGGAAAAGTACGGTCGTGTGTGGGCAGGTCCGCTTGTTCGGAAAGGCCGGCGGACCTTCGCTTCAAAGTCCAGCGGTTTGTCCGCCGGGCTAAGTCCGCCAGATAGTCCGATCATGTGTACGCGGTATAAGAGTAAAAATTGTTTGAACAAAGAAGTAGGTCTGGGGGCAAGTAGTTCAAAATGCTGTGTGTAAAACTCCACAAGTAGTTCATCGACACTGGAGGTTTTCCCTGGCTTAAGCTGCGTCATGGCCAACTGCACCCCCTCTAGTGTTATCTCCTGTTCCAGATTGGCACAAGTCTTGCATCAATCCGAGGGAATCTAACCCTGTCAAGGTATAAATGCAGGTCAGAGGTGGTATAGGATACCCGAGTAGAGTATAGCTGTCAGTAGTAAAGAAGGAAATGGCCGTTAATCTCAGTGGGTGTTCTCAGCATAGCTCCGGTGTGATCTCTAACCCCACTAATGGAGGTCACTGCAAACTGTCCCTTCACTAGCCAAGCCAACAATCTGCCATTCTTATTTCCATATTCAAATATTCTCTGAGCAAGGTGTAGCTGGAATTTATGGGTCGTATCTACCCTTAACAGGTATAGCTGTTGTAATGCAAACTGCCAGGCCCCGTACCCAGTGTGATTTGGGTTTGCAATATAGCCTCTTTCTAGCCAGTTTCCCTTTCCAACTCGTCCAGGGATTGCGCGGATGCTTTGTGCGCTGCAGCTATGCAAGATATATAGACACCCCGGGACCAGGCCTTGAAGGCATCCCAAGTAGTCATAGGGGTAACAGAGTCTACATTAGCAAGCCAGGAGTGACACACACCCTCCTGGATATGTTCCTGTATGGCAGGGTCCTCTATCCAGAATCTGGACAGACGCCACATCTATTCCTCCAGCGTCCCTGACACCAACTTAACCCGCCATGGAGCATAATCTGAGACCCCCGGGAGCATACTGGCCTCAGATATCCTGCGCAACATGGAGTGGGAAGCGAGGGTCAAGTCAATGTGCGAGAAGTCCGGAAGGATGCTGACTGACAAGAGAACTCTCTACCAGTAGGATGGTAGTGATGCCAGACATCCACCAGATCGAATGCGTCCATCCATTGAGCCAGACCAGGGGACCACCGAGAGGTAGTTGAGAGTCTGTCCAAATCGGGAGAGGGAGTCATGTTAAAGTCTCCCATAATCAATACATCATCAATACCATATGTCAACACTTTATACATAACAGTGGTGAGCATAGAGATGTCAGTCGGGGGGGCAAATAAAGGCCCACCAACACCGAAGGAGCGTTAGATACAAGAGCATGTATTATTATAAATCGACACTCCGGGTCTATCTTCAGATCAAGGAACTGGAAGGGGAGTGATCTATGCACTAGTATACTGACCCCCCCCCCCCCCCTGGAATAGCTGGAGTGCATGGCATGATAGTGCGTGCCAACCCATGCCCTCTTAAGACCCAAAACATGGGATCTCTCTTGAAGTATAACTATCTGGGGATAGCATTTTTTAACGTAATTAAGTACCAGGGATCTGTTTATAGCAGAGTTGAAACCCCGCACATTCCAGGAGATTATAGTAGGTGTAGACATATTGATAGTAGTAAGTGAATGTAATACATAGGAAACAGGTAAACCAGCACTTCAGCACTCCTAGGGGCGACAGTTAGAGGTGCAGCCTCCCCCAGGGAAGCATCGTCCCCGTCTATGCACTCCCGTCCTGACACCCCACCATATTGCCTAGTAGAAAAAGGTATTCCATTCCATAAAGGGACAGTGGTAAAGAATCTCTGACGGAGACTCTTTACCACGTGATTGGACAGGCTGATCACGATGTAAACAGGAAGAGCCGGTGATCGGCTTTTCCTCACTCGCATCTGTCAGACATGAGTAGAGGAGAGCCGATTGCTCCTCTGACAGGGGGGTCTGTGCTGATTGATTATCAGCGCAGCCCCCCCCCCCAAGGATGCTCACACTGGACCACCAGGGATGCAACCAGACCACCAGAGATGCCCACCACTAGGTATGCCACCCTAGACCACCAGGGATGCCAATCAGTGCCCACAATGGGCATCACTGATTGGCAGGCTTTATTGTTTGGCACTGATTGACATCCATCAGTACCATACTTTACAGTACATCAGTGCCACCTCTCAGTGCCCATCCATGTCCGTTCGTACCACCTATCAGGACCCATCAGTGCCGCCTATCAGTGCCCATCTGTGCCGCATACCAGTGCCACCTATCAGTGCCCCATCAGTGCTGCATATTAGTGCCCATCAATGCCACCTCATCAGTGCCACCTCATTGGTGCCACCTCATCAGTGCCCATCAGTGCAGCCCCATCAGTGAAGGAGAAAACTTACTTATTTACAAAGTTTTGTAACTGAAACACAAAAAACATATTTTTATCAAAATTTTCGGTCTTTGTTTTATTTGTTTAGCAAAAAATAAAAATCCCAGAGATGATCAAATACCACCAAAAGAAAGCTGTTTATGGGAACAAAATGATAATTATTTAGTTTAGGTACAGTGTAGCATGAACGTGCAATTGTCATTCAAAGTGCGACAGCGCTGAAAGCTGAAAATTGATCTGGGCAGGAAGGTGTATGTGCCCAGTATTGAAGTGCTTAAGAGGTGGGGATGCTGGATCTGGGCCACCAGGTTTAACAACAAAATAGACAAGTTTGTCTCCAGGTACAGAGACGCAGATGCTGAGGGACAGTCCACCACCCGAGCGTAAGGGAGTGGAGAAGCAGAGGATTGGGCTAGGAAAAAATGCTTTTTATGGTTCCATAGACCTAAATGATCATCTAACTCATGGGTCTTCAAACTACGGCCCTCCAGTTGTTCAGGAACTACAATTCCCATCATGCCTAGTCATGTCTGTGAATGTCAGAGCTGCACAATGCCTCATGGGATGTGTAGTTTTGCAACAGCTGGAGGGCCGTAGTTTGAGGATCCCTGATCTAACTTTTGCACTGCTCTGGCAGCCCCTCTGCAAGGGAGCATTTTTGTTTTCCCTGGAGGTGGGCTTTAACTGCATTGTAGACCGCAGGGAGGATAGGGACCTGCTATACTGTCTGCTAGTATATACAGTATCTATACATTTATAGTCAACTGTGTATTAGTTGACTTGTTAAAATAAAACAATGAAATACCCAGTTCATATATTTGCAGCAGCACAGCACAGCGTGGCTTTTGCATAATTCAGGCCAGAGGGGTTTTATAAGCAGTTATGAAACCAGGATGCAAACAAACTTTCTGCAAACTTAACAGCAAGGAACTGTCCTCCACCCATCTAATCCACACTTTATTATTGTATTTATGCAACACTAAATCATGCAGCAGAGCAATAGACTTTGATGAAATGGTTAAAGACCATCTCTGTGTAAAATCAATACTCCCACCCATTCAAAATGTTAAAAAAAAGCCCTTCTAATACCCTCTTTTACTTAACCGAGTACTCTCTCATGTGACCCTTTGTGGCCAGGGCTGCTGTTGGAAAGGGGTCCTATACAACCAACCTGACAAAACCCCAAAATAAACACAGTTTACAATGCTTCAGTTATGAATGAGTGAGATTGGTACCAATCACTCATTATGTTCATTCAGGAAAGGAAGGCACTGGTAAATGTTACATGTCAGTGGGAAAGAGAGGAGGGAAGATGGCAGCACTGCGGGGCAGACACAGAAGCCTGGGCAGCAGGGGGAAATGAGCAGTACACAGGAAAGGTGATCGGTGAGGTGGGGGTGCAATTACTGGAACAGATCCCCTGTATGGCTTTCTCTACAGGAGGGAGAGGAGAAGAAGCAAGCTTCCAGCTATTGCAAAGATAGCCATACAGCGGGATTGGTTCCAGTAACCCCACCCTGTGCTGTGCCATGCCATTCCGATCACCCTCCCGGCCCACATTCGCTTCATTCAGATGCCTGGGCCTCTCTGCTGCCCTGCACCTCATACAGGGGGCTGGTGGTACCCCCTTATCCACTGCCCTGTTTGTTGCACATCTTCCTGTTATGGAGACTAATGACTCGCTGCTGCAGTACATGCCCACCAACCATTGTTGTTTCCCTTTGCATTGTGGCATTATGATACCTCCACTGAAATTCTTTTTCCAAGACCTTTTTTTGGAACCCCGCCGATGGACTCTTCTTACAACCAATGGAAAGTTCCCATGTTATCAGGCAGAAATGAAATGTTGCACTTGCAACTGGACCATCCTACACCAAAGACCCTCTGATGAAGCTCCCACGCACTGGAACGTAACACGCAAGGGAGGAGTGGTGTCATCACCCCCGGCTCAGACGAGGAACAGGCTTTCTATGTTTGTTTATACCCGGGCATATTCACACCAGGCATTTTGTCACGCAATTTCCAAATGGAAGAATCCTATTATACTCAGTGGGTACGCGTACACCATTATGTTGCTTGTCACATGAAGTTGAAAAAAAGTACATGAGCTTCTTTATAACAGAATAGTGCATTTTACCCCATTTTGGCTGCAGCTGCTTATGAAACAAAAGTTTCCAAAGGTTGATTGTTTAATTGCAGCTTTCTTGTCCATCATCTTTAGAAGAGGCTTTCTTCACTTGTTGTCCCTAGGAGGCTGGGTTAAAAACCACATACAGGAACTGTATTTTACCCAGGCCATTATTAGAGAATATTATATAACTGTTCCTGTGTTCTAGCTGTTTAACTGGAGATGCCCATAACTTATAGCGCTAGGGCGGCTTATCCCCCACATAACCTGATCTAATTCCTAGTGGCAGATATGTCTGTCCTATTGTTATTATCCCACATTCACAGTGACAGATGGTTAACTCTGTGCTACTGTATGTATGTAGTGGTCACCTTCCAGTATATTAGTAGGTGAACCTGTTTATTGCAGTAGAGTTTATATGCAGTGTTTATTACTTTAGTTAACCCTGCCCTTTCTAGTTTGGGATTCTATAGCTAGTTTTAGCTCAGGGCTCAATAACCAACATAGGCTGGAGCCAGGTTAGCCACTTCTGGTAGTTAGAAGTTTAGCTGCAGGACGGATTAGAAGCTATTGGGGGGTTATGCAAAATAGATATAGGCTGGGTTCCAATGCCATGCCATTGTTTCTGCGGGTGAGAAGCTGCGTTCCAGGCTGGTCAGACAATGGTTGGAGGATACAACTAGATTTTACTGCAACATTCATCTGGAGGTATCTCTATTAAAGTGATTTAGCTGCTGACTTTTAATAAACAGACGCTCACCTGTCCCATGATCCAGCTATGGGCTCACCCCAGCCATTTTTACTGTGTCCTCCCTCGGCGGGGCTGGCATCTCTACTATGGGCACCCGGCTGTGACAGCTTGCGGGTTCACAGCCGGGTGCCCACTGCGCATGCGACGCTGCACTCTGTGACTGGTCCCGGAGTCTTCTGAGACCGGTCATACGTCCCAGAAGACTTTGGGAAGGAGAGTGACCAAAACGGAAGTGGGAGTCAAGAGTCAAGTGTCAAGATCAGGTACCTGCTCCCCCCTAAAGCTCTGTTTCACAAATAGGAGGAGGCTAGGGGTGGCACTTTTCCTTCAAGCCAAACCCAAACACTTTAGCGGCGTACAGTAATTTATTTATTTTTTGTTTTTTAGTATACACTATAGGACTATAACAGACCTGGGACACCTTTGGGCACTCCAAAGAGAATAGTAATGTGGCGTACATAGTGCCCCCGCACCCTCCTGTCAAGATCTGTTCTGAACCACATTCCTGTCTGAATAATGTGTCTGGGTTTCAGGTAGACTGAAACTCATACACATGATTCAAAACCCGGACTGTCCGGGTGAATCCTGGACAGAGGAGGCCTTAAAGTGGTGTTGCCACCAAAAAATATTTTTTTTTTTAAATTCTTAAAAAAAAAATGTTACTCACCTCACCAATACCTGTTGCTAGGGGGTCCCTCGTAGTCTGCCTTCTTCCTTGGTGACGTCACTTCCCCTCGCACGGCACAGTCATCTGGGACCTGTCACGTGTCCCAGGTGACTGCGCGGCGTATCACGGCGCCCTGCGCCGTTCGCGCTTGCGCAGTGGGTGCCTGGCTGTGAAGCCACAGCTGGGTGCCCACAGTACGAATGACGGCACCACGAGCGGAGCGGGGAACGAGGGGGGGGCTTCGTTCCCCCGCATTGCTGGACCCTAGGACAGGTAAGTGTCCGATTATTAAAAATCAGCAGCTGCAGTATTTGTAGCTGCTGACTTTTAATATTTTTTTTTTTAGGGGCACCCCACTTTAAAGTGAAACTTCCCTTTTGGGTGGAGCTCCACTTTAATATTAATATATATATATATATATATATATATATATATATATATACATATACATATACACCTGAGTATATGTGTACAATTCCACCAGGACTCTCGAGCTCGTTGCTGATGTTTTTACCTTGGATGTATTGACTGATATGGATTATTAATCTTTTCTGATATAAAGCTTGTATTATTTCCATACTGGTGTGCATCTATATACCTATGGTTCATGTTATATGCTGGTTGCAGTAGTTCCTCTGTTCCTGATTACTTTAATAGGATGACTGGTTGGTTTCCTTGGATGGGAATCCCCTCTGCTCACACCTGTCCTGGGTGGAGGCACTGCCCACTAAGTACCGGTTCACACAGGGGTGACACGACTCACAGACGTGACCTGCACACGACTTCAGCAGCGACTTGCAAAACAACTTCTGTATAGAAGTCAATGCAAGTCACCTGAAGTCGCCCTAAAAAATAGTACAGGAACCTTTTTCTAAGTCGGAGCGACTTGAGTCGCTCCTATTAGAACGGTTCCATAGTACAGAACGGAGCGCGACTTGTCAGGCGGCTAAGTCACCTGACAAGTCGCTCCTGTGTGAACCGACACTAAGGATGAGCTCCGGCGTGTTCGCATACAGCACGTGCAGAGCCCGCCAGGAAGTCGGCACTGCGCTAATCATGAGACATTGCCCGCTGGGCGGCTGCAGGGATCAGGACAATGTCTCACTGCCTGTGATTAGCACAGTGCCAACTTCCTGGCGGGCTCTGAACATGCAGTATGTGAACACGTCTGAGCTCATCCTTACTGCCCACTTTATTATCAATCCCACTCTTGCACATAGTAAAGGTTCTGGCTCTTTTATTTGCCTACTGGTTTAGTGCAATATCCCCAACCCCCCAGAAGAGGGCTACACCTACAATGCCCTCAGCTGAACCTCTGAGAATAATAAAGCTAGGAAGGGCCAGGCAACTAGCATAGTCAGAAGGAACTCAGCCATTCCCTCCACATCAGCCGGACAGCCAGGCACTCTGCATTTCCCTTCTCCTTCCAGCACCTCGGGCTTCTCAGGAGTTAAAAAGTTTGTTTGGAAGAATCACATGACCGGCTGGCCCCTCCCCCGCACCTCAGGTGATGATACGGAGTGACGTGTGGCGGGGTGTGGCTACGCAGTGCGGCTCCGTCTCCCCAGCAAGATACAGGCTGTCGCCGTCATGTCTGACAACAATAACGGGGAAGAGCCCGCGTTGCACGGTGAGTTGGACGCGCCACCCGCCCGCTCCGCCGCCTCCGGTAATGGCGGCTGTGTGAGGCGGAGGCGCGAAATTCTTTTCCGTTTGGCCTCCGTGCGGGAGCGAGACGGGGCGGGGCGTCTGAGACAAACATCGCTTTGTGCCAATCGGGGGTTGAGTGACAAACGTGTGGGCGGGGATTGGAGAAAGAATGTAACGTGCTAACCAATCAGCTGGCGGGGAGGGTGCTGTGGGTTTGGCTGTGTTTTTAGAAGGAGGCACACAGTATTGTTATTGTCATATAGAGGGACTGATACCCGTCTAGAGCAGGGGTGGGCAATCTGCGGCCCTCCAGCTGTTGTGGAACTACATTTCACATGAGGTATTGCAAGGCTGGAAGTTAGAATTACTCCCAGAGGCATGATGGGACTTGTAGTTCTGCAACAGCTGGAGGGCCCCAGGTTACCAACCCCATCCATAGATCACAGGATAGGGAAATGTCCCCCCCCATAGAGGAGCCTGATAGACTGTACCTCATATATTACACCCACCATAGAGGTCCCCATAGACTGTATACTATGGATTATAGGGTAGGGAGGTCCCCATGGAAGACTGCATGCTATGGATTATAGGGTAGGGAGACCCCCATAGACTTCATGCTATGGATTATAGGGTAGGGAGACCCCCCATAGACTGCATGCTATGGATTATAGGGTAGGGAGACCCCCATAGACTTCATGCTATGGATTATAGGGTAGGGAGACCCCCATAGACTGCATGCTATGGATTATAGGGTAGGGAGACCCCCATAGACTGCATGCTATGGATTATAGGGTAGGGAGACCCCCATAGACTTCATGCTATGGATTATAGGGTAGGGAGTAGAGATGCGCATCTTCACTGATCTCACGATTCAATTTGATTGTCTGGTCAACGATTCGATTCCGCGATGCATCACGATTACTGACAATGTTTTCCATCCAAAAAAAAAAATCAAACATGTAGAAGATCTCCTCATATTTTTTTTTTTTTTTTTTTTAAAGCAGATAAAAAAAAAAAGACACCCCCTGTATATAGCGGGGCAAGAACATGGAAGAGTCCAGGATATGAGGGAGGGGTAGAAACTGAAGGATGGAAGAATCCATGAATAAGAAAGGAAGGATGAAAGAGTCTGGGGATGGAGGAATCCATGGATAGAGAATGGAAGGCCAGGGGAGTCTGGAGATGGGAACTGAAGGATGGAGATGGAGGAGTCAATGGATAGGATCAGAAGTATGGAAGAGTTCAAAGATAAAAATGGGGGGGGGGGGGGACTGAATGATGGAAGTATCAAAGGGAGGATGTTAAGATGGTCATCATGAATTCCTGCAGGTGAGGAACATCAGAGGTAGAGGATCCCCTGTGCTGTGTACATGGCAGGGTTATGGGGGGGGGGGGTCTCCTCCTGGAGTACAGGGTTGGGGATGTCATTGTGCTTTCTGTATAAACATATTTTATAAAAGTGGAATTCCACCCAAATGTGAAACTTCCGCTGTAAGGAGTTCTGACCCCATTACATGCCACAACTGGCATATTATTTTTTTGGGAGGGTGGTTTACCTAGTTTTGACAGGTATCCAGTTCCCACTTCCACTTGGGCGCCTCCCTGCAATCTTCTGGGACACATCACAGGTCCCAGAAGATTGGCCGGACAGCGCAGTAAGACACGCATACCCGGCTGGGAAGCTGCAAGCTGCCACAGCCGGATGCCCACAGTAGTATTGCCAGCGCCGTGGACAGGTGGGGAAGAGAAGGGGGGGTTTGGATGGCCACTTCGCTGGACCATGGGACAGGTGAGTGTCATTTTAGTAAAAGTCTGAAGATACGCTTTTTGTAGCTGCTGACTTTTAATTTACAATAAATTGACTGGAACTCCGCGTTGAATTAAAAATCTCACTCCAGTAATCTGGTGCACTACACCGTACAGGCATTCACACACACACTGCTGACAAACAGCCCTGCGAAGTTCCTTGTACTGTCTCTGCTGATAGTTCCCTGGCTTCCTCGTTTGCACCTTCCAGCACACTAGGAGTTAACACAGTGGAATGTCCAAATGGGGAAGCCGGGGAACTGTCGGCACGGAGCGTGTACCAGGTGTAATTCGAGTACAAACACATTTCTACTCTATTTACTGCTTTTAAAATACCTTTGTCTTAATGAATCCCGATTTACAATCCATTAAGCATTAAGTGCCCCGCCGTATGCGTTTTTTTTTTTTTTTTTTTTTTATAAATATGAAGCTTCGTACCGCATTTCTCAGTGTGCATACATGCTGCTTATGTGACTGCCCGGGCCCACATCTCTGCTGACGTCAGTGGGGAATTCTCAGCCCCACCCACCTCTCATCTGTTAGCTACAGCCAGCGGGCGGGGCTGAGAATTCCCAACTGACGTCAGGCTCATCCACCTTACCAACTGCTCAGTGTCTGCTACCCCTCTCTGCCAATCCCTCCACTGGTTGCCACTCGCCCAACAAATTTAATTCAAAATACTGGAAGCAAAGCTATCCGCAGCTCTTCTCTGAGCTACATCACTAATCTGGTCTCAAATACCAACCAAACCATCCCCTCCGTTCCTCCTAAGCCCTCCTGCTCTCTAGTTCCCTCATCACTTCCTCTCATGCTCGCCTCCAGGACTTCCCCAGAAATTCTCCCATTCTATGGAACTCCTTACCCAAATCTGTCCAACTATCTCCCACTCTATCCACCTTTAGGCAATCCTTGAGTACCCAACTGTTTAAGCTGGCCATACATTACACAATTTTCTTATTCAGTTTACTTTAGATTTACCTTTTGACTTGTAGTGAAAAAAACCTGCCTGATTTGCATCTAAATTGAAAGTGTTAAGGTTTGACCTCATATTATATGGTTTTGGTAAATCTAGAAGAAAATTTGTATAATGTATGGCCAGCCTTCAAGAAGCCTATCCTGCCTCTACCCAGTAAGTGAACTTTTATTTCCTCCGTTGCTGAAGGCTCTTACAGCTGCTGTGCTATAAAATCGACCTACTGTACATGACTTCTAGGGATGGACATACCTTTTCTCTTCTCTCCTGGGAGAGATGGCAATGTTAAAACAGGAATGTCATTATACCAACACCAGTATTTGTTCTATCAACAATCATGTGGGTAATGTTGCGCTTTCTTATAATGAAGCCCAGCATTGTTTGTAAACGGAATGCCTTGGATGAAGATTATATATTTGGTAGATAAAAATGAGTTCTAAACAACTGCAGGTAACCGAGCTCTAATTGCTGCGGCTCAAGTTGCAGGAACAAAAAAAAAAAAATAGTTCCTGCACTACTTTTCTGCATCTTCCTTGCAATATGAATGCCATGGACTGCAATTATAAAATCACAAATGTTACAAGGAAGTCGTTTCTTTGCTTTGTGACTTTGGCTGTGGTTTATAAGAGTTTTGCAAGTTAAATAATGTGTCACAATCTATATTGTTATAACTGGCCAAAGTCACAAAAATTAAAGTCGCACAACTTTGGGGTTGCAGCAGTGTAAAACCAAGCCTTGAAGCGGTGCTCTCCCCCCCCCCCCCCCCAGTCAGCAGCTACACATACTGTAGCTGGTGACTTTTAATATTAGGACACTTGCCTGTCCTGAAATCCGGCGATGTTGGCACCCCAGCCGATGGTTTCCATCAGGTCTTGGGTGATGCTGCAGCCATAGCCTGTAAGGGAAACCAGCAGTGAAGCATTGTGGCTTCAGTCGATTCCCTACTGTGCGCGAAGCGCGCTGAGCTTTCTGACTGTCCAGGCAGCAAGGAAGGACGAGGCGGGCTGAATATCTGACATACCTTGCCGCGGCGAGGTCCGACGGAAAGCGAGTACTTTTCTGAAGGTAAGGGTTGCATTTAGCGGTGAACGGTTATCGTAACATTGGGACCACAGGCAAATCATATCTATGCAGGGCAAAGTGACAGAATGTGTGTAAAGCGTATTCAGCCAGTACTTCTGGTTATGAGGGGACCTACCATGATGCAAGCACTGTTGGGCCCCATTCACACCTGAGCGTTTTTTAGTTTGAAGCCTAAAGCTACAAAACGCTGGAGGGAAAAAAAATCTATTCTCAATGGAGATGGTTCACATCTCCACTCCAAGTCACCTGAAGCTCAAACAAGTTCTGGACCCTTTCTTGTCACTCGAATCAGGCAGATTTGGGTGTTTTTCCTCTTTTTACATTGGTGGCCTTTTTCCCTGCACAAAATTGTGGTAAAACGCAGCAAAATCGTGCGATTTTCTGCCTGAAAACGCTATGCTCAGGTGTGAATGGGGCCTTACAGTATGGAGGGGGGAGATTCGTATGGTTCCCAATATTGACTGATAACTGATGACACCGGGTGTGTTGATGGTGGCTGCGATGGAGAAGGAGAAATAGGGGAGCACTAGAGAGGGAAGTATCAGTGGTTTTGGGGGGAACCTTTACACAGACACTAAAATGTTGCCCTGAATGTGGAAATTTACAGAGTTTCCAATGCACCATGGTATAGTAAACCCCAGGTCCCCGATGCACTGCTCTTTGCTGTGAATGGCCCTAGAAGCCCATTGATTTCCTACCTTGAAATGCCGCAATCAGCACTTTCCTGAAAAATCTGCTGTGTGTGGTTGTGAGCAGGAAATAAATGCTCATTGTGTCCAATTATGTAATCCCTGTGTGTTTATACAGCTTGCTTTGTAGGTGCTGCTATCTGTGTATATTTGGATGTATGCTTTCTAGGAGCGGTGCTTGGCTTGTAGCATGTAATAAAGAAAGGTGAATGGCCTCATGTGTAGGCGTTGGGAGGTGGGAGGTTTGTGTATTAGGAGTGGACTGAAAATCCCTATCGGGGGGCCAGTTTATTGGAGGCATATAAATTAATGAGAAGCCAAATCTTTATTCTTTGTTTAGTACAAAGTGGTAAAGGGTTAAATCCCTTTTTGGGTTTTTATTGCTGCCTACATCCCTGATGGGGAGTTCCAGTTTAAGTGCATTTTTGAGTCCCTTATCTGTATTCTTATTTGACAAGAAATCCCAGACCCCCTGAAGCTGGCTATATACATATTCCTCCATCCACACAATGGAGGGTGATGGATGCAGCTGATTGGGACATTTTGCAGCATGACCCTTCGTCGGGAAGGGGACGTGTGGTTTATCATATAGATAGTGTCAGCTTTGGTTGGTGGTTCCTGGCGCTTTTAGGCTTAATGTACACGGGACGTTTTTACAACCTCTCCTGAACGATTTAAGTTGACAGATAGTAACCCACGTTTAAAACATCTGTTTTGCCGCGTTTACATGCCACGTTTGCATTTTGGAAGCATTTGAAGAAAAAAAATATTTTTTAAATAGCCAAAAATGAAAAAATGCCTGTAAACGAAGCACGGCTAAATGAAAGTTACCGCGTAGCGCTTGGCGCTAGAAATGCCTCTAGACTCAGCGTCTGAACTCATTTTTTATTTTTTTTTGCCTTCCAAAAAAGGCCTCTAAACTCAACTGCCTAGAAACAACCCTGTGTACATGTACTGATAAGATAACAGAGGAGTGTTCAGGGGCAGCTGAAAAAAATGCCCAACTACTCCTAAATGTCAGTTTTTCAGCAGCAGTGTACATGATGCCTTAAAGTGCTGTGTTTTTTTTTTGTTGTTTTTGTTTTAACTTTATTGAAATATCACAATATGACATTTTCATTAAAGCGTTACTAAGAACCTGCATTCACTATATCTGGTCTCCCACATTACAAAGAACATGGAAATGCAATTATTTTAGTAACTATAAAAAGCAGTCCTGTGATTTCTATCAGTTCCTGGTGAAGCTTGTAGGAGGAGATTTCATAATGCACTGGCTGCAGGGCTCCTGACCCTGTGTCTGGACAGTGCTGATTGGCCCTGTGCTGATCACATGCACCCTCCCCAAGAAAAAAACAAACATCTCTAGCAATATACACCGAACTGAGCATGTGCAGCCTGACTACAAAGGCTCTGTTTTATCAGGACTTGTCCAGGGGGACAGTGCAGGCAGGGGGAGATCTGTACATACAAGATCAAGCAGCCTTTTTACACCATGCAGAGGTTTAACCCCTTAGGTTCAACAGTGAGTATAACGAGCATTTTTTATGCATACACAGACTGATTTTACTGTTGTGGGTTTAGTAACACTTTCATTTTCATGCACCTCAGCTGAGCTGCTGTGTATATAAAAACGCAGCCTTCTGCTGAGCTTCAGTGCAGGACAGATAAATGCAGATGTTGCAGATTTTCATACCGCACCGCAGCTCATCGAAGGCTGCATTTAAATGTACAAAGGGCACCAGTTTTTATCTGTGTGCCCTTGTGGAGGTCAGCGTTTACTTGTACTCCATAGTACGAACGAACCTTGAGGCAAATTTACAGTGGGGACGGAAAGTATTCAGACCCCCTTAGTTTTCACTCTTTGTTATATTGCAGCCATTTGCTAAAATCATTTACTTGAATTTTTTTTCCTCATTAATGTACACACAGCACCCCATATTGACAGAAAAAACACAGAATTGTTGACATTTCTGCAGATTTATTAAAAAAGAAAAACTGAAATGACATGTTGTGAAGCCACTGCTTCGTTATTTTAGCTGTGTGCTTAGGGTCATTGTCTTGTTGGAAGGTAAACCTTGGCTCAGTCTGAGGTCCTGAGCACTCTGGAGAAGGTTTTCGTCCAGGATATCCCTGTACTTGGCCGCATTCATCTTTTGATTGCAACCAGTCGTCCTGTCCCTGCAGCTGAAAAACACCCCCACAGCATGATGCTGCCACCACCATGTTTCACTGTTGGGACTGTATTGGACAGGTGATGAGCAGTGCCTGGTTTTCTCCACACATACCGCTTATAATTAAGGCCAAAAAGTTCTATCTTGGTCTCGTCGGACAAGAGAATCTTATTTTTCACCATCTTGGAGTCCTTCAGGTGTTATTTAGCAAACTCCATGTGGGCTTTCATGTGTCTTGCACTGAGGAGAGGCTTCCGTCGAGCCATAAAACTCCGACTGGTGGAGGGCTGCAGTGATGGTTGACTTTCTACAATTTTCTCCCATCTCTTAACTGTATCTCTGGAACTCCGCCACAGTGATCTTTGGGTTCTTCTTTACCTCTCTCACCAAGGCTCTTCTCCCCCGATAGCTCAGTTTGGCCAGACAGCCAGCTCTAGGAAGGGTTCTGGTTGTCCCAAAAGTCTTCTATTTAAGGATTATGGAGGCCACTGTGCTCTTAGGAACCTTTAAGTACAGCAGAATTTTTTCTGTAACCTTGGCCAGATCTGTGCCTTGCCACAATTCTGTCTCTGAGCTCTTCAGGCAGTTCCTTTGACCTCATGATTCTCATTTGCTCTGACATGCACTGTGAGCTGTAAGGTCTTATATAGACAGGTGTGTGGCTTTCCTAATCAAGTCCAATCAGTATAATCAAACACAGCTGGACTCAAATGAAGGTGTAGAACCATCTCAAGGATGATCAGAAGAAATGGACAGCACCTGAGTTAAATATGAGTGGCACAGCAAAGGGTCTGAATACTTAGGCCCATGTGATATTTCAGTTTTTCTTTTTTAATAAATCTGAAAAAATGTCAACAATTCTGTGTTTTTCTGTCAATATGGGGTGCTATGTGTACATTAAGGCCCCTTTCACACATGCGGACATTATGTCCGTATTTCATCCATCCGTTTGCGGATGAAATACGGACATGCATGCATTCCTATGGGATAGCGGGTTTCTGCGGATGAACATCTGCAGACACCCGCTATCATCCGCCTCCGCAATTGTCCGATTCTGCAGACGGAGGAAAATCCTATATTTTTTTTTTTTATCCGTCTGCAGAGCGGATCGGATGAACACGGACAGACGGTCTGTGTTCATCCGATCCCCCATAGAGGAGAGCGGAGAGCTGACCGGGTCGGTCCCTGCACAGTGTGCTGGGACCGCCCTGTTATCCACCGGCTCAGCGGAGGCAACGGAGCGATCCCCGCTGAGCAAGCGGATCATCACGGGGCGGATCATTACTGACCCGTCCCATGTGAAAGGGGCCTAATGAGGAAAAAAATGAACTTAAAGGAGTTATAATGGTAAAAGTTGTTTCACCTTAATGCATTAATTGACAATACCGGCTCCCCCAGCCCCCCCCATTTTTACTTACCTGACCCCTCGAAAGTCCCGCGCTCGCCCCCAACATCCTCTTTGCTGGTCACCCTGGCCGTTATTCATATCCAATGACACGGTGCGCCGGGGCCAAGTGATACAGTGAGTGGCTACGGCCACCAGCTGTATCACGGGAGCGCGCCCGCAAGCACTCCACATCATGCGAGGGAGCTCGCATGAAGTTGTGGAGTCCTTGTGGGAGAGAGCCGAGACAGCTGCCGAGGGACCGCAGAAGAGCAGGTTCGGGGCCACGCTGCAAAACGAGCTGTAGTTTTACAGCACCACATATGAACAGGTCACACAGTTCTCTGCAATGATCGCAGCATATGTGTGGTTGTGTGCTAGAAATTACACCTCAAAGGGACATGGTGTGAATAACCCCCCGAACTAGTGCGGAAAACTAATGTGTTGTGTGCATTTCCCGCACTACGTTCAAAATGCATGAGGTTGCAATCTGCAGCAGGTGTCAATGTTAAGTTAAGGTCACCTAAAATGCAGTGCGTTTGCCTGCCCTGGATCGCTTGGTACAAAAGTACCGTGAGATCTGGTTGTAGTGTGTTTTCACAAGTAGTGCATTCTCTACTTTTTGGTGTAATGCAGTGCGATTTAAACCCATTCAAAAGGAATGGACTTGAATCGCACTGCACTGAATAACATGTAAATTTATTCCTGTGCAATTCATAATGTGAACCAGGCCTTGAGCCAATTCACACTATAGTCAAGCATTTCAGCATCTGCGCTGAGACGTGTTGAAGTGCGTTATTCCACGTTGATGTGTTACATTTCTGATGCATTTTCAGAGTGTCTTTACTTTTTTTTGAGCTGTGATATCTTGTGACGTGTTGCACTTCCTGTGACATAACTTCCTTCATGATTGCTGGTAGTGTAGAAAAAACATAAAGGGGTGTGTGTGATTGTGTATATATACATATACAATTTTTAATAATATTTTTATTGGTATATAAACAGATAAATGCAGAGATGGCACAAAGCTGGTCAATGGCAACACTCACAGATATTGCAGTGTCAAAGGTCAGACAATATGCCATCTAATAATCAGGACCTTCTGGAATGTCAACTGACAACTCTGTACCATCAGAAACAATGACGTAGCAAGTGTACCTATCACTCATGTCTGATGGAAGCAGTGACATTACTGGTCTAGGAGGCTCTTTGTAGCCTCTGTATTGATGTAAAACTCCTTTTACGTCGGCTTTGTTTGGGTTCTAAATATGAATGGCTGGCATTTTGTGTAAAACTGACCCCCTTTTTTTTTCGTGGCACTTTAAGCTGCTTTCGCTTACGTCTGTGTTTTTCCTTTGTATCTGCTGCTGGTTGCTTGGTAAACGTGTCTCATTATTAAAGCGTTTTGTAGATCCCAGCGGGTCCCATGGCTTGTACAATGAGCTCCTGGGTCTGGTACATTAATGAGCGGATTAGGAGAGGTTGTGGGGTGGGTGTCACCAGGTTAGCGGTGTGCGTGCTGCTCTGCACGATGGATCAGCTGGATGTAGCTCTGTACACACCCCGAGGTCTCTGCAGGCTGCCCTCTCCCCCTCCTTCTCTCATCCATTCACAGCAGAGGAATGGCAGTCTGGGAGTATTTCAGGACAGAGATTTACATGGAAAAGCAGGACAGATTATGTGGAAATAGCTTCTGTCTGGAAGTCAAGGAATGGTTGACGGCTGACCTAGGGCTCATGGCTGTTGCTGAGCGGATGGAGACAAGTGATGGGAAGTGTTTACCATCAAGGGGGGGAAAAATTTTATGTAAATTATAGTTAACAATTTTCACACTGAATTTAATTTACAAATCCTGGTACGATGTCTCCACTGTGACCTGCAGTTAGGCCCCTGCTGGAGTTCCGTATAATTTGTTTTATATAAAGTCACATGCAAAGCTTACTTATATTAAATCCCTATAGACACAAGATGAAATTTCAAACCAGGCTGACAGTTAAGATGTTTCTTATTACCCATGTAATGTTCAGGTACCAGGCATGGGAGATGGGTGCAGGATCTTCATAGGTAAATGCATATAGTTGGAGTATCTTTCCTTGGGCAGTGATGTATAGAGAGGGTACTTAAATCAAGCAATCACACTAGGGCATGGTAAATGTAATATTTGACAGTGCATCCAGAAAGTATTCACAGCGCTTCACCTTTTCCACATTTTTGTTATGTTCCAGCCTCTTCCAAAATGGATTAAATTCATTATTTTCCTCCAAAATTCTACAAACAATACCCCTTAATGAAAACGTGAAAGAAGTTTGTTTTGAAATCTTTGCACATTAATTTGAAACAAATCACATGTACATAAGTATTCACAGCCTTTGCTCAATACTTTGCTTAAGCACCGTTGGCATCAATTGCAGCTTCAAGTCTTTTTCAGTTTGATGCTACAAGCTTGGCACACCTATTTTTGGGCAGTTTCTCCCATTCTTCTTTGCAGGACCTCTCGCACTCCATCAGGTTGGATGGGGGGTGTTCATGGACAGCCATTTTCAGATCTCTCCAGTGATCACATATTAGCACCTGAAGAAGCCAGTAACCACCACCTGCATATGGATACTTTGACCAGTATTAATGATTATACGTTTACTCTTTGTTTTTTATGCACCCATGATTGTTTTGTCATATTATCCATGTAATAAAATTTGTATTTTTTTTCAAGTATAATTGTATCTCTAAATGTACTTGGGAACCGTTACAATCCTGAATTCCAATCTCCTTATATCTACTCTACCTATACAAGGATGATGTGCCAGATCTCTTGAGGTTACTCAACCCACACCCTACCACAATCTCTCCAGAGATGTTCAATCAGGTCCAAGTCTGGGCTCTGGCATGGCCACTCGTGGACATTCACAGATTCATCTTATTGTTATCTTGGCTGTGTGCTTAGGATCGTTGTCCTGTTGGAAGATGAACCTTTGCCCCAGTCTGAGGTCCAGAGCGCTCTGGAGCAGGTTTTCATCAAGGATGTCTCTGTAAATTACTGCATTCATCTTTTCCTCAATCCTGACTTGTCTTCCAGTTCCTACTGCTGAAAACCATCCCCACAGCATAATGTTGTCACCACCATGCTTCACTGTAGGGTTGGTATTGGCCAGGTAATGACTAGTGCCTGGTTTCCACCACACAATACGCTTGCCGTTCAGGCCAGAGTCCAACCTTTGTTTCATAAGACCAGAGAATTTTGTTTCTCGTGGCCTGAGAGTCCTTCAGGTGCCTCTTGGCAAACTGCAGGCGGGCTGTTATGTGCCTTCTACTGATGAATGACTTCCATCTGGCCACTCTACCATACAGGCCTGATTGGTGAAGTACTGCAGAGATGGTTGTTTTTCTGGAAGGTTCTCCTCTCTCCACAGATGAATGATGGAACTCTGTCAGAGTGACCACTGGATTCTTGGTCACCTCCCTGACCGCTCACTTTGACTGGGAAGAGTCCTAGTGGATCCAAACTCCTTCCATTTATGGATGATGGCAACCACTGTGCTCATTGGGACCTTCAATTCTGCAGATGTTTTTCTGTACCCTTCCCCAGATCTGTGTCTCAAGAAAAATCTGTCTTGGTGGTCTGCAGACAATTCCTTGCACTTTGTGGCTTGGTTTGTGCTCTGACATGCATTGTTAACTGTGGGATCTTATATAGACGGGTGTGTGCCTTTCAAAATCACGTCCAATCAACTGAATTTACCACAGGTGGACTCCAATCAAGTTGTAGAAACATCTCAAGGATGATCAGTGGAAACAGGATGCACCTGAGCTCAATTTTGTGTGTCATGGCAAAGGCTGTGAATACTTGTATGTGTGATTATTATTTTTTCCTTCTTTATATATATATATATATATATATATAATATAATATAATATAATGTTTTTTTTTTTTTTTTTTTTCTTCATACGGCTACTTTCCCACTGAGTTGCTTTACAGATACATTGCTAAAAATAGCTCCTGCATAGCGTCTGTAAAGAGTCTCTCCAGTGTGAAAGCCTGAGTGCTTTCACACTGGAGTGGTGTCCTTGCAGGACATTAAAAAAAAAGGCCTGCAAGCAGCATCTTTGCAGCGCTGTAGGAGCGGTGTATACATCAATGGGGTAGCCCTGGCACAGTGCTTTTCAGGGAGTGGTTTTAACCCTTTTTTCGGCTGCTAGAGGGGGTTAAAACCACCCCGCTAGCAGCCGAATGGCGCCGCTAACACGATGGTAAAGCGGCGCTAAAAATAGTGCCGCTTTGCCTCCGACACCTGCCCCTGTATGCAAGTAGCCTAAATTTGCAAGGATTTCATACAAACTTTTTTCACCATTGTCATTCTGGGGTATTAATTTAAAAATAGGTGCGCTAATTAATATTTGAAATAGTGCAAAAAGTACATACTGTCCTCAAACCTAAATGAAGGTATAAATGTTTTTTTAATTTATATGAATTTTTATCACTAGTATTTATACCTTCATTTAGGTTTGAGGACAGTATGCGTACTTTTTTGCACTGTTCCAAATATTATTGATTAGTGCACATACTTTTAAATTATCGGGCCCGGACCTTTTTGGTTGCAGCATTTATTTGATTAATAGCAAGTCAAAGTCACTATTTTTTATTCAGTTTGCCCCTCCTAGGTCATAGGATAAGTGCAGGATTTTCCCTTAAGACTCATTCTCTACCTTGTGGTGACAGAGCTGGAATCTTGAACAGCCATGCATTCTGCACCAGCGCTGTCATGTTTGAAGTAGGGGAAGGGACACACTGCATCCTTCACCCATATATACCAGACATTTTCTTCACTCCTGGCAGATGAACAAAGTAGATTTGTTCACGTGTGGCTAGGGGACAGTAAAACCAGACAGGTGAGCTGTGGTTTTACCACCCCTCAATCACCTGCTTGAACCTGGTCATGCAACCACTCAGGGCTGTATATATGTGCTAGCCACATTTGGCAAGTCTTCCTGCCAAATGTAACCAATGCAAGCCTGTGGGTTCCGCACTGTGACCACCCTGCATTGCACACAATTCTGCACGGTAGTGCAGCAATTATAGGGTTAAATTTAAGCCGTGAGCAGTCAACATAATGCCTCTTCACCATCTAGCAAATGTCCTCTAAAGGGCAGTCTTTCGAGTCAGTCTTCAGAATGCACGGCATGTTGAATGAGCCTTAAAGTGGTGTTCCAGGGGAAAAAAAATTTAAAATTAAAAGCCAGCAGCTACACATACTGCAGCTGGCTTTTAATAAATGGACACTTACCTGTCCTGCAGTCCCTCGATGTCAGCACCGCAGCTGATGTTTCTATCAGCTGTCGGGTGCTGCCACCGCCATTGCGTGTAAGGGAACCTGGCAGTGTAGCCTTTTGGCTTCACGCCGGGAACCCTACTGCGCATGTGCGAGGCCCCGCTCCTCTCTCCTATTAGCCCGGCGGCCAGGGGAGGAAGAGGAGGGAGCCCCACGGTGACGTTGCGGTCGGACTCCCGGAAGTGAGAAAGGATACCTGTCAGACAGATATCCTGTCCCCCCTCCCCCCCCCCCCCCCCCCCCGAAAGGTGCCAATTGTGACACCGGAGGGGGGGGGGGGGAGAGGAATCCAATTAGCGAAAGTTCAATTTTTAGGGTGGAGCTCCGCTTTAAAGTGGTTGTAAACCCTTCCATATACCCAGTGAATGGACTATCTCGGGTGATACAGAGATGAAACAAATCCTCCTACATAAGTTGTACCTATTTTATCTGCAGTCTTCTCTTCTCTATATCCTTTAAAAATGCTGACATTAAAAGCTTGTCTTCAGAGTTCAGAAAAAAGGGGACAGAGCTGAAGTTACACTCTGCAGAGCTCAGTGAGGAGAGTTCTGAGAGATGATTGGAGGGAAGAGACACTCCCCTCCACACAGCATACAGGGACAGAGCTGAGTTGGAGGTCCCTCCCCTGTGTCCATTTTTCTAGGTGTCAGGAAAACTTGTCAGCAGTGATTCATGCTAATGGCAGAAGAAAGAAGCCACAGACAGAAATTACACTTAGTGCTCTGAATTGAGACAACTGCACATAAAGGTATTAATATGCTTTGTTCATATTTCATGAGGGAGCAAAGGAAAGGTATGTGGAGCTGCTGGGGCCTTATTGAACAGCATCTTTTGCATTGTATTTTATGAACAATACAAAGACTTGCATTGAGTGGTAAGGCCCTTTCACTTGTGGGCTCTCTGCTCTTCAGCAGAGGATTTTCTCACAGATCTGCCTAATGGAAAGAATGTGTGACATTTGTGGTGTTCCGTTTTTTGTTTGTGTTTTGACAGCAGACTGGTGGACTCGCGATGACTCCATGGGCTGCCGGATGTAAACGGATATCCATTTATATCGGGCTACCGCCTATCCATTATCTTTAGGTGCAGAAAATCTTTTTCTTGACCTTTTTAGTAGGTGGATGTAAACTGACAAGTCTGGCAGACCTGATGGTAAAGCCTGTGTAAAAGGGGCATTAGGGGTGATTTACAATAGCAGATGAAATGCTGCCTAGATTTACTATTTACACTGGATGTCAGCATCAGGAGCCAAAAGCTATCTGTACTGAAAACGGATGTATCATGGAAAAACTATTACAGCTGTGCTGACATCTGTGTTCAGTCTTTCATTCATGTGTTTGTAGTTACCATCATCTAAGCATATCCTGTTCAATGCATGCTTTGGTGTTTGTAATGGGTTTGTTACAGGCTGAAAACAAGTGGCAGATGCAGACTGTAAAGATTGCACCTACATATGATGAGTAAATAAAATGATTGCTGGCAAAGAAAGTCGATAGCTGTGAGAGGTGGGAAAATGGCAGGATGGATCAGGAGGTGAGGACATGAAGGCCCCTTTCCCACTTGTGCAACCTGAAAGTAGCACGACTTTCATGCAATGCGTGTGTAATCCTGAGGTCTATGGACCTCAAGTGACTTCAAAGTCGGACCAAAGCAGTGCAGGAATTACTTTGAAGACGCACAGATATGAACAGTACCCATTGGAAATCATGGGGTACAACATGTCACGTGACTTTGCAGTCCCAAGTTGCACAAGTGTGAAAGGGGCTTGAGTGTGAAATCGTGCGAGTTCAGCTGAACACATGGAAGGGCAATGTACATCACAAACAAAAGATTTCCCAGGACCATTGCCTGCCAGCCTGAAAAACAAACAATTTATGCTACAAACAGAGGGTTTTGTTTGCACACATTTGAAAATATATGCGTAAGCCGCAGTGCCTACTCCAAGGGACCTCAGTTATATCGGGGTGGTTGCCACTTTTTTGTACAGTTGGATTAATTGGGGGCAGGGGCACACTGAATGCCTTCGCTGCCATTGTGCTCTTGCTGGGTGTCACATGTGTCCCTGTGCCTTTTTAAGGAGAGGTGGGCTCCCTTCATGCCTTTAATCTATCCATTATTATATGTGTTCCTACTATGGAGGCTCTGAAAATGTTAGCATTAGGACTGTAGCATATACATATACAAGGGGCATTCAAGTCAAACTGGGACTTTTAATTTTCCAGGTATAAAAAGAGCTGCTAACATGGCGGTACTACATGCAGTAGTAAGTAGCAAATGTGTCCTATTACTGATAATAGGCAGCGCACATGTCACGGGCCAGGCCAGAGACTGGTAATCAAGATGGCATGGTGATAAAGTTTCTTGTGCAAGAAGGCATAAAACATAAGTAAAGTGATGGCAAGTGTTTTCTGGGACAAACGTGGCATTATTTATGTGGATTTTCTACTCCGTGGTGCCACTATCAACAGTGAATATTGCTGTCATGTTCTGAGTGATGTGCATACACGCCTGTGTAAAGAATGGCCTGGTTTGATCTCTAAGGGCTTCCTGTTTCTTCAGGACAACGCGCAAGCTCATACTGCTCATTACACTATGTGCGCATTACAGAAAGTTGACTGGGAGGTATTGCCACATTACAGCCCCGACCTCGCTCCGAGAAATTTCTACCTGTTTGGACCCCTAAGAGTTCCTCGGAGTCATCATTTTGGCACTGATGACAAAGCGAAGCAGGCTGTCCTAGGATTGTTCAGGCGTAATGAAAAATCTTTCCAGGCATTAGTTCAACGCTGGGATAAGTGTATAAATGTAGCAGGGGAGTATGTAGAAAAATGCATTTTCCACTTTTCTTATTATATAAACTCAAAATTCTCAGTTTGACTTGAACACCCTCGTATTTGCAAACGTGTTTTGAACAGGGCCAATTTTCTTGTCATTCAGGCAGGCTGGTAAGTGGACGGGGAAATCTTTTGTTTGTGATTCACCTAAACCATTGTGTTAAAACTGAGTTGCACCCCTCTGAAACGTGGGCACTTTGTGTGGATGGGGGAATCTATTAAAAAAAATTATATTCAACCCGCTGGCTGAACAAAAAAAAAAAAAAAGTTACTGCCATGGGCAGCCTAATTCTCCCATTCCCCCCCCCCCCCCCCGTTTACTCTTAAAAGGGTTGTGTTTTTTCACCTGATGAAACACATGTCCGTGACCGCCCACCCCCAACCCCCGTTTTTCTTACTACCTGAACCCTCGAACTTGTCCCACGTGGACGCGCTCTCTTTCTGCCCGGGGGTTCTCGGCTCTTGATCACTGCCGACACGAGGGCGGGACCGAGTCCTGCATTCGGCCTCTATGGATGTCGAAAATGCTGGATTCGGGAGTGCGTCTGCAAGGTAACCCCCCTGGGAGAGCGCTTCTCCTAGGGGGTTATCGGATGTGGGGAGGAGCCTCTGGATCCTCTGAACACTGCCTGACTTGTATAATAATGAATAGGTTCAGTTTGCCAGGTTTAATGAGCTGTAACCAGCTGGAAAATGAGGACATACAAATAGCATAAATGTTACAAAGAACTCTTCCTGTTCATACAAGGAACTTGCCTGTGTGCTATTATTATTATTATATTTGCGCTTTTAGGATATAATTGTATCTGTACATTCTTCCTGTCATGTGTCTTGGGATTGTTTGCATTATCCATCTGACATCCTTCCAAGGGTAAATAGACGGATCCTTTCACTTCACATCTATGCCTGGAGGGTGTGGATGTAGAACACAGCCAAGGTATACAAAGTCAAGCATCCCATGCTGGTGTATGTATTCAAACCAGCCTGGTAGAGTTTTTTTTTTTTTTTTTTCATTTATTTAACCACTACGTCGCAATGTACTTCCTGGTTTTTGGGCATGCATGCGTGCACCCCCTGCTGACTTGTGCTGTTATTGGACATAGCATGAGTTTGTCAACAGGTTACAGCGAATGGTTATGGCTGTATACCTGCTGATCAGCTATGGCCAATCACAGAACAGACCTCCTGTGTTTGTAAACAGACTTTGGCTGGATATCTCCCTGCCATTCAAAAACGAAAGCAAGGAGAGAAACCCAACCAGATCTGTGAGTGAAAGCAGCGTTCAATAATACTACTTAGGCACATGATGGATTGCCCTCCTGATCACCCCTTTCACCCAGCCAGTGCCATTAGTACAGTGTCAGTGTACTGTATTATCACTGTATTAGTGACACTAGCCATGCCAGTGTCACTTGGCTCCAGATTACCTGCCACACTATGACAGTCACACTAGAAGTCGCTGTCATTTCTATTATAGTGTCTGTACGGATCAGTATCTTAATTAGAACTATACCCCCAATAGTATGGTGTCCTCAAATGTTTTATAATCGAAAAAAATAATAGTTTTACAGGAGCCGGCCGGCAAGTGGTTAACTGTATAATGCTTTACTGTATAATGAAAAAAAAAAACAGTGGTGAGAAAATGCCACCAAAAGAAAGCTCTATTTGTGTTTTAAAAAAATAGTTTAAACTTCATTTACCTACCATGTTGCATGACCGTGAAATTGCCAGTTAACCACTTGCCGGCCGGCTCCTGTACTTATGTCGGCAGAATGGCATGGCTGGCCAAAGTAACGTACCTGTATGTTACTTTGAATTTCCCGCCTTAAACGCGTGCGGCCCGTTGGCACGAGCTCCATGCCTGTGGGACCCACGGACTCTGTCCACCAGGTGCCTGCGATCGTGTCACGGAGCTGAAGAAGGGTGAGATGGCGATGTAAACACAGCATCTCTCCATTCTGCCTAGTGACAGGACGTCTGCGCCCTGTCATTGGGAGCAGCAATCGGTGTTGTGTCATTGCTAGCCCATCACCCCCCACAGTTAGAATCACTCCCCAGGACACACTTAACCCCTCCCCATCCCCCTAGTGGTTGACCCCTTCACTGCCAGTGACATTTTTACAGTAATCAATGCAATTTTATTGCATTGCCCGCTGTATTAATGCCAGTGGTCCCATAAAATGTGTCAAAATTGTCCGATGTGTCCACCATAATGTCGCTGTCATGATAAAAATCGCTGATCGTCGCCATTACTAGTAAAAAAAATTATAAAAATGCCATAAATGTATCCCATTTGTTGTAAACGCTATAACTTGCGCAAATCAATCAGTAAGCGCTTATTGCGATTTTTTGGTTAAAAAAAAAAAAAAAAAAAATGTTGCAGAATATGTATTGGCTTAAACTGAGGAGAATTTTTTTTATAATAAATATATATATATATATATAATATAATTTTTGGTGATATTTATTATAGTAAAAAATAATGCTTTTTTTTTTCAAAATTTTCGGTGTTCTTTGTTTATAGCGCAAAAAATAAATACTGCAGGGGTGATCAAATATCACCAAAAGAAAGCTCTATTTGTGGGGGGAAAAAGGACATCAATTTTGTTTGGGAGCCACGTCGCACGACCGCGCAATTGTCAGTTAAAGCGACACAGTGCCGAATCACAAACAGTGCTCTGGTCTTTGGCCAGCAAAATGGTCCTAGGCTTAAGTGGTTAAAGTAGTGCAGTGCTGAGTTGCAAAAATGGTCAGGTAATGAAAGGGGTAATTGCATCCGCGATCAGCAGATCATGGGTGCAAAGCAGAGCTCTTGCAGACAGTCTGTGTAAGCTGTCTGCTCATACCTCATATGATCAGGCAGTTGCACACCAACAGGAAGCATCAGTGAACTACCTTGAGCGCTCAACAGCAACCTGGTAGTTCATTGAGAACTACAAGCTGACAGCCACAAAGGTTGTCAGTGTCTAGTTTTCACATTCATAAAACGCGGTCAATTAAAGACATAGCCAGGTGGGTGAAGCCCTGCACGGCCGTGTTTCCTTTAAATTGTGACAGTGAGCAGGGGGAGATGATCTCCTGCTTGCTGTCAAAATGGGGGATTGGGGGTGGTGCATGCGGAGGCTGCTGCACCTGTAAAATGTTACTTGTTACATCCTGACTATGGGTGTAATAATGTTACGAAAGTTGAATTTGTCTTTTTTAAGTGCTAGGTATTCCAGCACTTAAAATGTGTATCTAAAGGCAAATGCCTTTTTATATTGTGGAGGGTTTAATAATACTTTAATCGTATTTTTATACTTTATTCTTATAAAAGCTTAAATATGTTAATGTTGTTTCCAAACTATTTTCAATCTGAAACTTTTTATAAAAAAAAATACCTGGTGATCCTTCTATGAAGGTCCTTATTTAGCATCTTCATATTATGGAGTTACAAGTTGCATCCTCACTCTGTCACATAAGCCCCTGCAGGAAACTTCAAGAGTCCGTGCGTACACACGCTGTGCAGGCACAGCCCAACCGTATCACCATCAGGAAACCAGTCCAGAGCGATGATGTGCGGCTCACACGAATGCTAGTAGATGGGAAGTGGCTTAAAGGGGCAGCAGTAGATTAGTAGCACCGAGATAAAAAAAAAGGGGGGTAAAAACAGTACTTTCCATTGAGCTGTAGTTTAACAGCCCCCAGACTGTCCACCTGAAGAAGTGGATACAGCTGCTCAGAGCTGTACCCATGCCACAGCAAAAATATAAAAATGCCTGTAGCCAAATGCAACCACTCCATAATTCACTCGGTTGTGGTGTGGTGGTTCGGCCTGTTGACATATTTCCTCCACACGTCTGTGAAACGCTCTCTAAAAAGCAGTCTGACACAGGTCGCTTTTCATAGAGGTGAGAAGGGCTGCCACATGTGAGGACACGCCCCTAAAGTTTATCATGCACTGCTGTCCTCTGCACTTAACTTCTCTTATCTGCCAAGTATGATTTTCTGGCATGTTTGGAAACTCAGTTTGTGCAGCGTTTTCCATTTCTGATGGCTTTTGTACATCAAATGAACTTAATGATCATGTGTTGTATTCTGAATCTTTGTTGATTCTGGGAAAAAGTGTGTGTGTGTGTGTGTGTGTGTGTGTGTATATATATATATATATATATATATATATATATATATATATATATATATATATATATATATATATATATATATATATATATATATATATATAATTAGGGCTGCAACTAACGATTATTTTCATAATTGATTTGTTTTCCGATTTATTATTTTGATTAATAACCTTTGAAAAAGTGTTGTTTATAATTTTAGTTTAATATGTAATGTTTAAAAAATAAAAATAAAAAATAAATAAAAAAAGAAGCAATTTATTCTTAAATATTTGTATGCAGTGGCAAATATAAATAACCAACTATTCCCCTCTGAGAATTACAGACAGAAGAGATGTACTGTATATACTATTAGGAGGATGAATCTGGTAAATATCATCAGACTCGGGGATCAAATGTTTTTATTTACAGAAACAAAGTTGAAGACTGTTTTTTGCAGATTTTCAAACAGAACTGTAACATATTATATGCTGGCCATACAAAAACAATTTCTTCCTTCAAAAAAAATATAATTTTAAGACCCCTTTCACACTAGAGGCGTTTTTCAGGCGCTACAGCGCTAAAAATAGTGTCTGCATAACTCCTGAAAAAAGCCTCAGCTGCAAACCCAGTGTGAAAGCCCGAGTGCTTTCACACTGGGGTGCTGCGCTGGTAGGGCATCACAAAGTCCTGCCAGCAGCTTCTTTGCAGCGGTGAATACACCACTCCTCCCACTGCTTCTTCCCATTGAAAACAATGGGGCAGCGCTGCTATACCGCTGGCAAAGTGCCGCTGCTGCGACGTTTTGCGGGCAGATTTAACCCTTTTTCAGCTGCTAGCGGGGGTTAAAACCTCCAGAGAGCGGCGCTAAGACGATGGTAACGAGGTGCTAAAAATAGTGCCGCTTTACCGCCAACGCCCAGGTGCTTTCAGTGTAGAAGCACTCTTCGAACGTTCGTTCGATTTTCTAATTGTTAGTGGTGTCAAATTGACTTTCGTTTTCAACCACAGTAAAGGGAAAATTTAGAAATGATAGAAAACTTTGCAGTAGCACCGTGTTTTCCATGAAGGTTGTACTGGTCAGCAACAAAGTTTAGGTAGGTGCAATATGTCAAGTAACATCCACAAGAAAGGCAGGGCCCAAGGTTTCCCTGCAAGACATTGCCCAAAGCATTAGACCGTACCAGGCCACCTTCTTCCATGGCTCTGTGGTCCATTTTTGATGCTCCTATACCCATTCTAGGCACTTTTGACTGTGGACATGGGTCAGCATGAGCACCCTGATTGGTCTGTGGCTACGCAGCCCCATGCACAACAAACTGGGATGCCCATTTTTTTTTTTCTGCTTTCAACTTCAATGACAGCATGTATACTTGCTGCCTAATATATCCCACTGACTTTCACATGCCGTTTGTAATGAGTTAATCAATGTTGTTCACTTAACCTGCCAGTGGTTATAAAGTTAAGGATCGGTGTGTGTGTGTATGTGTATGTGTGTGTATATGTCAAAAGTATTGGGACATCCCAGTCTTAGTTCATAGGGTTCAATTTGGTGTCGGTTCACCCTTTGCCACTATAACAGCTTCAACTCTTCTGGGAAGGCTTTCCACAAGGATTAGGGGTGTGTTTATGGGATTGTTTGACCATTCTTCCAGAAGCGCATTTGTGAGGTCAGGCACTGATGTTGGACGAGAAGGCCTGGCTCGCAGTCTCCGTTCTAATTCATCCCAAAAGGTGTTCTATTGGGTTGGAGGTCAGGACTCTTTGCAGGTCAGTCAAGTTCCTTCACCCCAAACTCACTCATCCATGACTTTATAGACCTTGCTTTGTGCACTGGGCCAAATCATTTGATGGAGGGGGAGTTGTGGGGTTGTTTTTTGTATTCTGCTGGAAGGGAAGGCAGAATACAATGAACAGTATTCCTGGTTTCTAGCCAGTGGTACTGATCATTCTGAAAAAACCCGGAGGGGCTGATTGTACACAAGTTGATCAATGGATCAACTTGTTTACAAACAGCTAGCCTATACATACACTCTATTACCAAAAGTATTGTGATGCCTGCCTTTACATGAACTTTAATGGCATCCCAGTCTTAGTCCGTAGGGTTCACTATTGATTTGGCGCAGCTTCAACTCTTCCGGGAAGGCTGTCCACAAGATTTAGGAGTGTGTCTATGGAAATGTTTGACCAGTTCCTCCACCCCAAACTCGCTTATCCATGTCTTTATGGCCCTTGTTTGTACACTGGTGCTCAGTCATGTTGGAACAGGGAAGGGCCTTCCCCAAACTGTTTCCACAAAGTCGGTGGCATGAAATTGTCCTAAATGTCTTGGTATGCCGATGCCCTAAGGGTTCCCTTCACTGAAACTAAGGGGCCAAGCCCAACCCCTGAAAAACAGGCCCACACCATAATCCCCCCCTCCGCCAAATGATTTGGACCAGTACACAAAGCAAGGTCCATAAAGGTATGGATGAGTGAGTTTGGGGTGAAGGAACTTGACTGACCTGCAAAGAGTCCTGACCTCCAACCCAATAGAACACCTTTTGGGATGAATTAGAACGGAGACTGCGAGCCAGGCCTTCTCGTCCAACATCAGTGCCTGACCTCACAAATGCGCTTCTGGAAGAATGGTAAAACAATCCCATAAACACACCCCTAATTTTTGTGGACAGCCTTCCCAGAAGAGTTGAAGCTGTTATAGTGGCAAAGGGTGAACCGATGCCAAATTGAACCCTATGGACTAAGACTGGGATGCCATTAACGTTTATGTGCGTGTAAATGCAGGTGTCCCAATACTTTTGACATGTGTGTGTATAATTATAGTGTGTGTCAACATAAATTTGACTATGGCTAATTCTCAAAATAACAACATCATTTGGTAATGCTGCCTTGTGTGCTCTTTAATCCTGTAAAGTGTGAATTTAAGTGATCGGTGTACTTTAAATAGCACATCACTTTTCTCGGGTGTTGTGCTTCCCCTGGGCCTGACTTGTGAGGGTTAAATCATACATGTCACTTTGCCATGTCATGTGCTGGATAGGTGAAGCACGGTTCCTGTAAGCAATAAGTGTTGAATTTGATGATGTAAGTAATTGTTGGTTTCCTTCTGAGGATCATTCCATTGTGTGGCACTCATACACGTGTGCCTGTGGTGTGGGCTTGTCCTAGATGTGTCACAGGACTGAGCTGCTAAGCGGAGGATCTTGTGAGTTTGTTACTGGGCGCTCGTACAAAAAGGTTTCATCTGTCACGTAATCCGTGTGCTGTGGGCTGTTTATCTGGCACCCAGGCTGGCTCTCTCCTCTCTGTTCTGTCTGATTAGGTTGTGAGGACACTTCTCAGTTTCATCCTGGCTAACGAGTGCAGTTCACTTCTTCTAACAGGTTCCTGGGTGGAGCTTCAAATGAACAGCAACGGGAATAATGTAGACAGCAACAGGAATGGAGGCCTGGAACATGTGCCATCCTCCTCCTCTATCCACAATGGAGACATGGAGAAGATCCTCCTGGATGCCCAGCATGAGTCCGGACAGAGCAGTTCTCGAAGCAGCTCACAGTGTGAAAGGTGAGACTTTGTGAAGAACTTTACTTATGTTATTAAAGGGCTCCTGTATCCTGTAGCAAAGTTTCCTTTAGAGGAACATTGTACTGTAGACTGTCATTGCTGATCTCTTCTTGTCACTAGTTGCCTGGCTGTCATTCTAATCCAGCAGCTATAATGCCAAAGTTTGCCTTTACACTGATGGGAAATTTGGCTATTTTGGCAGGGACCTGATGAATTTCAATTGGTGTGTGTCCATTTCTACTTCTATTGAAGGGGCATGCTGGAGAACTTTTCTGGATCAGTGGCTGCAACCACTGATCAGTGTATTCTGACAGCAATGGGTCCCGCTGTCAGAATACAAAGTCCCGGCTGGGGTGATTTCTCCATCCACTTATTTTTTATTTATTTTTTCTCTCCCTTAGGGGGTATTGTTGGATTTTTCTCTCATACACAAGCTGCGTATGGTTAGGTTTACTTTAAAGTGTTAGTTCACCCTTACAGAAAAAATGTAAAGGTGAACTAACACCGTACACCCTCCTGATCTCCACTAGGTCTCCGCTGTACTTACCTCTGGTGAGTTAGCCATATATGGCTTGATTGTTATTTATTTAGCCTAGGATTCCCTCATCCCTCAAACAGTGTGAACAGTGGAATCTCCACTCACAGCCATGCCTGCCTGAATACAGTGGTACTACCGAACAATGACTTCATCTGTTAAGATGCAGTCGCTGTTTGGCTGAAAAATTTTAACCTGGCTGAATCCAATTTTTGAATCAACTTTTGTGAGTTGTCAGGTAGTGCTTGCAGGGCCACCCACATCCCTAATTTCAGCTGATCCAGTAGGAATCTGCTGAAATTCAAGCCATCTTTGGCCAGTCCAACCGGTTTGTGTGGGGAAACCTTAGAAGCCTTAGAAATGGTTGCTATATAAGTTCAGATAGTCAGTCATTGTGTAATGGGATTTTTCCTTTTGTCTATGAAGATTAATGACAAATTGGGCCAACCTGGCTGGTGATTGACCAGTGTGTGTCTGTCTTAAAGCATATCTAAATCCTAAAACAAAATGTTTGACCCTTCTTCCAGAAGAGCATTTGTGAGGTCAGGCACGGGCGTTGGATGAAAAGGCCTGGCTCGCAGCCTCTCCGCTTGAATTCATCCCAAATGTGTTGTATCGGAGGTCGGCACTCTGTGCAGGTCAGACAAGGTCCTCCACCCCAAGCCTGCTCATCCATTTCTTTATGGACCATGCTTTATGCACTGGTGTGCAGCCATGTTGTAATGGGCCATCCCCAAACTGTTCCCACAAAGTTGGGTGCATGAAATTGTCTAAAACGTCTTGGTATGCTGATCCCTTGACTGAAACTAAGGGGCCAAGCCCAACCCCTAAAAAAACAAACAAAACAAAAAAAAACCTACACCATAATCCCCCCCTCCACCATATGATTTGGACCAGTGCACAAAGCAAGGCACATAGACATGGATGAGGGAGTTTGGGGTGGAAATTAATAAAAGCTGAGCAATGTAGGCACCCCTGTCAATGTTAAATGTTGTTTTTTTCTCAACCCTCTAACTGCCTCTTTTGCTGGAGAAGCTTGGTCTGTTATAGGAAGTTAAAAAATAACAGACAAACTGGGCGGATCACCAGGTGAAAAAAAGATGATAAAATGCCTAAATAAAGAAACAAAATGTAACTGTCATTTTTTAGGGGTCGATAACCTGCCGTATAGCACATTTTTGCGTTTGGGTTTATTTACGTATCTCCCTTTGTGCTGGGAGCGTGCCACATGAAGCATTCCCAGCACCGAAACCTGGGTTACATTGAGAGCCCTGGGGCCCCATACTAGCGGTCAGGATCCGGAGCTCCCAATTCCATGTCACCTGATTGCTGTGATGGCCTCTGAACCACATGTCATTTTTAAAACTAAGAACACTGGGGAGCTAACAAAGTTGTAAATGTCAGTCTGGCCTATTTCATCCTGGTCATATGATATGTTTTGTGACTGATTAACTCTCTTGCTGCCAGTCTTTTTTTTTTTTTTTTTTTTTTGTACACATGGTAAAATGCACATTTTTAAAACCTAAAGATTACCTAAAAACACACACACACACACACACACACACACACACACACACACACACACACACACACACGTGTGTAACATAGGTTACATACCCTGGCAGAATTTGATTTCTTGGCCATTTTTCAGAGGTTATGAATGATAACACAAAAACATTTCTTTCACTCATTGTTATTGTTTGGCTGAAGCCATTTATTTTCAATCAACTGTATTTACTCCTTTTTAAATCATAATGGCAAAATACCTTGGTGATTTTGGCCTGATAACATGAACCTAAGTTGACACAAAGGGATTTGAATGGCTATTAAAGGTAACCATCCTTACTTGTGATCCGTTTACTTGTAATTACTTAGTGCGTGTGTATAAAAGGTCAATGCGTTTTTGGGCTCCTGACAGACCCTTGCATCTAGTGCTGCACTAATGTTTCTGGATTCTGAGTCATGGGGAAAGCAAAAGCATGGTCAAAGAATCTGTGGGAAAAGGTAGTTGAACTGTATAAAAGGAGAAAGGGATCTAAAAAGTTATCCAAGGAATAGGGGCAGCAAAGTGGTGTAGTGGGTAGCACTCTCACCTAGCTGGTTCGAATCCCAGCCACAACACTACCTGCCTGGAGTTTGCATGTTCTCCCTGTGCCTGCGTGGGTTTCCTCTAAGTACTCCGGTTTCCTCCCACACTCCAAAGACATGCAGGTAGGTTAATTGGCTTCTGTCCAAAATTGGCGCTAATATATGAATGGGGACCTTGGATTGTGGGCTCCTTGAGGGTAGGGACTGATGTGAGTGTGCAATGTACAAGGGTAGGAACAATTGTAGGCACTCACTCGGGTTGAACTGGATGGACTGGTGTCTTTATTCAACCTTACTAACTAGGTAACTATGAATTATGAATGCCGATCAGCAGTGTTCAAACTAATCAAGAAGTGGAAAATGAGGGGTTCTGTTGAAACCAAACCACGGTCAGGTAGACCAACTAAAATTTCAGCCACAACTGCCAGTAAAATTGTGCAAGATGTAAAGAAAAACCCACAAATAACTTCAGGTGAAATACAGGACTCTGAAAACATGTGGTGTGGCTATTTCAAGATTCACAATAAGGAGGCACTTAAAGAAAGATGGGCTACATGGTCGAGTCACTAGAAGAAAGCCATTACTACGCAAATGCCACAAAGTATCCTGCTTACAATCCGCCTAATGGCACAGAGACAATCCTCAAACCTTCTAGCATAAAGTAATTTGGAGTGATGAGACCAAAATTTAGCTTTTTGGCCACAACCATACCATACACTACATTTGGAGAGGAGTCAACAAGACCTATGATGAAAGGTACACCATTCCTACTGTGAAACACGGAGGTGGATCGCTGATGTTTTGGGGATGTGTGAGCTACAAAGGCACAGGAAATTGGTAAAAATTGATGGCAAGATAAATGCAGTATGTTTTCAAAAGATACTGGATGAATATTTGCATCCATCAGCCAGGAAGCTGCGCATGGGATGTACTTGGATATTCCAACATGATAATGATCTAAAACACAAGGCCAAGTCGACCTGTCATTGGCCACAGCAGAATAAAGTGACGGTTCTGGAGTGGCCATCTCAGTCTCCTGACCTCAATATCATTGAGCCACTCTGGGGAGATCTCCAACGTGCCGTTCATGCAGCACAAGAATTTACAGGAACTGGAGGCCTTTTGCCAAGGGGAATGGGCAGCTTTACCATCTGAGAAGATGAAGAGCATCATCCAAAAATACCACAAAAGACTTAAAGCTGTCATTGAAGTTAAAGGGGGCAATACACAGTATTAAGAACGGGGTATGTAAACTTTTGATCAGGGTCATTTGGGTAGTTTCTGTTGTGATTATGATTTAAAAAGAGTAAACACAGTTGATTGATAATAAATGGCTTCAGCAAAACACTAACCATGAGTGAAAGAAAAGTTTTTGTGTTATCATTCATATTCTCTGAAAAGTGGCCAAGATATCATAAATTTTGCCAGGGTATGTACACTTATGAGCACAACTGTATATTTTCTCAAAATGGAGGCCCGAAAGAATGTCACATGATAATTGTGCTACTTTTTACCAAAACGATATTTTCAGTAAAAAATACATTTGAATGAATTTTTGTGCACACAACACAATAAAATCAAAACTTTTATGAGAAATTTACGCTCATGGCTGCTATTACTTACATACCACTGCTGCAACCAATATATTAGTTATGTTTGTGTGTGACAGTAAAAGGGTTAAAGGCAGAATCCACCAAAAAAACAGCATTTCTGTTATAAATGGTGGTGGGCTGTATTTTTCACTAGAAAGCCCTAGTGCAGGGATATGCAATTAACGGACCTCCAGCTGTTGCAAAACTACAAGTCCCATCACGCCTCTGCCTCTGGGTGTCATGCTTGTGGCTGTCAGAGTCTTGCTATGCCTCATGGGACTCGTAGTTCTGCAACAGCTGGAGGTCCGCTAATTGCATATCCCTGACGTAGTGGTTAAGCGTCCCAGGTTTCTTTACAGCTTATTTATAACGTTATCCACTTGCTGACCCTCCTCAGTACATATACTGCGTCGGGTCGGCATGTGCAGGCACAATCATGTACATGTATGTCATTGTGCCTGCTCCAGTTTCCTGCGTCTGGTTCGTCACAGCAGATTGCGGATCCCGGTACTCGGGCCTGGTGATCATAATGTCAACAAAGCTGTTATGAATGAATTCATAACAGCTGTGTTTCCTATACTGTGATTGGCCCACCACTATCACATGGTATCTGGCCCAATCACAGCACTCTGTACCATGTGATTAGTTGTAGCCAATCACAGATCACTAGTGATACCACCTTTTTATGAATGGTTAACCCAATGATCTTCATTGTAACAGCAAAGTGTAAAATAAATCCCTAATCACCCCCTCAGAGTAGTACAGAGTTACTATGGTGACACTGAACTACTCTGATTAAAGTATGTAAAAAAAATGAAAGGGAAAAAAGTGTGTGTGGTGTGGTGTGTTTTTTTTTTTTTTTTATTTTTTTTTTTTCTCTTTTCTTTTTTTTTTTTTGAGGACATAAACTTCCTCCGCTGATATTTACCTATAGATAAGCCTACAATGAGGCTTTATAGGTAGTGTAAATATCTCCTAAATGTATACCATTTTTAGGAGATATTTACTGTAGATGGAGCCAGTGACATCAATGGTGCATGCACTCTGAAGGAACGGCCACCGGTGCCAGTGGCCAGTTAAAGTAGCGCAGTGCTGAATAGCAAAAATGGCCTGGTCATGAAGGGGGTAAAACCTTCTGGAGCTGAGGTGATTAAAGGAAACCCATATTTAGAAACCTATGGTGGCTGCAGTTGCTGATCACCTCCTGAAAATGCTACTGCTGCACGATACAGACTTTGTGAACTTATCAGACTTGTATACTGTATATACTAAGCTATATTTACTTGAATAATGCCCTATATCATTACATAGCATTTTTGATGGCAATTATGGGATTTTATGTACTTGCTCTGATGAAATACAGAATTCATCATGCCAGAATGGCCACCTTCTTCTTTTTTTTTTTTGTCATCAGGAGGTGGTTGACCCTTCCTGGTTCTTGGGACGGGCCTTGTAAAGACGCACTGCCTGGACTGCACTGTGCTGTATAACATGATTTAGGGGAACAGGATTTTATTTTTATTTTTTTTTAATTTATTTTTTTGGGTTAACAAACACTTTGACATGTTTGTTCTTTAGCACTGATATTGCAAACAGGAAAGCTGACTTTGTATACAAAAATGTCCTGTATTCCTCAGGATAACATAGGCACATTATAGCTATTGTATACATTACAGAGACCCCCTCTAAATTGCTCTGGTAGGGGGATGGAACTGGGAGCTCAGACTCGGACATTATTCCTGGTCTCTACTAATAGATCAGTTTTCATATGAACTTCATTTCCCCAGTAATCCAAGGGCCTAGAAGCTATCGGTGCTCTATTCCTAGATTGGCGGTTTCTTCCTGCAGAAAGAGCTGGAGAGGAAGAGATGAGTATATTTGTGTCCTCTTGTGTCAGAAAATGGGTTACAGGAAAGATAAGACTGGACAACCGGCAGAGGATGAGTGTATATGACAAGGGTGGCTGGTAGGGTAGGAGTTAAGCAGCTACTATCCGATAAATATACCAACAAGTACAGAATTTTTCATTAAAACAGACATCCTAATAGGGTAGTTGTCTCTTTGCTATGTAAATCCTAAATGTTGCATAGTGTCATTATCTGGACAAGGGTGCTTTAAAGTGATTCTACAGGAAAGTTGTTGTTTGTTTTTAAAAAAAAAAATAAAAAAAAATGTTCTACTTCCCTGATCTCTGCAAAAGACACTGGCGCTCCTGGCCTTTATCCCTTCTGACTATGAGGGCACTCGAGCAGGCTCGCTCCCAAGCCGAGTTCTGTGTCTATTCATACACTGAGCATGGCTTGGCCTCGCCCCTGTGCTTTCTCCTCATTGGCTCATTGTCTGTGATTGACAGCAGCAGAAGCCAATGGTTCTTGCTGCTGTGTGAACCAATGAGGAGAGAGAGACCCAGGAGAGATGATGGTCTCATTAACATCGCTGGATTGAGATGGAGCCCAGGTAAGTATTGGGGGGGGGGGGGGTGTCCCCAGAATAGTAGTAGATCAGAATGTTTCCAATGGGACGCTAGTTCTGGTGACCTGTGGGTCCCCAGGGGATTCCCGTAATTTGCAGGGATTTCCTTATACTTCCTGTTTTGGCTCTGTGACAGGAAGTGAAGGGAATTCTTCCTATTGGGACACAGATGGGAAAGATATAAACCGTTTTATAAACATCCCATACTCTATCCAAAATTTAAAAAAAGGTTTGCCTATAGTTCTACTTTAATTCCAGTGTTTCATGCCTCCGTGTTTCATGGTCGGACCTAATTGATTATTATTCTCCAGCGTCTTTCTGTCATTGTTTGTGTCTATTTTTCAGGCAGGCAATTAATCAGTTTTTTTGTTTGAACTTTGTCATGCAGCCCCTCACCTGAAGAAGGACAAATCACCTTTGATGTCGAGATGCACACAAGTAAAGACAGCTTCCAGGTATTTGTCTTTCATAAAACTCACAGAACGATGTAAACACAGCAACACATGTCACTGAGAAGCAAGATCTAAATCTAGGTCTGAGCACAGGATGTACTCGCTCGTCATTGTCATCACTCTCCTAATTAGTAATATATATATAGAAGTGTAGAGTCTGGCGGGGCAACCAAGGTTTATGTCTATACTTGTGTTTGACAGCCCTTGCCAAGCAGATTTAAGTACACTACTTTATGGTGGCCATAGAGATTACATGACAACCCACTGATCTGTATGGGCCACCTGCCAACAGTGCCGGCTATGGTTCATATGGTGGTATAACTGCCTTACAGGTTAAAGAAACTTGAATTATTGCAATATTTTTAATTGGTAAGTCAGCGTTGGATATGTTGGCAGTTCACCCCTCTTCGTAGTCCTTTTATCTATCATACGCCGCGATACGCCAACCATTTTATGCAGCTCTTTACATACACTCACTGGCCACTTTATTAGGTACACCTGGTTAGTACCGGGTTGGACCCCATTTTTGTCTTCAGAACTGCCATAATTCTTCTTGGCATAGATTCAACGAGGTGTTGGAAACATTCCTCAGAGATTTTGGTCCATGGTGACATGATAGCATCACGCAGTTCCTGTAGATTTGTTGACTGCACATCCATGATGCACATCTCCTGTTCCACCACATCCCCAAAGGTGCTCTATTGGATTGAGATCTGGTGACTGTGGAGATCATTGGAGTACAGTGACCTCATTGTCATGTTCAAGAAACCAGTGGTGCGATTATTTGAGCTTTGTGACATGGTGCATTATCCTGCTGGAAGGAGCCATCAGAAGATGGGTACACTGTAGACATAAAAGGATGGACATGGTCAGCAACAATACTCAGGTAGGCCGTGGCATTTAAATGATGCACACTTGGTACTAAGGGGCCCAAAGTGTGCCAAGAAAATAACACGATTACACCACCACCACCATCCTGAACTGTTGATACAAGGCAGGATGGATCCATGCTTTTATGTTTATGCCAAATTCTGACCCTACCATCTGAATGTCACAGCTGAAATCAACTCATCAGACCAGGCAACGGTTTTCCAACCTTCAACCTTGTTCAATTTTGGTGAGCCTGTGCAAACTGTAGCCTCAGTTTTCTGTCCTTAACTGGCAGGAGTGGCACGAGGTGTCTTCTGCTGCTGTAGCCCATCTGCTTCAAGGTTTGATGTTGGTATTCTGCATAACTTGGCTGTAATGAGTGGTTATTTAAGTTACTGTTGCCTTTCTATAATCTCAAACCAGTCTGCCCATTCTCCTCTGACATTAACAAGGCATTTTTCTCCACACAACTGCCACTCACTGGATATTCTCTTTTTCTGACCATTCTCTGTAAATCCTAGAGATGGTTGTGTGTGAAAAGCCCAGTAGATCAGCAGTTTTTGAAATATAAATGCCACTTTCAAAGTCGCTTAAATCCCCATTCTGATGCTCAGTTTCGACTTCAGCAAGTGATCTTCCCCCATGTCTAGATGCCTGATTGCATTAAGTTGCTAACATGTAATTGGCTGATTAGCAATTTGTGTTACCAAGCAAGTGAAAATGTGTACCTAATAAAGTGGCCGGTGAGTGTATAATACATTCACATCAGTCCCTGCCTTCAAGGCGCTTACAATCTAGGTCCCTAGCTCACATTCATATATACACATACTAGGGCCAATTTAGACAGGAGCTAATTAACCTACCAGCGTGTCTTTGGAGTGTGGGAGGAAACCAGAGTACACGGAGGAAACCCACACAGACACAGGGAGAAGATTTAAACTCCAGGCAGGTAGTGCCATGGTTGGGATTTGAACGGACGACCCTCGTGCTGCAAGTACTAACCACGTAGCCACTGTGCTACCTAGATGTGTATGATGACCCCATATGAACATTCTTGTTTAGATTTATCCTGGTCTGTGGGCAGCAAGATCACATCTGCACCACCCCAGCCTGTAGTTTCTTGGGCAAGTGTAATGGTCTTTAGAACGACAGGCTTGTTTAACTCCTTCCCACCTGCCCTGTAGCCAAATGACAGCTACTTGCTGGGAGGGCGTCTTTATTTATTTTTTTAATTTTTTTTTTCAAAATTTTCTAACTTTTTGTTTAACCACTTCAGCCCCGGACCATTTTGCTGGCTTAAGACCAGACCACTTTTTGCGATTCGGCACTGCATCGATTTAACTGACACTTACGCGGACGTGCGATGTGGCTCCCAAACATAATGAGGTCCCTTTTTCCCCACAAATAGAGCTTTCTTTTGGTGATATTTGATCACCCCTGCGGCTTTTATTTTTTGCGCTATAAACAAAAAATAGAGCGACAATTTAGAAAAAAACACATTATTTTTTACTTTTTGCTATAATAAATACCCCCCAAAAATATATAAAAAAAACATTTTTTTTTCTTCAGCTTAGGCCGATACGTATTCTACATATTTTTGGTAAAAAAGGTTGGTTTGCGCGAAATGTGTTTACAAAATAGGGGATAGTTTTATGGCATTTTTATTAATGACTTTTTTTTTTACTAGTAATGGCAGTGATCAGCGATTTTTTTTTTTATTTTTTTATTTTTTTTTTTTTTTTATTTTTTTTTTTGTGACTGCAACATTATGGCGGACACATCGGATATTTTTGGGACCATTGTCATTTATACAGCAATCCGTGCTATACAAATGCACTGATTCCTGTGTAAATGACACTGGCAGTGAAAGGGTTAATCAGGAGGTGGCAGTGTAGGGGTTAAGTGTGTCTTAGGGGCGTGTTACTATCCGTGGGGGGCTGGGCTGTGTGTTAATGAACACTGATCTCTGCTCCAATCACTTGGAGCAGAGATCAGTGTCACTTGTTGCTAGGCAGAACGGGGAGATGCTGTTTACATCGTCATCTCCCCGTGAGACGATCGCGGGTATCCCCGCGGTGATCGAGTCCGCGGCACCCGCGACCAGACCCACGGAGGTCCCGACCAGCAAATGCGGCAGCGCGCACGTGATGGCAGGGCGGCAAATACAAATGGACGTACCTGTACGCCAGTTTGCCTGCCTGTGCCATTCTGCCGACGTACATCGTCGTGCGCTGGTCGGGAAGTGGTTAAGAAAAATTAAACTGTAATTTAAATACCACCAAAAAAAAAGCTCTATTCGTTTGAAAAAAATTATAAAATTTTAATTTGGGTATGTTGCATGACTGTGCAATTGTCAAAGTGTGACAGCGCTGAAAGCTGTAAATTGGCCTGGGCAGGAAGGGGGTAAAAGTGCCCAGTAGGCAAGTGGTTAATATGTGCACAGTGAGTATCTTGCACAAAGTGCTGTAACCCAATGCTTACTGATATAATTTGTCTGTGAGAGATGAATTCTGATTGGTTGAAAGGCATTTTCTTTATTTTACTCATGTTATATGCAATAGCATATCTTGTAGTTCACAAGCCAGTCACATCAGTCCCTCCATTGCCAAAAAGCTTATGGTGTATTTTTCCTACTAGTCACACGCAATCTGTAGTGAATTATGGGTGGAAGCCAATATGTTGTTGGAATGTGAAAGGAAACAATTGGCTCCTTTGTTGGAGTTAAACCCAGTCCTCCTGTGTTGCAGCGTACTAGTGCTAACCTAGCCCATGGGACACTTGCTTGTTGCCTTATGGATTTATCTGGATCGTGTTTGCGTATCAGGCTCAGGTTTGCGTCCAGAAATGAACTCCATAATTAACCACTTCAGGACCGCCGTATTGCCAATGTACCTCAGCACAATGGCACAGGCAGGCACAATCACGTAGATGTACGTGATTGCCTTCCAGCGGGTGGGGGTCCGATCGGGCCCCCTCCCGTTGGATACGACGGTCCGGTTCGCTCCAGGAGCGCTCCGTGATGAGGGGATGGCCGTTGGTTTTCGGCCACCCCTTCTGGATCGCTCCTGGCCAATGAGAAGCTTCCTCCCACTGTGTATTGTTTACACAGGAAGGAGGAAGTGATGTCATTCTCCTCGGGGCGGTCTTTTTGACCGGACTACGAGGAGAAGACTAATAGTAAGTGTGCACCAACACTACACTGACATGTAGGTACACACAGGCACACAAGCCCCCCCTCCCCCCCCAGTCACAGTGTCACTGATTGCATTGATCATTTCTTTACTGATCAATGCATTCAGTGTCAGTTGTGACAGTAAAAACTGTCAGGACAGTTAGTGTTAGGTCCAGGGTAGCCCCCTATCACCCCCCAATAAAGATTTAACCCCCTGATTGCCCCTAGAGTTAACCCTTTCATCCCCTTTTGCCAGTGTCACTAAGCGATCATTTTTCTGATCGCTGCATGTGTCGCTAGGTAGCTAGTTATTTTTTTAGGTTCACCGCCAGGTTTTTATAGCGCTAGGTACCCCGATATACTACCCAATAATGGTTTTAACCCCCTGATTGCCACTAGTTAACCCTTTCACCCCCTTTTGCCAGTGTCACTAAGCGATCATTTTTCTGATCGCTGCATCAGTGTCGCTAGTGTCGCTAGGTAGCTAGTTATTTTTTTAGATTCACCGCCAGGTTTTTATAGCGCTAGGTACCCCGATATACTACCCAATAATGGTTTTAACCCCCTGATTGCTGCTAGTTAACCCTTTCACCCCCTTTCACCAGCGATCACAGTATAAGTGTCACTGGTGACGCTGGTTAGCCAGTTAGTTATTTAGGTTCCCCGTCAGGTTTTTATATAGCGCCAGGGACCCCCATATACTACCTAATAAAAATTTGAACCCCCTGATTGCCCCTAGTTAACCCTTTCACCACTGATCACCGTATAAGTGTTACGGGTGACTCTGGTTAGTTTGTTTTTTATAGCATCAGGGCACCCACCATTTATTACCCAATAAAGGTTTAACCCCCTGATCACCCGGCGGGTGATATCAATTAGGTTTTAGGGTCAGGGTCTGCGTCGCCCCAGGCAGCGCTAGGTTAGTGCCAGTACCGCTAACACCCACACGCAAAGCATACACCTCCCGTAGTGCTATAGAATCTGTACAGATCAATATCTGATCTGATCAGATCTATACTAGCGTCCCCAGCAGTTTAGGGTTCCAAAAAAACGCATCGTTAGCGGGATCAGCCCAGATACCTGCTAGCACCTGCGTTTTGCCCCTCTGCCCAGCCCACCCAAGTGCAGTATCGATCGATCACTGTCACTTACAAAACACTAAACACATAACTGCAGCGATCGCAGAGTCAGGCCTGATCCCTGCCATCGCTAACAGGTTTTTTGGTAGCATTTTATATTTAAATCCGGAAGGCAGTGCTTGGTTTTCGGGGTCCCGTACGTGGCTAGGCTCCCAAAAAGTCCCCCACATGTGGTATCCCCGTACTCGGGAGAAGCAGCAGAATTTATTTTGGGGTGTAATTTGACTTCTGCCCATAGCATGTGTGAGCAATATATCATTTAGTGACAACTTTGTGCAAAAAAAAAAAAAGTTTGTAATATTCCCGCAACTTGTGGCAAAATATAAAATATTCCATGGACTCAACATGCCTCTCAGTAAATAGCTTGGGGTGTCTACTTTCCAAAATGGGGTCATTTTGGGGGGTTTTGTGCTATTTTGGCATTTTATGGCCTTCGAAACTGTGATAGGTAGTGAGGAGTTAAATCAAAAATTTGCACCCTTAGAAATCCTGAAGGTGGTGATTGGTTTTCGGGGTGCCGTGCGCGACTAGACTCCCAAAAAGTCCCACACATGTGGTATCCCCATACTCGGGAGAAGTAGCGGAATATATTTTGGGGTGCAATTCCACATATAACCATGGCATGTGTGAGCAATATATCATTTAGTGACAACTTTTTTGTAAAAAAAAATGTTTTTTTTTTTTTGTCATTATTCAATCCCTTAGGACAAAAAAAATAAATATTCAATGGGCTCAACATACCCATCAGCAATTTCCTTGGGGTGTCTACTTTCCAAAATGGGGTCATTTGGGGGGGATTTGTACTGCCCTGCCATTTTAGCACCTCAAGAAATGAGATAGGCAGTCATAAATTAAAAGCTGTGTAAATTCCAGAAAATGTACTCTAGTTTGTAGACGCTATAACTTTTGCGCAAACCAAAAAATATACGCTTATTGACATTTTTTTTACTAAAGACATGTGGCTGAATAAATTTTGCCCTCAATGTATGACTAAAATTTAGTTTATTCGATTTTTCTTATAACAAAAAGAAGAAAATATCTTTTTTTTTTTTCAAAATTTTCGCTCTTTTTCCATTTATATCGCAAAAAAAAAAAATCGCAGAGGCAATCAAATACCATCAAAAGAAAGCTCTTTTGTGGGAAGAAAAGGACGCAAATTTCGTTTGGGTGCAATATTGCATGACCGCGCAATTACCAGTTAAAGCAGCGCAGTGCGAAATTGGAAAAAGACCTCTGGTCCTTAAGGTGTTTATTGGTCCGGGGCTGAAGTGGTTAATAAAGCTCTGCTGCGCAGTACAGTTTGGTGTTGCTGAAGAAGAATTACAGGAGGCTGAGCTATTTATGAAATGTTTACTGGGTCAGGTCCTGGGTGGTGTTGCTCCCTTGCTTTACTTTGCAGCAGGACTGTAATGTGTTGCAATTCTCTGAAAGCAGTTTTCATAAGCTGGCCCTTTAATACCTGAAGGCAGTTATTTTTGTCTGCTATGACATCAATGCTCACTGAGCTGGACGATTATATGTATCTAGTTTGTAGGTTTTCACAAGCGAACAGGAACAGTGGTGTTTGTTATGTATGTACTGAGGCTCTTTAGTTTATGGCTAAAATTACCTTATGCATTCCTTAACCACTTTCGGACCGGCTCACAACGATGTACATTGGCACTTTGAAGAGGGATATCATTGTTATGGCAGCAGCTAGCTACTGTAACCCCAGTATCCCCTTCTTCAGTGAACAGTCCGGTTTCAGGTAAAAGTGGTCTCAGCGGCGGATTCACTGCAAGATCACTTGGCGGCGGGACAGGGTCATGTCTCTGTCCCCCCCCCCCAGGCTCAGGTGTCCTCTGCCCCTTACCGGAGGCGATCGCGTCGTTCTCCCTGTTAGGTATGGAGATGAGTGAGGGGATCAGACTTTTCAGAAAATGTAAATTCCCTAGCAGAGCACACATCGTAGCCCTTTCCTCTTTTGGGTGTGTCTAATTTTAATGTGTGCACTGACCCAGCTCCTCCCTACACCTCTCTATATAACTTTTTTTTTTGTAGCTGCCAGGGAGAAGTAAAGGGTAATACTATAGAATTTCACTTGAATATGAGTGACCGCTTTAAAAACTTGTACACACGATCAGATTCTGGGCCGAATTTTCGTCCGTTTTATTGTTGCATGCTAGTCTCATATCGAAAGTGAAGAGGTTACTAAACATACAAAAATTCTCGTACGACAGATTACAACTTCAGAAGTGATGTGATGTGTTGTTTTATATGTATTCTTTTGTTTCCAAGCATGAGCAGTTTTGCTCTTACGATTTTTTTTGCGGACGAAAACTGTACCAATTAAATGAAATTGGACGTTGTGTTCAGGTACGGTTTTAAAATTTTAATGTTTGCACAGCTTTTGTCGTCTGAAAATTCGAAATTGGCTGTCGAAAGCACCATCCTAACGATCTGAAAATCAGCAGATCGTTCATCGGACAAAATTTAACTTCCACATTTTTTTTTTTTTTTTATCACTTGTACGGGCCTTTAGTCTACTGGGCTACTGACATCGCATCCAAGATGACTGCTCTCAGCAGCAGTGTATATAAGGGAGGCTTTTACTAGTAAATTACATCCATAAAATGTTACATGCACACATAATCTTTGGGAAAATTTGTTTTGTTGTGGAATTGGAGATCTTTCTAAAGTCATAGACGCCAAACGGGCCTTTAAGGATGCTAAGGAATAATGCATTTGAAACCAACCAATATACTAAAATCTATGTTTTTCTTTATACAATAAATAATCAGATTAAATGTGATAAAAAGATTTACTACACAAAATAGGAAAAACAGAGACATTGTAAATAAACATCCATCCCTGTATCTCTTTCTCTAAATTACCACCATACTTTCTCAGATATCTAAAGCCTTTAAGAGGCTCATTTACATGAAGCTCCATGGTGGCGTGGGATCAGCATTCTCTCGATTGTCTTACTTCCTCAGAAGGGCAAGGGATGGTTAATCTCTAATAAGAAAATCGGGCGAACATTTTCGTACGAGAAACAATCAATTCTGACCTTCCGAATGAAAATTTTCAAAGGCACAAGCTGCAAAATTTCTTGTACATGAACAGAACTCCTTTTATGTTTTAATGTGTACTGTTTTCATACAAGAAAAATCAGATACAAAAGACTGCTGATGATCGAACACCATAAACAATATAATCTACGTACAATGTTCCTATGTCAAAACAAAAAATGCCTTTTATTGTACGGGATTTTCCATCCAATCAGTAGCACCCTTAGGTTCGACCAGCTGCAAACAATTGAGGAAAACCAGACGACCGCGTGTCCAATTTACTTATGGTGTGTACCCTATTTAAGAGGATTTTTTCCTTCCCACCACACTCAAAATGAAATGAGAGTTTTTTTGCTGCAGTTGGCCTTTAACCTCTTGGCGCCGACAGAATGCTGTATGCGGCCTCTGGGCGGGTGAGCCTCAACTCCAAGTGACCGCATATATGTGGCCCAGTGTAAACAACTTGCCATGTTGGGAGCGCGCCTCCTTGCACGCTTCTAGCACAGTAGGTGGTGGGGATCAGTAAGCATAGATATGGGTAGGCCCTGACAGCACAGCTCTCATTGACTCTTCGTTATAAAGCAGGGAAGACACCGACAACAAATTATTGTATCCGATTTATAAGATCAACTAGAAACGCCTCTTGTTTTGATGGATGGAAATGCTGAGTACTCTAGTTCAGTCCAGATTCAAGTATAAACCATATTAAAAATAATTAGGGCTAATGGATTTCAGCTCCTAATGCTTTTATAGACCAAGTTCAGAGACTGAGCGCAGGACCTGCCCTGTGAAACACAGTACAGTCACTTCCATAATACAGATGCGTAATTAAATTGGTGACTCCAAATATTTTCAAAGCCATTCTAATTATTGACCACTTTTACGCAGTAGTAGAACCTGCTCTGTGACACTTACTCAGCCCCAGGCTGCAATGAACCTTGTGTACTTCTTAATGCTAAATAGCATATTAACATATGCATCTTACAATCAGGTATGTGTGTGTATATAATATATATTACACCAATCAGACATAACATTATGACAACTGACAGGTTAACTGAATAACGTTGATTATCTTATTACAATGGCATCTGTAACTTGAGATATATTAGACAGAATGTAAACCTGTTGTTCCCTAAGTTGATGAGTTGAAAGCAGAAACAAATGGGAATCTGAGTTGATTTGTTGTGTAAGGGGCTGTGTGGGTGTTTTAAATTGTCATACAAATCTACAGTGGGGACGGAAAGTATTTAGACCCCTTTACATTTTTCACTCTTAAATGATTTTAGCAAATGGCTGCAATATAACTAAGTTAATTTTTTTTCCCCTAATTAATGTACACACAGCACCTCATATTGACAGAAAAACGAAGAATTGTTGACATTTTTGCAGCTTTATTAAAAAAGAAAAACTGAAATATCACATGGTCCTAAGTATTCAGACCCTTTGCTGTGACACTCATATATTTAACTCAGGTGCTGTCCATTTCTTCTGATCATCCTTGAGGCTGGGTTCACACTGAAGCGATGCGGGAACGCCGCAAAGCCGCGGCGTTTTCCCGCATCGCATGCCTCCCGCCGGCAGTTCACACTGCCCTATGCGGACTGCTGGGAGTGTCAGTGAAATGTTAATGACACCCCCAGATCAGTTTGCATATCGCAGTGCGATCTGCAAACTCGGACAGGAATCGGATCGCATGGTGTGAACACCCATGCGATCCGATTCTGCTGCGGACCAAAAAAAGGGTCCTGTGCGAGTTTGCGGCGGATGCGATGCGAATTCAGCCATACTATCTGTATGGCTGAACTCGCATCGCACAGAGATCGGATGTGATTTGCACTGCAGTGCGGTGCGAATCACATCCAGTTCTCGCTGCCGCAGCGGTGTGAACCCAGCCTGAGATGGTTCTACACCTTCATATGAGTCCAGCTGTGTTTGATTATACTGATTGGACTTGATTAGGAAAGCCACACACTTGTCTATATAAGACCTTACAGCTCACAGTGCATGTCAGAGCAAATGAGAAACGGGAGGTCAAAGGAACTGTGTGAAGAGCTCAGAGACAGAATTGTGGCAAGGCACAGATCTAGCCAAGGTTACAAAACAAATTCTGCTGCACTTAAGATTCCTAAGAGTACATTGGCCTCCATAATCCTTAAATGGAAGATGTTTGGGATGACCAGAACCCTTCCTAGAGCTGGCCGTCCATGGAAGAAAGTTGTAGAAAGTCAACCATCACTGCAGCCCTCCACCAGTCGGGACTTTATGGCAGAGTGGTCCGACGGAAGCCTCTCCTCAGTGCAAGGCACATGAAAGCCCACATGGAGTTTGCTAAAAAAAAAAAAAAAAAAAAACACCTGAAGGACTCCAAGATGGTGGACTCAGTCTGGCGCCCCTCTGTTTCCATTTCTCCAAGATGGTGATAAATAAGATTCTCTGGTCTGTTGAGACCAAGATAGAACTTTTTGGCCTTAATTCTAAGCAGTATGTGTGGAGAAAACCAGGCAATGCTCATCACCTGTCCAATACTGTCCCAACAGTGAAGCATGGTGGTGGCAGCATCATGCTGTGGGGGTGTTTTTCAGCTGCAGGGACAGGGCGACTGGTTGCAATCAAGGGAAAGATGAATGCTGCCAAGTAAAAGGATATCCTGGATGAAAACCTCCAGAGTGCTCAGGACCTCAGACTGCGCCAAAGGTTTACCTTCCATCAAGACAATGACCCTAAGCACACAGCTAAAATAACGAAGGTGTGGCTTCACAAAAACTCAGTGACTGTTCTTGAATGGCCCAGCCACAGCCCTGACTTAAACGCAATTGAGCATCTCTGGAGAGACCTAAAAATGGCTGTCCACCAACGTTTACCATCCAACCTGACAGAACTGGAGAGGATCTGTAAGGAGGAATGGCAGAGGATCCCCAAATCCAGTTGTGAAAAACATGTTTCATCTTTCCCAAAAAGACTCATGGCTGTATTAGATCAAAAGGGTCCTTCTAATAAATACTGAGCAAAAGGTCTGAGTACTTAGGACCATGTAATATTTCAGTTTTTCTTTTTTAATAAAGCTGCAAAAATGTCAACAATTCTGTGTTTTTCTGTCAATATGGGGTGCTGTGTGAACATTAATGAGGAAAAAAATGAACTTAAATTATTTTAGCAAATGGCTGCAATATAACAGAGTGAAAAATGTAAGTGGGTCTGAATACTTTCCGTCTACACTGTATATTTTAAATCAAATCTTTATTTTTTAGGCAATTACATGGTGTGGCAATCACGGGCTGTGTCACACCCCTCCAGCCTGTGTCTTAGAATAAGAGGGAGGCGAAGCCTACATTAATCTACATCTAATATCCCACCCCCATAGTGGGCATAGAGGGAGGGAGTGAGCTGTCATTTAGCACTGTGTATACGCCCACATGTGACTCACATGGGATGCTCAGATGTTATAGGGAGGAATTGTTTAGCATAGAAACTCACTGAAAACCCTGAGCATGTGCAGCTGCAAAATCCCTAGCTGAATTGGGGACTTGGACAGAAGGAGGAGATGGAGAACATGAAAAAATATTGTTTTTGCGAAATACAGAAAACAAATATCATAGTGACTATGAACTGCATGTAATACACCATTTATTATTAGGTTTTTTTTTTCATTTATTTTTTATATGTGGCTTTAGTGACAAACTTAACCACTTCTAGTCCAGGGCAATTCTGACATTCCTCTCCTACATGCAAAAAAACATCCTTTTTTTTTTTTTTGCTAGAAAACTCCCCCAAGTATCCCCCAAACATTAAATATAAGAGACCCTAGAGAGTAAAATGGTGGGCATTGCATATTTGTATGTGTCAGAATATTTGTGCAGCGGTTTTCCAAATGCAAATAAAAAAAAAAAAAAATACACTTTGAATTTTAACCACTTGCCGACCGCCTCACGCCGATGTACGTCGGCAGAATGGCACGGGCAGGCATAAGCACGTAGATGTACGTGATTTGCCTCCCGCGGGTCGGGGGCCCGATCGGGCCCCCGCCCGGTGCCTGCGGCGGTCGGTTTTCGTTCGGGAGCGATCCCGGACGAGGGGACGGCCATTCATTCATGGCCACCCCCTCGCGATCGCTCCCGACGAATGGAAATCCCCGGTGACATCACTTCCTCTCCTGTAATGTAAACACAGGAGAGGAAGTGATGTATTCTCTCCTCCGTGTCGGTATTTTTCGTTCCGACACGGAGGAGAGCGGATCAGTGAGTTGCACCAACACATCCCACACACAGTAGAACATGCCAGGCACACTCACACCCCCCCTTTACCCCCCGATCACCCCCCCAATTACCCCTGCCCCCCAGTCACAGTGACACCAATGTCATTTTTTTTTTTTTTTTTTTTTTTTTGCATTGGTGTCATTTGTGACTGTAATAACTGTTAGGGCAGTTAGGGTTAGCCCCCTTTAGTTCTAATGTACCCCCCTAACCCCCCCAATAAAGGTTTAACCCCGTGATCACCCCCCGTCGCCAGTGTCACTAAGGCTGGGTTCACATTGCAGCGGTTTATGAGAACGAATGTGATTCGCACCGCACTGCAGTGCAAATCACATCCGATCTCTGTGCGATTCGAGTTCAGCCATTCGCCGCACCCGCCGCACCCGCCACACCCGCCGCACCCGCCGCAAATTCGCACGGGACCCTTTTTTTGGCCCGCAGCAGAATCGGATCGCATGGGTGTTCACACCATGCGATCCGAGTTTGCAGATCGCACTGCGATATGCGAACTGATCTGGGGGTGTCAGTAACATTTCACTGACACTCCCAGCAGTTCGCATAGGGCAGTGTGAACTGCCGCCGGGAGGCATGCGATGCGGGAACCCGCCGCGGATTCGCGGCGTTTCCGCATCGCTCCAGTGTGAACCCAGCCTAATAAGCGATCATTTTTCTGATCGCCGTATTAGTGTCACAGGTGACGCTAGTTAGGCAGGTAGGTATTTAGGTTCGCCGCAGCTTTTTATAGCGCTAGGGACCCCCATATACTACCGCATAAAGCCCCCTGATTGCCCCCTAGTTAACCCTTTCACCAGTGATCACCATATAACTGTTACAGGTGACGCTGGTTGGTTAGTTATTTTTTTATAGTTTCAGGGCACCCGCCATTTATTACCTAATAAAGGTTTAACCCCCTGATCACCCGGCAGGTGTCATTTGTGACTAATAACTGTTAGGGCAGTTAGGGTTAGCCCCCTTTAGTTCTAAGGTACCCCCCTAACCCCCCCAATAAAGGTTTAACCCCGTGATCACCCCCCGTCGCCAGTGTCACTAAGGCTGGGTTCACATTGCAGCGGTTTATGAGAACGGATGTGATTCGCACCGCACTGCAGTGCAAATCACATCCGATCTCTGTGCGATTCGAGTTCAGCTATACAGATAGTATGGCTGAATTCGTGTCGCACCCGCCGCACCCGCCGCAAACTCGCACGGGACCCTTTTTTTGGTCCGCAGCAGAATCGGATCGCATGGGTGTTCACACCATGCGATCCAAGTTTGCAGATCGCACTGCGATATGCGAACTGATCTGGGGGTGTCATTAACATTTCACTGACACTCCCAGCAGTTCGCATAGGGCAGTGTGAACTGCCGCCGGGAGGCATGCGATGCGGGAACCCGCCGCGCATTCGTGGCGTTCCCGCATCGCTCCAGTGTGAACCCAGCCTAATAAGCGATCGTTTTTCTGATCGCTGTATTAGTGTCACAGGTGACGCTAGTTAGGCAGGTAGGTATTTAGGTTCGCCGCAGCTTTTTATAGCGCCAGGGACCCCCATATACTACCGCATAAAGCCCCCTGATTGCCCCCTAGTTAACCCTTTCACCAGTGATCACCATATAACTGTTACAGGTGACGCTGGTTGGTTAGTTATTTTTTTATAGTTTCAGGGCACCCGCCATTTATTACCTAGTCTCACTAGTGTACCCCTAAATTTAGGGGTGTCTACTTTCTAAAATGGGGTCATTTGGGGGGGGGGGTTTGTGCCATCTTGGCATTTTATGGCCTTCAAAACTGTAACGCCCTTAGAAAGCCTGAAGGCGGTGCTTGGTTTTTGGGGCCCCGTACGCGGCTAGGCTCCCAAAAAGTCCCACATATGTGGTATCCCCGTACTCAGGAGAAGCAGCAGAATTTATTTTGGGGTGTCATTTCACATATGCCCATGGCATGCGTGAGCAATATATCATTTAGTGACAACTTTGTGAAAAAAAAAAAAAGTTTGTAATTTTCCCGCAACTTGTGGCAAAATATAAAATATTCCATGGACTCAACATGCCTCTCAGCAAATAGCTTGGGGTGTCTACTTTCTAAAATGGGGTCATTTGTGGGGGTTTTGTGCCATCTTGGCATTTTATGGCCTTCAAAACTGTAATAGGTAGTGAGAAGTGAACTCAAAAAATTACGCCCTTAGAAAGCCTGAAGGCGGTGCTTGGTTTTCGGGGCCCCGTACGCGGCTAGGCTCCCAAAAAGTCCCACATATGTGGTATCCCCGTACTCAGGAGAAGCAGCAGAATTTATTTTGGGGTGTCATTTCACATATGCCCATGGCATGCATGAGCAATATATCATTTAGTGACAACTTTGTGAAAAAAAAAAAAAAAAAAAAAAAGTTTGTAATTTTCCCGCAACTTGTGGCAAAATATAAAATATTCCATGGACTCAACATGCCTCTCAGCAAATAGCTTGGGGTGTCTACTTTCTAAAATGGGGTCATTTGTGGGGGTTTTGTGCCATCTTGGCATTTTATGGCCTTCAAAACTGTAATAGGTAGTGAGGCGTGAAATCAAAAATTTACGCCCTTAGAAAGCCTGAAGGCGGTGCTTGGTTTTCGGGGCCCTGTACGCGGCTAGGCTCCCAAAAAGTCCCACATATGTGGTATCCCCGTACTCAGGAGAAGCAGCAGAATTTATTTTGGGGTGTCATTTCACATACGCCCATAGCATGTGTGAGCAATATATCATTTAGTGACAACTTTGTGTAAAAAAAAAAAAAAAAATTTTTTTTTTGTCATTATTCAATCGCTTGAGGCAAAAAAATAAAATATTCAATGGGCTCAACATGCCTCTTATCAATTTCCTTAGGGGGTCTACTTTCCAAAATGGGGTCATTTGGGGGGGTTTTGTACTGCCCTGTCATTTTAGCACCTCAAGAAATGAGATAGGCAGTCGTAAACTAAAAGCTGCGTAAATTCCAGAAAACGTACCTTAGTTTGTAGATGTGACAACTTTTGCGCAAACCAATAAATATACAATTATTGACTTTTTTTTTACCAAAGACATGTGGCTGAATACATTTTGTCCTAAATGTATGACTAAAATTGAGTTTATTGGATTTTTCTAATAACAAAAAGTAGAAAATATCATTTTTTTTCAAAATTTGCGGTCTTTTTACGTTTATATCGCAAAAAATAAAAATCGCAGAGGCAATCAAATACCATCAAAAGAAAGCTCTATTTGTGGGAAGAAAAGGACGCAAATTTTGTTTGGGTACAACATTGCATGACCGCGCAATTACCAGTTAAAGCAGCGCAGTGCCAAAGTGTAAAAAGACCTCTGGTCATTTACCAGCAAAATGGTCCGGTCTGAAAGTGGTTAATGCACAAACACAATATAATACCCAATTATTTGGTAAAATATAAAAGATGATGATATGTCAAGTAAACGGATCTCAAACATGTCATGCTTTAAAATTGCACCTTCCATGGAACAGAGCAAAATTACGTTACCTAAAAATCTCCATAGGCAATACTTTAAAAGCCTTTACAGGTTACCAGTTTAGAGTTACACAGGAGGTCTGATACCTCACAGCCAGGTAAGCAAAGAACCAAATGTGATGAAATGCTCATCGCGTCCGGTTTCTGACATCATGCAGTGAGAGGAACAACATCCATTCTTCTCACTGTGTGCCCAGAGCCAGATGCCACCGGTCGCATTCTTACTGTGCTCCCAGATCGCATGGCCTCGGACCCCCTCCACCACTCGTAACAGCTACGATTACTTTTACTACTTTGGGTGTCACCGGCCCTAAAAAATAAATAATATATCTAGAGCAGCCTTTCTCAACCTTTTCAACACAGAGGAACCCTTGAAATAGTTCTCCGATCTCGGGGAAACCCCTGCTAAAAATTAGAAGTCTACAACTCATGATACATTAGTGTGATGGTCACTGGGAAGAATTACCCCCTTACAGATGGCTAAAAAGATCAATGGTGTCAGTGGGAACTTATCTGAGAGACAGAAATTGCCCAATGCTGAAGGAACCCTGGAGTTCCACGGAACCCTGGTTGAGAATCACTGCTCTAGAGCATTGCTGCAGCTCGGACCTTTCCATCCGAGGATGTTTTTAAACAAGCAGCGCACAGGAAGTGGTTAAGGATCTGCTACTGTCAGCTTGGTGCCAGATACTGTGTACCCTCAGAGGTCCCCTTTATTACCCCTAGATGTTAACCCCTTCCCAGCCAGTGTCATTAGTACAGTGACAGTGTGTAATATTAGCACTGATCACTGTATAAATGTCTCTATTGATGTTAGTGTACCCCCCAGCCAGCATCCGCTAGTGTCAAATTGCCACCACACTATCACAGTCCCACTACAAGTTGCTGATCACCGCCATTATCAGCATAAAAAAATGAAATTAAAATTCCAGTATCTACACCAGACACTATAACTTTCATGCAAACCAAATTGCCTACTTACTGGGATATTATTTTTTCTAGCAAAGCCATGTAGCAGAATACATTGTTGTTTTTTTATGTATTTATTTTTAAACGTGTTGCATACGTTTTATAGCAGAACATTGAATATTTTTTAAAATTTTCGTTCTTTTTATTTATTTATTTTGTCACAAAAAATTAAACCCAGTGGTGATCAAATCCCACCAGAAGTCAAGTGGTTAATCTGATGTAAGGTCATTGCATTTTTCAGTTAGCAATCCCATTAGATTTATATTTTGATTTCTGGATTGCAGTAACAAAAGCATGATGAAATCCTCTTAGCTTGTTGCTCTAGTGTTTTTCTGTCCAGGACTAGAACACCTTTTCACAATGATTCAGCAACTAGAGCCTGTTTATTGTTTTCATGCATGGACAAGGAATGCAGATGGTTTCCCAAAAAGGTATTACAGCACAAATCTGAACCAATGTGATGTACACTAGCTGTGTCTATTCATTTCATCATGCAGCATTTATCTAAACATACCTTCTTCTTTTTTTTTTTTTTCACTAATTACACAACTAGAACATGTCCCAGAATTTTTTGTGTCCTTTTTAGCCATTTCCTGTAGCAAAATCAGCCTCTTATTACACCCTGTGACCGTACCAGGCTTGTAAAGCTCTTGCAGCTGTTCAGAGCTCAGTTGCTATTGATGTAGGCAGGTCTCCAGAACTACACCTCCCAAGAGCGGCCCCTGGGAGTCAAGGCAGCAGGATTGTTTTACAGTGAGAAAAACCAATGCATGCTTCTAGAGCAGGACGGAAAGGCGTAGGTGTTAGAATTTGGTAGTCTAGCAGGCAACAAAGCTGGCTGGGATTTCATTGCAGCAAAAGCACTATGTTGCAGGCTCAGACAGGAAGTTATTGGGACTAGATTTCTGGCAGATTAACAGGCATTTTCTGTAATTTGCAGCATTTTTACACAATAAAACGTGTTTGTGTGTGTGTGTGCTGCAGAGATTATTTTTTATTTTATTTTTTTTATCCATTTCACTCTGACATACACATTAAAGTGGTTGTAAACCCCTACCTATACCAAGTGACTAACCTCGGGTGATACACAGAGATGAAACAAATCCTCCTACATAAGTTGTACATGTTTATCTATTTTTAGCATTTTTTTTTTTCTGTGCATCTTTTTAAAACTTGGATATGAAAAGGATTTTTCAGCCTCACAAAGCAGGGGTTGGGGAGCTGCAGTTACACACTGCACAAGATTGCTGGGAGCTGATTGGGGGGAAGGGACAACTTCACACAGCACACATTGAGGTTCTCAATCATCAGCTGTGTGCTGGAGATCCCACCTATGTCACCTTTTTACCTCTTGGTGTCAGGAAAACTCATCAGAAGTGACTCATGCTGATAAGAGGAAATAGATAGAGATAAATTACATTTAGTGCTTTGGAAAGAGGCAAGCAAGCACTATAGGTAGAGCGAGCGGGCACTCCAAAATTAGGTGTACCGATGAGCTAATCCTCCACTGTGCAGCTATTTTATTTATAAAAAAAAAAGCTTCTTGGGGTCCCCGTGTTCAGTGGGTCGCAGTCCCAGGCAGTGTTAATTTCGTCACAAACGTTTTCGTCAAAGATTTCATCAGTGGCATTTTTACAGTGATGAAAATGAAACTAAGTCCCCTTTCACACTGGAGGCGTTTTTCATGCGCTTTAGCGCTAAAAATATCGCCTGGAAAAAAAGCCTCATCTGAAAACCAAATCATTACCAATGACTAAGCACACGTGAAACGCGTCTGCCCAGCATTCTGATTCTTGTAGTTTTGAGATATCCTAATAAAAAGGATTTTGATCTCCAGTGGTGTGCGGCCATTTCTTCTATTCACAGTATAGAGGCACGTGGCATAATCTTGTGCTAACCTAACCCATCATTTCTAGACTCCCACCCGAACTTCCTGGATGACCACAGTCTTTCAGGGCATTATGGAAATAGTGCTCCTGATAAGCTGACTAGTTTTTATTTTGTAAGAATTGTCAACCCAACCTGACTAAAGGCTGGTACACACTACAGGTTGAAAAAAAAAAAAACTGGCGGCTCTGAACCGCAGTACTAGCGATCCACTGAGCTGTTGTGATGGGTTGACTGTCAGCCGGATTTTATTGAACCAGTTGATGTCTCCTGACATTTGGCCCATATGTACTAGGCATAAGACAGTCCAGTTTTTGGATGATTGGCCAAGCATGTGTACAGCTAAATCTGTTCAGATCTGTAAGTTTGGCACAATAACTGAACTAATGGATTGTGCACAAGACCCGAAGCATAGTTGGATGAGGACTGTACAGAGTCATAAGCTGTAAGCGTAGGTCAGTCAGTCAAGAGTTTTCTGTAATCATTTGTGTCCTGATAATCAACACATTGAGGCAAATCAAACTCTGGGGGCCTAATCTGGAGCAGCTGTGTATGGCAACCAATCGACTTCCATCTTTTTGATATATAGATAGAAGCTGATTGGTTGCCATCAGAGCTCCTCTAGAGTCTGTCTACTCCAGTTTTGATAAATTCCCCTCATTTTATCTAAAATTGCATATTATACTAAATGTCCTTGTTTGGACTTCTGAGCAGATCTCTAGGATTCTATTTGCTCTCTGACCTATTTATGTCCGTTTTTTATTTTTTTTATTTTTTTTAGTCAGAGGAAGAAGATGAAGATGTAGAAAAAGAAGAGGAAGCTCTAAAGAAAAGTGCAGACTGGGTATCTGACTGGTCAAGTAGACCTGAAAATATTCCTCCCAAGTAAGTTGTGTTTTTTTTGACAGTTCTCAGACTCCTGGGATGTATGACATAATTTTCCTAGGCACAAATCCAAGAAGTGACTGAAGAAATATGAAAAAAGGTTTAAAACTGAAAATGTGATCTACTTTCCTATCCATTTGCTAATGCTAAAATCATGAGGATTAAATGATCCACAATGTTGATTGAGAGAGTGAAGTTCCACTTTAAAAAAAGTATATGGGTAAATGAATGTGTGATTCAGTTTTAGCTAAATCTAACATTAACGTGGAGGTTAAAATGAACATGTGCTCTAGAATTTGTGAGCTGAGCTGCTGAGAGTGCTGTCGTAAAGCTGAATTGGGCCTTTTCTTTAAAAAAGGTCTTCCAGTAGATAAAGGTCTCCTCCACATGAGCCATGTTTGCCCACAAGTAGATGCCACAGGTCTTCTGTGTATCACCTTGTAGGTAGTCCCATTCATGTCAAATGGAATGTTGTGGCTGCACAGACACAGGCGCTGCCCCCAATATGACAGTCGTGCGGGTACACTGCCCCAAACGCACACTGCCCAGATGGGTGTCAAATTGAGGACCAGCCTGTGTCTGTGCATCCTGACAAGGATTGCCTACAGGGGGATGCAGGGAACACTCGTGCATCCCTGTGTGGGTAAGCACTACCCTCGCACAGGGCATGCTATAGTACACCCCTGTGAACAAGGCCTTATGCCATATTGTACTAGTATGCTCAGCATATTAGCACATTATGGTAGACTTGCCTTCTTACTCTCGGCTATCACAGGTGCTTCCTCTTCTCTGAGTCTTTCTTCTAGGTTACTCTTGCGCATGAGAGTCAAATCCTCATGGCTCAGAGCGGTTCTGTAAATGCATGCTCAGTATACCTTAATGCTGACAGGCAAGTGGAAGGAGTTAAAGGGTAAGTTCAGCTTTTACAAAAAAAATCTGTAAGGTGAACTTACACAAGAAAGCCCCCAGTCCTGCTGACCTGGATCTCGCTGATCTCCCATTCTGAGCCCCGGTATAGCCATGTCAGGGGTCCGGGTCTTGGAATTCCCCACAGCAGAATCTCCAAAACATACCCTGTCAGGAGGGACATTTCAGAGCATTCTAATTGGTCAGAGCCAACCAATCAGAACCCGCGTAGCCCGTCCTGTCAGTGGGGAAGATGTGTGAATGCCGAGAAGGATTTCTTAGCCCTGGTCCTGTGGCACGGCCATAGCTCCAAGTCAGGGGGGGGGGGGGTTGAGGAGGGGTCCTGTGTAAGTTCAATTTACAGATTTTTCTGTAAAGGTGAACTTACACTTTAAAAAACTCCATTCAGCATTTTTTAATTCCACTTTTTAATTACTTGAGTACTTCTGCTGTGATCTTTGCTCTTTCTTGATGCACAGTGTCTGTGTCTACAGAGGTCAGTGAGGGCTGTAAATCTCAATTCCTTTAATGTCCCTCATCTGGGCCAGAGATTCAGTTGAAAAAATATCAGGGCATGAGCCTGGACAGAAAGGTTTTGACTAGCAATTCTGCACTTTAGTCAGCGATATCTCGCTGGATAAGGACGGGGGGGGGGGGGGGGGCAGTGATATAGATGTGGAGTTACACTTTTAGAACTCTCCCACACCTGTATACTAGAGCTATTTTTACATTTCAACTTTGGGCCCATTAATAAGGCAAAAACTTTGTCAATGCTGAAGTATTACATATATATCATTTTTGGCACTAGCAGCAAATTTGAAAAAATAAATAAAATAAGTTGACCCTTGTTTTATTTTTTTTTATTTTTTTAACCACTTTCAATACAGGGCACTTTCACCCCCTTCCTGCCCAGGCCAATTTTCACCTTTCAGCATTTTGTATGACAATTGCGCGGTCATGCGACGCAATACCCGTAAAACTTTTATCATTTTTTTCCCTACAAATAGTTTTCATTTGGTGGTATTTAACCGCCACTGGGTTTTTTATTTGTTGTTAAACAATTAAAAAAAGACAGACGATTTTGAAAAAAAACGTTTTTTTTTCTTTTTTGTTTTGGTTATAAAATTTTGGAAATATGTTTTCTACTTCACTGACGGCACTGATGAGGTGGCACTGGTTAGGAGACACTAATATGCAGTGCTGTTAGACGGCAACGACGAGCACTGATATCCCTGGTGGGCAGTAGTTGGCATCAGGGCCGGACTGGGAATAAAAACCAGCCCTGGAAACAATTTCATACCAGCCCCACAGCATTATTATTCCAGCCCAACAGCATAACGTCATTATTTCCTTGTTCATGAAAACAAAAACCATACATTTTACAGCACATTTGATAAAGAGTGTATTATATATAGATATTAAATCCCACAGGGCTTTTATAATATATATATATATATATATATATATATATATATATATATATATATATATATATATATATATATATATATATATATATAATATATTTATGCAAATTCCAGTTAAAAGTGGTAAGTGGTCAATCATCCTGGGGGGACCCCAAGAACTCAGAACGTGGGGGGAGACCACCTTCCACAGAAAGAATACACTAAGGTAAGGGGGAAACCCTTTATATCAGTGCCCCCTTACATTATCGTATTCACCCCCCCTCAGACTGGCCTGGCGGTGCTGTCAGTCGGCTCCAGCTTGGTGGCTATGGTTTTATCCTATAGTCTCCCCTCCACAGACCACACAAGTCTGACTTCTCCCATGACCCCCATCCTGGCAGCACTCCTACTCTTGACTCCTCTCCAGAATCCCTCAGAGACTGCAGACATGATACAGGAGATGGTCAGAGACTGCAGACTTGATGCAAGAGCTCAATGCAGCCTCGCCAGTGCCCATCAATGCAGCCTCATTTTGCCCACCAAATGCAGATTTACTCTGCCCTTGAATGTAGTCTCACTGTGCCCACAAATGCGGCCTCGCTGTGCCCACCATTGCAGACTCGCTGTGCCCACCATTGCAGACTCGCTGTGCCCACCAATGAAGCCTCACTGTGCCCATCAAATGCAGCTTTACTGTGCCATGAATGCAGTCTCACTGTGCCCATGTCCCAGTCTGCAGTCCCTGTCTGTGGGAAGGTGTGTTGTTGATGCTCGGTACGGTACCTTGCATGCCAGCAGGATATCCATGATGGCCAGCAGCAGGCAGGGTCTGTTCTTGTTTTGGATGGGGACGGTGCTCCTTCCAGAGGATCTGTTTGCTGTGAGATGGAGTGGTCCCTGGCCACCTGCACCTTCAGCCGTCCTCATTTTCCGGCCCCAGTCAGCCTGTCCTCTGGTCCTGGGGAAGTGGAGAGCACTGGGTGGGAGCTGGAGAGAAGGGGGAGTAGAGAGTACTGGCGGGGTTGGAGAACACATGGGTGGGGAGCTCTGGGGGGAACTTGCGAGCACTGGGGGGGGGGGGCAAAAAGATCATAGAGAGCACGGTAGGCTGAGAGCACTGGGGGGGGGCTAAAAGTGTGGGGTGGCGAAGAACACTGGGGGGGGGGGCAGAAAAACAGGGTTGGAGAGTACTGGGGGGGGGGGGGGTAAAAAGAGCGGGGGGGAGCGGAGAGCAATGGGGGGGGGAGCTTGAGAGCCCCAGTGGGGGCAAGAAAGAACAGGGGTGGAAAGAATGGGGGACTGGAGAGCACTATGGGGGGTGGAGAACACTGGCAGTGTTGGAGAGCACATGGGTGGGGGCAAAATGCAGGGGGGAGTTGAGAGTAAAGGGGTGGGGAGTGGAGAGTGCTGGGGGGAGCCAAAAAGAACAGGGGTGGAGAGCACGGGGGGGGGGGGGGGCAGGAGAGCGATGGGTGGGGCTTGAGAGCACCAGGGGGCCAGAAAGAACATAACAGGTGTGGGGAGAATGGGGGCCTGGAGAGCACTGGGGTGGGGGCTGGAGAGTAATGGGGAGAGCTGGAGAGCACTGGGAGTGAGAGAGAACACGGGGGAGAGCACTGGGGGGGGGGGGTGGAGAGCACTGGGGGGAGAGAGCACTAGGGGGGAGGGTGGCAGAGCACGGGGGGGAAGAGCACTGAGAGGAGAGCAGGGGTGGCAGGAGAGTGTGGTGGGGGAGCAGAGCACGGGGGGGCAGGGAGCACAAGGTGAACTGGGGGGCAGTAAAATAAGTTGGATAGGAGGATCGAGGGGGTGGGGGCTGCATATAGAGGAAATGATCTTTCTATATTCCTCCATGCAGCCGCTGAATGCTTGATTCTCTTCCTCTCCCTCCTGCAAAAATTCAGCGGCTGCATGGAGGAATATAGAAAGATCATTTCCTCTATATGCAGCCCCCCTCGATCCTCCTATCCAGGCACACAGAGTGGGCTGTACAGGCGGCATCTCCTCCTATGGATAACAGGGCGGGCTGGCTGTGTGTTCGGCCGCCGCGATGTAATACAGTCCTGCCCCCCCCAGATCTGCTCGTGTGATGGGTGTTGATTCTATCTACTATCACACGAGTAGGTCTGGGGGGGCAGAACTGTGTTACATCACGGCGGCCGAACACACAGCCAGCCCGCACTGTGTTATCCATATAGGAGGAGAGTGGGGAGCAATGCAGCCGCAAACAAAAGCGGCCCCAGGGCAGGCGGCCTACCGGGAAATCTCCCGGTAGGCCAGTCCGGCCCTGGTTGGCATCCTTGATGGGTCTGCACTGATAATCTATGCGCTGATTATCAGCACAGACCCCCCCTGTCAGAAGAGCTGCAGATCGGCTCTCCTCGACCCGCACCCTGTCAGCGCGAATAGAGGAAAAGCAGATAAATGGCCTGTCCTGGTTATGATGTGACCTAGTAAAGAGCCTACGTCAAAGGCTCTTTACCGAGATTGGAGATGCGGTGTGTCAGAGCGACACACTGCACTACCAATCGCTGTACTGTACGCCCTCGGGGTGAGCGCAAGCGACTTATCTTGCTAGACATCATATGAAGCCCAGTCAGGATAACTGATCCCCCGCCCCGCCGTCATTCTGCTATAAGCCGGGTGGGATGTGGTTAAACAATACATTTTTCTTTTATATAAAACGTGCACACATTAGTCTGCCTTTTAACCCCTTAATAATGGCACTATAGTTATGCATGAAGTTTGTGTAACAATGTGTTTTTTTTTTTTTTTTTTTTTTTTTTTTCTTTCTCCTATTTCTCTATTAGGGAATTTAATTTCCGCCACCCCAAGCGCTCAGTGTCTTTGAGCATGAGAAAGACTGGCGCCATGAAGAAAGGGGGCATTTTCTCTGCAGAGTTCCTGAAAGTGTTTATACCTTCTTTATTCATCTCTCATATTCTGGCTCTGGGCCTGGGGTAAGTCCGAGAGACTAAATTGTGTTCTAAATATCTGTGTCATAGAGCTTTAGGCTTACAGCAATAGGCAAATGCAGCTTTGATTTGACATCAGTGTAAAGCATTTTCTGAGATCATTCTTTACAGGTGCACTTGACCTCCTTCTTACCTACTTCAAGCTGCTTTTGTATTTTCTTATAGTCTTAGATGGATAGAGAAGTAGTACTGAGGTGAACAAAAGTCTGCCAATATTGGCCATAGCTTGTCAATAATGAATGAATAGTGTTAAGATTATTACTATATTTGTATAAGAAACACTGATTCGTAATGTGTTACCATTCATACTGCAGTGTAAATGTTGTTTAACCACCTCCTCCCGGCCTATAATAATATGGCCAGACAGGATCACAATTTTCCTAAGAGCATGTCATATGAGGTCTTTCCATTGTTGCACACCCTGCACACACTAGGGGCCGCACAGCGACGTAATCTGTGGTGAGCACAGCACAAGACAGATCATTGTACTGGGTCGGTGTGTTGTTTTCAGTGAAGTTTATATTGGCTAGCAGTTTAAACCTCCTACTGATTCATGCATACATAATTTCTACCCTATGTTCATCCCTGTTGGGTGATGAGAAAATAAGTGATCATAAAGAATGATAAACAGTTTAACCATTTTCAGACCGGACCATTTTGCTGGTCAAAGACCAGACCACTTTTTGCGATTCGGGGCACTGCGTCGCTTTAACTGACAATTGCGCGGTCGTGTGACGTGGCTCCCAAACAAAATTGACGTCCTTTTTTTTCCCACAAATAGAGCTTCTTTTGGTGGTATTTGTCACCCCTGCGGATTTTATTTTTTGCGTATAAACAAAAATAGAGCGACAATTTTGAAAATAACGCATTATTTTTTACTTTTTGTTATAATATCCCCCAAAAATATATAAAAAACATTTTTTTCCCTCAGTTTAGGCCGATACGTATTCTTCTACATATTTTTGGTAAAAAAAATCGCAATAAGCGTTTATTGATTGGTTTGCGCAAAAGTTATAGCGTTTACAAAATAGGGATAGTTTTATAGCATTTTTATTAATAATTTTTTATTATTTTTTTTTTTTTACTAGTAATGCGGCGTTCAGCGTTTTTTTTTTTTTTTTTTTTTTTTTTTTATTGTGACTGCGACATTGTGGGGGACCCATCGGACATTTTTGGGACCATTGTCATTTATACAGTAATCACTGCTATATAAATGCAGTGATTCCTGTGTAAATGACACTGGCAGTGAAAGGGTTAACCAGTGGGTGGCAGTGTAGGGGTCAAGTGTTCCTAGGGGTGTGGTTACTAACTGTGGGGGGGTTGGGCTTTCATTTAGTGAACACTGATCTCTGTTCCAATCACATGGAGCAGAGATCAGCGTCACTAGTTGCTAAGCAGAATGGGCAAATGCTGTTTTACAACGGCATTTCTCCGTTCAGCCACCCCGTGAAACGATCGTGGGTATGCCCGCGGCGATCGAGTCCGCGGTACCCGCGACCAGACTCACGGGGGGCCCGACCGGCATGCAATCTTGCCGCCGGCGGCGCGCTCCCGATGGCAGGGCGGCATTGAAGATTGATGTACATGTACACCAATATGCCTGCCCGTGCCATTCGTCGACGTACATCGTCGTGCGCTGGTCGGGAAGTGGGTTAAGCTTAAATTTAAAATTGTACAATAAAGATGTTAGGTCTTATGTACTAGCTTACCCTTTCGTTCATTTAGTTTTAGTAGTAACATTTGTAGAAGTGCACAGTTGGGGGTTCTCACTTTGTGCAACCTTTGCCATTATTCTCTGAGTTGGTGGCGTATTATTACCTTTTTAGCTTTGTTCATAAAATTTGAAAAAATGTATGCTCTTTTTGCTCTAAATAGCCAATCAGAAGAATATTCTTATACCAATACTGTTGGGAAAAGAATGGTGGAATTCAGTACTTCCTATGTGCAAAAGGCTGTAGTATAATTTGCTGCTATATTGAAACCATCACTTAGAGCTACTGATAGTAATGTGATCATTGACTGTCATTGATCACGGACATTCATGTAATTCATTGGTAAATCAATTTCTTAACATGTATTTAAAAACCAAAAATCTAATATATTGCAGCTTACCATTCCTTTAAGTGGATAGTTTCCTTTATTTATTTTATTCCCTTTTGCTTTCATTCAATGATCCTGCCAGTAACACACTTGCTGTCCTAGTATGATAGACACTGCTAATGGTACTGAATCTATGGGACAGCATTGTCACCCTAGGACAGGAATTGTGTAAAAGACTACATAACACCTCCTCCTCCCCTCATATCTATAACATGGCAGTTCAGAGGTGAACTTGGCAGTAACTATAGACCTGTTCATTTAACGTCTACAGTTGAGAAGATACTGGATAGTTTAGTAAAAGACCACATAGATGGGTTCTTGCTAGAAATAGACATTAAGCAACAGGCAGCATGGATTCATGAAAGACAGAAGTTGTCAGACAAATCTGATTTCTTTTTATGAAGAGGTAAGTAAAACCTTAGATAAGAGAGGTGGATGTGGACGTGGTATACTTAGATTTTGCAAATGCACTTGGCACAGTTCCCCACACATATCGTGTAAGTTAAAGATTGTAATTGGTTAGAAAACTGGCTAAAAGACCAAATTCAGAGTAGTAGTTAAAGTGGTTGTAAACCCTTACAAACCACTTTGACCTACAGGTAAGCCTAGATTAAGGCTTACCTGTAGGTCCAAGAAATATCTCCTAAACCTATACGGTTTAGGAGATATTTACAAAAAGACAGCCACCGCTGTCTTACGGCGCATGTGCCGTAGACAGCGGAGCGCAGGCGCACTGGGCAGGCCGCAGATCGCAGCGGTATGCCCCGAGTGTCGGCTCCCGTGCGCATTTGCGGAAGTGACGCCATCGCTGCTCCGGCGAATCACAGTGCAGGAGCAGCGAGACCCAGAAGTCACTCTGGGATCCATGGCAGCGGCGGACATAAAGACAGAGGACCGCTTCAGGGGCTTCATTCTCAGGTAAGTTATTCATAATGAGCTAGTATGCTATGCATACTAGCTCATTATGCCTTTGCCGTGCAGGTTGCTTTTTTTTTCCCCATGGGTTTACAACCAATTTTATGATTCTTACTCTGACTGGCCTAAGGTTATCAGTGGTGTGCCCACAAGGTTCAGTGTTAGGACCCTTTCAGTCTTTGCCGATGACACCGAGTTATGCAGTGGAATAACGTCCTTACAGAATTTCTCCAACTTTTGCCGACCTCAATGCACTGTTTAATAGGGCAACTATGTTGCAAATGATGTTTAAAGTGGTGCTAAAGGCAGTTTTTTTTATTTTATTTTTTATTTTAATGCATTCTAAGCATTAAATAAAAAATCTTCTGTATGCAGCTGCCCCAATAATACTTGCCTGAGCCCCATATCAATCCAGCGATGTTGCAAGAGGGCCACGAAGTCCGAAGACTCCCCCTCTTCATTGGCTGAGACAGCAGCAGGCACCATTGGCTCCTGCTGATGTCAATCAAAGTCAGTAAGCCAATGAGAAGAGGGGGTGTGGCTGAGACCTGTCTCCATGTCTGAATGGACGCACGCAACAGCGGTTCGCCTTGGGTGCCCCCATAGCAAGCTGTTTGCTGTGGGGGCAGGAGGGAGGGGCCAGGAGTGCCAGCAAGGGACCTGAGGAGGATCCTGTGAGCCGTCATAGCTATACATCGGCTCCTTTTAATCAGGATAGCAGGCACGCAGCCGCTGCTCGGGAGTGCCGATGCTCATGACCGGCTGTCTCGATGACCGCCGGCATGAGAGACAGAACAGGGAAGTTTGTGTGTAAACACTCAAATCCCTGTTTTGTTCTGCGAAGAGATGCAGATAGTGAGTTCCTAATAGCTAGGAACCACGGTCATCTGTCATCTCCTATAGCCAGTCCCCTCCCCCTACAGTTAGAACACACAGTCAGGGAACACAGTTAACCCCTTGATCTCCCCTTAGTCTTAACACCTTCCCTGCCAGAGACATTTATACAGTAATCAGTGCATTTTTATAGCACTGTTTGCTGTATAATTGTCAATCGTCACCAAAAATGTGTGAAATGTGTCTGCCATAATGTAGCAGTCATGATAAAAATCGCAGATTGCCGTCATTACTAGTAAAGAAATAATAATAAAAATGCCATGAATCTATCCCCTATTTTGTAGACGCTCTAACTTTTGCACAATCCAATCAATATACGCTTATTGCGTTTTTTTTTTATTACCAAAAATATGTAGAAGGATACATATTGGACTAAACTGAGAGAAAAAAATTTCCCTTTTTTTTTTTTCTAAAAAAAAAAAAATGGGGATATTTATTATAGCAAAAAGTACAAAATGGTGTGTGTGTGTGTGTGTGTGTGTGTGTTTTTTTTTTTTTAATTGTCGCTCTTTTTTTGTTTATGGCGCAAAAAATAAAAACCGCAGAGATAAAATACCACCAAAAGAAAGTTCAGTTTGTGGGAAAAAAGGGCGTCAATTTTGTTTGGGTACAGCGTTGCATGACCGTGCAATTGTCAGTTAAAGCGATGCAGTGCTGTATCGCAAAAAGTGCTCTGGTCATTGAGCAGCCAAATCTTCCGGGGCTGAAGTGGTTAATATCACTTTAATGTTGATAAATGTAAAGTGATGTACTTGGGGGCTAAGAATATGCATGCATCATACATACTAGGGGGAGTACAACTGGGAGAATCCATGGTGGAGAAGGATCTAGGTGTTCTGGTAGATAATCTTAATAATGGCATTGCATGCCAAGCTGTGGTTTCCAAAGCAAGCAAAATTATTTCTTGTATTGTGAGGTATGGACTCCAGAGAGAGAGATAATTTTGCCCCTGTACAAATCCATTAGTAAGACCTCATCTGGAATATGCAGTTCAGTTTTGGGCACCAGTCCACAAAAAGGATATCGGAACTGGAGAAAGTGCAGAGAAGGGCAACCAAACTGATCAGAGGCATGGAGGAGCTCATCTATGATGACAGATAGGAGGAACTGAATTTATTCTCTCTTGAGAAGAGATGGGGGGGGGGGGGGGGGGATGATATGATCAACATGTACATAAGGCAGGGCTCGACAAAACCCGGGCGCCCGGTCGCATTTGCGACTAGAATTCCAGACCTGGCGCCTGGGGCAGCACAGCTGGGGGTATGCTGTCTCCGCGGCCCCCCCCCCCGGCGCGATCGCGTCGGGCCGCGCCGCCGCCGGCCGGTAATTTAGCCCCCGGCTTTGAGGCCTTCTACGATCCTATGGTTCCTTCTGTAATCTGGTGCCCTCTTGTGGTGGCCGTTGGAATTACAACCAGCAATGCTAATGGATGCAATGCTAATTTTCCCTGCCTGCCAGCCTATCTTCCTTCCCTTTACTCAGAACCCCTAAAAATTATATATATATTTTATTCTAACACCCTAGAGAATAAAATGGTGGTCGTTGCAATACTGTCTGTCACACCGTATTTGCACAGCGGACTTACAAGCGCACTTTTTTGGGGAAAATGTATTTAATAAAAAAAAAAAATAAGACAACAGTAAAGTTAGCCCAATTTTTTTTAATATTGTGAAAGATAATGTTGCGTAGAGTAAATCGATACCAAACATGTCATGCTTCAAAATTGTGCCCGCTCATCGAATGGCGACAAACTTTTACCCTTTAAAATCTCCATAGGCGACATTTAAAAAATTCTACAGGTTGCACTTTTTAAGTTACAGAGGAGGTCTCTTTTTTTATTTTTTTATTTTTTTTTTTAACTTTTATTTTTATTTTTTTCACTGTTCTTTAAAAAAAAAAAAATGTGTCACTTTTGTTCCTATTACAAGGAATGTAAAAATCCCTTGTAATAGAAAAAAGCATGACAGGTCCTCTTGTATATGAGATCTGGGGGTCAGAGAGACCTCACATCTCAATTTACACTAAAATGCAATTTAAAAAAAAAATTGTCATTTGAAAAAAATAAATAAAATGTCCCTCTAAGAGCTATGGGGGGCAATGACTTGGAGACAGGTGGGGGGCTGGGGGCGCTATCTTCCCCTCACTTGTCTCCATGTCAGGCCAGGGACAGGTCCAGATCGCCGTCACGGACCCGGCTCCTAACTTTTTTAGCTGGCTCCTAGATTCCAAGCAAATTTGTCAACCCCTGACATAAGGGGTCCATATAGTGAACTTGGTTTTGAGTTCTTCACCTTAAGGTCATCACAGAGGACAAGGGGGCACTCTTAATACAGAAATAATGTATAAATGTATAATGAATAATAATATATAATGCGTGTATGTTTGTGTGTGTTTGTTTTTTCTATGTTAGTTGAACTGGATGGACTTGTGTCTCTAACCAGATTAACTATATAACTATGGTTTACACTTTAAATACTTTATCAGACTGATTTGTATATTTTATTTTTGGATTATCATAATGAAATAAAGTTTTTTTTTTTTTTAGTTTTAATAGGTCTTCAAAGTCTCTTGTGATTTGAGAGATTGAGATTTAGAGATTGAGTACATTCTTGCTTCAGTTAGGGCCAGTTCACACCAGTGCATTGTTATGCCGTGTACACATGGTCAAATATTCGGAAAATATTCGTTGGGAGCATTTTGTCGGAAATTCTGACCGTGTGTAGGCTCCATCGGACATTTTCCATCAGAGTTTCCAACACACAAAATTTGTGATCTGGATCTCAAATTTTCAGACAACAATATCCGTTGTGGGAATTTCCCACATCGTGTGTACACATTTCCAACTCACAAAGTTCTATGCATGCTTGGAATCAAGCAGAAGTGCCGCACTGGCTATTGAACTTTTCTTGGCTCGTCGTCCGAACGGTTTTCCCAATTGTAGTCTGTCGGAAATTAGTCTGTCGGAAATTAGTCTGTCGGATAGATGTGAAAAATTTTCTTTCTAGGTCAGTCGGATTTATTATTTATGAAAAACGATCAGAATAGCCCACACACGATCAGATTGTCCGTCGAATAAATCCCTTCGGACCTAGTCTGCCGGAAAGTCCGGACGTGTGTACGTGGCATTGGTGTTTTAAAGCATTGTCTTAAAATGTAAAACCACACACGTGCTTTTTGCATACGTTTTCATCCCTGGTCATCTGGAGGAAAAACTGAAATGTGGCTCTAAAAAGGTGTGGTGCATATTTAGTGCTTTTCCATTGACTGAAATACGCACCAAAAATCCAGATTATTTAAAACGTACCACAGAGATGTAAACAGATAGAACTTAACCACTAGAGATCCGCGCTATAGCCGAATGACGGCTACAGCGCGGACCTGCTTTGCCGGGACTACGTCTATTGACGTCGTCCATTGCATGAGTGGCCTGCGCGCCCCCTGTGATCGGCGAGTCTGAGACTCGCCTGATCACGGATCTGAGCAAGGGGTCGATCCCGACCCCTTACCATGTGATCATTTGTCAGCCAATGACATCTAATCATGTGACAAAACAGAGCCGGTAATCTGCTATTTTTCCTCCTCGCGCTGACAGCGCGAGGAGAGAAAAAAAGAGCCGATCACCGGCCGCTGTGATCGGGACATTAGTCCCGATCACGGCCAACTTATCAGTGCCCCCCTGCCAGTACCAGCCAGTTATTAATAAAAGTGCCACCCAGCAGTGCCACCCATCAGTGCCCCTAGTGCCATACATCAGTGCCACCTATCAGTACCCATAATCTGCCTCAACAACAGTGCTGCACCTCAGTGCCACCTATCAGTGCCCATCAGTCCCATCTATCAGTGGTACCTATCAGTGCCTCTTAGTGCCACATATCAGTGCCAACTTATCTGTGCCGCCTTATCTGTGCCCATCAGTGCCGCCTTATCTGTGCCCATCAGTACTGCCTTATCTGTGCCTATTAGTGTCGCCTTAACCACTTGCCGACCACCGCACGACGTTGTACGTCCTATTTTTGAAGAGGGATATCTCGGTAACGGCAGCAGCTGCTGCCACAACCGAGATATCCATCTCTTCAGGCGGCGGTCGGCTGTACGATAATGGTGGTCTCTGCGGCGGATTCGCTGCGAGATCACCCCTATCGGCGGCGGGAGAGGTGCCACCCCCCCTCCCGCCGCCCTCCCGCACCTTCCGCCGCTTACCGGAGCTGTCGGTAGCGGCTGAGGCCATCGGGTCCTTTCATCTGCTGGGCATAGAGACAAGTGAGGCTAAGATGGCCCCCACTCGTCTCTATACCATAGGAGGGCGGAAGCCGCCCATACCTCTTAAAGGTATCTTTTTTTTAAATGTCAGATTTTCTTTTTTTTTTTTTTTTGCATTTTAGCCCAAATATGAGATCTGAGGACTTTTTGACCCCAGATCTCATATTTAAGAGGACCTGTCATGCTTTTTTCTATTACAAGGGATGTTTACATTCCTTGTAATAGGAATAAAAGTGATCCATTTTTTTTTTTTTTTAAAACAGTGTAAAAATAAATAAAATCAATTAAAATAAATAAGAAAAAAATAATTTTTTTTAAAAAACACCCCGTCGCGACGAGCTTGCGCACAGAAGCGAGCGCATACGTGAGTAGCGCCCGCCTATGAAAACGGTGGTCAAACCACACATGTGAGGTATCGCCGCGATTGGTAGAGCGAGAGCAATAATTCTAGCCCTAGACCTCCTCTGTAACGCAAAAAATGCAACCTGTAGAATTTTTTAAATGTCGCTTATGGAGATTTTTGAGGCTAAAAGTTTGACGCCATTCCACGAGCGGGCGCAATTTTGAAGCGTGACATGTTGGGTATCAATTTACTCGGCGTACCATTATCTTTCACAATATAAAAAAAAATGGGCTAATTTTACTGTTGTCTTATTTTTTTTATTCAAAAAAGTGAATTTTTTCCAAAAAAAGTGCGCTTGTAAGACCGCTGCGCAAATACGGTGTGAAAAAAAGTATTTCAATGACCGCCATTTTATTCTCTAAGGTGTTAGAAAAAAAACAATATAAAATGTTTGGGGGGTTCTAAGTAATTTTCTAGCAAAAAAAACTGTTTTAAACATGTAAACACCAAGTCTGAAAAAGAGGCCTGGTCCTTAAGTGGTTAACTGTGCCTATCAGTGCCCACCAGTGCCACCTATCAGTGCCCACCAGTGCCGCCTCATCAGTGCATTTCAAGGAGAAAAATGACCTGTTTGCAAAATTTTATAACAAACTATTAAACATGATTTTTTTATTTTATTTTTATTTTGCATCTTTTTTTGTTTGTTTAGCAAAAAATAAAACTCCCAGCTGTAATTAAATACCACCAAAAAGCTCTATTTGTGGGAAAAAAATGATAAAAATTTCATTTGGGTACAGTGTTGTATTGCCGCGCAATTGTCATTTAAAGTGCATCAGCGCTGAAAATTGGTCTAGGCAGGAGGGGGGTTTAAGTGCCCAGTAAGCAAGTGGTTAAAGGTGCTTTTTAGTACGGCAAACACACACCAGTTATGAAACAAGCCATTGGTATTAAATGCTGATGTGTTTTTTAAGTTATTCTTATTGTGTAACTAATTTTATGTTTTATATATTTTTAGTATATACATTGGAAAGAGGCTGACCCTCCCATCTGCCAGTTCCTATTGATGGAGCATGATGTGGAATTGAACCTGTGACCCTGTGAAGATGTGTTCCTGTCACATTTGTGCATTCGAACTTTGCACCATGTTAAGCATGACTCAAAGCACCCTCTTCCTTTCACCCATCTTTCAAACCGGGGGGGAAACTTTTTTTTTTTTTTTTTTTTTTTTTTTTTTTTTTAGCCATCTTGTAGGTTCAGAGCACCAGTCCATAATGTGAAGATCCCAACAGAGAATAACTTGTTTCCTGATACTTCTCTGCAGAGCCAAAAACACAGCTTTCCCTGGGGAGAAAAAAAAATGGTTCTGATTCAGGCCAGCAAAGATTTTTTCTGTCCATACCTGGATGAATACAACAGAGATTCTGCAGTTCGTGTTTGGATGAAGCTAGCAGTTCTCTTGCCGTTGCCATCTGAATCCTACAGAGCTTTCACTCTTACTGTTTAGGTGATGATCAGAAGCACTAATTGTCATTGGATGGATAAGGCTGTCTGTGCCCTCCCTGCCCTAGCTTGGAGTAATTCAATTTCTGGTGTCTTAGTGTGGGCAGCAGTGCTCTAAGGTTGCAGGCCGCCAACGTTGCTTGAGGTCTATGACTGAATGAAGCCACCAGAGTTTTTGCTTGATGTCACTGTCTGGATGACAACACCAGTGCTTGACGTAACTGTGCCGATTAAGTTTGTCTTTTCCTTGTCATTAGATGAAGCTGGTCACTGGGGAGCTGGTGGTAGTTGTGTGGATGAAGATTAAAGTGCTTTCCCTGACATTAGGTGAAGCCACCCAACTTAAAAATGTACACATCCCTTTGTTGGAGAGTAAATGCATGGCCTTTGCCACATACAGGAGCTCTGGATCTACAAATAACAACCCACTAACTTTCTAATTGAGAAAATCCATGAATACCTTCAGCCTGCTGAAGGTTGAGCATTCATCCAGTCCCACCTCCACGTGGTGCAAAAAGTAGTCCAGTGGTAAACCATATTAGGGACTGTATTGTGGAGACTTTGAAAAATATATACTTGCTACCGATTATTTTTTTTTTATTTTTTTTTTTTTTATTTTTTTTAGATTCCATCTCAGTATTGCCACAAAAATATTTGGGATTTGATACAGAGAAGGTTTTACAACAATGGTATCTCCATTTGAAAGATTTAGCGCCAGATATAAAATGCATCTTTATGTAATCCAGGTATTACATCCTAGTGAACTGTACTGAACGTGAGCATCTCATGCCTGATAGAATCCATTACCTCTTCGGGTTTAGTACAGTACCCATGCACTGCCCTCTGTGTACATAATGATGTATACCACCATTGTAGTATGTGAAGATTATAATCAAATGTAGCATATCCTTGATATCGGAATCCGCTGGGATCGTCTCCCTGTAACATGAATAACAGCACCTCGTTAAACAGAGGACTCTTAACACTCTTTAAGAAGAACATTAATTCAGGCTGTGGACCTGAACAGAACACTGCACAATCCATCACTGACTTGTCCTTGCATTATGAGCTCAAGGACAGAGTATTACCTTAACACGATCTATACTATCCTCATCACTCCTCTGCCTGTCTCCAAGCTGGAAATCTGCCCAATTTCCTCTTTATGTCTGTATTTTTTTTTTTTTAGTTTGTTTGTGTCTTAATGTAAAATGTGAATTTGTAATGCTATAAGATCCTGAAGAGCCTTCAATGCTAGGATATCCATCTTTTCAGGATCATATCTACTGCTTATGACACAGATGTCAATTTTTTTTTTCTATGGGAATGGATATCAAGTGTGCATATAATGCATGCTTGCAAGTGAGACCCCTATGTACATGTCATAAACAAAAAAATGGAGGTTCAAAGAGAAGCTGAAGACCTCAACATATGTTTTGGAGAACTGCATATCTGGCCTGGGCTAATTTTATAAATGCTTGAAGAAGATTAAATACTGAAAGCGGCACAGGTGCTGGTAAGAATGGGCTAGTCAAAAAGCTTATGGAAGGCTTCATCGTGAAGGTGCTTGGTGTACTTGTGTCTATATGATCCGCTTAATAAATTAGGCCCTTTAGAACTATCAAAACTAAACATAAATGTTTGGCTAGGGAGTTAGAATAATAATAATAAAAAATAAATAAAATAAAGAACAAGAGCACTTATAATCTACTTTTGTGGGCTTAATGAGTTTAAGTTTATGCTGCCTAAGCATATCCAAATAGTAGAAAAGTTGGTTTAGAATTGGCCAGCCTTTTAATGCCCCAAAACCTTGTATTCTACACCAAGTTCTCGCTCCTGTCCACCTTAGCATGTATGAGAAGGTAGGATCTTTTGTCAGGCCAATAAATTTCCATGATGATGTAAAAAAAGTCACCCTGTAACCAATCTGTTACTGTAGCAGAAAGATGTATTCACAACATGCTTTGGCCAGGTGTAGACTGGCCAAATCTAACTAGTTTTTCTGCTGTGTGAGGTGCTTTGATATGTGCTGTAAATAATTAAGCCCCCAACGTGTAAGTGCACTTATTGCAAATATTATTTGCAAAAATCAGTTGCTTTTAAAGGGGATGTTTTGGACATCCCTCCCTTTATCTGTAATATCAGAGAGGGTCCATACCTTACACAGCTTCTGGACTTTAATTGCAGTAATAAGGGTATGTTCACACCGGCTGATGTGCGGTCTGGCCAATATCAGCACAGTGATGATGCGCTGATCTTGGCACAGCCCACTATTCCTTCCTTCTTTTTTTTTTTTTTTTTTTGCTGGCCGCGTGGTGTGAGGCAGTGGATTGCCTTGCACTTTACTATGCTAAAAAAAAGTACTGCACGCAGTACGTGTTTTCACCGCCGCACACCACTGCAAGGCAGTCATGTGAACTGGGCAGATAGAGACAAGGAAATTTTCTTCGTCATGTGGTCATACTGCACTAGAAATAGCTACCCAACGCAGTCCTACTACATATGGTGTGAATGTACCCCAAGACTTGAGTACATGGGCATTTATTTATAATAGAATGACTTTTCTCCCCTTACTATGAGAATACAGCTTGAAACAACTCACAAAGAAGGCAGAATAGCCGCACAAGGAACTTGTAAGGTTCTCAGAAAAGTCTGAAGTCGCAATACACCTCATAGTGTGCTGTTTGGTGATTTACAAAAGCCCATATGTAGATTCAGCCTTTTGGGGAAATTGGGTATCACAATGCGGCCACATAGTAAGATGTGTGTTAGAACTGCTGTATTTTTAGTTTTATTTTCTGGCTTAATGAGCCAAGAGCTGCAAGCAAAAGCAGAATCTGGGCTTCTCAGTTTTGTATTCCCCCTATGTCTAACGGAGGAGCTCAGCGTCAATGCCTAAGGCTATAAACATTTATTTCTAAGTTGTCACTTGAACCAGGTATACAATACATTTTTTGACAAGACTGTCCAGGTAATGTGCAGTTAATAGAACTTTCCAGGTTTTTTTTATAGAGAACATAGAAACCAAGAAGAGCAGAAAAAGACCAAGAGGTTCATCAAGTCGGCCCCCTTTTTAAATACAGTACAGATTTTTTTTTTTTTTTTTTTTTTTAACTTTTTGTCTGAGAAAAGATTTTTTCCCAATTGTTTTTAAATTCACTTGCCGTTTACTGACTCCCCGTCTGTTCCAAGCATCAGCTACTGTTTTAGGCCAGGTTCACACTGGTACAACACGACTGTTGTACAACTGTCGATCCTACTTTGCCCTGCGATATTGGTCCTCCTTCCATCCAACTTGAATTAACAGGATACAATTTTGCTCTGACTTTGAGATAGTCTGACTTGTCCTTTTTGATCAAGTAAAACAATCTCAGTGTGACATAAATGTATTTTCCTGCTGCTGTAATCACCATGTCTGATGTCACAAGTCTGCTGGTTAGGACAAGTATCCAACTTTGATCCGACTTCAATGATACCATTGATACCAATGGAACCATTTGATTTGTACTCGTGATGCAACATGTGCTCCCAAAGTTGGCATGTATGTTGCACCAGTGTGAACCAGACTTTAGTAGAATAATTCTTTGCAAGTTTAGTGTTTAGGTTGTTGAAATGGCAACCAAGGAGCTGAGATCGCTAATTACTAAACCCTAAGGAAGAAATGGGGTAGATTTACTAAAACTAGAGCACACTGAATCTGGTGCAACTGTGACTAGTAACCAATCGGCTTCTTATTTCAGCTTGTTCAGTTAAGCTTTGATAATGAAACCTGGCAGCTGATTGGTTACTAGTCACAGCTGCACCAGATTCTGTGTGCAGCAGTTTTAGTAAATCTCTCCCATTGAGTTCTGTACCGTGGTAATTATTTAGGGATTGCTTACACCAAAACCAAGAAACAGTTTCACTGGAAGAAAGTAAATGAAAGAAACTTTGATTCTGCTTTTTATTTTATTGCTTGGCATGCGCTGAGACTGTCAGAAAATGTGTGCTCAACTAAAGATGTTAGTTATAGATTTATCATCTTAAAATCATCCACAAACCGAAAATGTTAATTTTTGGTGGTGGTATTTAAAAATTGTTTTCCACGCTGGGGTTCTTCAGATTCCTGCTTGTTGCAGCGAGGAGGGGGTTTGTCACCCTGCACTGCCTTTGTTTTACTGTGTGCAGAGTGTACCTGTGAGCACAATTTGTCAACTCCTATGTATTGTTAGTAAGACCATTTGAGCAGCGGCAGAACCATTGTTACAGGCAAGCTCTAAAGTCTCATGCAGGGTTCACACAAACAACTTCTTTAAATTGTAATACATAGACTTTTACTATCATTATATAGAATGCTAAAACAGAAGAGAAAGTAATTTTCAGTCTTTGATATTGAGCTGGAGGAAATGATCAGAATATACCCATTTATAAGTTGTTGGTAAGTCTTTTATACACTGTTAAATACCTTTTTATATAGGATAGGTTGTTATGCAGTAGAGGACCATTCGACACATTCCAGCCCATATACAACAAAGCTCACCATACGATTTACGCTTTACACCCTGCAGTAATGATATCAGGTCATACCAACATTTTGTAGTGTTATAAAATAGTTTTAAACCTTCTGGGGACTCTGAGGTTCTCCGTATCCTTTAATGGTAATCCAAAACACATCAGACCTGTTAAAGAATTACCTGTTAACAGGATTAGGCTCCCTTGGTTTGCCAGCAGCCCACTCCATTGTGTGGCATGCGTTTACAACAGACCATCTCCTGCTTTGTGGCCATATTCTGGGGGTTGTGGACTGTCTGTCAACAAATGACGCTCAGTCTCGGTAAGAGGCGCTAATTTAGTAGATCTAATAGCGAGAAGCGAAGCAACACAAGACTCCCAGAGGATTTAGGATTGAGCTTCATTCTTAATAGAGAGCAGCGAAGGAACTCAAGATCCCCAGAGGATTTAGGATTGAGCTTCATTCTATAGTGACTAATATGATGAGTCGCAATAATTGTAACCCTTTCACTGTAATTGACTCTCGGGTACAAATGCAGATGGTCCTCATCATGTAGGTTCATAACCCAGTGTTATATTTATAAGTGCTTATGTGTTCTATATTTGCAGGAAACCGTAACACATGTTTACATGCAAGAAATAAAGGGGCCTCATGTATCTAAGTTTCCCAGATATTATCTGGGTTGCCTACAGAAACCAGTCAGCTTGTCTTTTGACTTACTAACCTGCCCCACAAACAATGAAAAGCTGATTGGTCGCATGCAGGCAACAACGCGCTTCTTTTCTCAGACACTTCCAACATGTGGCCCAAAATGGCTGCTACAAGGATGCGCAGAAGTTTACCTTCCTCAGCAGCCCACTGATGTGGAAGCAGAAGATTTTGATGTTGACAGCACTCTCTTATAATTTCAATGTTTTACAGTGGCAAATGTAATGATATTTAGTTATGTAAAAGAGCACCTGTTCCCTAAACCTTGTGATGGTGTCATTTTGTGGGCTAGAACAATATGAGAATGCATTCTATCAGTTAAATAATAGTGCTGGCTGTGGTTCTACATAAGCTGATACGACTGCATTCCTGGGAGTATTGTGTTAGGCCTTAAAGTTGCCACCTCCTCTAAGACAACAAGTGCTCTGTATATGAACCAGTGTGATGGCGCATACTCTAAAGTAGCCCTAAAACCCAGTTACCGGGAAATGCCTAAATTGTAGCTGTTAATCATTTTGTACCATTAAAACTCTCACTAAAGCCATGGCTCGGTTTGATTTTATTTCAAAGACAATACATTGGGAAGAGCTGTATATTATTATATATAATATTGTTAGACCCTAGTTCTTTTAACCCCACCCCCCCCCCCCCCCCCACCACTCTGGTCCTCGGGAGTCAAAACCTGTGTAAGCTTCAGGTTGGACAATGTTCGAGCTTACCCAGGGTTGATGACGACAACCCCTCCCTTATCGCAGACTCTTTGGGTCTGGTAATTGACTGCAAAGGCCTGAACACTGCGTCTTGGAGGTGGGCCATACCTAGAAGCATTGGGTTTTTCACGAAGGCTTTTACAGGGCAGTGGGAAATGCAAGGAAGCAGAGTATAGGTATGGTAGGAGCTAGAAATAGTGAATTTAAAAAAATGGCACAGGATTACCTAGGGTTTTAGTTCACTCAGGCTTGAAACACATCTAAAGGCCCGTACACATGATACAAAAGTTGGAATTAAAATTGATGGTGCTTTTGACAGCCAATTCCGGCTTTTCAGACAAAAGCTGGATGTGCAGACTATAATATTTTTGTCGTACGTGAACTCGATGTCTGATTTTTGTTTTAATTAGTACGGTTTTCGTATGAAAAAAATCGTAAGCGCAAGACTACGCATGCTCAGAAACTAAAGAACCCATACAAAACTAGTCATTACGTCACTTCTGAAGTTGTATTCTGTTGTGAATTTTCATATAGTGAGTAACCTCTTCACTTTCAACATGATACTAGCATGTAACAAAAAACGATGAACGGTCATTCGGACATCTGATTGTGTGTTTGAGGTTTTAATGCATTTTTCCATGGAAATAAATGAAAGCACGTTGTATCACATGACTATGCACAATGACGTGTGTTGACATGCAGTGAAAGTTCAATTTACTCACTGATCAATTGCCATAACTAAATTCTATAGAGTGTTTTTTGTTTTTTAGCACAAACTTCAAACAAACCTATTGATATGAACTTCTGATTTATTTTATTTTTTTAATCTTTATATTTGTTCTAGGTAAGAATGCATTACTAACCCTGGGCTAATATGTTGGTTTAGCCCAGGGTTTTTCAACTAGGGTTACTCCAGAGGTTGCTAGGGGTTCCTTGAGCAGTGGGCAATTTCTGCCTCTCAGATAAGTTCCCACTGACACCATTGGTCTTTTTAGCGATCTGTAAGGGGGTAATTCTTCTCTATGACCACAAGTGTAAGGAGCATTCTTCCCACTGACCATCATCCTAATGTAAAATGAGTTGTAGATATAGCAATTTTAGCAGGCGTTCCTTCTGACTGGAATACTATTTCAGGCAGGGCAAAAGGGCCAGCTGCCCTGGGCCCCATCATTTTTGGGGGGCCCAAAGCAACTGCCTCATACTTGCCATCTATAACAGTTTAAATTCCCTTGTCCCAGGAAGTTCTAGTCCCTTTCTGTGTCCCGATATCTTAGTATGAAGTTCTGTTACTAATGCTGCGCTTTTGCCATGTACCGATGACTCACCTGCAGACCCTGTGTTTACATGTAAATAACATGCATTGATATGTAAATAGTGGCTGCATTAGTATGTAAATAGCTGCAGAGCGGTGGCATTCATATGTATATCATGCCCCCTGTGGTCAAATCCACAATCACCTCTGCTTGAATGCTGCCCACTGGGGAGGGAAAGGGGCATGCTTGAAAGTCCTACCTACAACTGTGGTCATTAGCCCTAACATCAACCTGTTCTGCAAAGGTAAGCAAATTGGAGGTGGAACCCTTTTTCAAAATAACATGGTGCCACAGCCTTGTGAATTTTGGTGCATGTGAATACACATATCTCAGCAGATGTGCAAGGGTGTTATTAACAATGGCACTGCTGTGTATCTGCTAAAGGGCAGCATGTTTCTGTGGTGTCAGGAAAGCGATTTTGCATGCATTCCCAACACACATAAATGTGTCGGTTACCTTGGTGGTCAGTGTAAATCTCATTACATTGGGGCTTGGTGTACAATTCTTACATTCACACTAGTGGCCAGTGTGAAGGTCCCCCTTACATTGGTGGTCAGTGAAAATCTCTCCTTGCATTAATGACCTGTTCTTTTGTGGCTAGGTTTTTGGCTCTTAGGGCTGATTTAATTACCATAATCATGCAAGACTTTATGGCTGCAAACTACTAGGTTATTTACTGACTCTGGCTGCAGAGGACACCACTAGGTTATTTACTGACTGGCTGCAAAGGACACCTGCATACTTCTGTGACCTCTCCTGCAGATTCAGACATTTTGCAACAGCAAAACCACTTCTAAACCAGAGACACTTATTCTGAGTCCCCCCTGCCCTTGACGGATAAGCTTGCCTCAGAGGAGTCACAGTTAACTGCTGTTATTCCCAAACTAAAAAATTGATTGGCTGTTGATGCAGTGTGCACCATTCTGAAACCAGAGCATCAGCTTGTTGCCTCTACCAGTGCTATCTCCAGCCTTTGCATCTGCTTTTCTAACTATCTCTCAATGGAGTTGGGAAACATCTGAGTAATTTGCTCTCCATAAGCACTTGGTAACCTTATATCCTTTTGGTAAAGATTCTGTGCACAGGGGTCTTTTTTTCCGCCTGTGGATCCAGCTGTTCTACATCTTAAAATGCTTACTGTACTAGTTGAGGATGCTATGTTTTTCAAGATCCAACCGATATGCAGTTGGAAGCTTATTCTAGAGGAGTGGTCTCCAAACTGCAGCCCTTTGTTTGCCTTTATTCAAGCCTTGGGGCACTATTCCATCCACTGACACCAACAATGGGGCATAATTTCTCTCTCTGACACCAATAATCAGACATTACTTCTCCCACTGACACTGATAGAGCACAAGTCCTTCTATTGATACCGACGATGGGGCACAGTTCCTCCCACTGTCACCAACAAAGGGACACAGTTCCTCCCACTGACACTAACGATGGAGCAGAATTCCTTCCATTAATACCAACGATGGGCACTATTCCTCTAATGACACCAACAATGGGGCACGAGTCCTCCAACTAACACCAAAGACATGGCATTGTTTACTCCTAGTAGGTGCCAGGACATCATCTACTCCCACTGGCCCTAGTCCGGACCCCCTAAGCTCTGGGGGACAGTACACTGGCCTTTTGTTTAAAAAGTTTGGAGAGCCCTGGCAGGTCTTGCTTATTCTGGCTGTACTTTACTTTGTCAAACAATGTCTGATCCCTTCAAGTGAGTGTAAAGTCTTGTTTTAAAAAAAAACAAACATGTTATACTTACCTCCTCTGTGCAGTTGGTTTTGCACAGAGCAGCCCAAATCCTCTACTCTGGTCCTATTTTGCTGCTACCTCCTATCAAGTGCCCCCACAGTCAGCAGCTTCCTATGGGGCACCTTAGCCGAGTCACAGCTCTGTGTGTCCATTCAGACACGGAGCCCTGCCCCCTGTCTCCCCTAAATGGCTGACTGCCTTTGATAGCCGCGGGAGCTAATGGCGCTGCTGCTGTGTCTCAGCCAATCAGGAGGAGTGTCCTGGATGGCTTCGACATGTAAGGTAAGTAATTAGGGGTTGCTGGGGAGGCTGATACACACAAAAGGTTTTTTTATCTTAATGCATAGAATGCATTAAGATTAGGGTTGAGCGGACACCTGGATGTTCGCGTTCTACCGAACTTCGCAAAAAAGTCTGAGTTCGGGACCCGAACTTGACACCCGAACCCCATTGAAGTCAATGGGGACCCAAACTTTTGAGGACTAAAATGGCTCTAAAAAAGTAATGGAACGGGATAGAGGGCTGAAAATGGCAGCAAAATGTTGTTAAGAGCATGGCAAGTGTTCTGCAAACAAATGTGGATAGGGAAATGACTTAAAATAACATAAAATACATAAAAATTAAAAATAATATGCTGGAGTCCCCCTTCTCAGAAGAAGAGGTACAGGAAGTCATTAATAACCTCAAATCAGGTTCTGCTCCAGGCCCCAATGATCTCCCTAACCCCTATTACAAGACATTTACCACCACTCTGACTCCACATTTGACACAATTTTTTAAAGCAAAGACACAGGGAACTCCACTTGATCCTCACCTAAACACAGCCTACATTGCAGTAAGACCGAAACTGAATAAAAACCTGGAAGAAATCAGTAATTATAGACCCATCTCCCTCATCAATAGCGACTTAAAAATCCTTACCAAACTCCTTGGAAATCGTCTAGCTTCCTTTATTAAACGATATGTTCATAAGGATCAAGTGGGGTTCATCCCGGGCAGACAGGGCCCTGCTCAAATCAGAAGAGCCATAGACATAGTCTCCATCCTCCAGAAAAACTAGCCAGGAGGTCCAAAACAATCAGGCATGCTTTTATCACTGGAACTTCAAAAGGCCTTTGATTCGGTGTCTCTTGGCCATACATCTTTACAATCCTTGAATGTTGGAACTTTGGCGACAAGTTTATGGGCCTGATCCGAACTATTTCTTCAAATCCTAAAGCCTATATTAGGCTTCAAGGCTACTTCTCCAAACCAATACATATAGCCAAAGGCACCAGACAAGGCTGTCCTTTATCTCCACTAATCTTTGCAATAGCAATTGAGACACTCGCCATTTCCATTCACCCGGACCCCAACATACAAGGAGTTCAATGTGGCTCTCAGGTTCACAAATGTGGCCTGTTTGCAGATGACAAAGACTGATGCCTAGTCACGGATTCCTATCTTGGGGGGAAAAAGACACATGGTCATTTCCGTCCCTCTCCTTACATTCACACCTAGGGGTTGGTGGTTAAGTTCCTCCTCTCGGGCACAGCTAGCTCCCATTGGGGGTGTCCAGGGAGGAGGTACACCTCCGACTATTAACAGGAATACCAACCCTTTACTCTAACACTACCATGTCTGTCAAATGATTTTACGTTTTACATCTCTGACGTGTTACACTCGATTCATCTTGTTGGGCTGCCTGTAACCTTTCTATGTTTTGACTGAATCGATATTCTGAATGTCACTTTCAAATGTATTAGTTGAAGGCTGGCCGCAGTGTATTTGTAGGAGGAGCCTGAGAGGGCTATTTAAACCTCCTCCTCTGTCAGGGCCAGTGTCAGTAGGTTTTTCTGGGTTCCTTCATCCCTGGGTCCACTGGCTTGTGGAGGCCACCCTGCCGTCGGCAGTTGCTTCTCCCGGGGCTTCAGGCACTGAAGACTCGTCAGATCAATGCCCTTTACACAGGCTCTCCTGAGATATTTTCCATTGCCATTGTATTGTGGAAATCTCCCCTTACTTTAGGACTCCTTGCATTTAGCTCCACGAGGGAGCCTCCCACCTGGGGATCGCCCGCCAGCTGCATCATTCCCACAAGGGGCCCGCACGCCTGGTGGGTCTCGGTATACACTGGCTGATGGAAGATTTGGTGATTTGTGGGATGCAGCACTGTAGGAGTTTTTCTCCCGTTGTGGGGAGAGGGGGGTCGGCTGGCTCCGCCCGCCGATTCTCCTGGTGAGGGGAGGTGGAGATAGTCGGCCGCCGCCGGCTCCCCCTCTCCCATCGCAGGTACGGAGCACCCGCTGTTTCTCCTCGTGGGGGGAGGGGGAGGTAATCAGCCGCGCCGACTCCCCCTCCCCCCTCACATATGCGGTGTACCCGCCGATTCTCCTGGCAGGGGGAGGGGGAGGTAATCGGCCACGCCGGCTCCCCCTCCCCCCCTCACATATGCGGTGTACCCACCGATTCTCCTGGCGGGGGGAGGGGGAGGTAATCGGCCACGCCGGCTCCCCCTCCCCCCCCCTCACATATGCAGTGTACCCGCCGATTCTCCGGCTATACAATGGAAAATCAAATAGTGCGCTGTTCCAGTAAACGTACCAATGTTCTGTGTGGCTACAAGGAATGACATCTACTGCCTAGCCATTGGTATTTCTGAGTGGGTTTGTGAAACAGGCAACAATGCTGCTTTCCAAAGGTGCCACCTGTGCTCTTTTATCTACAGTGTTACTGGCCAACATTTATACAGCTCTGTGTCATTTTCCAGGAGCAAAACAGCTCAGGAACAGATCATGACGCTACATAATCCTGATGTAACGTGTCCTCCTTATTACTCCACTTACAGGCAGCTTCTTAAAATTGCAGCTGTGACATTTTGTTGCGCCAATAATGAGGGTATATGGTTGGGCTGTTCCAGTAATGGTGGGATTATTTGCAATACCATGATAGTCCCATAGTCTACAACGAAATCATACTTCTAAAAGCAGCTATCGCTCGAGACACGATACAGTGTGTTGATTTTGTGAGCCATCAACGGTCTGATATGCAGTATATAAAGAGACTGTTCTTTTGTAATTAAAAAATATGGAGGTATGCAATGATGACCGTTTTCTTAACCGCTTGCTTACTGGGCACTGTTACCCCCTCCCCTTGGGCCACATGGTGGGTCACCCCCCTTCCCCGAGTTCCACGTGGTGGGTCCCCCCCCCTTCTGAGCTCCATGTGGTGGGCCTCCTGAGCTCCACGTGGTGGGCCTCCCCCCGCCTGTGCTCCACGTGGTGGGCCTCTCCACCCGCCTGAGCTCCATGTGGTGGGCCTCCCCACCCGCCTGAACTCCACGTGGCGGGTTGCCCCACCCACCTGAGCTCCATGTGGCGGGTCTCCCCACCCGCCTGAGCTCCACGTGGCGGGTCTCCCCACCCGCCTGAGCTCCACGTGACATTTCTGTCACATCGCTCAGTCTAGCATTTTTGTCGCAGGGTTTCTGTCGCAGCGTTTCTGTTTCAGCATTCTGTCTCAGCGTATCTGTCTCAGCGTTCTATCCAGCTTTTCCGTCACAGCGTTCTGTGCGGCATTTCCGTCACCGGCGTCCTGTGCGGCATTTCCGTCACGGCGTTCTGCGCGGCATTTCCGTCACAGCGTTCTGCGCTGCATTTCCGTCACAGCGTTCTGTGCAGCATCTCCTGTCAGCGGTCTGTCCAGCAGGTTTCCTCCTCCCCCCCCCCCTCCTGAGCACCACGTAGTGTGCCTCCTGAGCTCCACGTGGTAGGTCCCCCCCCGCCTGTGCTCCACGTGGCGGGTTTCCTCCTCCCCACCCCCCGGAGCTCCACGTGGCGGGTCTCCCCACCCGCCTGAGCTCCACGTGGCGGGTCTCCCCACCCGCCTGAGCTCCACGTGGCGGGTCTCCCCACCCGCCTGAGCTCCACGTGGCGGGTCCCCCCCGCCTTAGCTCCACGTGACATTTCTGTCGCAGCGCTCAGTCTAGCATTTCTGTCACGGCGTTCTGTCGCAGTGTTTCTGTCGCAGCGTTCTGTCTCAGCGTTCTGCGCTGCATTTCCGTCACAGCGTTTCTGTGCAGCATCTCCTGTCAGCGGTCATTTCTGTCATAGCTGTCTGTCCAGCTTTTCAGTCATAGCGTTTCTGTTCAGCATGTCTGGCATAGCGTTTCTGCCCCTGGATACCTGTGATAGCGTTCTGCCCCGGCATGTCTGTCGTAGCTTTTTGCCCCAGGACTTCCGTCATAGCGTTCTGCCCTTGGACTTCTGTCTGCCCCTGGACTGCTGTCATAGCGTTTTGCCCCTGGACTGCTGTGGCGTTTTTGAACCAGGATTTCTGTCTGTGCATTCTGTCTCAGTGTGTTTTCGGGCTTTGCATTTCTGGCCAGGATTCTGCTGTTGCGTCGCTGTCGCAGGTTTTCTGTTATAGCATCTCTGGCCCAGGATTTCTGTCATTTCATTTATGCCTCAGCGTTTCAGTCTTGGTTGTAGCTGTCATTGCGTTTTGCCTGTTTCTGTCACTACGTTTCTGCTTCAGCATTAAGTTTCAGCGTTTTTCTGTCATGGTGTTTTTATCATGGCATGTTGTGTTCTGTCTCAGCGTTTTTCTGTCTCAGCGTTTTTCTGTCTTTGTGTTGCTGCCAGCATGCCTGTCATGGTATTTCAGACTTGGTGTTCAGTCTCAGAGTTTCTCAGAGGGGCGTTGTTCACTCATGGCATACTCTGGTAGTCGTTCGTCTTTGTTGATTGTCATGTCCCATCGTGTCTGTGTCATGTTTGTACTTGGGTCAGGTAGCTAGGGCTCACACGTCAGGATCTGTCACGTCTACAGATCCATACGGGCTGAGGTTTCGTTTATTAATTGATTGTTGTCCTCAATCTTCTCGCCCGTTTACCATACGTCATACGTTGCATGTTCATTCACCATACGACTACCCACCACGGCCTGTGGGTACACTAGCCCTGAGTTTTCAGTTAATTACCTACCTCTGCACTGCAGGTTACTCGGGCTCACTTACCACTTACATGTTGGGTGGGGGGGGTCCGTCCGTCAGGTTCTTTTAAGTGCGGTGGTCTTGACTTTTTCTGCTCATGTTTCATTCTTAGTTAGGCAGGGGGTATTGTTGATCTCATATCTGGTTGTCTGCCATTTCTCTAGTTTGTGTTTCAGGTTGGGCCGTCTTGGCATCTATACTGATATCCATGCTTGCTATCACTTCCTTCAGCCCCGCCGTTGGGGGCTAGTTGATTGGTGCTGGTGTCTTTTCACCACTGGGCTCACCCTTGGGTCAGAAGCAGTCAATAATTTTTTCCTTCAGTTGATGTCCTGTTGTGTTGAGGCCCTGGTTACCGCCCAGGGATGTATAGTCTCTCTCAGGGTATTTGCTAAGCCACGTCCCCGTGACGGTCCTTGGGGGTAGGTTGGGCAAATGTCACAATGGTTTTGGATTCCACTCTTGGCTCTGATCTTGTTTGAACTTATTGCCTGGAGTTTCACTTAGGGACATCAGTCCAGTCGTCTGTTCCGATCCCCAGCTTGTTCCAAGTAGGGGGGGCTTGGGCATGTCTGTATCATGCCATGGGGACTATTTCCCTGGGAGGGAGTTTTGCCCTCCTTGGTTCAGGATTCTGTCCCAGCTGTTGGGTTCAGGCTGTAGCATGACCCGATTGTATCCGGTGGGACCGGGTCCTGCGTCCGGTATGGTTTCTCCAGGTTGACCGTATTATTGCCATGGTGCATGGGCCTTATCCTCTTACTCCGTCACATCCATCAGGTTTCCAGCTTTTCACACTCCTGCTAGTGGTCTTTTTGCCACTCACCCTCTTGGGGGGGGGGGTGTATGTCTCTGGGCTATTGCACTAATGCTCATTGGGGTATTTCGCGATCTTTTGCAGGGGTTTCCTCGGACCAGGCCTTGTTCCATTCCCCTCTCGTATCCTCTCATTTCACAAGCAGTTCATTCTCGGGTCTGGGTGTCGCGGGCATCTGGCTCAATTCAATCTTTCAGGGGATGTTCAGTTGGGTTTAGGGTAGTGTCACAGGTTCGATAGGGGGTTCCTTCTCATCGCCAAGTCAGGAGTCGGTGTGTTCTTTTGCCATTGCGAACACTTTCCAGTTACTTGCTGGATACGTACTGCTGCCGTCCGAGAGCACACCTTTATCCGTGATGGTTCTTTACCTTCCCTTCTTCACCTAAATTTGTGTCTTTTTGCCCTCTTCTCAGGCATACTGACCAGCTAGGCCAAGGCACACCTCAGGCCTTGGTTCTTAGGAGTATCACATTTCCCGCTTGAAGACTCTGACTACAAGTTGAAGGCTGGCCTGCCTGTATTTGTAGGAGGAGCCTGAGAGGGCTATTTAAACCTCCTCCTCTGTCAGGGCCAGTGTCGGTAGGTTTTTCTGGGTTCCCACCCACCCGTTCCCCAGTTTCATACATTCTCATAGTATTTTGTTCTTATTCTTACATTCAGGGTATGCCCTCTTCTCAGGCATACTGACCAGCTAGGCCAAGGCACACCTCAGGCCTTGGTTCTTAGGAGTATCGCATTTCCCGCTTGAAGACTCTGACTACAATTCTTGTTGTGATACAAAATAAAATACTTTGAAATAAAAAAAAATAAAAAATAATCTAGGACCTCCTAGGTCCATATGGAGTAGGAGGTTGAGATGACGGTGGATGTGGCGGTGTAGGTGGAAGCAGCGGTGGAGGAGAACGAGGTAGCCAACACTGGTTTTTAATTTAATTTTTTTTTTTTAATTGGGGGTACGGTACACCCCAAAAGAGTGAGAAAGATCAAAAATACAACAATGGCTGGGTAAGGCCGGTATACATGTCTATTCTGCACAAGGTACGGACAAGTCCTGTGAGATCCATGCTTGGTTCATTTTAATAAATGTGAGCTTGTCCACACTGGCTCTGGACATGCGGCTGCGCTTGTCTGTGATAACGCCCCCGCCGTGCTAAATACACGTTGAGATAATACACTGTTTGCAGGGCAGGCCAGCACCTCCGAGGCGTAAAGGGCAAGCTCAGGCCATGTGCCCAATTTGGAGACCCAGACATTGAAGGGGGCAGACCTGTCATTCAGTACGTGTAGGCGTGTGCACACATACTGCTCCACCATGTTGGTGAAATGCTGCCTCCTGCTAACACGTTCCATATCAGCTGGTGGTGCTGGTTCTTGTGTTGTGCTGACAAAGCTTTTCCACAACCCTGCCTTCTGAGGTGCTGGTGGTGCCCCAGCTGCGTTGGCGACCTCTTCCTCCTCCTCTGCCTTCGCCTTGTGCTTCTACTGTGCCCCCGCTGTCAGGTGGGAATGCCACCAGCAGCACGTCTACCAGTATCCACTTGTACTCGCGCATATTACGATCACGCTCCAGTGAGGGAATTGAGGACGGTACGTTGTCGTTGTGACGGGGATCCTGCAGCGGGGCCACCCAGTAATCAGCACCAGTTATAATGTGGGCAACTCGGTCGTTGCGGAGACACTGCAGCATGTAATCGCTCATGTGTGCCAGGCTGCCCAGAGGCAACGAAAAGCTGTCCTCTGTGGGAGGTGTATCATCTGTGTCCTCTGTATCACCCCAGCCACGTACCAGTGATGGACAAGAGCTGGTCTGGGTGCCACCCTGCTGTGAACATGGTTCCTCCATCTCCTCCTCCTCACCCTCCACCTCGTCATCCTCCAGAACTGTGCCCTTGTTGGACAATTGTGTACCTGGTGTTGTGTTGTGCGTCAAACCGGATAGGCCCAGAGCTGCTATGATATTTCGCTCCATTATCACACACCACCAGGCCGGGCTTGAAGCTCACTGCCACCAACCACTCATCAGTCTGTTGTTCCATGTCCCTCCACAAATACTGCGCGGTGTGTTTTTTTTCCCCCAAACGGGAACGTTTTAAAACTGCCTGCTGTCGTTTACCCCTGGCTATGCTGAAGTTGGTGGTGAAGGTGTTATGCTGACCGGAGGAGGAGGCGGTAGAGGATGAGGAAGTGGAGTAGGAGGAGTTAGCAACAGGAGGCAAATGCCCTGCATTCCTCGGTGGTGGAAGGACATGCGCCAAACTGCTATCCGCCTCAGGCCCAGACACCATTGCATTTACCCAGTGTGCTGTTAGGAAGATATAGCTTCCCTGACTGCTTTCTGGTCCACGCATCCGTAGTTAGGTGGACCTTGCCACAGATGGCGTTGCGCAGTGCACACCTGATTTTGTCCTCCACTTGGCTGTCCAGGGAAGGGATGGCTCGCCTGGAAAAGTAGTGGCGGCTGGGCACGGTGTACTGTGGGACAGTCAATGCCATCAGGCTTTTAAAACTTTATGTCTCCACCAGACGGAATGACAGCATTTCAAAGGCCAGGAATTTTGAAATGATGGCATTCAGGGCCAGGGATCGCGGGTGGGTCGGAGTGTACTTCCTCTTCCGCTTCAGTGTTTGGGAGATAGAGAGCTGAACACTTCCATGGGACATTGTGGAGATGGTTGGTGACCCACGTGGTAGTGTTGCTGGCAGATCCTCTGTTTTCGGCTTGGCAGGTGCCACTGTCACTACAGAGGTGGATGAAGAGGCCGAGACTGCAGCAGAAGAGGAAGCAGGAAGAGCCAGAGACCTTTCTTGGTTTTTGAGGTGTCTACTCCACTGCAGCTCGTGCTTTGCACTTAGATGCCTGGTCATGCAGGTTGTGTTCAGGTTGAGAATGTTTATGCCTCGCTTCAGGCTCTGATTGCACAGTGTGCAAACCACTCGTGTCTTGTCATCAGCACATTGTCTGAAGAATTGCCATGCTAGGACCTGGACCTGGCTTTGGTGTGCTCTGTCCCTTGCTGCATTGGGCAGTAGCAGGCGTACTGTCTAGAGGCGATTCAGTTCGCATTGTGCGCTATACAAGTATTTCATTCATTCATTCATTCATTCATGTACACTCCGCTTTTGCACCCTGCTCCCTCTTTTGCTGTGCTGGTGGCTCTGCAACCACCGCCTCTTCCTCTGAACTACACAGGTCACCTGCATGACGTTGATTCCATGTGAGGTCGAGGACCTCATCGTCCTCCACATCATCTTCCACCCAGTCTTCACCTCTGTCCTCCTTGTCGGTCTGCACAATTGCGAAAGCAGCAGCAGTTGGCACCTGTGTTTCATCATCATCCGAGACGTGTTGCGTGTACTCATCTTCAAACATAAGTGGTTGGGCATCAGTGCACTCAATCTCTTCCACTTCTGGGGCAGGGCTAGGTGGATGGCCCTGGGAAACCCTGTTAACAGAGTCATCAAAAGCAGCAGAGACTGCTGCATGATTTGGGGCTGAGACTGCTTTGCTGATTTACAAGGGGGTGAGGTGAAAGACTGATGGACATCGGCTGCAGGTGCCAACTCTGATCTTTCAGCAGTAGACTGGGCGGGAGACAATGTGAATGAACTGGAAGCACTGTCAGCAACCCAATCTACTATTGCCTGTACTTGTCCTGGCCTCAACATTCGTAGAGCCGCATTAGGCCTGACCAAATACCGCTGCAGGCTCTGTCGCCTACTCGCACCTGAGGAAGGTGTTTCACTTGTGCGTGTAGCTGGCACAGATCAACCACGTCCTCTCCCTGCAACAGGAGCTCCACCAGCCGCACCACGACCGGGGCCACATCCGTTATTTGACGTTCTCATATTTCTCAAATTTAGGATCTTGCCCTAAATGGGTGTTTTTTGAATAGCAGAATAGAAGAACAGTATCTAAAGGGCATACACATATTAAGAAAATGCTATTCCAAAAAAATTATTTTGTCCTAAATGTTTTTTTTTGGAATAGCAGAATAGATGAACAGTATCAAAAGTGTGTATCTCACACGTACAGATATGCTGGAAACACTGCAAAATATCAGTTTTTGCCATAAATGGGTGATTTTAGAATAGCAGAATAGAGCAACAGTAGCTAAACGGTGTCTCTCACACGTACAGATATGCAGAAAATGCACCGCAGCCCCATCAGCTGCACACCAATGCAGCCTCATCAGCTGCACACCAACGCAGCCTCATCAGCTGCACACCAGCGCCGCCTCATCAGAATAAAAATAATACTTATTTGAAATTTTTTATAACAGACATTAATTACCACCAAAAGAAAGCTCTATCTGTCTCATGACAATTGTCGTTCAAAGGGTGACAGCTCTGAAAATTAAAAAATTGGCCTGGGCACGAAAGGGGTGAAAGTGTCTGATATTAAATTGGATAAAGCAACAATAAGCTCTCCCATTAGGATCTATGTTCAACATTTACAAACTGGAGTTGAATGGTACTTTAGTTTGCTGAAAGCTCTGCAAATGTGTTGTAAAATCTTGCTGTGCACAGTGCTCTTATACAAGCTGAAGCCCATGTGAAAAAAGCCTAAATGACATGCCTTTTTATGTAAGTGTATGAAGGATGCAAGAAGCACCACACCTAAAACTGGACAGGTGTGAACGGGGCCTAAGGAATGAATTCGGGGGAGCAAATGAATGACAGGATCCTCACCGTCTTGCCACTATGCACTGTGCTTTGTGAATGAATAGTAGTAGTACAAGGTCTTTGAATGGCAAATGGGGCAAGTGAATGGTGCAACTCTTCACTCAAGCAGTGCCTGTTGTAAAGCCATAGCAGCAGTGTGCAGGAAATTAGTTTTATTTTCATTACTCTCACAAGTGGGCTGACGATCCACTGTATGGAGTAACAGGTACTCTTTATAGAGGCATCGGGGTCTAGTATATTGCAATGTCGCCTCTGCTTCCTACAGCCAGTATATATAAAAGTACACATAGCACATGCTGCTCTGGTCATGATTTTACAACTTGGAACCCAGACATACCCTGAGGACTTCCAGGTTCATTCAGCCAAGCAATGTTCTGGATTCCCTGCAGCCAGGGCAGCCATCAGAAATTTTGGACCCCTTATACAACTTTAGGCCAGACATGTTGCTTTATCATTTTGTACTTTAAAGTGCGCCTGTTCGCATGTTCAGTTAATGACTTTTCCAGTGCACCAATTAAGACAAATTGGTTTGTTAAAAGAAGTTTAAACATATTTAAACAGATTTACTGGCTGGATCACCATATGAAAATAAAGGCAAAAAAGCCTAAATGAAGAAAATGAATGTAGCCACCAAATCTAGAAATAAATAACAACATGAAACAATAAATACTACAAGGACCACACTTTACTCTGACAGCTGACTCAATTTAACATGATGCAATTACAATAACATCACAAACGGCTCGTAGTGGAGGAAGGACACCACTAGTGGAATACTAGGAGCCTGTTTACACCCCACTATATGCTACTGACCCCAGGAGGGACTAAGATTAAATCGTCCATACCAGGCAGTGAAATACTTTAATACACGCCTTTCACCCCTGCAGGTGTAAGGCATTCTGGTGAGTGCAAATATGAGAGGGGAGCATGGAAAAGTCACTTATATACCTCTGGCACTAGAATTCATGATAGACTGTCACCATTTTTTGAGTTTGCACCAGTCACTTTTGGAAGTTAATTTTTGATATATGGACACTAACTATTTTATTATTTTTATTGTATAGTCTTTGGACTTTTTTACTCATCAACTAAAAAATTTCTTATGCAAAATAATTTTTTTATCCACTTACATACTTTTTACTACTGTTATATATTTTTTACTGTTTTTTGCTTGATACGTTATAGCCAATTTATATAATATAATATTTATATTATATAATTTATAATATATTTATATTTGTTCCCCTGAACTACCTGGGATACTTCCACCACCGCCAATTTACATTTTATGATAGTTTGGCTTCATAGAAGAGCACCACTTTCCATTTCTTTGATTTTATATATTGCTGAGAAGCACAGTACAAATCACACAAGGGGTGCAAATACACATAGTAGCCAGAGGTGACAGTAAAGAGCTCGATGTCTGAGCTCAGTGACACGAGAACAGCAGAAGCTGTGAAATAGTTTCTGTAATGCAGAGCACGGCTCCCCTTCACCCGCCCTGCCTTCTTCTGGCCTGGGCCGGTCGCTTACAGTTGTGACGGCTGTACCCCCCTGAGGGCGTCCCTGCATGCAGCCATGCTAGGCTCACAGAGGAGCCACTAGGGAGAATTGGGAGGGGGCTCTGCAGTGTTCTCCCTATAGGATCCTTGCTGGGTTACCATCAAAAGCATCTGATTAGAGTGTTGTGTAAAGGCCCCTAGGGACCTGGTGCTCATCCTCTGGCCCAGGTGCCTCTGCAGTCTCTTACCAACTCCTGTACCATGTCTGCAGTCCCTGATCATTTCCTGTATCATGTCTGCAGTCTCTGACCATCTCCCATATCATGTCTGCAGTCTCTGACCATCTCCCATATCATGTCTGCAGTCTCTGACCATCTCCCATATCATGTCTGCAGTCTCTGACCATCTCCCATATCATGTCTGCAGTCTCTGACCATCTCCCATATCATGTCTGCAGTCTCTGACCATCTCCTTTATCATGTCTGCAGTCTCTGACCATCTCCTTTATCATGTCTGCAGTCTCTACCCATCTCCCGTATCATGTCTGCAGTCTCTCACCATCTCCCGTATCATGTCTGCAGTCCCTGACCATCTACTCCAATACATTTAAATTATCTGACCGTCTTCTTTTGCACAAAGAATGTTATGTGTAGCCCTTTGTCGCTATCAGGGGCCACAGATGAGAACCTTTATACCTACTATTAGTTGTTGTAGGACACCAATGCTCTTGTCTGGTACAAAATTTCTTCATTACCTCATAATTGTTGCAAGCTCCAAGGCCCAGAGTGTTGTTCTTCACTTGTACTTTGATGTGTTCTGTGGATCCTTGTTCCTGAGCTCCGAGACCCTTGAATAAAACATCGGCATTAGTTAAACAGATCATCACTTGATAAGACGGCTGTACCCCAAAAGGAATCCTGTCATTGGAAACAGCCGGAGTGATACCAGCCGACTGTAAAATCATCCGTTCTAGACTATTCCTGAATAATACAGCTGGCCTGGCCAGAGATGTTACCAACTGTGTCTACAGTTCCCCTATGGGAATCACCCCTTCCTTCTCTTCGCAGAGGCAGAAGGGGATTGACAGACACCCATAAAACAGGAAGTGAGAAGAAATCTCCCACATGGGGGTCACCAACAGGAAGAAAACCCTTTGCTGCACTATGTAAAACAAATAGGATGGACTGGAGACAGATTTCAACTCTATAAAAGGCATAATGGGGGGAGGGGGGGAGGGAATGGGGGTGAAGTTGACGCTTGATATCTGGCCTCCTCTGACATATTACTCTCACCTTGCCCTTGGACCAACCCATCTTCTCCAGCATCTTCTGCCCGAACTTGGAGTCGTCATTGGTCCAGGTGCTGTTCCTGGGGTCCACCGACCACTTCTGCTTCCTGCGGGCTGGAGAGAGAACTAAGACTATCAGACACTATGTGTGTATGAGAATATATATAATTATATTATTTTTTATATATATATATATATATATATATATATATATATATATATATATATATATATATATATATATATATATTCTGATATATGTATATGTTTGTTTTAATTTTTATCTTTGGCACATTTTATTAATTGCATATGTCTATAACAGCTGCTGTTGTGCATTGAACTTATTTTGTCCATTAGAGTGCTTGGATCAGTGAAACTTGGTGCTACTGATACACATTATATATATATAATGTGTATCAGTAGTACCAAGTTTCACTGATCCAAGCACTCTAATGGACAAAATAAGTTCAATGCACAACAGCAGCTGTTATAGACATATGCAATTAATAAAATGTGGCAAAGATAAAAATCAAAACACACACACACACACACACACACACACACACACACACACACACACACACACACACACACACACACACACACACACACACTAAAACCTTGGCTTGAGAGTGTTTTGCAAGACAAGAATATTTTTTAATACATTTTGACTTGATATACAAGCGATGTCTTGATACAGGTAGCGTCATGGCACAACTGAGTATAAAACAGAGGCACCCCTAAGTGTAGCAATACGGTTACATTTAATGAAGGTACAACATTTAGCAACTCGCATGGTTGATAATTAAATCAAGCACATCTAAGTATGCAGGCATCCGGGGTAAAGCTGTTCACCATCACCGTTACCCTTCCACCCTGCACTCCATGAGCGCAGATTGCCCTATTGCAGGGTATTCTTCCCGGTCATGATTGCAGACTGACAGCGGTGAGAGCCGGTGATGTGGAAAGCAGTTTATGTGGACAGCTTTACCCCGGATGCCTGCATACTTAGATGTGCCTCTTTTAATCATCAACCATGTGAGTTGCTAAATGTTGTTAATCTTCATTAAGTGTAACCATATTACTACACTTAGAGGTGCCTCGCTTCTCTTTTATACTCTGTAGCTCCTGCTAAATTTTACTTCTAATCCCCTTGTGGAGGCTTTCATTTTGTGTATGGACATTTTATGGTTACACAACCTATCACATTGCTATATTTTTATTATATGGACTATAAACTGAAGGACTCATGAATAAATGGTCGTGGAACTAATTATCTGAGTTCCCATTATTTCTTATGGGGAAATTTGCTTTGATATACAAGTGCTGAAGATTACAAGCTGAATTATGATCTAGATATATATAGCTTAGCTGTAAAATAGATGAGCTGTAAATAATATTTTTCCTGGGTTTCTATGAGTGGTGTTAAGCATCTGTCCAAAAATTATGAGATAGGTAGAGTAATAGAATCTGTACTAGACACTATAGTGCGCCCAAGTGGATTTAAGGGATCTTTGTGTATTTTAGGTAATATGTATATAATAGGGGTCACGGGATGTTCAGGTATTAGATACTTTTTAGTGTCATGATCAATAATTTGTTCTTTTACAGCACGTGATTACCTTTTTAATCCTATCTTGAATAAGTAAGACAGGGTTGTTATGTGATTGGACATAAGTTTTAGTATCTGTCAACTGTCTCAATATTTCTCTCTCATACAGTTGTGCTCATAAGTTTACATACCCTGGCAGAATTTGTGATTTCTTGGCCATTTTTCAGAGAACATGAATGATAACACAAAAACCTTTCATTCACTCACGGTTAGTGTTTGGCTGAAGCCATTTTCTATCAATCAACTCTGTTTACTCTTTTTAAATCATAATGGCAACAGAAACTACCCAAATGACCCTGATCAAAACTTTACATACCCTAGTACTTAAAGTGGTTGTAAACCCTCAAGTTAAACTTTAGCTCATTGTAATCTTCATTGCTAATGCTACTGATCACTGCCTGTGAAAGTTGACTTACTTGTATCATCTTGTGATAATCCGCCCTGCAATCTTTTATGATGTCACAGGCACATGCTCAGTTCAGCATTTGATTAACGGCGTGCTATGTGTGCCGTTTCTGTAACAGCATGCCAGGTCTGTCATTTCCCCTGAAAACGGCACAGCTAGGAGGGATCGCGATACTCTGCATTCCTCAGCTTCCTGGTTCTCCCCCCTTGTGACTGTGAGACGTCACACAGGGGGAGTGAACCAGTGTATCTTGTATCTCAGCTCATACAGGAAAGCATCTGCAGCTGTTATACTGAGAGGAAGGGCGGAAATGATATCCACAGCAGAGACAGGAATCCATACCTGGCGCAGCCGATACTATATAATTTATAAAACGTAAAAAAGGAAATTGCAAAGCAGCTTTTACTAAGATTACAATGTGAAAGGCATGTTAATACTTTGTTCTATGATAATAATCTAACAAAAATAAAAATAAAGCCAAGTTTACTTCCTCTTTAATACCATGTATTACCCCCCTTAATATCAATGACAGATTGAAGTCTTTTGTGGTCTTTGTGGATGAGGCTCTTTATTTTGTATGAACTGCACATTTGAGATCTCCCCAAAGTGGCTAAATGATATTGAGGTCAGGAGAATGAGATGACAACTCCAGAACCTTCACTTTATTCTGCTGTAGCCAATGACAGGTCGACTTGGCCTTGTGTTCTGGATCAATGTAATGTCATCAATGTCCAAATACGTCCCATGGCTGATGAATGCAAATGTTTCTCCAGTATTTTTTGACATATTCCATTCATCTTACCAACAATTTTTACTAAATTTCCTGTACCTTTGTAGTTCACACATCACCAAAACATCAGCGATCCACCTCCGTGTTTCACAGTAGGAATGGTGTACCTTTCATCATAGGCCTTGTTGATTCCTCTCCAAATGAAGCATTTATGGTTGTGGCCAAAAAGCTCAATTTTGGTCTCATCACTCCAAATGACTTTGTGCCAGAAGGTTTGAGGCTTGTCTCTGTGCAGTTTGGCGTATTGTAAGCGGGATACTTTGTGGCATTTATATGGTGATGGCTTTCTTCTGGCAACTTGACCATGCAGCCCATCTTTCTTCAAGTGCCTTCTTATTGTGCATCTTGAAACAGCCACACCACATGTTTTCAGAGAGTCCTGTATTTCACCTGAAGTTATTTATGGGTTTTTCTTTGCATCCCGAACAATTTTGGAAGGGGCTCTGTAGTTTGGAAATCCTTCAGAGTCTTGGGTGGGACAGGATCTCCAACCCTGTGTCTGGGTCTTGTGGACAGCCAGCCACCCTGTGTACATGGCATAACTTTTTTGTGGGAGGTGATTTCACCACTACAGTTAAAAAAAAGATCATATATGCCGGAGCATGGGGGCAGCAGGGGCGGAGGAGCGATTTTGCTCCTAATGCCACGTACATACGGTCGAAATTCCGACGGAGGGCTTGCCCGTGGAAAAGTTTGACCGTGTGTAGGTGGCATAACTTTTTTGTGGGAGGATGCCCCCATGCTTCGGCATATATAAATGGTGCATGTATGCCCATCATTAGAAGTGGGTGGATGAAGGGAGGTATTCTAATGGTGGGCATACCCGCCGATCAATCTCTTTTTGACACACATTGTGGGAAAAATAATTGTATTTTATTTTTTGCACAAAGTTGTCACTAAATGATATATTGCTCAAACATGCCATGGGCATATGTGGTATTACACCCCTAAATACATTCTGTTGCTTCTCCTGAGTATGGGGATACTACATGTGTTGGACTTTTTGGGAGCCAACTGCGTATGGGACCCCAAAAACCAAGCACCACCTTCATGCTTTCTAAGGGTGTAAATTTTTTATTTCACTCCTCACTGCCAATCAGTTTTGGAGGCCATGGAATGCCCACATGGCACAAACCCCCTCCCAAATGACCCCATTTTGGAAAGTAGATATATGGCTCACACATGCAAAATATTCAATGGGCTCAACATGCCCCTCAGCAAATAGCTTGGGGTATCTACTTTCCAAAATGGGGTCATTTGGGGGGGTTTTGTGCTATTTTGGTATTTTATGGCCTTCGAAACTGTGATAGGTAGTAAGGAGTGAAATCAAAAATGTTCACCCTTAGAAATCCTGAAGGCGGTGCTTGGTTTTCGGGGTGCCGTACGCAGCTAGGCTACCAAAAAGTCCCACACATGTGGTATCCCTGTACTCAAGAGAAGCAGCAAAATGTATTTTGGGGTGCAATTCCACATATAACCATGGCATGTTTGAGCAATATATCATTTAGTGACAACTTTTTGTAAAAAAATTATTTTTATTTTTTGTCATTATTCAATCCCTTGGGACAAAAAAAAATATTCAATGGGCTCAACATGCCCCTCAGCAATTTCCTTGGGGTGTCTACTTTCCAAAAATGGGGTAATTTGGGGGGTTTTGTACTGCCCAGCCATTTTAGCACCTCAAGAAATGAGATAGACAGTCATAAATTAAAAGCTGTGTAAATTCCAGAAAATGTACTCTAGTTTGTAGACGCTATAACTTTTGCGCAAACCAATAAATATAGGCTTATTGACATTTTTTTTTACTAAAGACATGAGGCTGAATACATTTTGGCCTCAATGTATGACTAAAATTGAGTTTATTCGATTTTTCTTATAACAAAAAGTAGAAAATATCTTTTTTTTTCTTGAAATTTTTGGTCTTTTTCCATTTATATCGCAAAAAATAAGTCGCAGAGGCAATCAAATACCATCAAAAGAAAGCTCTATTTGTGGGAAGAAAAGGACGCAAATTTAGTTTGGGTACAACATTACATGACCGCGCAATTACCAGTTAAAGCAGTGCCGTGCGAAATTGTAATAAGACCTCTGGTCCTTAGGCTGACAATTGGTCTGGGTCTTAAGTGGTTAAGATGACGATCTTGCCTAGAATCTTGTATTATTTCCAAACACTACCCATTCTAATACCCACAAATTTCTTTTGCTCGCTACATGCCTTACATAGAAACTTTTTATGGGCATCCAAAAAAACACGTATAAGTTTAACTCTACTCACCAGAGACAAACACAATTGGGGAATGGGATTTCCCAACTTTAAAAATTATTACATGGCCACGCACCTTACCAGAATTATAGACTGGACCTGTCATGCAAACAATAAAGACTGGGTAGCATTAGAAAACAGCGTTGACAATGTACCAGTGTCACACTCACCATGGATCCCATGGGATTAATGGCCCTAAACGGATAAAACAACATCCTCTTATAGGGACGACTCTTAAAATCCTACAGACAGTGATCCAAACAACGAGCCTGACAACCTCTCCTAGCCCGTTAACGCCAATAACGGCTAACCCTGATTTTCCACCCGGCATAAATGCACTAGCTCATCATTTCACATATAGAAACTTACCACTATTAGCGGTACACTGTCTTGCAAACAAAAAAATTAAATCAATCACAAGCTTACAAGAGGAATTAGGCACACCATCCTTAGACCACTGGTCATACCGACAAATACATGACTACATCATGAGCCCACGGAGACATAAAAATTTTGCAACACCTTTAACATCATCTGAGACTATCTGCTTCTTGGCTAACACAAATACGAAAAATACTTCCCTAACATATACTTGGTTGCAGGCCTCAAACCTCCAAGAACCAAATAAAAATAAGATATTCTGGGAAACAGCTGTAAACATTTCCTTTACGAAGGATCAGTGGCTGCAGGCATGTATATTTGCTCATAAGTGTGCAATTAGTACACGCTTACAAGAAACATCGTTCAAGCTATTAACAAATTGGTACAATACACCAACCAAATTACATAAATGGTACCCCACTGTTCCGGATCTTTGCTGGCGTTGTAACCAAGACAAGGGCACATTACAATACATTTGGTGGGACTGCAATCTAATCCAACCTTTCTGGAATCAAGTAATTAAACATACAAAACAAATTACAGACATCCGGATTCAATTAACCGCAGCATGTTGTTCATTACATGTCACCAACTGTGCGATGAAGTGCCACTGCCCCTTCAACCAAAGAAAGACTAACAGAGGTACACCATCTTTACAAGATGGAAGAGATTAGGGCAATAGCGCATGAAAATATAGACAAGTTCAAAAATACCTGGCAACCTTGGATCATTTTCAGGTATTCTTCAACATTTGACTCTCTAATACAGACCTAAAGAAGGACCAAACATAGGTACCCAACCTATTACTGGCTCTCTTCCACTCTCCTGACCCTACCCCCCCCCCCCCCCCCCCACCCTTTATTTTTTCTCTTTCTCAATGTGTCATCCTTTAAAGGGTTGACACTCTATCTCTATCTTTCACCTCTATTACTGGTTCTATAGGGCTACTTAGGCTCACTTAAAGCATTTATAGATGATATTCTAAATATATGATTGATCACTAGTAGTTATATTGGGAAACATCCCATAAGGTGAGACATCCACCATTGAAACCTTCATAGTACAAATTGTTTTGTTTTATACTAATGATACATATATTCTGTAAGGTTTATACAAATGCTTTATGGATTGTATCCATGCTTACTTTTGAAATGAACTTTTAAATGTTAAAAAATTTTTTTTATGTCAAACAAGGGGTCCGCTAGCAGGCGGAACAGACGCATTAGTCTTCCCAGGGGATCAGTTCTCACTGATTTATGCATTTCCTCCAGCTCTGCTACTTCCGCGCCTTCTCCGCAGGATTAAGCAGGAACAGAATGAGGTGATTCTGGTGGCCCCAGCGGGTCCCAGAAGATCTGAATTTATAGAGATCATAAGGAGGGCAGTTGAAGTCCTTTGGCCATTATAGCCACACCTTCTTGCATAGGGTCTGGTATTTTATCCTACTTTACGGAAAAGGCGTTTAGAAGGTTTGACTGTTGAATCCCACTCTATAAAAGGTCGTGGGTGATCTCCTTCAGTAGTGTCTACTTTGACTAATGCCAGGAAGCCGGCTTCCAGAATCACTTACTATAGAATCTGGAAGGCATAGGTTTCTTGGTATGGATCCAGGGGTTGGTACCCCAGGAGGTATGTCAATAGGCAGGATTCCTGCATATGGCATCTGAAATGAAGCTGGCCTTGATTTTTATCAAGAGCCAGATCCAGGCCGATGTCGATGTCTTTTCCTACAGCCTCTTGCTTCCCACTCTTGGTGCATAGCTTATTCAGGGGGTAACGAGGTTTATTCTCCCTATCAGGGCACCTCTAAATCCTTAGGATTTAAGATTGGTCTTGTTGACTTTGTTAAATCAGCCGTTTGAACCTTACGAGAAATTCTCTTGGTTCTTTGACGAGAAAGATCTTTTGCTTGCCATTTCTTCTGCTAGAAGAGTATTGGAACTAACGGCTCTGTCTTGAGCCATATTTCATTGTGTATAAGGACAAGGTGATTTGATGTCCTCATGCTGAATTCTTACCAAAAGGGGTAACCGGTTTTCATTTAAACCAAGATATTATTCTTCCTCCTTTCTCCCCAGAAGCCTTAATCTGGGGAAGAGAAAGCACTACAGTCTCTTGATATAGTAAGAGCGATCAGAATCTATTTAAGGGCGTCTCCCCATCCCAATTCCCTCCCACGTCCTCAGTACCCATCAGCGTAAGATCCTGCAATTTATCTGGGGATCGTCTCGCCCTCGTATTAATAAACAAGTCCTGTTCGCCAACAAGAGTGATGGGGGCCTCTCGGTCCCGAATATAAGGGACTACTACGTGGCTGCTGCCATTGCTCCGCTCTCTCACCTCCACGAGACGTATCAACTCCCGCTCTGGGCGACTATTGATCTGCTAGAGACTGACCCCGTCCCAATCTCTTCATTACCGTGGCTCCCACCTATACATCGCCCTAAGATTACAGGGCCTTGTCTGATTCATACGCTACGTGTGTGGGACTCGGTGAAGTACTCGGCGGGGCTGGCTTCTCCCCATCTTCCGCTGTTGCGACTTTTACGTTGTCCACTTTTCCCTCCGGGCCTTGATGACTCAGCGCAATTCAAGTGGTGGACCATGAATGGCTTCAGCGACGTACACTCCTTGCTTACTCCCACTAAGATCTTACCGTATGCTGTTTTGCGCTCATCACATGACATACCTCTAAGAGAACATTTCAGGTATCTACAGATCCGTCATTTTCTCCAAAGTCTCCTTAAATCTCAGGACGCCCCATACAGGTTGACGCCTTTTGAGAGCATCTGCAGATCCAGACCCCACTCTCCTGGTCTGATATCTATGATATACTCCGCTCTAATATCTAAGAGAAGGCCCCCAGTGCGGTCTTATCATTTGCAGTGGGAGAGAGAGTTGGGGAAGAAGCTGGATCCGGAGGATTGGCAGGTAATGACCCTAGCCTTATCCAACTGCTCGCGCAACGTAGTGATTCTGGAAAATGCTTATAAGGTGTTATACCGGTGGTATTATACCCCGACGCGCCTGGCTCGCTTTGTCCCTACCTGTTCCCCTCTTTGTTTTAGGGAATGTGCCCAAGAGGGCACTATGGCCCATATTTGGTGGACGTGCCCTCGGGTGTGCAGACTATGGGTCAGGGTGTATGCATTGCTCCGTAGCCTACTTAGAGTAAATCTTAAAAAAGACCCGTTTGAGGCACTCCTTGGCAAACCAATTACTGCGCTGTTACGCCCGGAGCGCCAATTGGCGCAACATCTCTTTACTGCAACTAAGTTGACAATAGCCAGAGCATGGAGAACCCCAGCCCTGAGTTTCGAGGCAGTCAAGAATCGACTGAATGATGTTATGGTCAATGAAAAATTGTCTTCTGTTCTTACTGACACTCATACTAAGTTCCTACGTGTCTGGCAGCCCTGGGTCGCATATCATTATTCTCCTAGATTTGATGTCGCTCTATTGTCCATGTAAGGACCGGTGGTGCACACCCTGCGAACCTATTCTCTTCCCCCCATCCCCTCCCTCTTCTTCATCCCCCTTTCCTCCCCCCCTTTTTTCTTTCTTTGACCCTCACTACTTCTCCCCTGCTTCTCATTCTTCAACCTCTCTTAATCTACTCTTGATTCTTAGTATATCTTCCTCTCTTCTTCTTTCTTTTGTCTTACCATTTAACAGTGGATGATTACCATGGGCTGTCAATGCATTATACGACACGCTTCTGTTGCAGTCATGTGAACGCCCGGGTCCACCCGGACACAGTATATGTTGGCATCACTTGGGCAACAGCCTGCTTTACTCATTATTATATTGTAACGCACCTGAACTGTAATTTGTATAAAGCCTATTGTATTGAAATGTACACTTGTTAATTAATAATAATAAAAACTTTTGTAAAAGAATCTATTTAAGGGCGACCGCTCAGGTCCGCAAAACACAGGCTTTGTTTGTACTGCCAGAGGGTCCAAGATATGGACAGGCAGCGTCAAGATCCACTATTTTCCAAATGGATTTGTCAGGTGGTTGATCAAGCTTCAGCTTAAAGAAGAAGATTCTTCCTTCTCATATTAGGGGCACACTCATCCAGAGCGATTAGTGCCTCTTGGGTGGTACATCATCAGGCCTCTATGGCTCTATGGATCTGTAAGACCGCAACATTGGTCTTTGGTTCAGATGTTTATCTGATTATTATTTTTTTTTATCAATATTAAAAGTCATGAGGAGATTGCCTTTGGGCACAGCACACACTGCAGGCTGCAGTATGAGTTCTCTGGCCTCCTCTTTCCTTGATTCTGTCTCCCCCTTCAGTTGCCATTGCTATGGGACATCCCCCATAGTTATTACTATGGCGCTGTGTCCCCTGATGTAAGAAAAGAAAATAGGATTTTTAAAACAGCTTACCTGTAAAATCCTTTTCTTTGATGCACATCAGGGGACACAGAGGTTCCTCCCTTCTTCTTATACACATTGATTGCTTGGCTACAAAACTGAGGACTCCCAGTAATGGGAGGGGTTATATGGGGAAAGTTCATGCCTTAAGGGGTGTGCCAGTGTCCAGCACCTGATGTTCTGATATAACTATGGTGCTGTGTCCCCTGATGTACATCAAAGAAAAGGATTTTACAGGTAAACTATTTTTGTATGTCTTGCACAATGCTCTCACTGTGCACACAGCACTAATAATGTTTTCATTATATGCTTACATTCTTTTGAGTCCTGATTAGAATTAGTCTGCCTATGTTACGCCCCTTGTTACCATAAAAGTCCAATTTTAATACTAATGTGATACCTACATAATCATGTGTATAAAAACCTTCAATTGCATCATAATAAGTAGAACAGTTATTTGGAAAGATGTAGAGTGTATCTTTTGTGTCTGTTTCCTACTGCAGTAGTTATTAATTTGGAACCACTAATCAATATGCGGATAGGAGTTGCCTATCTATAAAATGTCCAGAAGGGAAGAAGAACGGTGATTCTATGACAATCAGTGCCACATCCAGTATTGAGAACAGAGAAAAAGATCTCCCCTAAGGTGGACTTTAAAGGCACATAGAGATATAGTTAAAAGAGTGTATTTGTAGTACAAATATATTAAGGTTTAGGCATGAGCACTAAAAATGGTACATATACAAATATAAAGCAATGGAATGTTTAAACAATTTTGGATGTTGTCAACATGTTTACAACGCATATGAAGTCCTCTTTGCAAGCAATGCGTTTCGGGGTATAATCTTTTTCCTTCAGGGGTGTGTGAACAGGAAAATTTATCTATAAAGTAGTTAAAGAGGGAGTCCGCCGGGAGTCCGCGTTTTTTTTTTTTTTTTAAAGTCAGCAACTACAAATACTGCAGCTGCTGACTTTTAAAATAGTGACACTTACCTGTCCAGCGCGCCCGCGATGTCGGCACCCGAAGCCGATCTCTCGATCATCTCTCGGGTGCTGCCGCCGCCATCTTGGGTATGGGAATCAGGAAGTGGAGCCTTTCGGCTTCATTTACCGGTTCCCTACTGCGCATGCACGAGTCGCGCTGCGCAATAAGGATGGACCCGCTGCCTCTGGGATCTGTGTGTTTCCCAGCAGGCAGCGGGTGACTTTCGGAAAGGGGCGTACTCTACGCCCCTTTCCGCAGAGAGCTATCCCGGAAGTGGGTGCAGATACCTGTACTGTACAGGTACCTGCACCCCCCTCCCCCCTGAAAGGTGACAATTGTGGCGCCGGAGGGGGGGGAGGATTCCAATGAGTGGAAAGTCCACTTTAGGGTGGACCTCCGCTTTAAGGAACAATAAACTGTAAAGTGCTGGCCTGGGTCCCCTCTGGTCTGCCAGATAATGCAGCCTGTCATAGTACCACAGCCTGGGGACATAAATGTCATCTGCAGCTCCTGAGCTCAGGCAAATCTGGACCTTCCCACGCTCCCTCAGATATGTACTCCTCATGATCCCAATTTTGGCCTTCAAATAGGTGATGTCTGCCGTAGGGACCACAGGCTTCACAAAAGCAAGCAGTTTCTTCAGCGCTGCCTTCCTCTTTCTTAGGTTCTTATAAAAGGGGTGGTTCACCTGCCACAGGCAGGGCAGCTCCCTGAACAGATCAATGAAGATGGGGACAAATTCATGGTCTTTGAAGGGATCCATATGTCAGGCTAAACTCCCTTCTCTTTTGGCGCAGTAGGGAGAGCACATGGCGGAGACGCAGCAGGTGCATGCTAATTACAGCAACGAGGAGGACAGGGAAAGCCCGGAGCCAGAAACTTCCCGATCCCGGAGGAGAAGATTTAAGGCCTCAAATATGTCTTTTGTAGACAAGTTGGAGATGGTGGACATATTGAAGAGGAACGACTATGATGGGAAGTATGGGCCTTCCCCAAACCCAAATATCAGAAAGGCCAAGATCATGGCTAAAGTTGTGAAGAGTCTGCAGAAGAATTTTGGGGTACGACGAGCCAAGGATCAACTGAGAAAACCATGGTCAGACCTGAAACTGAGGGAGCACGATTAGTACAGAAAGATCAAGCGAGTTCTTCAAAAAAGTAAGTATTTTTCGTGTGTTCATATTATTATTATTGCTTGCAATACTGCTCCATGTGCTTTTCTTTACTGAAAGAAAAACTTCAATTGTTCATCGTAAACATCATTCGTTCGCCCACTTCAAATACGATGTTTTGGAAAGTTGTAGTTAACTACATTTTGTTTATGCCTATTTCTAGTCAAAGGAAGTTTGTTGTGTAGATGTGTTTGTAACTAGAATGAAATGCAAACTTGATTCAGTGTAAAGGAGAGGACACTCATAGCTGTTTACACATCTGTACTCAGGAGCACTAGTGTGGGACACCAGAGCACCCTTTTTATTAGGGTGTCCCCACACACATGCTCCAGTGGATACTATAGGGGTGTCTCCATCTGTGAAACTTGCACAAAACAGGTAAGTATTCCAGCTTTAGAAAGTCTTGAGTCAAAAATAATGTTTTCAGCTTTGAACTCTGCAAAAAAAAAAAACAATTGTACGACACTTCCAAGCAATGTTTCATATTCCTATTTCTGCTCTCAAATATCAGTGTGCTAAGTATTCCTTTTTTACATTCTTATAGGGGAGAGAAGACACGGGACGTCTCGGGACTAAGGATGAGCCGAACACCCCCCCCCCCCATCCTCCCATACGGTTTGCACCAGAACATGTGAACAGGCAAAAAACACTGTTAAAGTCTATGGGACACGAACATGAATAATCAAAAGTGCTAATTTTAAAGGCTTATATGCATGGTATTGTCATAAATATAAGTCGCGAAGACCCAAAATTGTTTGCTGTTTGGCGAACAGCCAATCTTCGACTCGAACATGAGTTCAACTCCAACATAAAACTCATCCCTGCTTAGGACACCAGGGACCCCTCACCTCCCAAAGAAGGGGAAATACCAACACCAGAAGCAGAGGAGGAGGAGGAGGAAAGAGAGGTTGTTGAAATTGGCATCACAACAGGTGAGTGTCTGAGACCACAGCTTCAGGTAATAGATGGATGCCTGCATTTTTATAATACCTGATGTGTTTTTTGGTTTATTTTTAGGTGATGTGGATGTTGTGGAAGAACCACATTTTACCAGTGAATGTGCCCAGATCCTCATCGGGGAGATAATGGGATGCAATTGCGATTTAGATAATCTCAAGAAAAACATCAATAAGGTTCAACAAAAAATGAAGAACATCATTGATGTTTAGGGAGAATCTGAAACACACAAAACTAGCATAAATTTTATCTTTTAAAAAACAGTTTTATATTTTGACAAAAGCCAAATTTAGAAGATGCACACAGTGCATCAACATGTGCTATCTCCCATCATGGGGTATCAATGTATGCGTTTTGTAGGTGCAACCCCTTCCTCGCTATCAAAGTGGCTGAGATGAAGGGGTTGCACCCCCAAAACACGTACATTGATCCCCCATGATAGGAGATCACACAATCCCAATTTGTGTGCATCTTCCAAATTTGGCTTTTACAGGGGTGACACCCCATCTGATGAAGGCAATATCAACACAGTTTGGACCTACTCAAGTCTGATAATTGTCTTCACGTTTCAAAGTTGAACTTTGTAAGTTCATGAGTTCTGTATGTTATGCTTTGAAACATGCCTGTTTTCTAAAAAATGGATAGTTATGTTAATGTTAACAAAAATTATGTTATACACCAAATATGTTGGTTTGTTGTAAAACCCTTTATAAACGCACATGTGAATGTGCTTTGAGTAAAAAAAGTTTTATTATCATTAACAATGTGTGGCTTCCTTTTTCAATGTGCAAAAGCAGTTTTTGTAGTAAAGTCGTTTTCTGTGACAATGGGTGTTATTTACTAAAGGCCAATCCACTTTGCACTCCAAGTGCAGTTTCAAATGCACTTTTGCAGTGCACTTGTAGTGCATAGTGAATTGGCCTTTAGTAAATAACACCCACAGTGCTTTATAATTTGCCCCAATCACGCCATTTTTAGGACTCCACACATTTCTGTCCTGGTGATAAAAAAGGGGAATATTTATGTCAGTAATGCACTACATACGCTAACAACAAAAACAAGGTGTGTGTGTAGCAGACACACAACATAATAATATTATCTGAAGAAGACTGTCACCTTATATTGCCCAGAAATTTGTTTTGCACTGTTGAAGAAAAATGCCCAAAAAAAATAAAAATAAAAACCTAGGAGACACCTAAAACAAACCCAAGCAGTAAATGATAACAAATATTATTGCAGTTTGAAAGATATATTTATAAAAGAATGCCAGACATTGTTTGGCATATCAATGGCCCCCTACCCGCAAAGTACTCCATGTATCTGACCTCGCTGGCACTTTGGGGGGGCAAGCCAGGACGGTCTGCTTCAAGTGCCGTCAGGTTGGAAAGTTCAAGAAAGTCTGCCTCAGGCCCAAATGGGGCCGCATAGTTTGGTGAGCATTTTTAAATTGTGCAAAATGCAGCAGGAAAGCACTATATGGTTCAGTTTATATTCCGCTATGTGGCTGGGTGTCAAAAATAGGCGGAACTGGCTAGCCATTATCCCGAAAGTGTTCTCCACCACTCTTCTGGCTCTGGCCAGCCAGTAATTAAAAACCCTCTGGTCCGGGGTGAGGGTCCTCATAGGGAATGGCCACATAAGATGGTCCCCCAGCACAAACGCTTCATCCGCGACGAAGATAAAGGGGAGTCCTTACATATTCTCCTCTGGAGGTGGAAAGCGCTGAAGAACACATACTCTCCAAAATGCTTTCGCAATTTTGGCGAGAAAGGTACCAATCTGGTAATCTTGGTGGACATGTCTGATAGCTCAATGCTACTGGGCGAAAATATTCCGAATGGCCTCCACCCTCCTTAAAGAACCTCTTGACCCAGAACATGCTCTGGCGTTATTGAATCTCCTACCCAAAGACTGCACTAGGGCACAGAAACATTTGCTCCTCCAACTCATGACTGTGGCAAACCAAACATTGATACATAGTAAAATTGAAGACATCATCCTCAATAGCATCTGAAAATATGGCGGCCTTGGGTAGACCACTATCTACCACAAGATTTAAAAAAAATATTATCTGGAATTATAGTCCACCTTGTATCCATTAGAGATCTAAACAAAATGGTTTAGTTTATATTCCGCCATGTGGATGGGTGTCAAAAACAGGCGGAACCGGCTAGCCATTATCCCAAAAGCGTTCTCCACCACTCTTCTGGCTCTGGCCAGAATTAAGGTACAGTAGTGAACATTTAAATTTTGAACATATGATGATCACAGTCAACAGAGTACTATAAAACAAAGTTGCTCTTTGCAGTAACAAAGGAATATTCATCAAGAACTAAAGGCAGATGTGGATAAAGTGAACACCGTTTAGGGAGAAAGACATCTATGTTAACTATAACCAAACGGGCCTAGGCCCTTAACTTGTTTGGTATTCTATTAGGGTGGTACTCCGCGTAACAATACTGGCCTTCAGGGAAGCAAATGTCTGGAAGGCTTTGACTGTTTTATTTGGGGATTTTAAGTCCCATGACGTTGAGTGTCAGTGTGTTCAAGGGGGCCATGGGTGGGGTTGAGAAAGGTAGTAATGACCAGAGACAGGAACCTTGTTAGCCCACCGACTGAGAAAGGGAAAAAGAGAAGCAGAATATAGTAAGGATGAGGAGAAGGAGAGAGAGAGGATTCAGGATGTAGTGTGTAGGGCAAACCATTGAAGGCTGAAAGCCCACCAGGGCTATTCGTAAATGCCCGACTAGGTAGTGCACCAGCTTCCAGATCATCAAGCTAGGCAAGAGGTGGGTGGACTGTAGAGTGGGGGAGCAGGGACAGCTCCACGCTGCCGAGCAGGAGGATACAAGGAATCAACAACTCTAAATAGATCTTTCAATTCCTTTAAGGGCAATAAAAAACTCATAACGAATAATGATAGGATAACTAGCAAACATTTCAAACATCAACTTACAATGTCCAAATTTTCCAAATAGTTTAGAGGGGGATCTGGGGGGGGGGATGGGTAAAAGGGTGGAGGGGAAAAAGGAAGAGGAGGAATAGGGGAGGGTATGGAAGAGGGAGGAAGGGGGAAGGAAAAGAAGGGGGGAAATTGGGGGTAGGAGATATTAACATAAAGGGAGGGAAAGGGGAAGAGGAGGGAAAAAGGAAAAGAGGGAAAGGGAAAGAAGAAGAAAACTTAGGGGGACAGGCATGGATCGAGTCCTGCGGGAACGCATGGGAACGGAGTTCCTGTACTTTTTCCACAACAGGAACTCAGTTCCCGTTAGCAGCCGTGTCCTGCAAGACTTTGAAGTATGCGAGCTGTGTGGCAGGTGCTACCCCAGCAGCTGCTGACACAGCTCGCAATGGTAAGTGCCACACACCTGACCATTCAGGCATTGCCAGTAGGGGGCCCCATGACAGCTTCCGCTTCGATCTACCTGTCAATCACAGCTAGCTGATGGGTAGATCAGGTCCCTTCTGCTAAGAGATTGTATTTAGTCAGACCTCTCGTGATGTGCTCCTCCCCGCCGGCCCCTCCTGATTTTCTGTCTCCTCAACTTCCCCCCCCCCAGTCTCCTGCATACATGCTCTGTGTGTCCCGCTGAATCCCCCCCTCATCTATCTTCAGTGCCATATGATGAGAGAACCCAGAGGAGGAGCACAGCTCACAGGACATGCAGGGAGAGAGGTGAGTTGAGGGAGGAACATCAGTTTGGGGTGGTAAGCTGAGCACAATACCTGGCAAAGTTTAATGCCAGGAGGGAAGTTTATGTGGAAATATGTGAAGGGTTGGAATAGCAGCGAGTGTGTGTTGGAGCCCTGCAGAGTTTGCAGCCCCCCAAGCTAACATACATCTCCTAAGCAGGAACACATCCCTATCTCCCCAAGCATTTTGTCCAGATAATGTGCAGTTCATTTATGACCTTTCCATTTAACCCTGTGTTATCCAAACTCTGTTCAATGAAAAGTGTAAACTCACCACATAAACACTATATATACAAAATACAATTCCCCAATAAAGATCAGAACATGATGTTCACATTTGCATGGAAGCACAATTGAATGAATGCTGATTATTCAGAGAATTACCGTATTTATGTTTATTGAGGATTGTTTTTTTAATGTACTAATGATTAAGCTTCATACACACTATATGAAAATTGGATGAAAAATACCACTTTTGAAGCGTTGGTGCATATGAGCATATCATTTTTTATTTTTATTTTTTGGTGGGGGAGGTAGGTGGAGCATGTTAGCATGTTAAAGGCAGGTATACATCAGATTATATAGTTCAACCAAACAATTTCAACCCTTAGATGGGGTTCTAGGTTTGCAGGGATCAGGGTGGTAAGTACTGGGATGCAATAAACCAAGTCTCAGAGTGAGACAGAACTTAAAGCTGTAACCAATGTTCAAACAGCTTGTAATAGGTTGCGATCAGATTCCCATTGCAGGGACTGGAGATAAGAAAAAAAGGGGAGATATTGAGCTGTCAACGTGGCGGACGAGATTTGGGGCTGGAGAAGGCGTCCTCAGAGATACACAATGGAGTTCCTTTGCGGACCGATGACCGGCCCGGCAGTTTACACTTGGCATATGGGTGTTTGGCAGACCAGGCGGGAGTACGTGGTAGAGTGGTCTCAGATTGTTGGGTCAGGTGGAGAATCACAAGATGTTGGAGGGATTCAGGGTGGTGCAAGAATGCTGCGATGATAGGCATTTTGATCTGCCCAAGCCACTTGGTCCCTGTGGGGTACCCTCTACTCTGCCTTGTAGGATCGTGGATTCAATTCGGCATCACCTACTTGCTGCTATTGGGTTAGAGGCTTAGTCCCCACATGGAAAGTGACTGCGATCCACCTTACTAACATCTTTTTCCATTCCAGCATAATCGCTTCCCGGCCTTTTGGCCATGATCAAGTGTCATGTCAACTTTAGCCCTTAGGGGTGTCCCTGTTTCCCAGCTGGGACGTTGTTAGGCATTTTGATCTTCCCAAGCCACTTGGTCCCTGTGGGGTACCCTCTGCTCGGCCTTGTAGAATCGTCAATTCAATTTGGCTTCACATACTTGCTGCTATTGGATTAGAGGCTTAGTCCCCACATGGAACGAGACTGCAATCCACCCTACTAACATCTTTTTACATTCCAGCATTAACGCTTCTCGGCCTTTTGGCCATGATCAAGTGTCACGTCGAATTTGGCCCTTAGGGGTGTCCCTGTTTCCCAGCTGGGATGTTGATAGGCATTTTGATCTGCCCAAGCCGTTTTGTCCCTGTGGGGTACCCTCTGCTTGGCCTTGTAGGATCGTCGCTTCAATTCGGCTTCACCTACTTGCTGCTATTGGGTTAGAGGCTTAGTCCCCACATGGAACCTGATTGTGATCCAACCTACTAACATCTTTTTCCATTCCAGCATTATTGCTTCTCTGCCTTCTGGCCATGATCAAGTGTTGCATCAACGTTAGCCCTTAGGGGTGTCCCTTTTGCCCAGTTGGGACATTGATAGGCATTTTGATCTGCCCAAGCCACTTGGTCCCTATGGGGTACACTCTGCTCAGCCTTGTAGGACTGTCAATTAAATTCGGCATCACCTACTTGCTGCTATTGGGTTAGAGGCTTAGTCCCCACATGGAACGAGACTGCGATACACCCTACTAACATCTTTTTCTATTCCAGCATTATCGCTTCTCTGCCTTTTGGCCATGATCAAGTGTCGCATCGACCTTAGCCCTTAGGGGTGTCCCTGTTTCCCAGCTGGGATGTTGATAGGCATTTTGATCTGCCCAAGCCACTTGATCCCTGTGGGGTACCCTTTGCTTGGCATTGTAGTATCGCCGATTAAATTCGGCTTCATCTACTTGCTGCTATTGTGTTAGAGGCTTAGTCCCTACATGGAACGTGATTGTGATCCACCCTACTAACCTCTTTTTACATTCCAACATTAACGCTTCTCAGCCTTTTGGCCATGACCAAGTGTCATGTCGACTTTAGCCATTAGGGGTGTCCCTGTTTCCCAGCTGAGACGTTGATAGGCATTTTGATCTGCCCAAGTCACTTGGTCCCTGTGGGGTATACTTTGCTCGGCCTTGTAGGATCGTCAATTCAATTCGGCTTTACCTACTTGCTGCTATTGTGTTAGAGGCTTAGTCCCTACATGGAACGTGATTGTGATCCACCCTACTAACATCTTTTTCCATTCCAGCATTTTTCCTTCTCGGCCTTTTGGCCATGATCAAGTTTTATGTTGACTTAAGCCATTAGGGTTGTCCCTGTTTCCCAGCTGGGTTGTTGATAGGCATTTTGATTTGCCCAAGCCACTTGGTCCATGTGGGGTACCCTCTGCTCGGCTTTGTATGATCGTCGATTAAATTCGGCTTCACTTACTTGCTGCTCTTGGGTTAGAGGCTTAGTCCCCTCATGGAACAAGACTGCGATCCACCCTACTAACATCTTTTTCCATTCCAGCATTATCGCTTCTCGGCCATGGCTGGCTTAGCCCTTCCTCCTCTGGGCTGGCCGCTGTTATGGCTATTTTTATATCTCACTTAAATGATTAACGATACAAGAAATAAGTGATTAAACCTTTGTCTACATAAGAATAAAAAAATGAACGATAACAGTGCGAAAAGATAAACAATTACCTTTATTTATACAGAAAAGAAACTTTAGAATAATTAGAACTTATCATATAACTTAAGTGATGTTACAAGTACAGTGTGGCTTAGGCTGCCAAGATGATTTAGGTCATATGACTTACAACAGACATACACTTTCAATATATATATCAATATTTCAAGATAAGGCCTAAGAAAGAAATAATTTGATATAGAAAAGAGACATACGAAAGAAAGAAAGAAAGAAAGAGAGAGAGAGAGAGAGAGAGAGAGAGAGAGATACGTTACACGGATTTCCGGTCGCCCTCCATGGTCTAGAAAATCAAGAGAGATATAAGCTAATTCTTGCCCTATTTTATATGCATTCTCGGCCAATCAGAAGATGGAACGCACCCATTGGCTCTGAGTTTGCATCAACCTCTGATTGGCCGATTCTCAAGTCTACATGCTGATTGGTTCAGGATGGCTCACACTCTGATTGGTTATAATTTCAAGCCCAGTTAAGCATCAAACTTCCGATGCCTTTATGAGCAACTTCCTTTGATCTCTGACCCTGCCAGTTCCGACATAAGACCGGTTTAATTATCTCTGGATTTACAACCGTCAGCCCTCTTTGATACAACATAAATTAGCATTTCAAGGACTTGTGGCACAGGAAGAGGCACTATATCTGAAATGGCCATCTCTATGAACAATAGGGTAACTTAGATACTATACAAACAGCAGACCAACAGGTTTGTGTGTTTGAGATACCAAGAACAGTAAATATTCTAGTATACATGTTACACATATATATATATATCCAAAACAGGGCATAGTAAGTTAATTGGTCCTCACAATGGCTTTCTTTTAAGCTCTTTGATATAAATATTATATTTCAAAATCGCCCCCACAGTTCCCCCTGAAGTTCATTCTTGAAATGATATCCTCCTTCAGTGATTTTGTACCCATCCACAACAGCCCAGAAGCCCCAATCCTTCCCCACCACCACGGCCTCCTCTTTCTTTCTTGAACACGCCGGAACTCCTCCATGTAGGCTTGAAACAGCCAAAAGAAATCCTGGTGCCCTTGAGACTTCACATCCAAACCATGAGTGTCTGTACTGCAATGTTTCATCGCCCCTCTGCCTTGGAAGAGCGGAACTCCAACATTGAGAGCGGGATCCTGACATATCTGGTCCTGTAACAGTTTCTCCAATTGGATCGGACCACGAGACAGCACTTTTCAGCATGGTGAAGGGCAGTTCAGGAGAGTCCTATTTGTTGCACATTTGTCTCAAGAGATGACTTGTCTCAAGGTTGTCTTCCGGTGGTGGTTGGGCGAGCCTCCGGACAGTCGTGCATGAATGCAAAAAAACAACAAAAAAAGGTAGAATGTCAGTGTACAGATAGTGGAGGAATGCCAGACAGGAGAAGCGGGTTGGCCATTGAGACTTAATACTTATAAGGGGTGCAATGTGGACGAGTATAGTGGGCTCCCCACAGGGAACAGAGTCCAAGCAACAGCCAGTATCATCCATGGCCCTTGATGGTAGGGATAGTCAACACTGCCTGTTATTGACAGGTCCCTGGGTTCACCACACCTGCTCGCAGGGCTTCAGGTTAAAGCAGGAAGTAGAATTACATTAAAGAGGGATTCTGCCAAAAAAAAATATTAAAAGCCAGCAGCTATAAATACTACAGCTGCTGACTTTTAATAAATGGACACTCACCTGTCCCGGGTTCCAGCGATGCCGGCAGCCGAGGCCGATCGACCGCTCGGGCCTCGGCGGCTGCTGCCGCCATTCTAGGTGAGGGAATCAGGAAGTGAAGCAAATCGGCTTCACTTCCCGGTTCCCTACTGCGCATGCGCGAGCCGCGCCGCGCAATAGGAAATCTCCGCGCTGGCACTGGGACCCGTGTGTGTCCCAGCAGACAGAGCGGCAGGGCAGGAAATGGCGTAGACTCCCACGGGAGTCTATGCCCGGAAGTGGGTGAAAATACCTGTCTTTGACAGGTATCTCCACCCCCTCCCCCCTGAAAGGTGTCAATTGTGACACCGGAGGGGGGGGGGTTCCGATCAGCGGAGGTTCCACTTTAGGGTGGAATCACGCTTTAAGTAAGGCAGAAATGGTAAAGCCTTCCAATTCACAGCTCATCTCTGCTATTCAAACAAGAGTTCCAGAAGACTAATACATTTACTTTTAAAGATATAGAAGAACATTATCAGCTAATTGACTGGTACCATCACTGAAAGTAATTAAAGATAAGAATATGAAATAAAGAAAGTAGGAACAAGAAAGAAGAGGAAAAAAATAAAAGAAAAAAGAATAAAAAAAACACATACAGGTTTAATGCTACTTTAACCCAGATGTCAAAGAACATTGAATCTGCATTCATAAAAAAACAAACGAACAATATATAACTGTCCTGAAAAATTATTACAAAGTGCCCTGAAAAATGATACATTGCCGCTGTTACCGCAGCAACTTGGCAAAAAATTTAAAATAAAGAGGAACAAAAGAATAAAAAGAAGTAACTCCTCTCCCATATTAGTGATCAACAGGTGAACCGGATCACTGTCACTAAAAACTTACAAGTCGGGTACAAAAAATATTTAAAAAAAGAAGAAAATAAAACAATGGTTGCCAAAAAACTTTTAGAATTTAGTCAACCCGACTGCACTTTGTTGCTCAAATTTTCTTAGAGGCTTTTTCCCAAAATAACAAAAAGAGAAAAAATATAGTTCAAGGGTCCTCTTTTAAATGCGCACAATACTCTACATCGGTCTCTTAATAGCTACCCACATTAGGACAGCAACAGGGTGGAGTTTACTAAAAGCTGTGGCCCTAATAAACTTTTCCCATTAAGAAACCTTAGTTGGAGATATTTAAATTAACCTCTCTTGATTGTGAGCTCATCCAAATCGTCCACTTCACTCCTAAGAAATCCTGATTTCCAGCTCTCTTGTTACCTCCTCCCATGCTCAACATCAAGATCGCTCCAGAACCTCTGGAACTCCACCATCCCCATATGTCCAGTCAGCTCCTACCCTGAGCACCACTAGGTGATCCCTGAAAAAACTTTTATTACGGGAAACCTACCCCGCCTCCACCTAAAATGTTACCTCAGCCAGCTCCATATTCCCAGCCGCTATTTTTTGTACCACCCTCTTCTCCTTAGATCATAAACCCCTTGAGCAGGGCCCTTCTATTTAGGACCTGCACAGACTGTTGGCACTATCTAAATTCTGTTGCCCAAGCCACCCAACTACCCAACTTTTAACTCCTCCCGAATCCCAATGGACGTTTCAATAGGGGATGTCCGGTTTTTTTTTTTTTTTTATAAAAACCTTTTCTCTGGGGTAATAGGGGTTCGTCCTTGTGTCCCTGCTATATCTATTACCAGGACAGGGGAAGATGTGCAATAGACTTCCAGAGGTAGTGTACCATGCTGAGAACAGTTCAACCCATATAGCAGCATATAGGGCATCACTGGACATTCAATACCAGCACCAATACCCTTGTCTCAGGTCTCGATTATTTTTAACTTTGTTTAGGACCAGTTGGGACACTACCCCGGCCTCCATTGGACCTGATCCCCTCCTGTGCCAGTATTGTTGTCTTTTCCAAAACCATCAGAACAAGATGGACTCCAGGGTGTAACGCAGTAGAGTCTGATAGGATAGGACCCAGATTGACCACAATATCTGCCCAACGTTCCATCCCTGCCATTAGGGATGCGACCAGTGCAAGTTCGATTTTTTTGACGATCCTGGAACTGAGTCATCAACCAATTTATTACGACTCATAGGCAACCTGGAAACTACCCCCTGCCTGCCTATCCTTGCAAAGTGATGCTGGACAGAGCAAGTTGGTTTTCCTAACCCCTTCCCTGATATGTAGCACAAGACCTCCCAATGTGGTCCAGAGTATCTCCAGCTCCATAGTGTTGTAAGGTACCCAGTGCCCCACCTCCAACTCCAAAGGCAGTCTCCCTTAACCCTCTCTTTTATCCTAAGTATGGGAAATGTTCTGAGTACCCGAATTGAAACCACCTGCCAACAGGTACACCTTCTCCCTCCTTTATCAATGTGGTAATCAGACCATGTTATCCTTCACTGATACAAAAAAAACTGTCCACACTCTTTAGACCGGACTCCCATGAATGACAGTGGCACAGTGCAACATTGGGGGGGTGAAGCAGTCTTTAACACAAGTCTTGTGAGATAACATCTAATTGCCGACCCTTACCAGTTAAATCCATGGAACTACAAGTATCAACATGGCTAATCAGTGGTGCAAAGAAACTCGTTCATACCAGAGCTTCATACATGTTGGATCAGAACATACCACACACACTTAGGTAGTCCGAGACACAGCTGATTGGGCTAACAAATAGAAGCACCCACTAGATATTGTTGCTGAAACCAGGAAAAAGAAAAAAATTGTCTATGGTGATGGTGATATTCTTTGTTCTGTAAGCCAGGAAACCCAATTATTGAATCTGAGGGATAAAAACACCAATAAAATAAAACATTCAATTTTTCTCGCCTGAAAAAAAACTGGTTATATACCTGTGATAAGACATTAGCATGTGAAACCAATATACATCACATTACATTACAAAAATAGTGCACTTTTTTAAAATACCCAAAAAATTGTTGAGCTCAACTCATTAATATGTATTACTTAGTACATATTAATACCACGTGGATTTTTGTTTTATGGTATACCAATAATTCCCCCCAAAAAAATGTATTCACCATGGTGAGAGAGAAAAAAATTTGCAACTTGTAATAAACCTTTTCAGGGCACCATTTCGTCTCGCCGAACTGTCTTTTCTGGAAAAACAAACACAATTTAGTAAATGCACCTTTTCAATTCATTAGTACAAGTCTTGGCTCAGGTCATTTGCATGTCAATACAGTTTGCTTTACATTCTCACTGACCTGGTCAGAAAGAAGGGGGGTCATTTGGGTGGGCTGAGAACAAACTTCACAGGACACAATCTATATTGCATACTCCACACCCACACTCACACAATTAGGTCAAAGACGGCCTCTAGATATCACACCTATTAACATGTTTTCTATAATAACCTGTACTTCTTGTTAAACCCATAACATCTGTTTGGTAAGTTTGAAATTCTTTCAGAGATCCATCCCATTTCATTCGCCCCTTCTCCGCCTGTATGGGGGCAATAAAAACTCTTACCTTCCCGGGATTTATTCTTGCAGAAACACCAGGGATGAGCATTGTTGGTACATACCTTAAGTGTGGAGGATGTCCCCCTGAATTCAGACATACCCAAATCCCTTGCTCTGTTATCTCCTGGGCAGCTGAAGTCCTATGGCCGTGTCATCTTAGTGTTATGAGCACAGTACAGATCTTACCGTACATTAAGTTTCTTACAATACCTCTTTACAGTCCAACGATCCCAATCTTGCATATATAACCCAAGGCCCATATTTATCTATCCTCTCTTCCTTTGGGGTCACGTGATAGGGTTTCTTGGGCTCTGCGTACAGAGAACCCAGCGCTTTACCTTCAGAGCGGTTATAGTTTGCGCCTTTATCACTATAACCGGCCCCGCATCTCCGATTATTGTACACGGCCTGTGTGGGCTGCTAGTGTACTACTCCGAATGTACCCACGGTTAGACACCCTCTTTGAAGTGATTTGATTACCCATCCTTTATGGACGATGGACCTTGATTCCCCCAACCTTTTTACAAGTTGTCTTTACCCCAGAGGTAGCTAATCTCTGGCCAAGAATTGGGTTGACAGGCCCTGCCCCTGTCACCATTGCTGCTTTTTTTTTTCACTACTTGTCAGAACAGTTTTTTTTTTTTTTTCCTCTGGCTCTGCGTATAGAGAACCCGGCGCTTTATTTTTTTGGAGCGGTTATGGTTTGCGCCTTTATCACTATAACCGGCCCCGCATCTCCGATTATTGTACACGGCCTGTGTGGGCTGCTAGCGTACTACTCCGAATGTTCCCTGTTCTGACTATAGTCCTTCAAAAAAATTAGCCTGGAGATTTTCCCAACTATAGTAGTTCAATCTCCCCCGTGGACTTTTCTGAAGTATTCTAAAAGAAATGCTTAATGAAGGGCTATTACTTCTTTTATCTCAATGATTAATCAGAACCCTGATGCTTGTAGTACAGAAGGCCATCCACTGAGGCACACCTAATTTCAATACGAAGTGTAGCATTTACAATGTTTACAGGTCTAATTACAAAGCTTACCATCCACAGTTAGCAGTTTACAAAAAGACAGATTCATACAAGGGCTGAAACAACTAATCGACAACCAATCGGCCATGAAATCAATTGACCACTACCTTCACAAATCGATCAATCGGCCAGTAACTTAATGGGGTTAAAGAAACAAAATGAGTCCTCTATTGTACAAAAAAAACAACACTTTCACAACTCTACAGTAAAAATTAACCCCTTATAGTAGTGACTATCTTCTCCTCCTGCACCACAAAGGGCCGTCCCTAGCCTTCTCAACACCATTATGTTAACAAATGTCCTAGACCTGGCTAACACCCATGTCCCCTGTCCCTCTGGTGCTTCCTGCAGAAAAGCACCACCGTTCACCTACATGGCTTCCCATGAGACACATTCACATCTATGCTCTCTTCAGCCGCAGTATACCTGGAAAGGGTCAGGGAATCCTGCCTCAACGCAAAAAGGTGCCTTTTTGGTTCAACACACTTTAATGGAGAGGCTGCAGAAAAACATGCAATATGCCCCTGCAGCAACCCGTGTCCTCCAATCTGACCTACAACAAACTGGCTAAAAGAAAATGCAAATCGCAGCAAAATCGCATGAATGAAAATCAAAAACGCACAGCAAAAAGCACTGCAGAAACAGATCAAAAGCAAACTGCATAGGCCTGCACCAAGCTCCATGCTGGCCACACATATCAACTCTCAGGCGAGAAAACATTGACGAAAAATCCATGTACATTCGCTGAATGTTTGAAATTTAACGTGTTTTTAACATCCTGTTTTTAAAATCAACGTAATTTCTGAACGAAAACCACACACACCGCCAAAAAATTCCTTTGACCAAGAAGTTCCCTATTCTCTCCAAATCTTCCCATCACTGTAGTCGAAAACAAACATTGATCCGACCCCATCAACGGTCAAAACAAATTAAACGAACGCTCCCAAAATGACATCCTTCTTGAAAGAAGAATAAAAACAGTTCACACAGTAAACACAGTATACATCCTCTGTCTGCCATTCTGTTCCCTAACCATATAGATGGTTATTTACATTCACCACTGCATAGAAATATTTAAGAACAAACCGCCTCTTTCTTCAGACCCCACATATTAACCAAATCATACACCTTGCTTTCCCCAAGGCTATCAACCAATTAATCGAAAAAATAATCGCCCAACCAATCGATTATGAAAACAATCATCAGTTGCAGCCCCAATTTATACACACAAGATCATTCCGTGCGACTTAGGCTCTGTTTCCACTCATGCAACTGGCCATGCGACTTTGGACACAAAGTCGCATTACAAGTCGCAGCCCATTGATTTCAATAGCACTAGTCCCAATCAATGCGACCCAAAGCTGCAATGACTATGAAAAGGTACCTGCACCACTCCTATGCGACCCCGGATGCGACTCCGACCCAGAGTGTAAATTTGGATCAAAGTCGCATTCAAAGCCACACCAAAGTCGCACCGCACAGTCACACTCTAAATCATAAGACTTTGGAGTTGCACAAGTGGAAACACAGCTCTATGCCCACCGGTGTGTGTCTCCATTACAACGGTTGGCCTAATCTCATTCAAAGGGTCAACTGAAATTGCTTTCTGGCAGAGACACATATCCTTTTCTCAAAGATTCCAAATTTCACCATTATTCGCACGTACAATTTCATTTTATATATCCACATTATTCAAAATCAGTCTCATTAAAATATTAGTACAGACACAAGGTTATATAAATATAAACAATGTTCAAAAGAAGCTTGTTAGTTTGATGGTCCTACAGGGAAGACAGACATACAATGACATCAAATTCTTACCGTTTCTGGAGTTTGTCTTGTCCTCCACATACAAACGTTAAGCTTCCTCACACAGGGGGCACCATTTGTTATGGCTATTTTTATATCTCACTTAAATGATTAACGATACAAGAAATAAGTGATTAAACCTTTGTCTACATAAGAATAAAAATGAACGATAATAGTGCGAAAAGATAAACAATTACCTTTATTTATACAGAAAAGAAACTTTAGAATAATTAGAACTTATCATATAACTCAAGTGATGTTACAAGTACAGTGTTGCTTAGGCTGCCAAGATGATTTAGGTCATATGGTTACAACAGACATACACTTTCAATATATATATCAATATTTCAAGATAAGTCCTAAGAAAGAAATAATTTGATATAGAAAAGAGACATACGAAAGAAAGAAAGAGAGAGAGAGAGAGAGAGAGAGAGAGAGAGAGAGAGAGAGAGAGAGATACGTTACATGGATTTCCGGTCGTTCCCCCTGGTCTAGAACTCAAGAGAGATATAAGCTAATTCTTGCCCTATTTTATATGCATTCTCGGCCAATCAGAAGATGGAACGCACCCATTGGCTCTGAGTTTGCATCAACCTCTAATTGGCCGATTCTCAAGTCTACATGCTGATTGGTTCAGGATGGCTCACACTCTGATTGGTTATAATTTCAAGCCCAGTTAAGCATCAAACTTCCGATGCCTTTATGAGCAACTTCCTTTGATCTCTGACCCTGCCAGTTCCGACATAAGACTGGTTTAATTATCTCTGGATTTACAACCGTCAGCCCTCTTTGATACAACATAAATTAGCATTTCAAGGACTTGTGGCACAGGAAGAGGCACTATATCTGAAATGGCCATCTCTATGAACAATAGGGTAACTTAGATACTATACAAACAGCAGCCCAACAGGTTTGTGTGTTTGAGATACCAAGAACAGTAAATATTCTAGTATACATGTTACACATATATATATATCCAAACAGGGCATAGTAAGTTAATTGGTCCTCACAATGGCTTTCTTTTAAGCTCTTTGATATAAATATTATATTTCAAAATCTCCACCACACCGCTCAGCTATCGGCTAATTTCCAGCTCTCTTCTCTTTCTACAGTTACCAGCTGTTCCCGATGATGCTCCTCTGTCCTGCCTATTTAAAGCCTTCCAGCTCACTTTTTCTTTTGCCTTAGCATCATTCACATCACAAGGAACCATCTCCTGCTGTTGGTTTCAAAGACTGGCTTGCTGACATTCCTTCTGGCTTCTTATCCTGCTTGCGGTTGCTCTTCTTGGATCCCTGACTTCTGGCCTGGCTGATTACCCGATCTGGTTAATGAACTTTGGACTGGCTGACTACCCGATCTGGCTACTGGACTCTGGCTATGCTTGACTATGCTTTTTCCTATTTACCTTTTTGTTTTTATTTATAAACAAGTGTGATTTGATTGTACTTCTGTCTCAGTCTGTTTCATGGTTTCTGACACAAGTGTCACATCGACTTTAGCCTTTAGGGGTGTCCCTGTTTCCCAGCTGGAACATTGATAGGCATTTTGATCTGCCCAAGCCACTTGAACCCCATGGGGTACCCTCTGCTTGGCCTTAAAGGATCGTCAATTGGGCTTCACCTACTTGCTGCTATTGTGTTAGAGGCTTAGTCCCCACATGGAACGAGACTGTGATCTGCCCTACTAACATCTTTTTCCATTCCAGCATTATCGCTTCTCAGCCTTTTGGCCATGATCAAGTGCCTCTGACTGATATGACCAGAAAGGACGGTAACCCACAGAGTTGGTCTCCAGAGTCCATTAAGGCCTTTGAGACTCTCAAGGCTGCCTTTGTTTCTGCTCCTGTGTTGGCACATCCTGATCCTACTTTGCCTTTTATCCTAGAGGTTGCTTCTGAGACTGGAGTTGGCGCCCTTCTGCCTCAACGTCCTAACTCTGAGAGCGCTATGCATCCGTGTGGCTACTTTTCCAAGAAATTGTCACCTGCTGAGTCCAATTATGAGATTGGTGACAGAGAGCTGTTGGCGATCATTTTAGCCCTGAAAGAATGGAGACATCTCCTTGAAGGTACCACTGTGCCTGTTCTTATTCTTACTGACCATAAGAATCTTACATTCTTGTCTGAGGCTAAGCGACTCTCTGCCAGAAGGGCGCGATGGGCTCTTTTCTTGTCGAGCTTTAATTACATTGTCTCATTCTTACCCGGTACTAAGAATGTAAGGGCTGATGCCTTGTCACGACAATTTTCCTCCACTTCCAAGTCGGAGTCGGTTCCGGTTCCTATGATTCCTCCTGATCGTATCTTGGCTACGGTTCGCATCAGTCTTACTTCTCCTTTGGGTGACAAAATTCTTGCTGCTCAGGACCATGCTCCTCCTGATAAACCTTGTGACTGCTGCTTTGTCCCAGAGAGTCTCTGTACTGCAGTGCTCCAGACTTACCATTCTCACAAGGCAGCTGGCCATCCTGGGAAGAATCAACTCATTTGGGCCATCTCCCAACAATTCTGGTGTCCTAGTCTACGGTCTGATGTTACTGCCTTCGTAGCTGCCTGTCCTGTGTGTGCTCAGAGTAAGACACCACGACACCTTCCAGTGGGCCTCCTACAACCCATACCCAATGGAGAGAGGCCCTGGACTCACTTGTCTATGGATTTCATTGTGAATTGCCCAACTCCCAAGGCAACACTGTTATCCTTATGGTGGTTGACCGGTTCTCAAAGATGTGTCTTTGTATTCCACTTAAGAAGTTGCCCACCTCTAAGGAACTGGCTTCCATTTTTGCTCGGGAGATCTTTTGCTTACATGGGCTACCCAAGGTGATTGTCTCAGATAGGGGCAGTCAGTTTGTCTCCCGGTTCTGGCGAGCCTTTTGTGCACAGTTGGGAATCCAGCTTGGGTTCTCTTCTGCGTATCACCCGCAGTCTAATGGGGCCGCAGAACGAGCCAATCAGTCCTTGGAGCAATTCCTACGTTGCTATATTTCTGACCATCATAACAACTGGTCTGACCTATTACCTTGGGCAGAGTTTGCTCACAACAGTGCCTTGAATTCTGCCTCCCGATTGTCTCCATTTATGGCGAATTATGGTTTCCAACCTTCCATGTTGCCTGACTCGTTTGTTCCGCAGAGTATTCCTGCGTTAGAGGATCAGCTCCATGGTCTTCGTTCCACTTGGGTACAAGTCCAGGAGGCTTTGCGTCATGCTAATGATAGGTACAGACTCCATGCTGACCGCAGACGCCTGCCTGCACCTTCCTACCAGGTTGGGGACAGGGTCTGGCTGTCATCTCGCAACCTCCGGCTTCGTGTTCCCTCTCTGAAGTTTGCACCTCGGTTTTTTTGGGCCTTTCCGTATCCTTCGCAGAATTAACCCAGTAGCTTACACGTTGGACCTTCCTCCTAGTATGCGCATCTCAAATGTGTTTCATGTCTCCTTATTGAAATCGTTGGTCTGTAACCGATTTACCACCTCAGTGCCACGTCCTCACCCTATTCAGGTTGAGAACCATGAGGAGTATGAGGTACAATCCATTGTTGACTCCCGTAGGTTCCGTGGGTGCATACAGTACCTGGTGCATTGGAAGGGGTACGGTCCGGAGGAACACTCCTGGGTTTCATCCTCTGACGTACATGCCCCTGTCCTCCTCCGAGTTCCATAGATGGTTTCCCCTCAAGCCCGGTGGCCCTCCAAAGGGAGAGGGGTCATTGGGGGGGGGGGGGTACTGTCAGGGCTGGCTTAGCCCTTCCTCCTCTGAGATGACCGCTCAGCTGTCGGCTAATTTCCAGCTCTCTTCTCTTTCTACAGTTACCAGCTGTTCCGATGATGCTCATCTGTCCTGCCTATTTAAAGCCTTCCAGCCCACTTTTTCATTTGCCTTTGCGTCAGTCACATCACAAGGAACCATCTCCTGCTGTTTGTTTCAAAGACTGGCTTGCTGATATTCCTCCTGGCTTCTTATCCTGCTTGTGGTTGCTCTCCTTGGATCCCTGACTTCTGGCCTGGCTGATTACCCGATCTGGTTAATGAACTTTGGACTGGCTGACTACCCGATCTGGCTACTGGACTCTGGCTATGCTTGACTATGCTTTTTCCTATTTACCTTTTTGTTTTTATTTATAAACAAGTGTGATTTGATTGTACTTCTGTCTCAGTCTGTTTCATGGTTTCTGACACAAGTGTCACATCGACTTTAGCCTTTAGGGGTGTCCCTGTTTTCCAGCTGGAACATTGATAGGCATTTTGATCTGCCCAAGCCACTTGATCCCCATGGGGTACCCTCTGCTTGGCCTTAAAGGATCGTCAATTGGGCTTCACCTACTTGCTGCTATTGTGTTAGAGGCTTAGTCCCCACATGGAACGAGACTGTGATCTGCCCTACTAACATCTTTTTCCATTCCAGCATTATCGCTTCTCAGCCTTTTGGCCATGATCAAGTGTCACGTCGACCTAAGCCCTTAGGGGTGTCCCTCTTTCTCAGCTGGGACATTGATAGGCATTTTGATCTGCCCAAGCCACTTGGTCCCAGTGGGGTACCCTAGGCATTTTTAACTGCCCAAGCAGTTTGGTCCCTGTGGGGTACCCTCTGCTTCGCCTTGTAGGATCGTCGATTCAATTCGGCTTCACCTACTTGCTGCTATTGGTTTAGAGGCTTAGTCCCCACATGGAACGAGACTGCGATCCACCCTACTAACTTCTTTTTCCATTCCTGCCTTATCGCTTCTCAGCCTTTTGTCCATGATCAAGTGTCACGCCGACTTTAGCTCTTAGGGGTGTCCCTGTTTCATTTGATCTGCCAAAGCCACTTGATCCCTGTGGGGTACCCTCTGCTTGGCCTTGTAGGATCGTCAATTCAATTCAGCTTCACCTACTAGCTGCTGTTGTGTTAGAGGCTTAGTTCCCAAATGGAACATGATTGTGATCCAACCTACTAATATCTTTTTCCATTCCATCATTATCGCTTTGCGGCCTTTTGGCCATGATCAAGTGCCATGTCGACTTTAGTCCTTAAGGGTGTCCCTGTTTCCCAGCTGGGATGTTGATAGGTATTTTGATCTGCCCAAGCCACTTGGTCCCTGTGGGGTACCCTCTGCTTGGTCTTGTAGGATCTTTGATTTAAATTCAGCTTCACCTACTTGCTGCTATTGTGTTAGAGGCTTAGTCCCCGTATTGAACGAGACTACGATCCACCCTACTAACCTCTTTTTCCATTCCAGCATTATCGCTTCTCAGTCTTTTGGCCATTATCAAGTGTCACGTCGACTTTAGCCCTTAGGGGTGTCCCTGTTTCCCAGCTGTGATGTTGATAGGCATTTTGATCTGCCCAAGCCACTTGGTCCCTGTGGGGTACCCCCTGCTTGGCCTTGTAGGATCGTCAATTAAATTCGGCTTCACCTACTTGCTGCTTTTTGGTTAGAGGCTTAGTCCCCACATGGAACGAGACTGCAATCCACCCTACTAACATCTTTTTTCATTCCTGCATTATCGCTTTTCAGCCTTTTGGCTATGATCAAGTGTCACGTCGACTTTAGTCCTTAGGGGTGTCCCTGTTTCCCAGCTGGGATGGTGATAGGCATTATGATCTGCCCAAGCCACTTGGTCCCTGTGGGGTACCCCCTGCTTGGCCTTGTAGGATCGTCAATTAAATTCGGCTTCACCTACTTGCTGCTTTTTGGTTAGAGGCTTAGTCCCCATATGGAACGAGACTGCAATCCACCCTACTAACATCTTTTTTCATTCCTGCATTATCGCTTTTCAGCCTTTTGGCTATGATCAAGTGTCACGTCGACTTTAGTCCTTAGGGGTGTCCCTGTTTCCCAGCTGGGATGGTGATAGGCATTATGATCTGCCCTAGCCACTTGGTCCCTGTGGGGTACCCTCTGCTTGGCCTTGTAGGATCGTCAATTCAATTCGGCTTCACTTACTTGCTGCTATTGTGTTAGAGGCTTTGTCCCCACATGGAACGTGATTGTGATCCAACCTGCTAGCATCTTTTTCTATTCCAGCATTATTGCTTCTCAGGCCTTTTGGCCATGATCAAGTGTTGCATCGCCTTTAGCCCTTAGGGGTGCCCCTTTTGCCCAGTTGGGACATTGATAGGCATTTTGATCTGCCCAAGCCACTTGGTCCCTGTGGGGTACCCTCTGCTTGGCCTTATAGGATCGTCGATTCAATTCGGCTGCACCTACTGTCTGCTAATGGGTTAAAGGCTTACATCGACTTTAGCCCTTAGGGGTGTCCCTGTTTCCCAGATGGGTGTTAGTCTTGCGTACCTGACAGGTGAGCCCTGTAAAGAACGATAGCAAGATAGACTCCATTTTGTTCAAGATTTTATGTTTTACTATGAAAACTCTTAAATTCAAATTTGAGTTTAAGTTGAAACTCACACATGTTTAAACTGTTATCTATAGAAATGTTCTCAAGGTTATTTTTACATATATATTAAGACTGTGGAGTTTGACCTAGCTCAGGCTTGCATTTGTTTTAGATCAGATAACGACATCTGTTCAAGAATACATATATTCTGTAGTAAAAATTATGTGAATTTTGTCTTATGGCACCAGCTAATAAGCAAAATATTGACTGAAGCTATTTCTTCTGAATACGTGTAACACTTCAGAAACTCCTCCCTTGTTATCCCTAGATTGTATATAAGTGCAACCTTCGCCTTGTTTAAGCAGATATCTTTAAAGTGAACGATTGCAAACCTGTCTCCTGTGTCACTTATTGATATCTCCGGGCCTGGGGGTCTACAGAAGTCTTCCTGCATTACCTGAACCTACCTGGGTGGTCCTAGAAGCTGAATTTCCCTACAACTGGGGGCTCGTCGTCCGGGATAGAAAAATAAGCAAAAGTCAGCTGAGGGTAAGTTTTATTTGTCTTTATTGACAAAATATTCCTTGCCCCAGCTCTGATTTAAAGCTTTTTTAGACCCATAAATTAGTAGGGGATAGGATCACGCCAGAGGTTAATATTGGAGGGTTTTTGGGAAATCCACAAAGATAAGCAGTACTGCATACACATATATAGATACATTTCTTTTGGGAAGAAATATGAGGAGGTTAATGAGGAAATAGACTCCGGTGACCCCAAAATCTTTTTCTTTTTCTTTCTGTCGCTTAGAAGTTATAAGATAATCTGTTGTGTGGGTCAGAAGGCTGCGTGGTAAAACAGTCGGCTCCCACTGTCAATACGGGTCAGAAACAAGGTAAAGAAGATCCTCCCCCTCTTCCCAACCCAGGAGAAACATGTAAAGATTTTGTAGCCAGAATTTGTGGTACTAATTATGAATTTATAGTCCCATGGGTTTCAAATTTAGCGGGATGGACCGAAACCATACACAGTGTAGACCCCTTTTCCCAGAATGGTAACAATGATAATTTTCATATGGATATGATTAAAGGATTGTGTTTAGGAGATAAGAGAACTTTCCCTTGGTACCCTGGGGATCCTCAATGGGATATGGATTATATGGAAAAGGGAGGGGAGAACTGATTAAAATACGACCCATATTGGTTTCAGAGGGAAAATAAGAAACAGAAAAAGCCCACCAAATGTCTAAGTAAGGAAGATTATGACCAGAAACATAGAGAAGAAGCCGATAAAAAGAGAGTTTTCCCTGACCCAACAGCCCCATCCCTGCCAATAGTCAGTCATCCTCCACCGGCATATGTACATGTCTATCCAAGTTTAGCAAAGGAAGATATTGATCTTCTGGCTGGACATTATGCAACCAGACAACGACAGGTCCCTCCCGCACCACAACAGCAGATCTTTCCCGCTCCACAACAAGATAGACAGCACCCACAGAGGAGAGAAGCGAGAGCCCAAGTCGAGGTAGCTGAACCAGAAGATCAGGGAGCTATAGGAGAGGTAGTTTCACCACCTGGCCAAGAGCAGGAGGAAGAACAGGAAAACGCTGATAAGGATAAAATATTCAGTCCCCCTAAAACAAAGAGTGGAGCTGTATATTGTAACCCTAATCTTCAAGCGCCTTTCATGACCATTGGAAATGAAATGTTGAAAAAGGTAATAGACATTGAGGACATTGACAGGATAGTAAAACATTGCCCCAAACCCACTGCCTCTTCAGGAGGTACTTTAACTTACTTAAAAAAGGCCTGTAAGGGTAGAAATTACACACAGGAAGATACCGTATATACTCGAGTATAAGCCGAGATTTTCAGCCCCTTTTTTTAGGCTGAAAGTGCCCCCCTCGGCTTATACTCGAGTCACCGCCGTCTGCCTACCTGATCAGCATGTCGTGCAGACAGACGGCGGCCATTCCACTGTTCAAAAGCGGCGCCTCCCTGTCTGTGATAGGCGGAACACTCAATTTCCCAGCAGTCAGTGTTCCACCTATCACGGACATCCGCTCATCCTCATACTACGGACGAGGATGAGAGGATGTCCGTGATAGGTGGAACACTGACTGCTGGGAAATTGAGTGTTCCGCCTATCACAGACAGAGAGGCGCGGCTTTTTAACAGTGGAATGGTCGCCGTCTGTCACAGACGAGGAGGAGAATTGCGGCTTTTGAATCCTGGCATGTTTTTATGACATGCTGATAGATGCTGATTGGTGCAAAATGGCACACAATGGCACACGGAGCTGAGAAGGACACAGAGGCTGCAGAAGGACACAGAGGCTACAGAAGGACACAGAGGCTGCAGATTGGCACACAGAGGCATGCACAGGACACAGGTAGGCTACAATGGACACAGGGAGGTACACAGGGAGGTATGCAGCTGCAGATGGGCATTGTTGACCCTCTTTTCCACTCTTTTAAGCTGTAACAGTAGCTGCTGCATGTCTCATCTTCGGCTTATACACGAGTCAATAAGTTTTCCCAGTTTTTTTGTGGGAAATTAGGGGCCTCGGCTTATATTCGGATCGACCTATACTCGAGTATATACGGTATGCGTCTTATCATTGATGGCATCATAGGACACACCAGTTCCTGGAACTGGACAAATGTTGCAACTATAAACACTATTGACACTAGAAATGCGGGAACATATGGGTTAAACACAGTACCAGGTAGGAAGTAGAACACCATGTGGACGGAATTAGAGACTGAAATGATGAGAGTATTTAAAAATAAAAGTTCCCTCCCTACTGCCATAGCATGCAAACAAAAGTCAGGAGAGACTGTAGTTGAGTTCTGGAAAAGGTTTCATGAAAATTGGACAACAGAAGCTGGATTAGCTACAACTACTGATGTGGGAGCTTTGTTTATTCAAATTTATATGAATAATCTAAAACCCCAGTTCGCCTTGGTGGTCAAACAGATGATATCGGAATGGACCACACAGACGATTGACCAATTTCAGGAAACTTTAATACAGAAAGAAGCAGCAGGGTGTTTCGATGTAATAAAAGAGAAAGCAGTGAGTACCCATTATCAGGGTGGAGTGCAGGCCCAGCCTCCCCAAGTTAATGGTGGACAATGGGACAGTGGAAATAGAGGTAGAGGTAGAGGCAGAAGAAGAATAAGAGGGAAAGGACATGGTTTTTCCAGACCCCCCCAGCAGTCCCGCACATGTTGTTTTAACTGTGGACAGGAGGGGCACTGGAGAAATCAATGTCCTTATGAATGGAATAACCCAAATACTCAAGATCAAGATCAAATGCATACACAGGGACCCCAATCTAGCCAACAGAATCAAGTTGCCCCAAAACAACAGGGTCCCCGATTCCCTATACAGTGGAATCAACAACAACTGAAATGAAGCTGCCCAGAAGGTAGTATCCCAGCATTTCCCTTGATCTCACACTCTTACAATGAGCAACCGATTGTGACCTTATATGTTAAATATAGGCCTGTTCCATTTTTAACCGATTCAGGAGCGACTCGGAGCACCCTCAGTGAGGACTACTACAGAGGTGAGACCAAAATTGCTGAACCTTCTATGGCAATTAATGGGATACTTACCAAAACATACAAAACACCGCCTTTACCAGTAAGTGATGTTGAAGGGGGAGGTGCAACAGTCTTGCATCATTGTTTCAGGATTATACCAAAATGTCCCGTGAACCTCTTGGGAAGAGATTTGATGGGAAGATTGGGTATAACACTGAAAATGACCACTGAAGGAGGGGTCTTCGTACACTCCAAGGTAATACCAATATATTACACTGAGGATAGTGATCTCCCTCCACCAGATGATCTGGTATGGTCTAAAAGCTCCTTGGATGTAGGTCTTATTTCTTGTACCCCATACAAGGCAGCTTTAAAATCATGGGCACAGCCGGCTTATCACAAACAATACCCTATTTCAAAAGAAAAAGAGGAAGGAGTTGCTCCAATGGTAGAAAGGTTCCTGCAGCAAGGAATTCTTAAAGAGATACTCTCACCCTACAACACCCCCATTAACCCAGTAAAGAAGCCAGATGGCTCTTACAGGTTTGTACAAGACCTCAGAGCTATAAACAACCTAGTGATACCCATTGCTCCCATAGTGCCTGACGTGCCATCACTCCTAACCTCCATACCATCCGATGCAGAGTATTTTTCGGTCATTGACCTTTGTAATGCATTTTTTTCAGTTTCTGTTGACAAAGAGACACAACCTATCTTTTCATTCAATTTCAGAAATCGGCAAATGACGTGGTGTAGAATGCCCATGGGATATGTAGACTCCCTTGTAGTATATACAGTAGCCCTCCAAGCAACCCTGCGGTCCTGGGCACCCCGCCATGGTTCCGTCCTACTTTAATATGTTGATGATTTGTTGTTGTGTAGTCCAAGCCAGAAAGCATGTAAAAATGATGGTTTAGATCTGTTACATTGGTTAGCAGACAATGGTCACAAGGTTTCTAAGAAAAAGCTACAATGGTGTCAGGAAACTGTTGAATACCTTGGTTTTGTACTCTCCAAAGGAGAAAGGAAAATCAGTCACAAGAGAGCTGAGGCTCTTGTGGGTCTGCCCCGCCCACTTACTAAGAAGGACATGCTATCCTTTTTTGGTATGATTGGTTACTGCCGCCAATGGATACCTGATTGTTCCTACTATGATAATCTCCTGAGGCAAGCCACAGGTACTGACATGCCAGATTGTGTGAAATGGAATGATGAAATGTACAATGCTTTTGTGTATCTTAAAACTGCAATGGTCACAGCTCCTGGACTTGGACTACCTGAATATGGGAAAATGTTTCACTTGTTTGCAAGGGACAATTGGAAAACTTTGGTGGGGGTCCTGGCCCAGGAGCATGGGGGCAAACTCCGCCCTATTGTGTTTTTTCAAAGGTTGTGCCTATGCCAGTACATGCCGGCATGTCTCAGAGCTCTTGCATCCTGTGCGATGGTGGTGGAATTGGCTACATCATTCACTCTAGGACATGCCACCACACTGCATACTACTCACAATGTATCCATGCTACTAAAAAATATCCATACCCAGCACATGTCAGCCCAGAGGCTGAGCGGTTATGAAGTCATTTTACTTTCTAACCCAAAACTTGAGATAAAATATGCCTCTCCCACTTCTGGCCCAGCTCCAATCCTGAATGCCTTGCTAGGCTTGAAAGGGGAAGAAGATGAGGTAGTGCCTCAACATGAATGCATGGACCTTATCCACCAAGACACATCCGAGACCAGACATGTCTTCAACTGCTCTCCTTGGAGCACAGAATGTCTTTGTGGATGGGTCTTGTTCAAGACCAAATGATAATACATACCATGCAGTGTATGCTGTTGTTCAGCTGCCTGATAAAATACTGGAAGCAAACCCTGTCCCATTCCAATCAGCACAAGCTGCAGAACTTATAGCTCTTACTAGAGCATGTCAGCTTTTTGAAGGACAGGATGTAAACATTTACACAGACTCCAAGTACGCTTACGGCGTTGCACGCGATTTTGGAGTTATATGGAAAAGGCGGGGCTACATAGCAGCAGATGGTAAATCCATCTCACATTCCACGCTTGTCACAAGTCTGCTAGAAGCTATACAATTGCCAAGGTCCATAGCTATATTACACTGTAGGGCACATACAGGGCAACAGAATGACATAGCCAAAGGCAATGCCTTAGCTGACAAAGCAGCAAGAGAAGCAGCATCCACACAGCCTGCAAACACACAAATGCCATTACTCTCACCAGAAATTCCTCTTTTGGATCAAACATAGCGTGATCTCCAAGCATATGCCACAGACCAAGACATCCAGCAATGGAACTCAATAGGTGTGCAGACAAGCCCAGAAACTGACCTTGTCTGCCAAGAGGGGAGACCATGTATCCCTGTAGCCAGCGCACCCATTTTTATTTCACAATACCATGGGATAGGTCACAGAGGGTGGAAAGTCACATGTGAACTTTTGGATAAGGATTTTTACATTCCAGGTCTTCCCTCTCTTGTAAAGGCATATGTTTCCAGATGCATCACATGCATTCGGAATAACCCTAGGAACCCTCACAAAGTAAAATATGAACATCTGATATATCCATCTACACCATTCACTCATCTGCAGATAGATTTTACACACATGCCCAAACTAGGTAAAAGACAAGAATATTTGCTCCTAATAATGGACGTGTTCTCAAGATGGATAAAAATATTTGTAACTACAAAGGAAGATGCACAAACAGTAGTGAGGATTCTGATACAAGAAATTATTCCAAGGTGGGGTTGCCCACTACAAATCAACTCTGACAATGGTCCTGCATTTGTGGCCAAAGTTTGTCAAGACCTGGTAAAAACACTGAAAATAGAATGGAAGTTTCATATTCCTTACCACCCCCAGAGTTCAGGTATAGTGGAAAGGATGAACAGAACCATTAAAGATAAGATCAGGAAGGCCACTGGAGGTACGTATGCAAATTGGAAGAAGGTCCTCCCAGCTGTACTAGCCGAGGTAAGAATGACACCCTCTAAAAAGACAGGATACTCTCCTTTTGAAGTCTTAATGGGTAGGCCATTCCCCACCCCATGGGCCAGACAGCCACTTATGTTAGAAAGAGGGGACCTAGATCTTATTCAGGAAGAATATGTAAAAAAACTTATTGAAACTTTGGATCAAGTTGAAAGGAACGTTGCTCGCACCTCTCCTTCTTCTTCACAGGAACCTACACACCCTTTTCAGGTGGGTGACACCATGGTGGTCCAGCAATTGAAATGCACCAAGAAACAGGAGTATCCCTTTGGACCCCCAACCACAGTGATCGCAGTTACCCGCACAGCTATTCTGGTAGAGGGACAACAGGCCTGGATTCATGCAAGTCGTGTAAAGAAGGTCAATCAGGACCCTAAGAAGCAAGGCAAAGACAAAGATAAAGCACAGAGAAGTGAAGCAGATAGTCAAGACTCTGAACAAGATGACTTCACTTATTTCACCACTGACTTCTGGGAAGGCCTTGTGCCTCTTATGCTGGGCTGCCCTGATCGTGTTCCTGCCAACTTTGCTGATAACTAACTGTATTTATCACCCTGAAGATTTGGGACCCATAAAAAGTATTTGTGGAGCCTCTAACACTCTACAACAGAATAATATGAATAATACACATGACAGACACAAGAGAAATGAATACTCAGAAAGTTTTACCGATAAAATGTTATTATTGAAGTTTAAATATAGCTATGCCCAGAAATCTGGATTTGAAAAATGTTGGATATGTAGTAAACTCCATCCTAGCACTGCTAGGATCCCCTTAATGGCAGTACCTCTAAACTTCACCCCCCTCCTTAATGGCACTCCTCCTGTCGTCCTTACAAATGTCACAAGAACGCTTTCAAATAATACCCTTACTTTCCAAATTATTGGTAGAAGTCATTTCCCAGACTGGTGTTTTAGGTTGGGAAACTCCACAAACGGAGCTGAAGTTTGCCAACAAGCTAAAATTAACTTTTCAATGACATCAATTGAAAGTCCTTTCTTTCACACTTCAGAACCTGCCCTAAACACCACTCTGATAAACTTTCTTAGCTCCAGTTCCAGTTCCACAGTAGGAAAATTATTGTCGAGTTTAACCTTTTCCAGTCTTACTGATGAAATGATGACAATATTCAACAAACGATCCTTAGCTCTAGGAAACAGTATTTATATTTGTTGTGGAAAAATCTGTCACCCTTGGATCCCCATTGAACCCCAAGGATGGTGTTATCTTGCAGCCCTAGTCCCCATTATGGGCGTAGTAGGAGATAGCAAGGGAAGACACCTCCTTGAAGCTAACATGCATCCTAGGTACCCCCTCAAACACCGCAATAAAAGGGAGTTATTTCATGAAAAAGATATGGCATGGGCTTGGTTCCCCTCATGGACTGGGTGGGGAATAGACTTAATGAAAAGGTTGAATAATTACACTGGAATCATTGATGAAGTAATGGAAAAGAATTCTGAGGATATTACTAAATTAAATATAGAAACTAGGGCAATTAGAAAACAATTAGAACTACACGAGTTAGCCATAGAAAGCATGAGTGCTGCTTTAACAGGGATATGTGAAAACACAGAAGATTATGAGTGTTGTACCTGGTTTCATAACACAAGTATTGAGGTACCAGATTACTATGATATAATTGCACAACACCGGAAAGAAGTAAGCAAATTACAAGATGAAGCTAGAAACATTGCTAAGACATGGCATCCTTTTGCAAACCTAAGTTCTGGAATAGGAATACTTACATGGTTAAAAAGTGCTGCCATAACTATAACTATGATTATTCTTTTTGTTTTGTTCCTATATGCCTGTTATAAGCTTATAATGTGCATAATTGTTAAGGCATCCCGAACCCCTGATCCTGCTGCTGCGAATAGAGTTTATCTTAGTATGTATTATGAAAGAAGAAAGATTACATAACTGTGAAAGATAGTGAGTCATATAAATGTCTCAAAGAGGGGAACTGTAAAGAACGATAGCAAGATAGACTCCATTTTGTTCAAGATTTTATGTTTTACTATGAAAACTCTTAAATTCAAATATGAGTTTAAGTTGAAACTCACACATGTTTAAACTGTTATCTGTAGAAATGTTCTCGAGGTTATTTTTACATATATATTAAGACTGTGGAGTTTGACCTAGCTCAGGCTTGCATTTGTTTTAGATAAGATAACGACATCTGTTCAAGAATACATATATTCTGTAGTAAAAATGATGTGAATTTTGTCTTATGGCACCAGCTAATAAGCAAAATATTGACTGAAGCTATTTCTTCTGTATACGTGTAACACTTCAGAAACTCCTCCCTTGTTATGCCTAGATTGTATATAAGTGCAACTTTCGCCTTGTTTAAGTAGATATCTTTAAAGTGAACGATTGCAAACCTGTCTCCTGTGTCACTTATTGATATCTCCGTGCCTGGGGGTCTACGGAAGTCTTCCTGCATTACCTGAACCTACCTGGGTGGTCCTAGAAGCTGAATTTCCCTACAAGCCCGAGATAGCAGGGGAAGGTCTCCCTTACGGGTCCGATTCGCAGCCCCTGGTAGTATGGACAGGATGCATGGGAGCGCAGACGGGGATGAGAGCCTGGCGGGTTGGAGGCAGGAGAAGAGGTCCAACGGCCTGGTGCAGATGGGTAGGTAGTCTTCAGACAGCTGGATGCAGGCAGCAGATGCAGCGCAGGATCTGGTAAGGCAGGTCCGGTCACAGGTACGGTTGGCAGCTGGCGGGTGGTGCAGTGCAAAGGGTAAGGCAAGTTCAAAGTCCAGGTCACAAGCAGGGTGGCAACAGGCGGGCAGCGCAGTACAGAGGAACAGGCAGATTCGGGGTCACAGACAGGCCGTTGTCAAGGGCAGGCAGCAGGCAGGACGATCCAAGGAGCAAGCCGGGTAAACAGGACGTCAGGAATTCCAAGCAAGATCACGGTTACTAAGATACTGGGAGCTGCAGATCGGACAGCACCGAGCACACTGCGGGGGACACCTAAATAGGTCGTTTGGCGCCAAGCGTCATGCACGCACGCCAATGCGCACGCACACAAACGCCCGCACACCAGCATGCACAGGCGTGCGCCCGAGCACACCGGCACACCGCGGGGCGCCCAGTGGCATGTCCGTTACAGGCATTTCTCTGACAGTGCCCCCTCCTCAAGGGCAGCCTCTGGATGCAAATCTGGGCCAATCTATCCGCGTGGGTACTCTTAAAGGCACTGAGAAGTTCTTCCGCATATAAATTGCTTTCTGGTTCCCAGGAGTCATCTTCCATTCCATACCCCCTCCACTTGATTAAATACTGGACTTGGTTACCCCTCTTTTTACAGTCCAGTATCGCTTCCACTTCAAATTCCTCTTCATTGTTGATGATTACGGGTTTTTTTTTTTGAAAAATATGTTTATTAAAAGTTTCATAACAAACAACACTTATAACGACAGTGCTCACAGTATACAAGAGCCATTCAATGACACAGAAATATACAATGCAACATAATATTTCAGCATTTCACAAAAAAAAGCAAAAAGGGTGCTCCTCTGGCGGCCCCAATGCCCTCTGCCAGTATAAACGATCCCCCATCTGGTTCCATAAAAGAAAAGGACAGCTCCTAAGGGCACGAAGGGGGGAGGGGAGCAGAAATATAGCATAACAGAGCAAGCGTACCAATTCCCCCCCGCAACCACAGTCACCATCCCCATCTAAGCTGTTTCGGGGTCGATGATTACGGGTTTAGGTGGGCCCGTATTACGGCCAGTGAAAGGATTAGGGATGACGGGTTTCAACAGTGATACGTGAAAGACTGGATGAATCTTCAGCGAACCGGGTAAGTCCAGCTCATAAGTTACATCATTAATTTTCCTCCTGACAGCAAAGGGGCCCAAAAACGTAGGACCCAGCTTTCTTGAGGGGCAAGCCATCTTTAGATTAGCCGCAGAAAGCCAAACTTGATTGCCGGTACTAGGACGAGTTCTCTACGCTTCTTCCTATCAAACATCCTCTTGTTGTATTCCTGAGTTTTGGCCATAGTCTCTTGCAGCAATTTGTTGTTGGTCAGGAAAAAGTCCATTGTTTCGGACACTGCAGGAATGGCACACTCAGGTACCGAACCAGGCAGGAAGGATGGATGGTAACCGTAGTTTGCGAAGAATGGCGTCTGTTTGATAGCAGAATGCAGCGAGTTGTTGTAGGCAAACTCGGCAAGAGGCAGGAGAGAGACCCAGTCATTTTGTGAGAAGGCAAAGAAATAGCGGAGGTATTGTTCCAAAGTTTGATTAGTTCTCTCCGTCTGCCCCTTCGTCTGGGGGTGATAGGCAGACAAAAATGCCAACTCAATTTCGAGGGAACCGCAAAGAGCCTTCCAAAATCTGGAGGTGAATTGAACACCCCGGTCGGATACAATGCTTGATGGGACCCCATGCAACCTCACTACTTGAACACCTTTGCAGTTTGCAAGGCCGAAGGTGTGCCCTTTATAGGCAGGAAGTGAGCCATTTTAGACAGCCTGTCGACCACCACGAAAATAGTAGAGAAGCCTTCTGCCTGGGGCAACTCCACGATGAAATCCATTGAAATCATCTTCCAAGGACTTTCTGGAATTGGCAAGGGCCTTAGCAAACCCCAGGTTCTTGCCCGGCTAGTCTTGCTCTCTGCACAGGTGGTGCAAAACTCCACATACTTCTTGCAGTCATTAGTCAGCTGCGGCCACCAGAATGCACGCTGCACCAACTCCGCCGTTTTCAGAGTGCCAAAGTGACCGGCTAGCCTGTGGTCGTGGCAGAGCTACAAAATGGCCACCCTCGCATCCTCCTGAACCAGAATTTTGTCCTTTTACCAGAACATGCCATCTTGTGACCTTACATCATTTTCAACCGATGGGGTCCAACCCACAGAGGCTTGTTTAATTCGGGACAGTAGGTCCCCCTGGAGTAACAAGAAATTTCCAGCAGGAAGGATGGTATCAGGGAGCAAAGTATCTTCGGAATTATGAAACATGCGGGAAAGAGCATCCGGTTTGATATTTTTGGAACCAGGTCTGTACGTGATGTGAAAGTGAAATCTGGAGAAGAACAGGGCCCATCTCGCCTGCCGTGGTTTCAATCTTTTCGCTGTTCTCAGATACTTCAGGTTTTTGTGGTCGGTATAAACCAGGATTGGATGTGCAGCACCCTCTAGCAAGTAACGCCACTCCTCCAAAGCTGCCTTTATAGCCAGTAGCTCCCGGTCCCCCATGTCGTAATTCTTCTCCGCTGCGGAGAGCTTGCGTGAGTAGAAGGCCACATGGTAGAGGAGGGCCTTGGCACCTTCCCGCTGGGAAAGCACTGCTCCCACCGCAATTTCCGAAGCGTCCACCTCAAGGACAAAGGGTTCGGGGGCTTCAGAATGGTAGCGGAAGTAAATAGCTCTTTCAGTTTTTCTAAAGCGGCTTGGGCCTTAGGGGACCAACAGAAACGGTTCCGCTGCTTGGTGAGTTCAGTGATGAGGGCAATTATTGCAGAGAAGCCCCTAATGAATTTCCGGTAAAAATTGGCGAAGCCAATAAAACGCTGGACTCCATTTTTATCGGTAGGAGTGGGCCAGTCCAGGATAGCGGACACCTTCCGGGGATCCATTTTGATACCGTCAACAGAGATAACAAGGCCAAGAAACTGAATACACTGGAGCTCAAATTCACACTTTTCCAGCTTGGCGTAGAGTCTATGCTGCCTAAGGCGTGTCAGCACATTTCGGACGTGCCTGCGATGGTCTGTGACTGAGGAGGAAAAGATTAGGATGTGATCCAGGTATACTATGATGTACAAGTCCAGAAGATCACGGAAGATATCATTTATATAATGTTGGAATGTTGCTGGTGCATTGCATAGACCGAAGGGCATGACGAGATATTCAATTGCCCGAATCGTTTGTGGAAGGCAGTCTTCCGTTCGCCCCCCTCACGAATGCGGATCAAGTTGTAGGCACCACGGAGGTCAAACTTGGTGAACACGACAATCTTTGGAAGAGTTCGGGCACTAGGGGCAACGGGTAGCGATTATTGATGGTGATTTTATTTAGCTCCCGATAGTCGATACAGGGCCGTAGAGGGTGGTCCTTCTTTTCGACAAAAAAGATGCCAGCTCCAGCCGGAGAAGTAGACGGGCGAATAAAGCCTTTCTTGAGATTTTTGTCAATATAACCCTTTAGGGTTTCCAGCTCTTGCTCAGTTAATGGGAAGATTCCCCCGAAGGGAACTTCGGTTCCTGGTAGAAGCTCTATCGGGCAGTCGTAGGACCTATGCGGGGGTAAAGTTTCTGCCCCTTTCTTGCTAAATACGTCCATAAAATCCTGATAAGGTGCAGGAATCGCATGTAGTAACTCGGGGTCGTGTCCAGGCAAAGGAGCTGAGTAGATGTGGAAGGGACTTCATGCAAGCAGTGCTGCTGACAATATCCGGAAAGGAACTCGATTCTCCCTGTGGGCCAGTCGATGTTAGGGTTGTGGGCCTGTAACCAGGGCATTCCCAGGATAATGGGAAAAAGAGGTGATGAAATGGCGTCCAAGCTCAAGAGTTCATGGTGATTAGGACCCATCGTGGCCAGTAACGGGATGGTTTCCTGAGTGACAGGACCAGAACTGAGGATGGAGCCATAAGCAAGGTGCACCGCCAGGCTTTGAGTTTTCGGTCGGAGGGGAATGCGGTGGTTGGCAGCAAATGTCAGATCAATAAAACAGCTACAGGCACCGGAGACAATTATGACTGGAACTGGGATATCCTTGTCGGGAAGCTGTAGGACGACAGAGAGGGCAAGGGGAGAAGTAGACTTAGGCAAGGTAGATGCATGCTTGGAAGGAATCGGAAAGGACTGTCTTATTGGGACAAGATCTCACGTAGTGACCTGGTTCACCACAGTACATGCAAAGGTTACTGGCTCTTCAGCGTTGCCGTTCTTCCGGAGTGAGGGATGGACGGATGAGACCCAGCTGCATAGGTTCAGGGGAGTCAAGTCCTGGAGCTGGAGGAGTGAGAGCGGTCGGCCGAAAAGAGCTGAAAGCACTAGGGACCTTGGCGAGGACCCAAGTGGGCCGAAGCTGGCTGGAGGACTTCTCCGAACGATGTTCCCCGAGGCGTTGATCAATTTGGATGGAGATATTTATGAGCTCCTCCAAGGACTGAGGAATACCAACCCGTGCCAGCTTGTCCTTGAGCGAATCAGATAATCCCATGCGGAACTGGTAGTGCAGGGCAGCGTCATTCCATTCAGTGTCAGAACTCCAACGTCTGAACTCCACCACATAGTCTTCTACCGCCCTGCACCCCTGCTGCAAGGCGTGCAAGGCGGCCTCCGCAGTTGCTCTTAACTGGGGATCCTCATAGAGCTGGGACATAGCGGCAAAGAAGGTGTCCAAGTTATCAAGGGAGGTTGACTTCTGCTCCAAGAGGCAGTGGGCCCAGGTCTGAGGTTCTCCGGACAAAAGCAAAATTACAAAGCCCACTTTAGTCACTTCCAAGGAGAAGGTGCGGGGTTGTAAAGCAAAGTAAAGTTCCCAAGCGTTGCGGAAGGACCAGAACTTACTGCGGTCTCCAGAGAACCTCTCGGGGGTAGGAACCCTGGGCTCAGGAGGTAGCATTACTACAGAGGGTGCTGATGCTGGTCCGGCAGCAGAAACACCTGGTTGATGTGTGGGAGAAGACAGAACCTGGATTTGACTGTCCAGTCTGGTGTAGCCTTCTTGCAGGCTCTTCACGGCTTGTGTGAGACCCGCCAGGTGTCTGCACAATTCCTCCATGGGGGGCTCCCTGCTTGGGCTTAGACATGGCTGTCCGATACTGTCAGACTTGTGTACCTGACAGGTAAGCCCGAGATAGCAGGGGAAGGTCTCCCTTACGGGTCTGGTTCGCGGCCCCTGGTAGTATGGACAGGATGCATGTTAGCGCAGACGGGTATGAGAGCCTGGCGGGTTGGATGCAGGAGAAGAGGTTCAATGGCCTGGTGCAGATGGGTAGGTAGTCTCCAGACAGCTGGATGCAGGCAGCAGATGCAGAGCAGGAGCTGGTAAGGCAGGTCCGGTCACAGGCACGGTTGGCAGCTGGCAGGTGGTGCAGTGCAAAGGGTAAGGCAAGCTCAAAGTCCAGGTCACAAGCAGGGTGGCAACAGGCGGGCAGCGCAGTACAGAGGAGCAGGAAGATTCGGGGTCACAGACAGGCCGAGGTCAAGGGCAGGCAGCAGGCAGGACGATCCAAGGGGCAAGCCGGGTAAACAGGAGGTCAGGAATTCCAAGCAAGATCACGGGTAATAAGATACTGGGAGCTGCAGATCGGACAGCAACGAGCACACTGCGGGGGACACCTAAATAGGTCGTTTCCCAGCTGGAACATTGATAGGCATTTTGATCTGCCCAAGTCACTTGGTCCCTGTGGGGTACCTTCTGCTCGGCCTTGTAGGAACGTCAATTCAATTCGGCTTTACCTACTTGCTGCTATTGTGTTAGAGGCTTAGTCCCCACATGGAACGTGATTGTGATCCACCCTACTAACATCTTTTTACATTCCAACATTAACGCTTCTAGGCCTTTTGGTCATGATCAAGTGTCACGTCGACTTTAGCCCTTAGGGGTGTCCCTGATTCCCAGCTGGGATGTTGATAGGCATTTTGATCTGCCCAAGCCACTTGGTCCCTGTGGGGTACCCTCTGCTTGGCCTTGTAGGATCGTCAATTAAATTTGGCTTCACCTACTTGCTGCTGTTGGGCTAGAAGCTTAGTCCCCACATGGACCGAGACTGCCATCCACCCTACTAACATCTTTTTTCATTCTAGCATTATCGCTTCTCAGCCTTTTGGCCATGATCAAGTGTCATGTCGACTTTAGCCCTTAGGGGTGTCCCTCTTTCTCAGCTGGGATGTCGATAGGCATTTTGATCTAACCAAGCCACTTGATCCCTGTGGTGTACCCTTGTTTTGGACCCGAACTAGAAAAGCTTGGTACCTTGTTTCTGTCCCCCTGGCCAAATTAATCCTTAATATAAAAGTGTGCACACTCTTGAAGTCAGACACTGACACGTAGTTCAGTATATAAATACTTCTCCTTTTTATTTCCTGAACTCCGGCTGATATACAATGAGCTGGACATCTTACTATCAAATCAAAAATTAGATTAAAGACAGCGTGTACAAACCACAAATTATACATATTCATTATTGTGACGGGGTATAAGATTTTTAGCTGGGTTATGTCTAAAGAAGGTAAAAGCAGACTATCGTAGCTAAAATAGAGTCTTGTTTTCAGCCCCCTTCTTCTTGGGTGTAGTCTCATGGTTCCGAAAACAGGCGCAATCTTCTTTTTAACTTTGCTCTTTTTAACCCTTGCAATTTCGTTCCACATGGAGGGAGAAGCTGGCAGACATCTTAATTATGATTAAATGAGTATGATTAAGGTTGATAACTGATAATGAAAGATAAGCACTTATATCTATAAGAGTACCAGAAATAAGCATTTCACTTATAACACTCATGATCACATCCATTACAGTTCCCCCCTTGAAGAGCTTATTTCACAAAACTGTCTCTCACACTAAAAGACCACCTATGACCGGCTCATTCCCCTCTGCAACTCTTTTAAGCTGTATATAGGGAAAGGGCAGTGACTAGCTCACCACCCCCCCGATACAGCTGGTGAAATGTAGCCAGGTGCTGTCTATCCCTATGGCCCTACAGTGTTGCATCTCGGGGAGGGTGACTGTAACGGAGCGTAACACATAACTGTCATCATAGGCATCATCAAGTCTTACATAAACATCATCGTCATCGTCTGGGGTTTCTTGGTGCACCAATGTAGGGGTAGCTTGATCAACAGCCTTTTCCACACACTTCCTGATGCAGGGGAGAATGCAGCAGATTATAGCTGCCATTACCAGGATAGCTATTCCTATCTGGGTCAACAATCCCTGCCATCCCCCCTTTATCCAAGTAAAATACTGATCCCAGGGATTGGTGAGCCCTGAATTCTGTTTTAGCTCTCTGGACAAGTCCTCAAGTTTCTGGATGGCTAATGTCTGAGAAACCAGTTTCTGTAGCCATAGTATCCTTAGGGTTCGCTATGGCTACCATGTCCCCTATTGTTCGCATATGGGGCCTCAGGGGGTTAGAGTTAGGTGCAAACTGGGAACCTGTCCACTCTGGATTGTTGAACATGTCTTTTAGTTGGAAAGGTTTCCTATCGCTGTAATACCCACTTCCCCACCATATACCGAAAACATAGGTCTCGCTGTCACCTGGGCTGGGGTTTTCAATGGTCAGTCTAAACTCCTTTTCCGTCCTTGTTGTTTAATTGTCATTCTGTCTAGAAGTGATTTCCTATTCTTGTCTTTCCTATTTTTGGCGGTTTCGGGCTCGTATCCCCATTTTGTATCTCCAGTGTTTCAACCCACTGCTCCCCAATAATCACAGTTGTCACCCCAGTGTGCAAACCTATGCCATTAAGAGGTAGGAACCTCCCTTCCTTGTTACAGCGCTCTCCACCAGGGCTGTTGGTATCTCCTGGACATTCCGACATCAGGAGTCTGTTTCTCAAGTCTGCAATGTGGCGTCCTGATCGTCTATGCACACATTTACTAAGTTCTATTGAGTTGAGCTGTCTGCAACTTCTGATGCTAGTTCTGGCCACAAAGTGTCGCAGGCTGCTTTTTAGGACTCTCAGGCATCCCCTGAGGTGATTCGGAGTGTTGGTATGTTGTCCTGGGTTTCTTCTCCATTGGTTAGTTGGCTCACCCTCATTGGGTCACTGCTTTGAGACATCCCTGTTTGGTAATGGATAAAGAAGGAGCTGTTTCCATCAATGAATGTAAGGGAAAACTGGATTTTTTGTTACTCGCCATAAAATCCCTTTTTCTGAGTCCATTAACAGACACAGCACCTACCCCTCTATAGAAATTCTCCTTTAACACTGCTTGTGACTGACTGGATGCCTCTAGCAGAGAGTTTTATGCCCAGAGAGGACTACCCATAGGAGCATAGGAGGTGCCAAGTCCTTTTTTTTGCCTTATGTCCTACACCTGTGGGTGGGAGCTATAAAACCCTGTTTGGTAATGGATAAAGAAGAAGCTGTGTCCGTCAATGAACTCGGAGAAAGAGATTTTATGGTAAGTAAAAAAAAAAAAAAAAAAAATACAGTTTTTGCTTTACCTTAAACATTGCACACCAAATTGTATCACAAAACGTAAAACAAAAATGAGAAACCATAAGCATAACAACATTGAAAAATAAGTCACTAAAATATCACAGATAATAAACGCCCCTTTGTGCCCAAATCTCCAAAAAGTAGTCCCACAGCTTCACAAAATGAGATGTGCCACTTCACCATGTGCCATGTGAGACTGCTCACCTCTCATATGGTCTCCTTCAGGTCCCACCACCTACAGTGATCTTCCTCCACATACCACATCGAGATGATAAACATAGGGCAGAGATGAAACTTATAGTATTCAATAATAGCACAGAAAATAGCTTGGCAATAAAACATATCCGCCGTATTCCTCATTCCAGTTTATCCCCAGCTCATAGGTAAAAAGCATGATGGCATCAGTGGAGAGTAGCCTTTTTTGTTGATGCCATCAGAAATACAGACTAAAGCTCAATAATGTCAGCAAATATTTAGTAATAAAATAAGACTGCAGTCCTCCCTGAAATATAATTAATACAAAGGATCAAAAATCACTATTGATGATGTATCTCAGACCACTAATTTTATGCAAGTCTGTACCCCAACTTTACATATTAACTATCGCGTTACCTGGCACACACCAGTTGAAGTGTATCTAAATTCAAAACTTTTTTTTTAGTACTGGATAGAGTAGAGAAGGATTAGATCCCCTGTCAGGTTTATTGCTGTCTGTCTCCCCACTGAGATTACCCCTCTGTTTTTGTTCTGGTGACCATGTTACTGGAGCTGAAAGTGATGTATAATACTAAATTGAAGGGAAATCTCTTTGATGGGGCTCATATATGGCAGACAATAAAAAATGTGTTTTAACCATTCCCTGCTCTATCCAAAATGGAAAAACCCTTTTGGCCTTAGATATACCTTAAGGCTTAAGTGAAGTGATATTAGGTATAGATTACTGTGTTCTATTTATAGTGGAAGATGCATTGCTCAGTAATTCCAAAATTCATTATTTTACAGTGATTATTAGCTACCACCACAAGATGGCGCAGTATGGTCAGTTTTATAATTTTGTCATAAAAATTAACATTTGGCTCTCTGTTAATGTGGGTACCATACCTTGTATGATTACAGTAGGCAACATTGTTGGGCATCAACAGTTAAAAAGCTGGTTTGGCTCCAGTACTGTTTTCTGATTGCCTCTAATAGGTTACACTGTTTATTGAGCAAGCCTGTGTATACCATGTGTTCACAATCCTGCTGCTCACATACAACAAGCAACTGAACTTTACACTTGCCTGCACTCCTTCACAACAATTTCCAGTTCATTGTTTTAAAATATAGGTTGCTCCTATTCTTTTTGGCATAAATCAATTTTCTAAAAAACAAAAAAAAAAAAAACAAACAAAAAAAAAACAAGAGAAATGTTATTTGTAATTCCCTAAGTATCCTATTTCTGCTGTCAGCGTAGTGCACTCTTATCTGCTGTGTTTGTTCAACAGTTTCCATGCTGTAAATATAAAGTCCCCAACTGGATAGTTTTATATTTATGAGTATTTACTTATACAGCCAAATTTGAGTAACGCCTACTTTATATTTGTTACATGTCCCCAGTCACATAGCATAACTTAAAATTGCAGCTTATTTTTTACATGTTCTATTATTGACCCTCTAGCAAGAAAAAATCCTGGCTGCTTGCTCGGATAAGGGCGTGGTATGGATTTTGGGGGGATCCCATGCCAATTTTTAAAACATTTTTGGCGTGGAGTTCCCCTTAAAATCGATGCCTGACCAAAAAGGCCTGGTATAGACTTGGGGGGGGGGGGACCCCACACTGTGCCTGCACTGTATATATATTCTATACTGACTGCACTGTATGTTTTATATATATATATATATATAATATATATACCGTATATATTAGAGCTGCACGATTCTGGCTAAAATGAGAATCACAATTTTTTTGCTTAGAAGATAGATCATGATTTCCTGACGATTCTCGCAGTGTAACATCATCTTTCACATTAAAACAAAAAAAATTGGGCTAACTTTAGTGTACTTTTTTCCCAAAAAATTGCATTTGAAAGACCGCTGGGCAAATACAGTCTGACATAAAATCTTGCAGCAATTGCAATTTTATTCCCTAGGGTCTCTGCTAAAATATAATAATAATATAATATTTGGGGGTTCCAAGTAATTTTCTATCAAAAAATATTGATTTTAACTTAAGAAAGAAGTGTCAGATTTTTTTTTAGACTTTAAACAGTTAAACTTTCTGCATTTACACTTTGTTGAAAACTTGGCAGACTGCCCAGATTACTTATTTACACAGAAGTTCTTCTATCCCTTTGATCTAAGAAGGAAGCTTAATTACAATATTGCAAGTTAAAAAAACTTGGCGGACTGCCCGGATGTTTTCTTTTGACAGCTGAGTGAGCAGATAGTCTCTCCACTTGTTTATATGAAAGACTGATCATATGTAATACTCTTGCGCTACCACTTTTAGTAAAATGTGAATGTATAAACCAAAAAGCTGCTGTCACTCAATAGCTTATCCATGGCTAATAGTTGTACATCAAAAGAAGTAGTGCTGCGCTGTCCGTAGAAGTGCATATAAATAAAGTGAGTCCTGTAAATATACTTTCAAAATCCCCCCAAAAATATATGAATCCTAGACATAAATGGGGTGATTTACGAACGCCGTGCGCCATCAGTAGAGGCGCACTGCGAGGCTCAATGCACATTTCCATATTTATGAAATGGTGTTCTGGTAACAGAGCTCAAATCCCCCATTTACTATAGCAGTTTCAGTGCACGGGAGAATGCAATCTGTGTGCCATTATGGACATGGCACATGGAATCGCCAATTCAATATTAACAGAAGATGGAGGTGCCAATAATATGGGGTGATGTGAGGAAGTTTAGTAACAACTGACCAAGTAACAAATATGCCCAAAATAGAATTAAAAGTAACTTTTGCAGAGAAAGCCTGCTGTGCCTGCAAGTACTTTTAGAACTGCGTGAGATCAATGTAAGCAGTGCGCATACGCAAGCAGCTCTTGCACTCGTTCACATGCGTTTGTTCACTGCTCGGCCAAAATCTTAATAAATGTTAAGCAACGTACATGCAATTGCATGGGTTGAACGGGCGCACCTCTAAACTTGACTTTTTTTTTTTACTCTGGTTTACCAATATGTATTTTTTTAAGAAATTTGCACAAAGGTCATGTTAGCATGTTATGTTGCCAACATGTGAATGCCCCGTGTTGAAATGATGTAAAAAGACTCTCGCTCCTCATAAAAGGGCATTTAACCTTTCCCCTCCCTAGCTTTTGCTTTTAAAGGGGAACACCACACTTCATTCTCCAATGCTCTTGTCTCCCCCCTCCGACAGCGCTGAAATCTGAAAAATGGCCTTGGCAGGAAGGGGGTGTAAGTGCCCGGTAGGCAAGTGGTTAAAGGGGAATTCCACACTCCATTCTCAAATGCTCTTGTCTCCCTGCTCTAATCCCTTGGATTTCCATGGGCTAACCTTTGCTTTTAAAGGGGAACACCACACTCCACTCCATTCTCAAAAGGCAGTGAGCTGCCTTCAATCCAAACCACATCTTTTTTTAGACTGCCTTTAGGGCATGTTGAGCTCAGTCCAATACCAACCACAGAGCACCATATACCCACTATTTTAAAGGAGCTTTCCACATTCCGTAAAGCCCCCTGTCTGCAGCCCCCCACAACCCTAGCCTAGGGTTTGTGTGGAAGAGGCCCTTGTCCCCCTGAATATGGGAAAAGGTGGTTGACTTTTGGGGTGTCTGAGCCCCTCCTGTTCCCAAGCATCCCACCCCCTTTCATGGACTGGCTTGCTGTGTGTTTGGCTAGGGGTTTGTTAGTGTGTGGGAGGGGCACAATATTTTTTTAGTTTGGGATGGTGTTTTTCACGTGGGGCTTCTCTAAAGTTGTAAACCTTTGAAGCAGCATTTTGGATACATGTTACAGATGCACCACTTTACAGGCAGAGTAAGCCCCCCCCCCCCCCCCAAACAAGTTACTAGCTTTTAAGCAATTTTTCATTTTTAAAGGCACATCTTCTTGTTTTGTTTTTGGGGTTGTCCAAATTGGTGACATTGATGTATGTTCCTCAGGGTGGGACCTGGGCCCCCATACCCATTTTAAGGCCAATAACTTGAATATAAGCCAGCCAAGTGGGGACTGGCAAAAGTCAGTTCCCATAGACTGCTATGATATTTGTTGTATAACTTTTGCCCATGTTAGGCTCTTTGTTTGCCTCCCTGGACTGGGGGGTGTTTGTCCCATCTGTATTGGGTTAGTAATTTAAAAACATCCTTAAAAGCTTGCAGATAGCATTGTTTACCTTGTACTATAAAGAGGCAAGAGTCGGTCTGGTCTGGTCTGGTCTGTCAAGAGAGTACATTTGGGTGTCATTATAGAGTTTTCAACACATGTATTTTCTCGTTGTATTTTGTTTGTTATGTATTTGCAAAACAGATGTATTTTATAGCAAGTATTTTTTACTTTTATTTATTTATTTCTTTTTTTTGGCGAGGGGGGATATTTTTTACTGAAATATTTTTGATGTTGTCAATCTGTGTTGTTTGTAGAATGGTAGAATGTTAGTTTACCTTTGATTTAATTTGCTGCATTATTTTGCAAAATCTTCCTCAAGCTGTTGTGACTACTAAATGTTTAAATCCTTAAGAGACTGTCCATTTGTGGGCACAGGCCTTTTAACTCTTGTTATTTTCCTCTGCAAAATGGTCTCAAATTAACTAACATACATGTGTTTTTTGCTTTCCCTTCTCTTTTCCAAGTCCTGTTATATTGACCAATACAATTTGTAGCAAATGTTTATGTTTTATGTGTTTTGTTATTGTTAATAATTTGCTTTGCAGATGCATGCTCAATCCAAGTAATGTATTTTACACTCCCCACTAAACAATTTTCATGCAACAGATTTCCCAGCTGCAGCTCAACTAGACTGATTGGCATGGTAAAACAAAAAAGGTGCGATTTGTCTAAAAGCTACTTTCCTGGTGCCTTCATGGTAGCATATGCATGGATTGTGCATGGATAGGCACCAGGAAATGGAAATTACAGAGAGGTAAGTATTACATTTTCCATTTTAGCGCAGTGGTTCTTAGCCTCAGTCCTCAAGTAACCCCGACAGGACATGTTTTGGGAATTTATCTTAGCTAAAATAGCTGTCCAAAATACCAAGCCATTGACTCTGATTTAAAGCACCTGTGCACGATGAAGGAAAACCTGCAAACATGGCCTGTTGGTGGTACTTGGGGACAGGGTTGAGAACCACTGATTTAGAGCATTGAGCTAAAATCTAGCTCAAGACAATCCTATTCTAATTGTGGGCATTTGAGGGAAACCAAGTGAGTGTAAGGCCGCGTACACACGGGCGGACTGTTCGCCCAACCTTGTCCGCTGAACAGTGTTTGGGCGGACAGTCCGCTCGTGTGTGGGCTTTCAGCGGACAGTTTCAGCGGACAGTTGGACGGACAAAGTCTTTCGGAAATTCCGAAAAACTGTCCGCTGAAACTGTGTTTGAGCGAACAGTCCGCCCGTGTGTAGGCCTGTCCGCTGTACTTTCGAAATGAGCGGACTGTTCCCGCTCGGAAAGTCCGCCCATTTCGAGCGCGTGTACAGGTAGGCGGGGCCCGCGAAGGAGACGTCGCGGGCTCCGCCGCCTGGAATGGGCTTAAAGGGGAACCCCAACGCCGAAAAAAATCGGCGTGGGGGTTCCCCCCAAGTCCACACTAGACCCTTGTCCGAGCACGCTACCCGGCCGGCCAGGAAAGGGGGGCGAGCGAGCGCGCCCCCCCTCCTGAGCCGTACCAGGCCGCGTGCCCTCAACATGGGGGGTGCCTTGGGGAAGGGGGGCTGCGCGGCCCCCCCACCCCAAAGCACCTTGTCCCCATGTTGATGAGGACAATGGCCTCTTCCCGACAACCCTGGCCGTTGGTTGTCGGGGTCTGCGGGCGGGGGGCTTATCGGAATCCGGGAGCCCCCTTTAAGAAGGGGGCCCCCGGATACCGGCCCCCCACCCTATGTGAATGAGTATGGGGTACAATGTACCCCTACCCATTCACCTGTGAAATAAAGTACAAAAAAAAACACAACACATGGAAAAAGTATTTTATTGCACAGCTCCGGGGGTCTTCCGTCTTCGGGGGTCTTCTCGCCGGACTCCTCCGCTATGTGTGTGTAGCTCTTTTGCTAGCGGAGGAGTCCGGCTTTCTTCCTCCCCGCCGCCGGCCTCTTCTCCCGACTTCGGGGGTCTTGTCCCCCTCTTCGGTTCTTCTGCCGGGCCACCGCGCCTGGTCCGGTGGCCCGGTCTTCTGTCGCCGTCTTCCGTTCTTCTGTCGCCGCCTTCGGTTCTTCTGCCGGGCCACCGCGCCTTCTTGTAGCTCTTTTACAGGCGGTGGCCCGGTCTTCTGTCGCCGCTGTCGTCGTCGCCGCCGCCGCCGCCTTCCGTTCTTGTTCTTCTTCTTGTTCTTCTTCTTCTCCTGGAGATGTTGACTCGACGATCTCTCCGGCCGGAATGCCAGAGCCGCGCTGTGCGGTCACTTATATAGTGACAATGGGGCGGTGTCACATGGTATATGTCACATGGGTTGGTCACATGGTGACCCCGCCCACTTACGATGTCATAGTCCCCATGTGACATCAACCCATGTGACCAACCCATGTGACATATACCATGTGACACCGCCCCATTGTCACTATATAAGTGGCAGCGGAGCGTGTCCCTGGCATTCCGGCCGGAGAGCTCGTCGAGTCAACATCTCCAGGAGAAGAAGAAGAAGAACAAGAAGAAGAACAAGAACGGAAGGCGGCGGCGGCGGCGACGACGACAGCGGCGACAGAAGACCGGGCCACCGCCTGTAAAAGAGCTACAAGAAGGCGCGGTGGCCCGGCAGAAGAACCGAAGGCGGCGACAGAAGAACGGAAGACGGCGACAGAAGACCGGGCCACCGGACCAGGCGCGGTGGCCCGGCAGAAGAACCGAAGAGGGGGACAAGACCCCCGAAGTCGGGAGAAGAGGCCGGCGGCGGGGAGGAAGAAAGCCGGACTCCTCCGCTAGTAAAAGAGCTACACACACATAGCGGAGGAGTCCGGCGAGAAGACCCCCGAAGACGGAAGACCCCCGGAGCTGTGCAATAAAATACTTTTTCCATGTGTTGTGTTTTTTTTTGTACTTTATTTCACAGGTGAATGGGTAGGGGTACATTGTACCCCATACTCATTCACATAGGGTGGGGGGCCGGTATCCGGGGGCCCCCTTCTTAAAGGGGGCTCCCGGATTCCGATAAGCCCCCCGCCCGCAGACCCCGACAACCAACGGCCAGGGTTGTCGGGAAGAGGCCCTTGTCCTCATCAACATGGGGACAAGGTGCTTTGGGGTGGGGGGGCCGCGCGGCCCCCCCTTCCCCAAGGCACCCCCCATGTTGAGGGCACGCGGCCTGGTACGGCTCAGGAGGGGGGGCGCGCTCGCTCGCCCCCCTTTCCTGGCCGGCCGGGTAGCGTGCTCGGACAAGGGTCTGGTGTGGACTTGGGGGGAACCCCCACGCCGATTTTTTTCGGCGTTGGGGTTCCCCTTTAAGCCCATTCCAGGCGGCGGAGCCCGCGACGTCTCCTTCGCGGGCCCCGCCTACCTGTACACGCGCTCGAAATGGGCGGATTTGCCTCCTCCTTACGTGGGCGAGTCCGTTCATTTCAAAAGTTGAGCGAACTGTTTGCCCAACCTTGTTCGTCAAACAGTCCGCTCGTGTGTGGGCAAGTCCGCTCATGCAAATTTTGAGCGGACTGTTTGCCGAAACTGTTTGACGAACAAGGTTGGGCAAACAGTCCGCGCGTGTGTACGCGGCCTTAGAACACCTGCTTGTCTTTTTTAGGTTGGGCTTTGTGCCCCTATTCTGAAAATTGGCTTCACATAGACAAACAGGAAGTGTCTTTCCTTGGGGGGGACACAGGTTAATCTAACTAGTGTCCCCATTAGGCAAATTGCACTCTAGCAAGTGTTGTGTACACCCCAAATTATTAGGTATTTTGAGGTTTAGTAAAGGCAAATCCACTCTGCAATACAACTGTAATGTAAAATCTGTTGTAAATCTGAGGGGAAACACTTATGATTTTATCATCCAATCATGTAGAAGCAAAGATGCTGTTTTTTTTTTTTTTGCTTGGCTATGTGACAGGAAGTGAATAAAATTGAAGGAGAAACTGGCAAAATTTGGGAGGTGTCTTCACCCTATCGGGGTGCAGATATCCCCCAAAACTGACAAGACTTCTAATCCCTCTGCACTCTATCCCAAAGCAAAAATAAGAAAGGATTTCATTTAGTTTAACTTTGCAAAGACACATTCCTAAGTTCAACTGTGATGCATGTCAATGGCCCATTTAGACCTTGTTTAATAGAAAACATCAGTTGCCTTTCGCTATAAACATTTGTTAGTCCATTCCTGGAAATCTCATCTGCTTTACTATTAATTTCCATAAAAATTGGGTTCCTGCAGCTAGATGCCAAATGCATCTAGATGCGCAACTGCTGTGTATGTGAGATGCGCAACTGCTGTGTGCACGGAGGTATGTACCCGCTGCGCATATCTGGTTCCCGTAAGCGGTAGCCAGCACACATCACGCCCCTTCAGGAAGTTGCTTGTACTGCTGATAATTTCTTCCCACCACCATGCCCCACTCACTGTTCTCTGAGGAAGAGATGATCCTTATTTGCAAATTTAACCCCTTCCCGCCGAGCATACGCAGATGTGCGGCCTCAGCTTTCAGGGGTTATACCGGGAGCAAAGGAAACGCATACGGAAGTCGAGCCTGCACATGTAAACAGTGTTCAAATCAGACGTGCGGTATCGCCGCGATCGTCCAAGTGAGAGAAATAATTCTAGCACTAAACCTCCTCTGTAACTCTAACCTGGTAACCATAAAAAAAAAAAAAATTTAAATGTCGCCTATGGAGATTTTTAAGTACTGTTGTTTTTTCGCCATTCCACGAGTGCGTGCAATTATAAAGAGTGACATGTTTGGTATCTATTTACTCAGCGTAACATCATCTTTCACACTATACAAAAAAAATGGGCTAACTTTACTGTTTTGTTTTTTTAAAATAAAAAATATTGCAACAATCACCATTGTATTCTCTAGATTCTCTGCTAAAAATATATATATATAATGTTTGGGAGTTCTAAGTAGTTTTCTAGCAAAAAATACACATTTTAACTTGTAAACACCAAATGTCAGAAGCCATGAAAGGGTTAAGATAATTTTTTATTTATTTTTACATGGGGTGGTGTATGTCTAAATGATTTGGCCTCAAAACATACACCTACTTCCTATGTACAGATTCACTTCCGGGCCAATGTATATTGCTTCCTGCTTCAGTGTGTGTGTGTGTGTGTGTGTGTGTGTGTATATATATATAGATAGATAGATAGATAGATAGATAGATATATAGATAGATGTAGGTTATTGTGTCCACCAGCAGAGAGAAGTTGGGTAGATGTCACACTCCCAATTCTGGAGGCATAATAATGGTCTTGCACAGGGGTCTTCAAACTATGGCCCTCCAGTTGTTCAGGAACTACAATTCCCATCATGCCCAGTCATGTCTGTGAATGTTAGAGTTTTACAATGCCTCATGGGAAGTATAGCTCAGCAACAGCTGGAGAGCCATAGTTTGAAGATTCCTGATCACTCTAGCATGTCTTTAAAAAAGAGGGTTTTTCATGTGCCTTGTATAATGCCCAAGAAATATAGTTTGGAAAATACAAGTGGGTCATGGCACATCTACATTCCAAATTTGGCACTTAAGATGGTCATGCACTATGCAATCTGATTGGTCAATCTCTGTACAACACGATATTTAGGAAAAATAGGTAATAGGAAGACGCACTTGAACAATTCAAATTATAGGAAATCAAACAGGCTCTTGCACTAAATCAAATTGATTTAATATCTAACTAATTGCAGTGTATGGTCACCTTTAAAGATCAAGATCAAGATCTGAAAAAAAAAATTTTTTATGGTTAAGATTTAGAAACACTTCTCTGTTCTTTGTAATGTATTGAAAGATTTGGGTAAAAAAAGAAAAAAACATTTCAAAGATATATCAGAATTGATAGGAATTAGTGATGGATGAACTTCAGGCCCCATTGACTTCAATGGGAGGCGAACTTTGCAAACCTACAGGTCAAATTTGCAGCCACAAAATAATTACTAGCTGTGCAAACATAGTCCCACCACATGGCTAATGACATAACACATGTATAAGGTGAATCTGGGATCGACAACTACAAGCATTCTTTTTTTATATGTGAAATTGTGACAATTCAGGACTGTGGAGCGCATGAAGGCAATGGAGGAGAGGGAAGGTCAGGGTAGGCAAAGAAGAGGGTGCAGGAGATGATTACCAGCAGCGTGACATACAGCGATGACACCTGCACTGTGATAGAGTCATCTGACACCAGTACCGTGATATAGAGCACTGACATCAGCAGCGTGACATAAAGCACTGACACCAGCACCGTGATATACAGCACTGACACCAGCACCGTAAGCAGCCCCAGGAGGAAGTCAGCATAGCACAGGGATGGTGGGAGCCCCTCATAATGAGCATAGCACAGGGATGGTGGGGGCCCCTCATAATATGCACAGCAGAGGCACAGCCCCAAGAGGAAGTCAGCACAGCACAGGGATGGTGGGAGCCCCTCATAATAAGCAGCCCCAGGAGGATTTCAGTATAGCACAGGGATGGTGGGAGCCCCTTATAATAAGCAGCCCCAGGAGGAAGTCAGCACAGCACAGGGATGGTGGGAGCCCCTCATAATGAGCATAGCACAGGGATGGTGGGAGCCCCTCATAATGAGCATAGCACAGGGATGGTGGGAGCCCCTCATAATATGCACAGCAGAGGTACAGCCCCAGGAGGAAGTCAGCACATCACAGGGATGGTGGGAGCCCCTCATAATAAGCAGCCCCAGGAGGATGTCAGCATAGCACAGAGGTGGTGGGAGCCCCTCATAATAAGCAGCCCCAGGAGGAAGTCAGCACAGCACAGGGATGGTGGGAGCCCCTCATAATGAGCATAGCACAGGGATGGTGGGAGCCCCTCATAATGAGCATAGCACAGGGATGATGGGAGCCCCTCATAATATGCACAGCAGAGGTACAGCCCCAGGAGGAAGTCAGCACAGCACAGGGATGGTGGGAGCCCCTCATAATAAGCAGCCCCAGGAGGATGTCAGCATAGCACAGGGATGGTGGGAGCCCCTCATAATAAGCAGCCCCAGGAGGAAGTCAGCACAGCACAGGGATGGTGGGAGCCCCTCATAATGAGCATAGCACAGGGATGGTGGGAGCCCCTCATAATGAGCATAGCACAGGGATGGTGGGAGCCCCTCATAATATGTACAGCAGAGGTAACGCCCCAGGAGGAAGTCAGCACAGCACAGGGATGGTGGGAGCCCCTCATAATAAGCAGCCCCAGGAGGATGTCAGCATAGCACAGGGATAGTGGGAGCCACTCATAATAAGCAGCCCCAGGAGGAAGTCAGCACAGCACAGGGATGGTGGGAGCCCCTCATAATAAGCATAGCACAGGGATGGTGGGAGCCCCTCATAATGAGCATAGCACAGAGATGGTGGGAGCCCCTCATAATATGCACAGCAGAGGTACAGCCCCAGGAGGAAGTCAGCACAGCACAGGGATGGTGGGAGCCCCTCATAATAAGCAGCCCCAGGAGGATGTCAGCATAGCACAGGGATGGTGGGAGCCCCTCATAATAAGCAGCCCCAGGAGGAAGTCAGCACAGCACAGCACAGGGATGGTGGGAGCCCCTCATAATGAGCATAGCACAGGGATGGTGGGAGCCCCTCATAATGAGCATAGCACAGGGATGGTTGGAGCCCCTCATAATATGCACAGCACAGAGGTACAGCCTCAGGAGGAAGTCAGCACAGCACAGGGATGGTGAACTTTACAAACCTACAGGTCATATTTGCAGCCACAAAATAATTACTAGCTGTGCACACATAGTCCCACCACATGGCCAATGACATAACACATGTATGAGGTGAATCTGGGATCGACAACTACAAGCATTCTTTTTTTATATGTGAAATTCTGAAAATTCAGGAATCTTGAGACAATGGAGGCGAGGGAAGGTGAGGGTAGGCAAAGAAGAGGGTGCAGGAGATGATCACCAGCACCAGCACTGTGATATAGAGCACTGACACCTGCACCGTGATAGAGTGATCTGACACCAGCACTGTGACATAACACATGTATGAGGTGAATCTGGGATCGACAACTACAAGCATTCTTTTTTTATATGTGAAATTCTGAAAATTCAGGAATCTTGAGACAATGGAGGCGAGGGAAAGTCATGGTAGGCAAAGAAGAGGGTGCAGGAGATGATCACCAGCACCAGCACCGTGATATAGAGCACCGACACCTGCACCGTGATAGAGTGATCTGACACCAGCACCGTGACATAACACATGTATGAGGTGAATCTGGGATCGACAACTACAAGCATTCTTTTTTTATATGTGAAATTCAGAAAATTCAGGAATCTTGAGACAATGGAGGCGAGGGAAGGTGAGGGTAGGCAAATAAGAGGGTGCAGGAGATGAAGATCATCAGCAGCACCGTGATATAGAGCACTGACACCTGCACCGTGATAGAGTGATCTGACACCTGCACCGTGATAGAGTGCACTGACACCAGCACCGAGATAGAGAGCACTAACAGCAGCACTGATACCAGCAACTTGCTGCTGGGCCCCAAAAATATGACACCGCTCAACCTTTTCAAACAGGAGGGTACGGGCATATAGTACGGTGTGCTTTTTAGGTTGGGATTAGCAGACTGTACCTCAGTCCCTATACTGATTAAGGACTGCTGCAGTATAGGGCAGCAGTCAGCAGTAGTGCACCTCAACCCTATATATTGTGGACCTATACCAGTCCTTAAGGAATAGCAGACTGTACCTCACTCAACCCTATGTACTGTAGTACCCTATACCTTACCAGTCCTTATAAGGACCTTTGTGGAACTAGTAGGTTGTGAATGATTAGCAGATTGTACCTCAGTCCCTATACTGATAAAGGACTGCTGCATTATAGGGCAGCAGTCAGCAGTAGTGCACCTCAACCCTATATATTGTGGACCTATACCAGTCCTTAACCACTTCCCACCCGGCCAATGCATATATACGGCCGGGTGGGAGCCGTCTACTCCTGATAGGACGTTCGGGAACGTCATTCAGGAGTAGCGGGATCGCGCGCGCGCGCGCCCGCGCAGCGGCGCGATCCCGATGTGCTCGTGTCACCCGGACACGGCACATCTCAGATCGGCAGGAGGGCTCTGTGATTGGCCCTCCTGATCACATGACGGCCGTGTCCAATCACGGCCGTCATGTGATGTAAACAAACAGCCGGTTGCTAGGCAATCGGCTCTCCTCTCCTCACACGGAAGTCACCGCTGAGAAGAGGAGAGCAGAACGCTGCAGCCGGCTGATGATCAGTGAGTATGGGCTGCTTTTTACAGCTTTTTACTCACTGATCATCAGTGTAGTGTACACACACAACACACCACACAGTCCCCACATATGTCCCCAAAACACACATGTCCCCAAAACATACATGTCCCCAAATAATAAAAACACATGTCCCTAATAATAAAAACATGTCCCCCACATATGTCCCACTAAAATCACATGTCCCAATGATTATCTGCACACATATGTACGTGATCACCTGCACACATATGTACATGATCATTTGCGTACATATGTCCGTGATCACACAAACCAATTATTATACACTTAACGGAATTTTTTTTACCAAAAACATGTAGCAGAATACATTTTGGCTTAAATTTATGACAAAATTTGATTTTATTGGATTTCTTTTCAAATAGAAAAAAGAAAATATTGTTTTTTTTCCAAATTTCCGCTATTTTTGCTATGATTAGCAGACTGTACCTCAGTCCCTATACTGATAAAGGACTGCTGCAGTATAAGGCAGCAGTCAGCAGTAGTGCACCTCAACCCTATATATTGTGGACCTATACCAGTCCTTAACCACTTAAGGACTGCCGTATTGCCAATGTACGTCATTACAATGGCACAGGCAGGCACAAGCACGTACATGTACGTGCCTGCCTTCCAGCGGGTGGGGGGTCCGATCGGACCCCCTCTCGCTGGATACGGCGGTCCGGTTCGCTGCAGAAGCGATCCGTGATGAGGGGATGGCCGTTGGTTTCTGGCCACCCCCTCTGGATCGCTCCTGGCCAATGACGAACTTCCTCCCACTGTGTATTGTTTAAGTGATGTCATTCTCCTCGGGGCGGTCTTTTTGACCGGACTACGAGGAGAAGACTAAAAGTAAGTGTGCACCAACACTACACTGACATGTAGGTACACACAGGCACACAAACCCCCCCCCCGATCGACCCCCGATCCCCCCCGCCCCCCCTCCCCCCCCAGTCACAGTGTCACTGATTGCATGGATCATTTCTTTACTGATCAATGCATTCAGTGTCAGTTGTAACAGTTAAAACTGTCAGGGCAGTTAGTGTTAGGTCCAGGGTAGCCCCCTATCACCCCCCAATAAAGATTTAACCCCCTGATTGCCCCTAGAGTTAACCCTTTCACCCCCTTTTGCCAGTGTCACTAAGCGATAATTTTTCTGATCGCTGCATCAGTGTCGCTACTGTCGCTAGGTAGCTAGTTATTTTTTTAGGTTCACCGCCAGGTTTTTATATCGCTAGGTACCCCAATATACTACCCAATAATGGTTTTAACCCCCTGATTGCCCCTAGTTAACCCTTTCACCCCCTTTTGCCAGTGTCACTAAGCGATCATTTTTCTGATCGCTGCATCAGTGTCGCTACTGTCGCTAGGTAGCTAGTTATTTTTTTAGGTTCACCGCCAGGTTTTTATATCGCTAGGTACCCCGATATACTACCCAATAATGGTTTTAACCCCCTGATTGCCCCTAGTTAACCCTTTCACCCCCTTTTGCCAGTGTCACTAAGCGATCATTTTTCTGATCGCTGCATCAGTGTCGCTAGTGTCGCTAGGTAGCTAGTTATTTTTTTAGGTTCACCTCCAGGTTTTTATAGTGCTAGGTACCCCGATATACTACCCAATAATGGTTTTAACCCCCTGATTGCCCCTAGTTAACCCTTTCACCCCCTTTTGCCACTGTCACTAAGCGATCATTTTTCTGATCGCTGCATTAGTGTCGCTAGTGTCGCTAGGTAGCTAGTTATTTTTTTAGGTTCACCGCTAGGTTTTTATAGCGCTAGGTACCCCGATATACTACCCAATAATGGTTTTAACCCCCTGATTGCCCCTAGTTATTCCTTTCACCCCCTTTTGCCAGTGTCACTAAGCGATCGTTTTTCTGATCGCTGCATTAGTGTCACTAGTGTCGTTAGGTAGCTAGTTATTTTTTTAGGTTCACCGCCAGGTTTTTATAGCGTTAGGTACCCCCATATACTACCCAATAATGGTTTTAACCCCCTGATTGCCCCTAGTTAACCCTTTCACCAGCGATCACAGTATAAGTGTCACTGGTGACGCTGGTTAGCCAGTTAGTTATTTAGGTTCCCCATCAGGTTTTTATATAGCGCCAGGGACCCCCATATACTACCTAATAAAAATTTGAACCCCCTGATTGCCCCTAGTTAACCCTTCCACCACTGATCACCGTATAAGTGTTACGGGTGACTCTGGTTAGTTTGCTTTTTATAGCATCAGGGCACCCACCATTTATTACCCAATAAAGGTTTAACCCCCTGATCACCCGGTGGGTGATATCAATTAGGTTTTAGGGTCAGGGTCTGCGTCACCCCAGGCAGCGCTAGGTTAGTGCCAGTACTGCTAACACCCACACGCAAAGCATAAACCTCCTGTAGTGGTATAGAATCTGAACAGATCAATATCTGATCTGATCAGATCTATACTATCGTCCCCAGCAGTTCAGGGTTCCAAAAAATCGCATTGTTAGCGGGATCAGCCCAGATACCTGCTGGCACCTGCGTTTTGCCCCTCTGCCCAGCCCACCCAAGTGCAGTATTGATCGATCACTGTCACTTACAAAACACTAAACACATAACTGCAGCGATCGCAGAGTCAGGCATGATCCCTGCGATCGCTAACAGTTTTTTGGTAGCATTTTATATTTAAATCCGGAAGGCAGTGCTTGGTTTTCGGGGTCCCGTACATGGCTAGGCTCCCAAAAAGTCCCCCACATGTGGTATCCCCGTACTCGGGAGAAGCAGCAGAATTTATTTTGGGGTGTAATTTGACTTATGCCCATAGCATGTGTGAGCAATATATCATTTAGTGACAACTTTGTGCAAAAAAAAAAAAAGTTTGTAATATTCCCGCAACTTGTGGCAAAATATAAAATATTTCATGGACTCAACATGCCTCTCAGTAAATAGCTTGGGGTGTCTACTTTCCAAAATGGGGTCATTTTGGGGGGTTTTGTGCTATTTTGGCATTTTATGGCCTTCGAAACTGTGATGGGTAGTGAGGAGTGAAATCAAAAATTTGCACCCTAATGCCGCGTACACACGGTCGAACTGTTTGACGTACTTAGTCCGTTGAAACACATTTCAGCGGACAATCCGCTCGTGTGTGGGCTTCAGCGGACTTTTTCAGCGTGCAGTCCGGAGTACTAAGAATTTCGGTTTTTCCAAAAATCTTTCCGTCGTACTTTGGTTTCAGCGGACAATACGGTCGTCAGTATGCTAGTCCGACGGACTAAGAATGGCGCATGCCCAGAAAGGATTTACAGGGCTTTGCTGTGTCTTGGACTTCCTATTTCTAGTCCCGTCGTACGTGCTGTACGTCATCGCACAAGCTTTCGTCGGACTGTTTGTGTATCCGTGTGTGGTCAAGTCCGTTCAGTGGAAAGTACGCCGGATTGTCCGTCGGATTGTATGACAGACTAAGTACGTCAAACAGTTCGACCGTGTGTACGCGGCATTAGAAATCCTGAAGGTGGTGATTGGTTTTCGGGGTGCCGTGCGCGAATAGACTCCCAAAAAGTCCCACACATGTGGTATCCCCATACTCGGGAGAAGTAGCGGAATATATTTTGGGGTGCAATTCCACATATAACCATGGCATGTGTGAGCAATATATCATTTAGTGACAACTTTTTGTAAAAAAAAAAAAAAAAATTTTATTTTTTGTCATTATTCAATCCCTTGGGACAAAAAAAAAATATTCAATGGTCTCAACATGGCCCTCAGCAAATAGCTTGGGGTGTCTACTTTCCAAAATGGGGTCATTTGGGGGGGTTTTGTGCCATCTTGGCATTTTATGGCCTTCAAAACTGTGATAGGTAGTGATAGGTAGTGAGGAGTAAAATAAAAAATGTATGCCCTTAGAAATCCTGAAGGCGGTGCTTGGATTTCGGGGTCCCGTACGCGGCTAGGCTCCCAAAAAGTCCCACACATGTGGTATCCCTGTACTCAGGAGAAGCAGCAGAATGTATTTTGGGGTGCCATTTCACATATGCCCATAGCATGTGTGAGCAATATATCATTTAGTGACAACTTTGTGCAAAAAAAAAAAGTTTGTAATATTCCCGCAACTTGTGGCAAAATATAATATATTCCATGGACTCAACATGCCTCTCAGTATATAGCTTGGGGTGTCTACTTTCCAAAATGGGGTCATTTTGGGGGGTTTTGTGCTATTTTGGCATTTTATGGCCTTCGAAACTGTGATAGGTAGTGAGGAGTGAAATCAAAAATTTGCACCCTTAGAAATCCTGAAGGTGGTGATTGGTTTTCGGGGTGCCGTGCGCGACTAGACTCCCAAAAAGTCCCACACATGTGGTATCCCCATACTCAGGAGAAGTAGCGGAATATATTTTGGGGTGCAATTCCAGATATAACCATGGCATGTGTGAGCAATATATAATTTAGTGACAACTTTTTGTAAAATTTTAATTTTTTTTGTCATTATTCAATCCCTTAGGACAAAAAAAATAAATATTCAATGGGCTCAACATATCCATCAGCAATTTCCTTGGGGTGTCTACTTTCCAAAATGGGGTCATTTGGGGGGGTTTGTACTGCCCTGCCATTTTAGCACCTCAAGAAATGAGATAGGCAGTCATAAATTAAAAGCTGTGTAAATTCCAGAAAATGTACTCTAGTTTGTAGACGCTATAACTTTTGCGCAAACCAAAAAATATACGCTTATTGACATTTTTTTTACTAAAGACATGTGGCTGAATACATTTTGCCCTCAATGTATGACTAAAATTTAGTTTATTTGATTCTTCTTATAACAAAAAGAAGAAAATATCTTTTTTTTTCAAAATTTTCGCTCTTTTTCCATTTATATTGCAAAAAATTAAAATCGCAGAGGCAATCAAATACCATCAAAAGAAAGCTCTATTTGTGGGAAGAAAAGGACGCAAATTTCGTTTGGGTGCAATATTGCATGACCGCGCAATTACCAGTTAAAGCAGCGCAGTGCGAAATTGGAAAAAGACCTCTGGTCCTTAAGGTGTTTATTGGTCCGGGGCTGAAGTGGTTAAGGAATAGCAGACTGTACCTCACTCAACCCTATGTACTGTAGTACCCTATACCTTACCAGTCCTTATAAGGACCTTTGTGGAACTAGTAGGTTGTGAATGATTAGCAGACTGTACCTCAGTCCCTATACTGATAAAGGACTGCTGCAGTATAAGGCAGCAGTCAGCAGTAGTGCACCTCAACCCTATATATTGTGGACCTATACCAGTCCTTAAGGAATAGCAGACTGTACCTCACTCAACCCTATGTACTGTAGTACCCTATACCTTACCAGTCCTTATAAGGACCTTTGTGGAACTAGTAGGTTGTGAATGATTAGCAGACTGTACCTCAGTCCCTATACTGATAAAGGACTGCTGCAGTATAAGGCAGCAGTCAGTAGTAGTGCACCTCAACCCTATATATTGTGGACCTATACCAGTCCTTAAGGAATAGCAGACTGTACCTCACTCAACCCTATGTACTGTAGTACCCTATACCTTACCAGTCCTTATAAGAACCTTTGTGGAACTAGTAGGTTGTGAATGATTAGCAGACTGTACCTCAGTCCCTATACTGATAAAGGACTGCTGCAGTATAAGGCAGCAGTCAGCAGTAGTGCACCTCAACCCTATATATTGTGGACCTATACTAGTCCTTAAGGAATAGCAGACTGTACCTCACTCAACCCTATGTACTGTAGTACCCTATACCTTACCAGTCCTTATAAGGACCTTTGTGGAACTAGTAGGTTGTGAATGATTAACAGACTATACCTGAGTCCCTATACTGATAAATGACTTCTGCAGTATAGGGCAGCAGTCAGCAGTAGTGCACCTCAACACTATATATTGTGGACCTATACCAGTCCTTAAGGAATAGCAGACTGTACCTCACTCAACCCTATGTACTGTAGTACCCTATACCTTACCAGTCCTTATAAGGACCTTTGTGGAACTAGTAGGTTGTGAATGATTAGCAGACTGTACCTCAGTCCCTATACTGATAAAAGACTGCTGCAGTATAGGGCAGCAGTCAGCAGTAGTGCACCTCAACCCTATATATTGTGGACCTATACCAGTCATTAAGGAATAGCAGACTGTACCTCACTCAACCCTATGTACTGTAGTACACTATACCTTACCAGTCCTTATCAGGACCTTTGTGGAAGTAGTAGGTTGTGAATTTTTAGCAGACTGTACCTCAGTCCCTATACTCTTAAAGGACTACTGCAGCAGAAGGGCAGCAGTCAAGTATAATATTCTTTCTATATTTGGAAGAAAGAATATTATACGTGTACAAGCCTATTACCATACCAGTCCTGAAAAGAACCTTTGTGGACCTAATAGTAACAGCTACTGATTAAACTGACTGTCCCTCACTGCCACACACAGCTTCCTGCCTGTCCCTATTTAAACTGACAAAACACAGGCTGCTGGAACAATAAGTTGAATAGCACTCAAAACTATATCCTGTACTACTTTACCATACCTGTCCTGAAAAGGACTTTTGTGGACCTAATAGTAACAGCTAATGATTAAACTGACTGTCCCTGCTGCACACAGCGTCCTGTCCCTCTCTCTACACTGACAAAAGACAGGCTGCTGCAACAATCACTAGCACAGCAGTGCCTCAAACCTATATCCTGAACTACACCTAACACCTATACCATGATACCAGTCCTTAAAAGAACTTTTGTGGACCTAATAGCTAGCGATTTGGGTCACTGCAGTCTCTCCCTGCTCCACACAGCAACCTCTCCCTATAGTGACAGAAGAAAGAATGTAAAATGGCCGCCGGATCGGGTCTATTTATAAGTTAGGGGGAATGTCCAAGTGTCCATGTGCTGTAATGTCTCAATTGGCTGTCCTGTACCCCATGATGGATGTGTCATCATAGGTCAAAGTTCTTTTACACAGTAAACACGGAAGTCCGCCGGGCGAACGGCGGCAATAGTCCGCCGATCGGGCGGACCGCGAACAGCCGAAATTCGCCGCGAACTGACCGCCGAGCGAACCGTTCGGCCATCCCTAATAGGAATGAGTTTAGCATCAAAAGGGTTAATTAACCACTTGACCACTGGGCACTTAAACACCCTTAATAACCAGACCAATTTTCAGCTTTCGGTGCTCTCACATTTTGAATGACAATTACTCAGTCATGCAACACTGGACCTATATGAAATTCTTGTCCTTTTTTTCACACAAATGGAGCTTTCTTTTGGTGGTATTTAATCACCGCTGGGTTTTTTATTTTTTGTGCTATAAAAGAAAAAATACAGAAAATTCTGTAAAAAAAAGATTTTTTCTTCGTTTCTGTTATAAAATTTAGCAGATTAGTAATTTTTTCTTCATAAATTTTGGCCAAAATTTATACCACTACATTTCTTTGGTAAAAATAAGTACAAATTGGTGGATATTATTTGGTCTTTGTGAAAGTTATAGAGTCCACAAGCTATGGTGCCAATATCTGAAAATTCACACCTGAAGTACTGACGGCCTATTTCAATTCTTGAGACCCTAACAAGCCAGAAAAGTACAAATACCCCCCAAATGACCCCTTTTTGGAAAGAAGACATTACAAGGTATTTAGTAAGAGGCATGATGAGTTTAGATCTACGCCCCTTTCCGAAAGTCCCCCGCTGCCTGCTGGGAAACACACAGATCCCAGAGGGAGCGGGTCCATCCTTATTGCGCAGCGCGACTCGCGCATGCGCAGTAGGGAACCGGGAAATGAAGCCGAAAGGCTCCACTTCCTGATTCCCATACCCAAGATGGCGGCGGCAGCACCCGAGAGACGATCGAGAGATCGGCTTCGGGTGCCGACATCGCGGGCGCGCTGGGCGGGTAAGTGTCACTATTTTAAAAGTCAGCAGCTGCAGTATTTGTAGCTGCTGGCTTTTAAAAAAAAAAAAACGCGGAACTCCCGGCGGACTCCCGCTTTAAAGTGGTTGTCTACCTGCACATGTAAGAAAAAAAAAAAACCCTGTAAGACAAAGGCATAATGAGCTAGTATGCATACTAGTTCATTATGAAATACTTACCTTAGAACGAGGTCCCTGTATCGCAGCCTGGTCCACGCCGGGGGACACTTTTCCCTCTGCGTTTCTTCCAGGTTCCCGGCTCCAGTGCTGCGAGTGGCCAGAGCCGCGATGACGTCACTCCTGCAGCTCCGGGCATTCCGTGGTGGTCGAATTTGCTGCAAACGACCCATAATGCTCGGTATTGGGCGAACTTACGTTTGACTCGAAAATCGGGCCCATGCCTAGTTAAAAATATTTGTTTGGTTTTCTAATCATTAGTGGGATCAAATCAACATTTGTTTTCAACAATCAAATGAACACATTTCTAACAGAGAATGTGACTTTCGTTCGCGGGTTTGTTGCAAAAATTTAATGTTAGACACAAATGTTTTTTATTCTTTTGTTTACAAACTGTTTTTATTTGGTACAAAAGGTGTTACAAAAAGCTTTGTCATATGCCATATGTTTTAGTAAATGAACACTTTAATATTAAACTCTATGACTGCTGTATATATACATATTTTGTAATGTTCTTCGGACATAGATTACTAGTAATGTCATTCAGGGTCAAAAAAGAGATTGGAAAGGTTAAGCCATGGGTCCCATTTTTTATTATAAAAATGATTAGTGTTCCGTAGTGTGGAATATTTTTTCCATAAGATTAATATTGTTAATTCTGGTTTTAACACAAATGTTTTTTAAAGTACTGTACAGTGAGAATATCCATACAAATGTTTGTACGAATGTTCATTTGAAAATCTACTAGTGTATGGCCAGCTTTAGAAGCTCTCTGTCAGATTGAGTAATAAAGGTGGCCATAGATGGATCAAAATTCGGCCAGTTCAGCAGGGACCGGTTGAATTACGATCCATCTGTGGCTGTTCCCACTCAATAAAAGTTGATCTAACAATTGATTTCTGATAGATGGGAATGTTAAAAAACGTTTGTCATTCAACAGCTGCAGCAGCTGATCAGTGTATTGTGCCAGCGGAGGAGTCCCACTGTCATAATACATTGGCACAGCGGGGACAATTCCTCCATCCACCTCGCCTGTATGGATAGGGGAATCCACTTGTTTTTGTTTTTTTTTCAATCAACCCAGCCTTAAAGAGGAAGTAAACCCTGATGGGTTTACTTCCTCTTTTTTTCCCTGCAAAGGTAAAGCATAATGGACTACTATGCATCGCATAGTAGCTCATTATGTGTCACTTACCTGACACAGGAGCCAGCGAAGTCGCCGCTGATCCCTGTAGTCCGCCGCGTCCATCTTGCTGGTGGCGTCTCGCAGCTCCGACCAATGACAGCGGCGAAACCGCGATGACGTCACTCCCGCGCATGCGCACGGGAGTCGCGTCTCGCAGCTCCGACGCTGCCATTCGGCGAAGCCGCGATGACGTCACTCCCGCGCATGCGCACGGGAGTCGACAAATTAGGCAAATCCATTCTTGGACTTGCCGCATTTAGTGCGCCTGCGCGCCGCTGTCTACGGCGCATGCGCCGTAGACAGCGGTGCCCATTTTCGGGCAAATATCTCCTAAACCATATAGGTTTAGGAGATATTGCTTGGACCTACAGGTAAGCCTTAATCTAGGCTTACCTGTAGGTCAAAGTGGTTTGAAGGGGTTTACTTCCTCTTTAAAGCATGGTAATCTTTTTGTACTCCTTCCAAAACTAAAACAAAAAAACATTAAATTCTCACCAGAGCTCAGTTTTGACCAGTAATATGAATATTAACCACTTCAGCTCCAGAAGATTTGCCCCACTTCCAAACCAGGACATTTTTTGTGATAGGGCACTGCGTTATTTTAACTGACAATTGCGTGGTCATGCACCCAAATAAAATTGATGTCCTTTTTTTTTTAACACAATTAGAGCTTTCTTTTAGTGGTATTTAATCACCTATTTTTCTTTTCTTGAGCTAAAAAAAATAAAAAATAAACATTTTCAAATATTTTTTTTTTTAAATTCAAATTTCCTCATCTAATTAGGCCAATATATATATATATATATATATATATATATATATATATATTCCAAATTAGAAGTGTAGAGAACTTTCCAATGCTGGATGAGGAGAAAGAGAGACCATGAAATCGCATTTCTGGATCAAAGGATTGTCCAACTTCAGTGAAAATGTTTTGTTCTAGTTTTCGATAGGCTGAATAAGGGTTAAAACTTCTGTTACATTTTTATTGTTGTCTGTGTACCTATATAGGAGATTTCTCCTCCCTCCCTCAATAGATATATTCACCAGCACACTATGGATCTTCAATTGCAGTCAAAAGCTTTTATTGCAGAGAGATCACAAAAGAGCAAGTGAAAAGCTTCAGAGCGTGATGACCTCCTGTCTGTTTGGCAGATGTCAGTCAGATCAGGAAGTATAGGGTGAATTTTAGAATTTTAGGTATACAATCAGAAATAAAAGTAGGCTGGGGAGGAGTTAGAACACTAAACTGGCATGGTTATGTCTAAAAAAGAGAAAGAGCCAGCACCCAACCCATAAACTTCAAACTTTTAATGAGGCAATGTTTTGATGATGTAGCCAAGTCCCGGGCCTATCCAGGTCTAATGGTGACTTCCAGAGTTAGGAACAGCTGACATCCTTCTGTGTAGAGTGGGTTACAAGGCATGGCGGGTGCAAAGTAAGGTAGACACTTCTTGAATGCAAAGAGATTTATTTTCTCTTAGACAGAACTGTGGGAGAGAAGGTTAGGGCCAGGACACCCTTTAGTAGTTGCAATGTTAATTATCAGACTCTGAGACATCTATAGATAGACAGCCATGCAGGGAAAGACACCACATCTGCATGTGTAGACATGCTGTCTTATATGGCAATAATCTTGAACAGTTTCTAACAAAGGTTGCAATGAACTCTTTCACTTCCTCAACAATCTCCTTTTTCGATCTTCACTCAACTGAGCTCCCAGTCTATCACCTAAACCCGCTGATCTCCTGAGCTCCTGAGCTCTTCCAATCCACGTCCCTGCTTGGTCCCTAGCTTGGCACTTACAGATTCTCCCCATGCGTCACCCCACTAGCCTGCTTGGTCCCTGGCTTAGCACACAAGACTGCTCTGCAAGCATCACCTCCGCTGGTTGGGTCCCTGACTTGACACTTGCCGAAGTTTCCCAATTCTTCACCATCTCCAGTTGGTGAGAATACTGGCAGCCAGGGGCAGTACAACACATGTCCACCCAGACAGCCATACAGGTGGCACAGAATCCCAATCACCTGACCTCACCCAAAAAATAGGCTCTCCCAGCAGGCCAAGGGACCCAAGTAAATCCCTGCCCATACCCCATCTTTTCCTAATCCGTCCTTGCAATGCCCTTGTCTTATCTAATGCCACCAGATACCCGGCCATCTAGTGACAGAAGAGAGAAGTGCAGCAATTCCAGAATTAGGGTGGAATCAATTGATCTCCTATGAATTGGCCAAGGCAACTATACTTGACAGGTAAATGTAATAGCAACCCTGTCTAAACATCAGGGTGTTACATTGATAATACAAAAGATGTGCAAAAATAGACATATATAGCTTACTGTGTCTCCAGTAGGGGATATTTCTCCACACTTCTTGTCCAGGAGATGGGTAGCATACAGAACAGAAAGAGGGTACACATCTTTCTTCCTGCCCAGCCCTGGTGGCCTTCAACTGTCTCTTTGTGCCCAGTGGGCAGAACAGGACTGTCTAATCATGTGAGCATTACGATTGGCTGTCACAGTAGTCACATGATCCAAAGCAGGTCCTGCTGCCTCCTGATCATTACTAGAGAGCAGGAGCTGTATATGTCAGCTCAATCATTGTGCTAGGAGCTTGCAGTGAACACAATCTCAGCAGAGGAACTAGGGTTGCCACCTTTTCTTCAAGTCAAACCTGAACACTTTAGCGGTGCACAGCAATGTTTTTTATACTATAAATTGTACATATATTTGGCTATTAAATAACATTTTTAATCATACGAAGTTAATAACAAGAGTCCCCCTTTACATCAGAGTCCACAGAGTTCCCCTTTTACATCTGAACTTGCAGAGTTCCCTTTCACTGTAAGAGGGGAATCTGCAGACTCTGATTTAAGGAAGAACTCTGGGGACTCTGACATAAGGAATGCTCTGGGAATCCTGATTTAAGGGGGAACACTGAGAGCTCTGATGTACGGAGAAGACTGATGTAAGGGGGAACACTGTGGCTTCTGTTGTAAAGGGGAACTCTGATGTAAGGGGTGCTCTGAAAACCCTGATTTACCTTACCTCACTCAGAGGCAGGAGAGAGACTTCAGTCACAGACAGGGATGGATGGTGAACTCACTCACCCCTTGGAAGTCAGCACCTCTCAGCCAGATGTATCTGAGGCTGCTGGACTTCAAATTTCCAGCCCCAACTTTCCTTTTCTGAGGCACGGTGCCAGGGATTAGAGTGTGGGCAGACACAGAGGGGTAGGGGTGAGGGGAAGAGGTGCAGATCGAGCTCTCTCTCCTCTCTTGTCTGTGTGTATGGGGGGGGGGGGGGGTTCTTAGTGCTGGCTTTGGGCAGTGTGAAAGAGTGTAACAGACACTCTAAGTTTAGACAACTGCAGCCAGCAACCCTGCTTGGAAGCCATAGTTCAGTCTAAATAATGTGTCCGGGTTTCAGGCAGTCTGAAACCTGGACACATGATTCCAAACCCGAACTGTCCGGGTGAATCCTGGACAGGTGGCAACCCTACGAGGAACCCCAGCTGTCCATGGACACATATTTGCAGCGCGTTGGCAATAAAGTCCACCTTCTTTGTCGCTGCACATATATTGCTGCGTTACATAGATAACAAAAGTTTAAAGGGGACACAATGACATTTAAAACATTTACTAACCTTTCCCCACTCTATCCAAAACGAAAGTAATACATTTGGGAGAAAAAACATTAGGTCTAGAGTTGGGCTGGGGTGGAAACGTGAGAAATATGAGTTGGTCATGCAATGTTGGTTCTTGTTGATAAACTTTGTCATAGTTTTGAAGCTCTTCCATGTATGTTTGCAATTTTTATAAGGCAGTACTTAAAGAGGAGGGCCGGTTATACGAAAAAAAAAAAAAAAAAAGTCAGCAGCTTCAAACACTGCAGCTGCTGACTTAATCAACACACTCACCTGTCCAGGGCGCCCGCGATGTCGGCCGCCCGAGGCCGACCCGTCCCTTGGCTCTCGGGTCCCGGCGCCGCCATTCCTTGTAAGGGAAACAGGCAGTGGAGTCTTACGGCTTCACTGCCCGTTTCCTACTGCGCATGCGCGAGTCCCGCAGCTACTGCGCATGCGCGAGTCCCGCAGCGCTTTCTGAATGGGACGCGCTGTGTTCTGGAACACACAGTTCCCAGAACACAGCGCGACCCATTACCCAGAAGACGCCGCGACGAAGACAGAAGACAGAAGATCTCCGCGGAGGAGGAAGAGGAAGATTAGGAGAAAGTGCCTAGCAACAGGCATTTCTGGTAAGTAAAAAAAAAAAATTTTTTTCATTTTTTTTTTTTTTTATATTTTTTTGTAATTTTTTATATTTTTTTTGTTTTCAGGGTGGCCCTCCACTTTAAGCTGTGTAATCTGATTTACCGCTGTAGACAACGCAGACAGAACTGGAAAAATATGGAAATGATGCCTTCAGGAACCAGCCAGATACCAGCTGTCATTTTTCTCCTGGAGATTTGTAGAAATTGGTTTCTTTGGGCTTTTTTTGTCCTTTTTTCCTAGTTCTGATCATCTGATTATCTTAGGGAAGTATATAAGGTGTGGCACAACACCAAGGCAAAGCAGACATATCGTCTTGTTTCCATGGTGACCACAGAACCACTTGTGAGATGCTGAGCTATGTTTGAAGGCATCCCGTGGTATGAGACTAAAGGGTTCTGCCTTGACAGCAGTAACATGATCTACCTTGTATTATATATAGGTACTTATATCGTAAAATTGCTTACATTTCCCTCCTGCTGGATCAGATTCTTTTCAGGGGGTGTCACTCAGTAATTTCTGATTTGCAGGTAGTGTATATTGCATGCCGACTGACAGCTAGAATCTGTATTGTCAAATTAGCCAACTTCACAAAATAAAGAGTCTGTAAGCACAAATTATACAACAGAGTGGAGCAGGGCAGGACTTAGGGTGGTGGGGGCCCCTGGGCTTGAGTCACTTTCGGGCCCTACCTTCTATACATTATCGGATTTATCGGCGTATAACACGCACCCGAAGTTTAGGAGGGGGTGTAAGGAAAAAAAACTTTTAGGAGGGAAGTTTAAGGGAAAAAACTTACATTTAAATGCCCATCAATGCACCCTTATCAGTGTCCATCTGCAGCCTTGCCCATCCATCTGCAGCCTTGTCCAGTGTCATTGCAGCCTTGTCAGTGTAGCCTTGTCATTTGCAGCCTTGCCCCAGTGTCATTTGCAGCCTTGTCATTTGTAGCCTTGTCATTGCAGTCTTGAAGTTTAAAAATGGCGCATCTAGGCGACTCTCGGGTCCTCTTGGCGGCTCTCGGGTCCCGTCGCAGTCCCAAGCAGAGCAGAGAATATCCGAGTGTAATCGGCTTGGCTCACGTTCACGCCCAGTCCCTGTGTTATGTCCATCATAGGGCGGGACTGGGCGGGACTTTGAGCAGAGCCGAGTACACTCGGCTATGTATCTCGGCGGGGCCCCTTATTTGACCGGGCCCATGGGCTTGAGCCCAGTCAAGCCCAATGGTAAGTCCTGCCCTGGAGTGGAGACATCCTATATGTGTATATGGAGTAGCCTAAAACAGGATGATTTCTAAGTTGTCAAATGCAATCAGTCTACATACCAGACTGATCTAGAGAATGTCTGCAAATAAAATTGGATGACTGGCTTCACATGTGTTGCAGTAACGGGCTGTGAAATCTTTCCCATACCATACCACAGCACAACAATATGCAAAGCAGTGTTGCAGTGCAAGTCATTTCAAAGGCATCCCATTGCACAAGTGTAGTAGGTGCTAACAGACCACACTGTAGCACACTAGTGTACTTGTTTACAGGTCCAGTTTTCCTTCTGTTGCCATTCCTTTGTAACTTATTCTACATAAATGTGCTTCCATAATGCACTGCACATTAACAAGTGGAACATCACATGTGTGGTGCCATGCAAAGGAACAGCTAGGTGTGAAGTTGTCCTTAAAGTTAAACTTTAAAGGGGTTGTAAAGGTAAATGTTTTTTCACCTTAATGCATTCCATGCATTAAGGTGAAAAAACATCTCACACTGCCGGCGCCCCCAGTCCCCCTGTTTTACTTACCTCACCCCTCGAAAGTCCAGCGCTCGCCCCCGCCGTCCTCTTCTCCGCTCAGCCTGGCCGCTGATTGGCTGGAGTGGATGGATTGAAGGCAGCGCAGCCATTGGCTCGAGCTGCTGTCAATCACATCCAATGACGCGCCGCGCCGGGGGGCGAGGCCGTGTGATACAGCGAGCGGCTATAGTCACCGGCTGTATCACGGGAGCGCGCCCGTAGGTGCTTCTCACCATGTGAGGGAGCTCGCATGAACGTGAGGGAAGAAGCAGAGACAGCCGCCGAGGGACCCTAGCAGAGCAGGTTTGGGTCCACTCTGTGCAAAACGAGCTGCACAGTGGAGGTAAGTATAACATGCTTGTTATTTAAAAAAAAATATTAAAAAATGTACTTAACAATCCCTTTAATGGTTTTAGTTCGATTTGTATTTTCCTTCTTTTATTTTTATTTTTTACATTTTTCCACTGTTTTTCTTACATCAGTTATTACTATATAAATAAAATGTTTTTTTTTTTTTTTGCATATACATTTATTATATTGAGTACCCAAAGGCTGACAAAGGATTCACAAAGCTCTTAGGTTTTTTTTTTCCAAAAAGAGAGCACAGCAGGGGCTTTTTTGCTTTTAGACTAGTGATGGACGAACTTCCGACGGGACGTTTCGCGAACGCGAAACGCGAACGGACACAAACGTTCGCGAAAACGACCGTTCGCCGCGGGCTCCATTGACTTCAATGGGAGGCGAATTTCGCAAACCTTTAGGTCGAATTTGCGGCCACGGGGTAATTATTAGGGGGTAGCACGTAGTCCCACCACCTGGACAATAGCATAATACATGTATGAGGTGAATTTGGGATCGATAACTACAAGCATTTTTTTTTTATTTGGGAAATTGTTCTGACAATTCAGGACTATGGAGCTAATGAAGGCAATGGAGGAGAGGGAAGGTCAGGGACCAGGGTAGGCAAACAAGAGGGTGCAGGAGATACAGAGCACTGACAGCAGCACCGTAATACAGAGCACTGACATCAGCACCGTGACATACAGCGCTGACAGCAGCTCCGTGACATACAGCGCTGACAGCAGCTCCGTGACATACAGCGCTGACAGCAGCTCCGTGACATACAGCGCTGACAGCAGCTCCGTGACATACAGCGCTGACAGCAGCTCCGTGACATACAGCGCTGACAGCAGCACCGTGACATACAGCGCTGACAGCAGCTCCGTGACATACAGCGCTGACAGCAGCTCCGTGACATACAGCGCTGACAGCAGCTCCGTGACATACAGCACTGACAGCAGCTCCGTGACATACAGCGCTGACAGCAGCTCCGTGACATACAGCGCTGACAGCAGCACCGTGACATACAGCGCTGACAGCAGCTCCGTGACATACAGCGCTGACAGCAGCTCCGTGACATACAGCGCTGACAGCAGCTCCGTGACATACAGCGCTGACAGCAGCTCCGTGACATACAGCGCTGACAGCAGCTCCGTGACATACAGCGCTGACAGCAGCTCCGTGACATACAGCGCTGACAGCAGCTCCGTGACATACAGCGCTGACAGCAGCTCCGTGACATACAGCGCTGACAGCAGCTCCGTGACATACAGCGCTGACAGCAGCTCCGTGACATACAGCGCTGACAGCAGCACCGTAAGCAGCCCCAGGAGGAAGTCAGCACAGCACAGGGATGGTGTGATCCCCTCATAATAAGAACCCCCAGGAGGAAGTCAGCACAGCACAGGGATGGTGGGAGCCCCTCATAATAAGAACACCCAGGAGGAAGTCAGCACAGCACAGGGATGGTGGGAACCCCTCATAATAAGCAGCCCCAGTAGAAATATGACACCGCTCAACCTCTTCAAAGAGGAGGGTAGGGGCATATAGTACGGTGTGCTTTTTTGGGTCAGGGAAGTGAGCCAAATGAATTAAGAAGGTCTGTGTGCTTGATTCCAAAAATTGTTTATAGACATATACATGGTCTACTGATCACATGTGTTGAATTCCTCCGAGATCCATGCCTCATTCATTTTTAGAAATGTGAGGTAGTTAACACTGTGGTGAGCTAGGCGAGTACGCTTATCGGTCACAATCCCCCCTGCTGCGCTGAACGTCCTTTCGGACAGGACACTGGATGAGGGGCAAGCCAACAGTTCGATTGCAAATTGGGCAAGCTCTGGCCAGAGGTCAAGCCTGCCCACCCAGTAGTCTAGGGGTTCATCACTCCTCAGAGCGTCCACATCGGCCGTTAACCCAATGTAGTCGGACACCTGACGGTCTAGGCGTTCCCTGATGCTGGATCCGGATGACACCTGTCGATGGGTCGGCTGAAAGAATGACCTCATATCCGAAGTCACCAACACATCTTCAAACCGGCCTCTTCTTGCAGGCGCTGTTGGATTGGTACCCGCAAATCCTTCTCTGGGAGTGGGAATTGCTCCTCTGCCAGCGCACGCAAAAGCAGAATGCAGCATTTCTCGAAGCAAGGCCTGGAAGTGCTGCATTCTGACAGCCCTCTGCGACGGCGGTAACATTTCCGCCATTTTGTGTTTGTACCGGGGGTCTAAGTACGTTGCCACCCAGTACTGGTCCTTGACCCTCATGCTTTTTATACGGGGGTCCCTATTAAAACACTGGAGCATGAAGGCCCCCATTTGCACTAAAGTGGAAGCGGTGTGGTGGCCTGGCTCCTGCTCATCATCCAGGATAATGTCGTCCTCTTCATTCTCCTCTCCCCATCCTCGCACAACAGGGATCCCAGAAAGGTTTAAAGCATGCTCTTCTTGCTCCTGCTCATCCGCCCCGGCACCATCCTCCTCTGACTCCTCATCAGACTCCTGTTGTTGACTTGTCTCAGATAGAGTAGCCCCCCCTGGGAATTCATCCAGCATTGCGACTTCCTCATCTTCCCGCTCCTGCTCCTCCACAGCCTGATCAATGACACGACGCAATGCACGCTCCAGAAAGAAGGCATAAGGTACCATGTCACTGATGGCGCCATGGCTGCGACTGACCAGTTTGGTGATCTCCTCAAATGGCCGCAGAAGTCTGCATGTGTCGCGCATGAGCAGCCACTGGCGCGGTGAAAAAAAACCCAGCTCCCCAGAACCGTTTCTTTCGCAGAGTTCATACAGGTAGACGTTAACTGCACGTTTCTGCTGGAGCAGCCTATCAAGCATATAGAAGGTTGAGTTCCATCGCGTCGGGCAATCGCAAATAAGACGTCTGACCGGCAGATGGTGTCGCCGCTGAATGTCAGCAAGGCGAGCCATGGCCGTGTAAGATCTTCTGAAATGGGCCGAGATTTTCCTTGCCTGCCGCAAGATGTCCTGGACCCCAGGGTATTTGACAAGGAATCGCTGCACGACCAAGTTTAAGACGTGTGCCATGCACGGCACGTGCGTGATTTTGCCCTGTTTCAATGCGCTAAGCAGATTGGCACCGTTGTCACACACCACTTTACCAACTGTCAAATTGAGCGGTGTTAGCCACTCATCTGCCTGTGAACGCAAAGCTGAAAGGAGTGCCGGGCCAGTGTGGCTCTTTGCTTCCAGGCACAACAGACGCAGCACGGCATGGCAACGTCTCACCTGGCATGTGGAATAGGTTCTGGGGAGCTTGGGCGGTGCAGTGGAAGAGACGCTAGCAGCGGAAAAGGAGGAGGCAGCTGAGGAGGAGAGGGAGGAGGATGGAGTAGGAGGAGGAGAAGAAGAGTCAGGCCTGCATGCAATCCGTGGCGGTAAAACCAAATCTACACGGGTGCCACGGGTTACATGCTTGACGGCCGTCAGAAGGTTCACCCAGTGGGCAGTAAAACTGATATACCTTCCCTGCCCGTGTTTGCTAGACCACGTGTCTGTGGTCAGATGTATCTTGGCACCGACACTGTGTGCCAGAGATACATTCACTTGCCGCTGAACATGGCCATATAGCTCTGGGATGCCCTTCTCTGAGAAATACTTCCTTCCTGGGACCTTCCATTGTGGTGTTCCAATGGCCACAAATTTGCGAAAGGCCTCCGAGTCCACCAGTTTATATGGCAGTAGTTGGCGGGCTATGAGTTCTGACAAGCCAGCCGCCAACCGTTGGGCAAGAGGGTTATCCGGCGTCATCATTTTTTTACGCTCAAACATTAGGCCCACGGAAGCCTGCCTTTTTGCAGAAAAATGTGAGCTTGGCGTGATGGAAGGTGGAGTGGAGGACAATTGTGAGGAGAGAGGAGAAGGAGAAGTAGAAGACGAGGCTGGACGGTGAGAGCCTGCAGTGTGGCTTTGTGTGTTCCGTTGCTCCCACTGGGCTCGGTGATGGCTGCTCATGTGCCTTCTTAAGGCGGTCGTCCCTAGGTGAGTATTGGGCTTACCGCGACTAACGCGTTGACTGCAAAGATTGCAGATGGCAACGCTATTGTCAGCAGCGGACACGTTAAAAAAAGCCCACACTGCGGAGCCATGTGCCGGTGTCCTGGGAGCGCCAGATGTGACCGTACATGGTCGATGACTCGCTCCTGATACATTTGCAGTCTGCTTTGTCCCTGCTGTGCAATGTAAGTCATTGCTGCTTCTCCTCCCTATCTGCTGGTCCATATCTCCCTCTGAACTCCCCTCCTCTTCCTCTCTTGTGGGCACCCACGTGACATCACTAGACACGTCATCATCAACGTCACCTTCCCCACCGCTATAAGTAGAGTAGGCAGCAACACCGGGGACCAACCTCCTCCTTGGGCTGATCTGGGTACTGGCGTCAGACTGCTGAGTAGCGCTTGTTGCTACCTCCTCTTCCTGATCCAATACCAAGAGTGGCTGCGCATCAGAAATGTCCTCTTGATATGGATCGGAAAATAATTCCAGTGACTCAAGCGGAAGGTATGTGGTGGTGGTGGTGGTGGTCGTGTTGTTGGTGGTAGTGTCTTTGGGGGTGCACATAGCAGAGAGTGAAGAAGAGGGTGCAGATCGAGAGGATGAGGAGGGTGCAGAAGAGTAAGGCTGAGCGAGCCACTCAACCAAGTCTGGTGCATCCTTTAAAGTAATTGAACGCACCTTCTGCAACTTCCCACTTTGGCTCAAGCCTGTTGCTCCTGCCCTACCCCTACCACCCCTGCGGAAGGGCCTGCCTCTTCCTCTGCATGTCATTTTTTAAATGACCCTGTGACAAAACTCTTAGTCCCTATACCGCTGAAGGACTGCTGCAGTATAGGTGAGCGGTCAGCAGTGGTGCACGTCAACCCTATCTATTGTGGACCGATAGCGGTCCTTACAGAACAGCAGACTGTACCGCACTCAAGCCTATGTACCGTAGCACCCTATACCAAGTTACCAGTCCTTATAAGAACTTTTGTGGACCAAGCAGGTTGTGTATTAGTGTTTAGCAGACTGTACGTCAGTCCCTATACCGCTGAAGGACTGCTGCAGTATAGGGCAGCGGTCAGCAGTGGTGCACGTCAACCCTATCTATTGTGGACCGATAGCGGTCCTTACAGAACAGCAGACTGTACCGCACTCAAGCCTATGTACCGTAGCACCCTATACCAAGTTACCAGTCCTTATAAGAACTTTTGTGGACCAAGCAGGTTGTGTATTAGTGTTTAGCAGACTGTACGTCAGTCCCTATACCGCTGAAGGACTGCTGCAGTATAGGGCAGCGGTCAGCAGTGGTGCACGTCAACCCTATCTATTGTGGACCGATAGCGGTCCTTACAGAACAGCAGACTGTACCGCACTCAAGCCTATGTACCGTAGCACCCTATACCAAGTTACCAGTCCTTATAAGAACTTTTGTGGAACAAGCAGGTTGTGTGTTAGTGATTAGCAGACTGTACGTCAGTCCCTATACCGCTGAAGGACTGCTGCAGTATAGGTGAGCGGTCAGCAGTGGTGCACGTCAACCCTATCTATTGTGGACCGATAGCGGTCCTTACAGAACAGCAGACTGTACCGCACTCAAGCCTATGTACCGTAGCACCCTATACCAAGTTACCAGTCCTTATAAGAACTTTTGTGGACCAAGCAGGTTGTGTATTAGTGTTTAGCAGACTGTACGTCAGTCCCTATACCGCTGAAGGACTGCTGCAGTATAGGGCAGCGGTCAGCAGTGGTGCACGTCAACCCTATCTATTGTGGACCGATAGCGGTCCTTACAGAACAGCAGACTGTACCGCACTCAAGCCTATGTACCGTAGCACCCTATACCAAGTTACCAGTCCTTATAAGAACTTTTGTGGACCAAGCAGGTTGTGTATTAGTGTTTAGCAGACTGTACGTCAGTCCCTATACCGCTGAAGGACTGCTGCAGTATAGGGCAGCGGTCAGCAGTAGTGCACGGCAACCCTATGTATTGTGGACCGATAGCGGTCCTTACAGAACAGCAGACTGTACCGCACTCAAGCCTATGTACCGTAGCACCCTATACCAAGTTACCAGTCCTTATAAGAACTTTTGTGGACCAAGCAGGTTGTGTGTTAGTGATTAGCAGACTGTACGTCAGTCCCTATACCGCTGAAGGACTGCTGCAGTATAGGGCAGCGGTCAGCAGTGGTGCACGTCAACCCTATCTATTGTGGACCGATAGCGGTCCTTACAGAACAGCAGACTGTACCGCACTCAGGCCTATGTACCGTAGCACCCTATACCAAGTTACCAGTCCTTATAAGAACTTTTGTGGAACAAGCAGGTTGTGTGTTAGTGATTAGCAGACTGTACGTCAGTCCCTATACCAATGAAGGACTGCTGCAGTATAGGGCAGCGGTCAGCAGTAGTGCACGGCAACCCTATGTATTGTGGACCGATAGCGGTCCTTACAGAACAGCAGACTGTAACGCACTCAGGCCTATGTACCGTAGCACCCTATACCAAGTTACCAGTCCTTATAAGAACTTTTGTGGACCAAGCAGGTTGTGTGTTAGTGATTAGCAGACTGTACGTCAGTCCCTATACCAATGAAGGACTGCTGCAGTATAGGGCAGCGGTCAGCAGTAGTGCACGGCAACCCTATGTATTGTGGACCGATAGCGGTCCTTACAGAACAGCAGACTGTACTGCACTCAGGCCTATGTACCGTAGCACCCTATACCAAGTTACCAGTCCTTATAAAAACTTTTGTGGACCAAGCAGGTTGTGTGTTAGTGTTTAGCAGACTGTGCGTCAGTCCCTATACCGCTGAAGGACTGCTGCAGTATAGGGCAGCGGTCAGCAGTAGTGCACGGCAACCCTATGTATTGTGGACCGATAGCGGTCCTTACAGAACAGCAGACTGTAACGCACTCAGGCCTATGTACCGTAGCACCCTATACCAAGTTACCAGTCCTTATAAGAACTTTTGTGGACCAAGCAGGTTGTGTGTTAGTGATTAGCAGACTGTACGTCAGTCCCTATACCAATGAAGGACTGCTGCAGTATAGGGCAGCGGTCAGCAGTAGTGCACGGCAACCCTATGTATTGTGGACCGATAGCGGTCCTTACAGAACAGCAGACTGTACTGCACTCAGGCCTATGTACCGTAGCACCCTATACCAAGTTACCAGTCCTTATAAGAACTTTTGTGGACCAAGCAGGTTGTGTGTTAGTGATTAGCAGACTGTACGTCAGTCCCTATACCAATGAAGGACTGCTGCAGTATAGGGCAGCGGTCAGCAGTAGTGCACGGCAACCCTATGTATTGTGGACCGATAGCGGTCCTTACAGAACAGCAGACTGTACTGCACTCAGGCCTATGTACCGTAGCACCCTATACCAAGTTACCAGTCCTTATAAGAACTTTTGTGGACCAAGCAGGTTGTGTATTAGTGTTTAGCAGACTGTGCGTCAGTCCCTATACCGCTGAAGGACTGCTGCAGTATAGGGCAGCGGTCAGCAGTAGTGCACGGCAACCCTATGTATTGTGGACCGATAGCGGTCCTTACAGAACAGCAGACTGTACCGCACCCAAGCCTATGTACCGTAGCACCCTAGACAGACCAAGTTACCAGTCCTGATAAAGAGCTTTGTGGAACAAGTGAGTTGTGAATGATTAGCAGACTGCAGCAGAAGGGCAGCAGTCAAGTATAATATTCTTTCTATATTTGGAAGAAAGAATATTATACGTGTACAAGCCTATTACCGTACCACTGATACCAGTCCTGAAAAGAACCTTTGTGGAACTAATAGTAACAGCAAGTCTTTAAAATTATCCTCACTGCCTGACACACTGCTTCCTGCCTGTCCCTATACAAATTGGCAAAAAAGAGTAGGCTGGAACGATTAGCTGGAACAGCTCTTTTGTGGACCTGATAGTAACAGCTAATGATGATGATGATGATGATGATGAAGAAAGACTAATCTGGCTGAGCTGTCCCTAAAATAGCAGCATACAGCGCTCTGTCCCTTTATCTAAACTGACAAAAGAAACTCAGGCTGCTGACCTAACACCTATACCAGTCCTGAAAAGAACTTTTGTGTACCAAATAGCTAGCGTTTTCTCTGTCCCTACTCCACACAGGATCCTTTCCCTACAGTGACAGAAGAAAGAATGTAAAATGGCCACCGGATCGGGTGTATTTATAGGTTAGGGGGAATGTCCAAGTGTCCATGAGCTGTCATGTCTCAATTGGTTGTCCTGTAACACATGATAAACGTGTCACGAAAGGTTAAAGTTCTTGTATACATTAAACACGTAAGTCCGCCGGGGCGAACGACGGAAAAAGGCGTTCGAACCCGCGGACGGCGAAAGTCGGAAATTCGCCGCGAAACGACCGCCGGGCGAACCGTTCGGCCATCACTATTTTAGACACTCTCTCTGATGACTGCATTTCCATAGGGTCCCATCTGAATAAGCAGGCAGAGAAGGGAAGGAGTCATGGGACAGCAGGCCGGAATTTTTTTTCCAATAACTTTTGAAATAAGACAAGAAGACAAGTGTTTGGATAATAATGGCCGCGGTTGTTTATTATTGGTTTCAAAATGTTGTACATAACTCATCAAAACTCATCCAATAAACTTAAAGCTAGCCCAGTCACTACGGATCAGGCAGCAACACAAAATCCCCAAAAGGGGCATGTAGTACGTATCACAACAAAACTCATCCAATAAACTTAAAGCTAACCTAGTCACTATGGCTCAGGTAGCACATATTTGAACACTATAATTAAAAGTCTTAATAACTTGTCCCCCTTTGCTGTTATAATTCAGTATTATTATTATTAAATATTTTTTATTTTATTTTTTTTTTATTTTTTTTGCAAAGGTGACTTACCACATAACAACAACCGCAACAGAATAAATTAACATAACCATACAGAATTAAAATACAATTAAATACAAATTTATTTTATAGGGAGGGAGGGAGGGGAGAGAACACCACAGCTTTTCTTCTGAGGCGAATGAGCCCCCTCAGCGGAACCCCCTTTTTATAACCCCAAGAAAACTGGTTTAAACCAGTTCTTCCCGGGCTTTTCACATGTCATGAAGAGAGGTCACCTGTACCCCTCCTCAAAACATGTGACTAACAGCTGTTTCCCCGCTGGCCACAGGCTCTGCGGGGGAACTTGAAACTGCTGATCCAGCCGCTCTCCCATGAGGAAAAGGGGGGGCAAGAAACTGCCCTCTCCCTTTTCCTGTCATGGGACAGCAGGCCGGAATTTTTTTTCCAATAACTTTTGAAATAAGACAAGAAGACAAGTGTTTGGATAATAATGGCCGCGGTTGTTTATTATTGGTTTCAAAATGTTGTACATAACTCATCCAATAAACTTAAAGCTAGCCCAGTCACTACGGCTCAGGCAGCAACACAAAATCCCCAAAAGGGCAGGAGGACCTAAGGCCAACTGCCCACAGAACCCCAACCCGCGGCCATCTCAACACAGTAACTTAAATTTACATTGAAAATATCCAAGCCAATATCAGACAGATGGATGCCATCCTGCCTGAAAAGGCCAGGGATACCCCCTTCCAGCTCAGTGTGCCTAAAGGATAGCATTCCCAAACTTGATAGCAACTTGGATACTGCCCTATTCACTCTCTTCCTGATTTTTCCAAAAGGACGTACAGAAGGATGAGAAAGCCAACTTATCCTCTGCACAATTTCTGAAAAACCACTACTGAATTGGGAAATGACAACTGTATCCTCTGTAAATCATCCCTAAGCTGAAAAATAAGGTCTAAAGTTTTAAAGTAACCAATATCATTACCACCTAGATGAATAATTAAGATATCCGGAGAGGGAAAATGAAGAAGAAGCTGAGAAATAAAAGAATTTAGGTCTGACCATAACATTCCCTTCTTTCCACACCAAAAAATCTTAAATTTAGAAGCATCCAATCCTAAATTGCAAGTATAAACTCGCTGCTGAGCTCTCAAATTCGCCCAATAAATGAAGGAGTGTCCAATCATCCACACAATGCGAGTGTTACCTGAAATAAATCATAGCATTGCGTTAGGACGAATATAAAGCAAGTACCTATCTGACTTCCATCTACCAATTCGCTTAATAGATCTAACATCAAAACCCAGTCTAGCGGCCTCTGTTGCTGCTCCAATCCGACGTCAAATGTTCTTGATCTAAATTTAAGGCCTGTAAACAGCTCCTAAAAACGCATAAGAACTGATATTTAGTAAGGGGTAACCCTGATTCATGAATAAAAAACTTGGAAAACCCCAAAGGCCTAATTGAATAATATTGACGTATTAGAGCCACCGGGCAAATGCTAGTACTCATACACATATCTAAAGTTAACCAATTACCTTTACCTACCTGATCCGTTTTGGATCTGCTAATTAAAATTTTTAATGAACTTTCAAAAATAACAACTTCAGACATGTGTATGTGAACCAGCTCAGATACCCTAAGCGCCGCAAAAAACATGACCGAAAAGGCTGCCCGAAAAAGAACCGATTCAAACTGATCAAAACAAATTTTATCCGTCACGGAGCAAAGCTGACCCAGCACTAGAGGAGTGATGGGCTTCCTTGTATCAGGCCTAAAATTATTCCTTTTGTAACCTTTTAAAGCTTGTTTTATAGAGAAATACTGCATGCAAGACGGCATGTTATTTAGTTTCAAGAAAAAAGAAATTCCTGACAAAGTTTTATGTATGTATGACCAAGAATAAGTTTGTTCAAACAAAGAACCAAAAAACTTTAATAACAGTATTTCAGACACCGAACCCAACGGTTCACCTAACTTGTTTAAAAATTCTTGATACATAAACCAAGCAGACTGATATCCTGCCCAAGTAGAAGGTGCCAAAGAATTGATAATAGAGACAGAAATGGGCCTTAGACCAGGTCCCATAAATTGATTGGACAGGAGTGTCCCACTTGATCCGCCTCAGGAAATAGCTTGAAAAAACGCTCCATCTGTGAACGAGACAACGCATCCGCCAAATCATTGTCCTTACCTGGTACATGTACAGCCTTCAACCATATATTCAAACTTAAGCATTTAAATATCAGGTATCGCAAAAGGACAATGACTGGCGGAGACTTAGATGTTAAACAATTAATAGCATACATCACTCCTTTATTATCTGTTCGTATCAAAATTCTTTTATTTTGGAAGAAAGCACCCCAAATTTCAAGTGCAACAATGATAGGAAATAGTTCCAAAACGACTATATTTTTAGTGTAACCCTTCATTACCCAAGAGACATGCCAGCGTTCAGCGCACCAATGCTTCTGCCAAATTGCGGCAAAGCCATGTGACCCTGCGGCATCAGTAAAGAGAAGGAAATCAGAATCAAAAATTAAATCCTTCTGCCACAAAGCCCTGCCATTGAAATGAGAAAGAAACTGCCACCAAACTAGCAAGTCCTCTTTCATATCACTGGATAAACGCACATGAGAAAAGGGGGACCTTAAACCAGAAATAGCGATGTAAAATCTCCTGGAAAATACCCTGCCCACTGGCATGACCCTTGAAGCAAACGCCAGAAGGCCCAAAAGAGACTGTATCTCTTTCAAGCAGGCTTTTTTCTTCCTTACCAGTTTTAACAATAAAGAGCAAATTTTTTAAATTTTTTCTTCAGGTAACCTAAACTCCATTAATTCAGTATCAACAATAATACCTAGAAATTCCAGACAAGTGGAAGGCCATATAGTCTTCTCATGAGCCAATGGGATACCAAAATGGTTGCAAACCTCAAAAAATGTCTGTAATAAGTTAGTACAAATAAAAGAATCCTGAGGGCCTAAAAATAAAAAATCGTCTAGATAATGAATTAAAAATTGAGACCCGGAAATGGCAGAAACTACCCACTCTAAAAATGAAGAGAAAGACTCAAAATAAAAACAAGACAAGGAACATAGGTAAACATTTATCAAAATAAAAGTTACCATTAAAGAAAAACCAAGGGAATTAAAAGATGAAGGATTAAAGGGAAGTAAGCGAAAAGCTGATTTGACATCCGCCTTAGCTAAAATAGCTCCCTTCCCCAATATTCTCAATTTAACTAAAGCATCTTCAAAAGAAGCATATGAAACAGATGACATGCTCTCATCAATTTGGTCATTAAGGGAATCTCCTTTAGGAAAAGATAAGTGATGAATTAGTCTAAAAGAATTATTTTCCTTTTTGGGCACTACACCCAAAGGGGAAATCCTGAAATTTTTAAACGGAGGGAAAGAAAAGAGGCCCGCCACCCTTCCTTCTGAGATTTCAAAATTAACCTTATCTAATACTACCTGGGGAAATTCAGATACCGATTTCAAATTCTTAACTAAAGTACAACCTTGACCCTGAAAGGAAGGCAATAAAAACCCATCCCTAAAACCTTCAATGAGAAGATGCGCTTTCAACTTGTCTGGATACACCTGAAGCCACGGGAGCATTTTTGCTATACTCACTGGTGTGTGTGCTTTTTGAAAAATTTCCAGCTTGCAAATTTGCTGCTGAAATTTTTTTGAAACATTTTGAAACTGAGTGCGCTCCAGCACAAAAGGCGCATTCATGCTTGTATTTACATGAATTGGGCCATTTACACTGACTATCATTGAAGTTGAAACAAATTCCTCTTTTGTAACCGGACATGTGTTGAACTGTTGGTGCTGAAACCGGCCTAGCCACTGTTGGCCTCTGTGGCAGAAAAAGATTCAGCCAAAGGCCCACATCCTTAGCTCCCCAGTGCAATCTGGGATGAACTGATAATTTCTGATGAAAAGCTTCATTATAATTAAACCACGCCACTCCACCAAAATTTTTATATGCCTCAATTATAATATCTAAATGCTGAAATAAACCGTACTTTTCTCAGGTGATTTTTCACAAAGCACACTTGCAAAAATACAAAATGCTTGCAACCAATTATTGAGGTTTTTTGCTATAGGTCTGCGTCTATCATCATCCTCTTTCTTCTCTGACTTATTAATGAAATCTTTAGCGGAAGGGAGAAGAGACAAAATATCCAAAAATTCCCCTCGCCAAATTTTTTCCTTAACAACTGGAGATAAATGATAACCTAACGGAGAAATATCACAGGGCATGGATCCTTTAAACAAATTTCTGGCAAGTTCTGTGACCTAGCATTGCTATAAGAAATATTACTAAATTGTTCTAAATGAATTGGTAAATCCTGGGCGCCATTAGCATTAGCACTAGGTGGCGACCAAACTCCCATAGCTGAAACATCAGAAGCTAAAACATTATTAATAGCTGGCTGACAAATCGACTTTTGACTGGCTAATTCCTTAGACACCTTTGTTAATAAATCCACAACCCTATTCAATAAAACATTAACAGAAGGATCAGTCATACCTGTATTACCTTGTTGTAAAGCAGGCTCACTATCAGGCCCTGCTTCACTGATATTCAGCATTGACGGTTGCCTAGGAGATGCTTGACGCTGAGGAGAGGGAGACCACTCCCTCAGAGAGGTTGCTCTGCCTCCCGTACCGCCTTCGACCCTGCCCACTGCTTCAGCCAATGGAGCTCTTCCGCTCAGCTGGCCGCTCCGCCTACCCGCTCCAAGCCTTCCGCTGCCGCCTGCCCTCTGCTATGGTCCTGAGAAGGACCAGCTCTTTTATGTACAGCAGGGCGCGTCGGGGTAAGAGAATAGCTCCGGCGGGGGTTGCGCTTTCGTTTCGCCGCCCCATCCGACTGACCTGGGGCGGCGCTTCCTTGTTGATGCGACGTCTCCTCCTCCACACCTTCGGCATCCTCTTCACCCCGCAGCGACATCTCCCTGGCTTCCACCGCTGGCCGCTCTCTTCCTCTCTCCTCCGGACCTGGATAGCTGACAGGCGGTGTAGCTCCCACCGGAGCCTCTTGACACGCTGCGCGGGGTAATTCTAAGCACTGGCGAATCCAGGCTTCTCCGCCGTCCTCTCCCGCCCGCTCTATCAGTCGCCGAAGAAGGCTCATCTTCTGGCCACAGAAGAGGCTGTTTGTTCAGGGAATATTCCCAGAGAGAACACCACAGCTTTTCTTCTGAGGCGAATGAGCCCCCTCAGCGGAACCCCCTTTTTATAACCCCAAGAAAACTGGTTTAAACCAGTTCTTCCCGGGCTTTTCACATGTCATGAAGAGAGGTCACCTGTACCCCTCCTCAAAACATGTGACTAACAGCTGTTTCCCCGCTGGCCACAGGCTCTGCGGGGGAACTTGAAACTGCTGATCCAGCCGCTCTCCCATGAGGAAAAGGGGGGGCAAGAAACTGCCCTCTCCCTTTTCCTGTCATGGGACAGCAGGCCGGAATTTTTTTTCCAATAACTTTTGAAATAAGACAAGAAGACAAGTGTTTGGATAATAATGGCCGCGGTTGTTTATTATTGGTTTCAAAATGTTGTACATAACTCATCCAATAAACTTAAAGCTAGCCCAGTCACTACGGCTCAGGCAGCAACACAAAATCCCCAAAAGGGCAGGAGGACCTAAGGCCAACTGCCCACAGAACCCCAACCCGCGGCCATCTCAACACAGTAACTTAAATTTACATTGAAAATATCCAAGCCAATATCAGACAGATGGATGCCATCCTGCCTGAAAAGGCCAGGGATACCCCCTTCCAGCTCAGTGTGCCTAAAGGATAGCATTCCCAAACTTGATAGCAACTTGGATACTGCCCTATTCACTCTCTTCCTGATTTTTCCAAAAGGACGTACAGAAGGATGAGAAAGCCAACTTATCCTCTGCACAATTTCTGAAAAACCACTACTGAATTGGGAAATGACAACTGTATCCTCTGTAAATCATCCCTAAGCTGAAAAATAAGGTCTAAAGTTTTAAAGTAACCAATATCATTACCACCTAGATGAATAATTAAGATATCCGGAGAGGGAAAATGAAGAAGAAGCTGAGAAATAAAAGAATTTAGGTCTGACCATAACATTCCCTTCTTTCCACACCAAAAAATCTTAAATTTAGAAGCATCCAATCCTAAATTGCAAGTATAAACTCGCTGCTGAGCTCTCAAATTCGCCCAATAAATGAAGGAGTGTCCAATCATCCACACAATGCGAGTGTTACCTGAAATAAATCATAGCATTGCGTTAGGACGAATATAAAGCAAGTACCTATCTGACTTCCATCTACCAATTCGCTTAATAGATCTAACATCAAAACCCAGTCTAGCGGCCTCTGTTGCTGCTCCAATCCGACGTCAAATGTTCTTGATCTAAATTTAAGGCCTGTAAACAGCTCCTAAAAACGCATAAGAACTGATATTTAGTAAGGGGTAACCCTGATTCATGAATAAAAAACTTGGAAAACCCCAAAGGCCTAATTGAATAATATTGACGTATTAGAGCCACCGGGCAAATGCTAGTACTCATACACATATCTAAAGTTAACCAATTACCTTTACCTACCTGATCCGTTTTGGATCTGCTAATTAAAATTTTTAATGAACTTTCAAAAATAACAACTTCAGACATGTGTATGTGAACCAGCTCAGATACCCTAAGCGCCGCAAAAAACATGACCGAAAAGGCTGCCCGAAAAAGAACCGATTCAAACTGATCAAAACAAATTTTATCCGTCACGGAGCAAAGCTGACCCAGCACTAGAGGAGTGATGGGCTTCCTTGTATCAGGCCTAAAATTATTCCTTTTGTAACCTTTTAAAGCTTGTTTTATAGAGAAATACTGCATGCAAGACGGCATGTTATTTAGTTTCAAGAAAAAAGAAATTCCTGACAAAGTTTTATGTATGTATGACCAAGAATAAGTTTGTTCAAACAAAGAACCAAAAAACTTTAATAACAGTATTTCAGACACCGAACCCAACGGTTCACCTAACTTGTTTAAAAATTCTTGATACATAAACCAAGCAGACTGATATCCTGCCCAAGTAGAAGGTGCCAAAGAATTGATAATAGAGACAGAAATGGGCCTTAGACCAGGTCCCATAAATTGATTGGACAGGAGTGTCCCACTTGATCCGCCTCAGGAAATAGCTTGAAAAAACGCTCCATCTGTGAACGAGACAACGCATCCGCCAAATCATTGTCCTTACCTGGTACATGTACAGCCTTCAACCATATATTCAAACTTAAGCATTTAAATATCAGGTATCGCAAAAGGACAATGACTGGCGGAGACTTAGATGTTAAACAATTAATAGCATACATCACTCCTTTATTATCTGTTCGTATCAAAATTCTTTTATTTTGGAAGAAAGCACCCCAAATTTCAAGTGCAACAATGATAGGAAATAGTTCCAAAACGACTATATTTTTAGTGTAACCCTTCATTACCCAAGAGACATGCCAGCGTTCAGCGCACCAATGCTTCTGCCAAATTGCGGCAAAGCCATGTGACCCTGCGGCATCAGTAAAGAGAAGGAAATCAGAATCAAAAATTAAATCCTTCTGCCACAAAGCCCTGCCATTGAAATGAGAAAGAAACTGCCACCAAACTAGCAAGTCCTCTTTCATATCACTGGATAAACGCACATGAGAAAAGGGGGACCTTAAACCAGAAATAGCGATGTAAAATCTCCTGGAAAATACCCTGCCCACTGGCATGACCCTTGAAGCAAACGCCAGAAGGCCCAAAAGAGACTGTATCTCTTTCAAGCAGGCTTTTTTCTTCCTTACCAGTTTTAACAATAAAGAGCAAATTTTTTAAATTTTTTCTTCAGGTAACCTAAACTCCATTAATTCAGTATCAACAATAATACCTAGAAATTCCAGACAAGTGGAAGGCCATATAGTCTTCTCATGAGCCAATGGGATACCAAAATGGTTGCAAACCTCAAAAAATGTCTGTAATAAGTTAGTACAAATAAAAGAATCCTGAGGGCCTAAAAATAAAAAATCGTCTAGATAATGAATTAAAAATTGAGACCCGGAAATGGCAGAAACTACCCACTCTAAAAATGAAGAGAAAGACTCAAAATAAAAACAAGACAAGGAACATAGGTAAACATTTATCAAAATAAAAGTTACCATTAAAGAAAAACCAAGGGAATTAAAAGATGAAGGATTAAAGGGAAGTAAGCGAAAAGCTGATTTGACATCCGCCTTAGCTAAAATAGCTCCCTTCCCCAATATTCTCAATTTAACTAAAGCATCTTCAAAAGAAGCATATGAAACAGATGACATGCTCTCATCAATTTGGTCATTAAGGGAATCTCCTTTAGGAAAAGATAAGTGATGAATTAGTCTAAAAGAATTATTTTCCTTTTTGGGCACTACACCCAAAGGGGAAATCCTGAAATTTTTAAACGGAGGGAAAGAAAAGAGGCCCGCCACCCTTCCTTCTGAGATTTCAAAATTAACCTTATCTAATACTACCTGGGGAAATTCAGATACCGATTTCAAATTCTTAACTAAAGTACAACCTTGACCCTGAAAGGAAGGCAATAAAAACCCATCCCTAAAACCTTCAATGAGAAGATGCGCTTTCAACTTGTCTGGATACACCTGAAGCCACGGGAGCATTTTTGCTATACTCACTGGTGTGTGTGCTTTTTGAAAAATTTCCAGCTTGCAAATTTGCTGCTGAAATTTTTTTGAAACATTTTGAAACTGAGTGCGCTCCAGCACAAAAGGCGCATTCATGCTTGTATTTACATGAATTGGGCCATTTACACTGACTATCATTGAAGTTGAAACAAATTCCTCTTTTGTAACCGGACATGTGTTGAACTGTTGGTGCTGAAACCGGCCTAGCCACTGTTGGCCTCTGTGGCAGAAAAAGATTCAGCCAAAGGCCCACATCCTTAGCTCCCCAGTGCAATCTGGGATGAACTGATAATTTCTGATGAAAAGCTTCATTATAATTAAACCACGCCACTCCACCAAAATTTTTATATGCCTCAATTATAATATCTAAATGCTGAAATAAACCGTACTTTTCTCAGGTGATTTTTCACAAAGCACACTTGCAAAAATACAAAATGCTTGCAACCAATTATTGAGGTTTTTTGCTATAGGTCTGCGTCTATCATCATCCTCTTTCTTCTCTGACTTATTAATGAAATCTTTAGCGGAAGGGAGAAGAGACAAAATATCCAAAAATTCCCCTCGCCAAATTTTTTCCTTAACAACTGGAGATAAATGATAACCTAACGGAGAAATATCACAGGGCATGGATCCTTTAAACAAATTTCTGGCAAGTTCTGTGACCTAGCATTGCTATAAGAAATATTACTAAATTGTTCTAAATGAATTGGTAAATCCTGGGCGCCATTAGCATTAGCACTAGGTGGCGACCAAACTCCCATAGCTGAAACATCAGAAGCTAAAACATTATTAATAGCTGGCTGACAAATCGACTTTTGACTGGCTAATTCCTTAGACACCTTTGTTAATAAATCCACAACCCTATTCAATAAAACATTAACAGAAGGATCAGTCATACCTGTATTACCTTGTTGTAAAGCAGGCTCACTATCAGGCCCTGCTTCACTGATATTCAGCATTGACGGTTGCCTAGGAGATGCTTGACGCTGAGGAGAGGGAGACCACTCCCTCAGAGAGGTTGCTCTGCCTCCCGTACCGCCTTCGACCCTGCCCACTGCTTCAGCCAATGGAGCTCTTCCGCTCAGCTGGCCGCTCCGCCTACCCGCTCCAAGCCTTCCGCTGCCGCCTGCCCTCTGCTATGGTCCTGAGAAGGACCAGCTCTTTTATGTACAGCAGGGCGCGTCGGGGTAAGAGAATAGCTCCGGCGGGGGTTGCGCTTTCGTTTCGCCGCCCCATCCGACTGACCTGGGGCGGCGCTTCCTTGTTGATGCGACGTCTCCTCCTCCACACCTTCGGCATCCTCTTCACCCCGCAGCGACATCTCCCTGGCTTCCACCGCTGGCCGCTCTCTTCCTCTCTCCTCCGGACCTGGATAGCTGACAGGCGGTGTAGCTCCCACCGGAGCCTCTTGACACGCTGCGCGGGGTAATTCTAAGCACTGGCGAATCCAGGCTTCTCCGCCGTCCTCTCCCGCCCGCTCTATCAGTCGCCGAAGAAGGCTCATCTTCTGGCCACAGAAGAGGCTGTTTGTTCAGGGAATATTCCCAGAGAGAACACCACAGCTTTTCTTCTGAGGCGAATGAGCCCCCTCAGCGGAACCCCCTTTTTATAACCCCAAGAAAACTGGTTTAAACCAGTTCTTCCCGGGCTTTTCACATGTCATGAAGAGAGGTCACCTGTACCCCTCCTCAAAACATGTGACTAACAGCTGTTTCCCCGCTGGCCACAGGCTCTGCGGGGGAACTTGAAACTGCTGATCCAGCCGCTCTCCCATGAGGAAAAGGGGGGGCAAGAAACTGCCCTCTCCCTTTTCCTGTCATTCCTCTGACTCATTCAGTTTTGTGTGTATAAATGTGAGCTTGAGCTCTGTAAGCAATTCTAGATGTGGATGATTAATCAATGTCTGGATTCAGGGGGAAAGGGTCCCCTATCCTGAAGTATTCCTAGACCTGTGTCATAAGTAGGGGCACTGGTTGTGGCCCCCCTGGTCTCCAGGTTCAGCAATAAACTGAACAAGTTTGCCTCCAGGTACAGAGATCCCACGGGGAAGCAGTAGATGCTCTGGTGGCTCTGTGGGATCAGTTCAACCTGATCTATGCCTTTCCTTTCCTTTCCTGAACCTCCTTCCTCGTCTAGTTCACAGGATAACAGGATAAAGATAAAGGGCATTTTGGTGTTATTATAGTTCTGGACGCACTCATTCAAATTAGTTACTCTGAGCTGGTCAAACTTCTGGCAGGCAACCTCTGGGCACATGCAGATTTTCAGGATCATCTGTCTCATGGATTGGCTTACCATAGTGCTTCATGGTTGCTGGCAATAACGGGATGGCTGTTGAAGCCTAGGTCTTGAGGTGCAGGGGCCTATGGCAAGTCTGTGATGTCCACAATATTGAAATCCAGGAAGTCTACTTCCCGCAAGGTATATCATGCCACATAGAAAGCATACTTTGGTGCGAGGCAGGAAATGTTCATACTAGGAAATATTATGTGGGTCAAATCCTGACCTATTTACAATCATGACTGGCTCAGTAATTGGCACTGAGTACCATCAAAGGTCAGATAGTAGCACTTACAAACTTATCAAGAGAATGCTAGCTTACTAATACTTTGTACAAAGTGTCTTTCAGGTAGCCCCCTGTATGCTTTCCTGTCTCTTGGGTTTTGAATTTGGTTCTTTTGGCTCTTCAAAAAACTCATTTTACAGGTGTTAAGGATATTCCTATTTCCACTCACTCACAATGTTGCCTTTTTTGTTGCCACCCCCTTTGCAGTGCGACCTTGTCCTGTAAAAAAACATTTCCAGTCTTACACAAGGACAAAGTGGTTTTGATGCCTAGAACCTCTTCTTTGGAGATTTCCCTTTATTGACTCATTGTATTTCATGTTGTGCATGCTTACCTTGCAGTTATTGCTTCCATAAGAAATAACTCTTTTCTAGTCATCTCTGTTGGTCACCATAACAAGCTTTTCTCTCCACCATTTATCAGTAGCTTGGACAGATCAACATTCAGGCTTTCCAGCCTTTCCTATCAACGCACACTCTGTTAGTGTCTGTAAGTGCTTGTGGGGTTTTTCAGCATCAGGCATCTATTTCCCAGATTTGCAAGGCTGGCGCCTGTTCCTCTGTTCACACCAGCCGAGGGGGCGGCAAACAAACCACCTGATCCCCCCCCCAATGGTTGGTACTCACATGGTCGGGCTCTTGGAGGCGATAGAGAGCAGATGAGGGATGCAGAGGGTATGATGGAGGCCATCTTCCAGGTCTCTCTATACATCCTCCGTGCCCCCAGTATCAGCCAATACAATTGAATATTAATTCGCTATTATCACACAAGTGGGTGGGCTCGGGCGCAAGTGCTCTGTGCCTGAGCCCATCCTTTTTTTTTGAGCCAATTAGAGTCTCAGGCTCTAATCACATGCTTCAAAAAATACTTCACTGTAATCCATGCGTCTGGCTTCCTGCATGTAGACTAGGGGCCTGGGCGCATAGATTATTGGGGCGGCACCCCTGCGCCCCATATGGAGCGGCCGCCACTGGTTCACACATTTTTCAAGGTAGAATTTCATGCCAGTTCTGATACACAGATTTTGGTCTAAGGTCCTTCAGGCTTCTCTTTGAGTTACAGTCAGCCCTCAGTTCTGTTATTGTCTATTGTGGGCCTTCTAGTGTTTTTTTTTTTGCTGTTACCCACCCCTCAGTTGTATTGTTTTTGAATGATCCAATTGTCTCTGAATCCTGTGTCCCACAATAACTAAGAAAGAAAATCTGATATTTGTACTCACCATAAAATCTATTTCTTGGAGTTCATTGAGGGACGCAGATCCCAACCAGGCTGGTAACTTATATTTGATTTGCCAATGTCCAATTCTTCCTGAGGGAGGCAGTATAACCCAATTGTCTCAGAATCTTGTGTCCCTCAATACTCAATAGATTTAAAAAATATTAATTTTAAAAATTCAATTTTTCTAATAGAGCTGCTAAGAATGGACAGGTTACCCCTAACCATCCTGATATATATTTCCAAAGAGTCACCATACTCCAAAAATATCTTGCTTATATCACCTTTGTCATTTCAAGCACCTTCAGGCTGGGTTCACACTGCTGCGGCTACGAGAACCAGATGTGATTCGCACCGCACTGCAGTGCAAATCACATCCGATCTCTGTGCGATGCGAGTTCAGCCATACAGATAGTATGGCTGAATTCGCATCGCACCCGCCCCAAACTCGCACAGGACCCTTTTTTTGGTCCGCAGCAGAATCGGATCGCATGGGTGTTTACACCATGCGATCCGATTCCTGTCCGAGTTTGCAGATCGCAAACTCATTCAACTCCCAGCCGTTCGCATAGGGCAGTGTGAACTGCCGCCGGGAGGTATGCGATGCGGGAACCCGCCGCGGATTCGTGGCATTCCCGCATCGCTGCAGTGTGAACCCAGCCTTAAACATAAACAATGGTTTCAAGCCTGAGCATTTAACCCGATGAAGAGCCTAACAACAGGTGAGCGAATAATAGATCAACGTTTGCTGAGAATGAAAAAAGTCTTCCCAGAGTCTTTTCTTCTTCCCAGAATCAAAATTACATCCTCAGTTTTCTGTAATCAACTTAAAAACTGATCACGTCTGCCAGGAAGATTTTATTACAGAGCTAAGTTCAATAGCAGATAAGCTAGAGTGATGAAATCACAGCTTTATCTCCATTACAATTTCTGGGTAGCGCAAAAAATGAAAATTGCAGAGATGATCAAATACCACCAAAAGAAAGCTCTATTTGTGGGGGAAAAAAGATGTACATTTTGTTTGAGTATAGCGTTGCACAACCGGGCAATTGTCAGTTAAACCAATGGAGTGCCGTATCGCAAAAAAATGCTCTGGTCATTGAGCAGCCAAATCTTCCGGAGCTGAAGTGGTTAATCAGGTAAATCTGAATCAGGTAAATGTTTCCAAAGTAATTCAAACATTAAACTTAAAACTGTTGAACAAGAAGAATAGAGTTCCCAGATAGTGAGGTTAGGAACCAAGAGCCTTGAAAATTCCCGGAGACCTAACCCAGTTTATACATGGTTTCCACAATCTATAGGTGTGATCCTTGTTTTTGTTTCTTAATGCTAGTGTCTTTTCATAGATGAAGTGTACATGGGTTGTGTTCACCACATCTCCCAGTGTGGGTGGATCCGATTTTTTTTCCAACTTCTTGTAATTTTGAGTCTCGCTGACAGTAATATGAGTTATGGTATGTCTATATGGTTTTGGGTAGCGTTCCATGTCGAGAGACAATAGTGATAGTGTAGGCCTCAGAGGAAATGGTGTTTGGGTAATTTCAGAGATTAGGTGGAAGATAGATATTTAATGATGAATTAATTTGGGGCATTTCCAAAATATATGGAGCATATCTCCCCTCTGTCCACACGTCCTTCAGCATTTATCATCTAGTTTAGTGTTGTATTGGGACATTCTATTAGGGGTAAGGTACCAACGCTGTGTCAGTTTGATAGTTCCCAGAGGGAGGAACAGCAGGTGGTTTTGTATGTGGAGTTGCAAGCTTTAGCCCATTGATCTACCTTATAGGTACATCCCAGATCCAATTCCCATCTAAGTAATGGGGTTGTCTTGATGTAAAGGAAATTTGTAAGTTCTGTATATAATTGTATTCTATTTTGTATGTATTGTACACTGCCCTCACTGTGCACACAGCACTAATAATGTTTTCAGTACATGTTTGCATTCTTTCGAGTCCTGATTAGAATTAGTCTGCCTATGTTACGCCCCTTGTTACCATGAATGTACATTTGTAATGTTAATGTGATACCTACATAATCATGTGTATAAAACCTTCAATTGCGTTATAATAAAGCGGAACAGTTATTTGGAAGATGTGGAGTGTATCTTTTGTGTCTGTTCCCTACTGCAGTAGTTATTAATTTGGAAGCACTAATCAATATGAGGATAGGTGTTTCCTATTGTCACGGTCCCTACCGTGTATTTTGGACAGCCAGGTGTAGTCACGCCTCAAGTGGCTCTGGGTGGTATTGAACTCATGACTGCCAGTAGTTGTTCCCGTTACCTTACCTCTGAGCCACACCTCAGTTCTATTCTGCCTGCTTTCCAGCCATGTCTAGTTTTGCATTAGTACTGTGGGCAATTCTGTTTGTACCTTTCACTCTTGGATCAGCTGTGGCAGGTTACCTAATCAGCTAGGATATAAAACACTGCCTCACTCTGAGGGCTTTGTCAGTTCATTGTCTCTTGTTGCCAAAGGTTCCTGAGTTCCTGAGTTCCTGAGTTCCTGAGTTCCTGAGTTCCTGAGTTCCTGAGTTCCTGAGTTCCTGAGTTCCTGAGTTCCTGAGTTCCTGAGTTCCTGAGTTCCTGAGTTCCAAGACTGACCCCCGGCTACCGACCCTGGCTTGTATATCGTTTATTCTGTCTTCTGGAATCCCTGACTACGGCTTTACCTGGACAATCCTTTGGCAAATTCCTGTCAAGCCCCCGTGCACAGATTCACAGCCCAGGTAGCTTATCTGTTTGTTACTGTGGGCTGTGTTTATTTGCAAGGGTGAGCCTACATCTCTGCAACATGGACTCCAATCTAGGTAAGCCCTTACATAATGAACTGACCAACAGGGAGTCCGCAGAGATGTACAGGATGCTCACCTCCCTTGCTCTACAAATCTCCAGCTTGGGCCAGACCATTGCTGAGCTGCAGCAAGAAGTCCGTTTGTTTAGAGGCACAGTACACCCAACCCTGGAACCTGCATGTCCAGAACCGTTTGTTTTGATGCCTGAGAAGTTTGATGGTAATCGTGCATCCTTCTTTTGTTTTAAGATGGATTGTGAGCTGTTGTTTGCCCTTAAGCCTAGGACCTATGCCACTGACTTTATTAAGATTCGTGCTTCCATCAACCTGCTCACTGGACAATGCAAAACATGGGCTCATCAGCTTTTACAGGAAAGGAGTCCAGTCTTGGATAGCTGGGAGGCATTCATGTTTGCTCTGGATTCTTACATTCGTGTTTCTAAAACCAGAGTTCCCAAGTCTACTCTTTGCTCACGTGGCCTGCGGGAATCCAAGGACAGAAGTACCCGGTACAGATATGACTCCATGCCATCACAGTATGTTCCAAGTCATGAAGCTGAAGTCCTTACCCCACAAAGCCTAGACGCTCCTAAGGTCACACGCACACCTTCCCTGGGAGACGTAGAACCCATGGAGATAGGGGCCATCCGGCTCAAGCTATCCCAAGGTGAAAGAGAGCGGAGGAGAGACTGTGGTCTTTGTTTTTACTGTGGGGGAAGAGGGCATCTTATATCTCTCTGTCCAATTTGCCCACCTCGGTCTAAGGTTCTCCAAGTGGGTACTTCTAGGATCCTTCCTGCTGTCCCTGAATCTCTGCCTGCTATCCAGCTCGAAGTGTCGGTGCCTGTTTCTCCTGTTGAAGTGCCGGTGTCCCCGCTTGAAGTTCCTGTGCCGGTGTCCCTGCTTGAAGTTCCTGTGCCGGTGTCCCCGCTTGAAGTTCCTGTGCCGGTGTCCCCGCTTGAAGTTCCTGTGCCGGTGACCCCGCTTGAAGTTCCTGTGCCGGTGACCCCGCTTGAAGTTCCTGTGCCGGTGACCCCGCTTGAAGTTCCTGTGCCGGTGACCCCGCTTGAAGTTCCTGTGCCGGTGACCCCGCTTGAAGTTCCTGTGCCGGTGACCCCGCTTGAAGTTTCTGTGCCGGTGACCCCGCTATCTCCTGACTGTACGTATGCCTCAAATGGCACCATAGTCCGTAAGCAGGACCTGAAGACTTTCGAAAGAGCCTTGCGAGCGACGAAAGTCTACCCAACTGGAACTTCTAAAACTAAGAAAGCCCAAAAGAAATAGGATGTTCCATGCTCTGAGGGCATTCCTAAGGGGAGGGAACTGTCACGGTCCCTACCGTGTATTTTGGACAGCCAGGTGTAGTCACGCCTCAAGTGGCTCTGGGTGGTATTGAACTCATGACTGCCAGTAGTTGTTCCCGTTACCTTACCTCTGAGCCACACCTCAGTTCTATTCTGCCTGCTTTCCAGCCATGTCTAGTTTTGCATTAGTACTGTGGGCAATTCTGTTTGTACCTTTCACTCTTGGATCAGCTGTGGCAGGTTACCTAATCAGCTAGGATATAAAACACTGCCTCACTCTGAGGGCTTTGTCAGTTCATTGTCTCTTGTTGCCAAAGGTTCCTGAGTTCCAAGACTGACCCCGGCTACCGACCCTGGCTTGTATATCGTTTATTCTGTCTTCTGGAATCCCTGACTACGGCTTTACCTGGACAATCCTTTGGCAAATTCCTGTCAAGCCCCCGTGCACAGATTCACAGCCCAGGTAGCTTATCTGTTTGTTACTGTGGGCTGTGTTTATTTGCAAGGGTGAGCCTACATCTCTGCAACATGGACTCCAATCTAGGTAAGCCCTTACACCTATCTATAAAACATCCAGGTCACTTGAGAAAGATATTCTTTTGTTGAAGGAGATTATAAAAAAGTGAAATTCCCTTCTGGTGTGGTGTGGGGGTTCTAAAGAAGATCCAAGCCGATTGGGGGAATATGCAGGCCCATGTAGAAAGTTTGGCTATGCAGCGTTGAGTGCGGATGTAAAGGAAAAGGTCTGAATTTGGTAGGTTAAATTCTTTTTGTAAGGTGGGGAATGATTTGATTTTTTTCCTACTGAGCAGATCAGTTATATATGTTACTCCTCTCACTTTCCACATTGCAAAGGATGTTGAGTGCATTAAATTATGCAATGTGTCTAGGGGAATTTGGAGAGTGGATTTGAGAGGGTGTGGAGAGCTACTTTTTGTAACTTGGTCTCAGGTTTTGAGTGTTGCCTTCACTCAGTTTTAAGCTGTTTCTGTTTCAGTTAAAAGAGAAGTATGAGTTTACAAAGAAAAAAAAACATTTATACTCCTACTTACCTACTCTTCTATACCAAGGTGGATGCAGCATCAGTCCAATGTGACTTGAGAAGAAGCCTGTAAATGACAGTATGTACTACATACAAAACATGGGTTATTTCTTCCATCTCAAACAATGGGAATATGATCAGGGATGTGGCAAGGACTTGGCTTTTGCCTAAAAAAAACACACTTAAAGTGACCCTGTCATGACGTTAAACAGAATAACAAACAGGCATATCGAAAAGGAAAGCAAATTATTACTTACAGCACATTTGAAAAGTATTCAGAGCGCTTCACGTTTTCCACATTTTGTTATGTTACAACTTTATTCCAACATTTGACCACGTTTATCATTGCTGCTGAGCCATGAAAGAGTGGTCAGTTTACATTACGTAGGGTGCACCAACCTTGTGCAAGTTCTTAATATCAAGCATAAAAACAATGTTTATACTCACAAACAAATGAGCAATTCAGGCTTTGTCAAATAATATAATCACATCTCTAAGCATCGGCAATTCGGACCAGATGTTATAGGGATCAGACGATGTCCTAAATGGCTGACGTGTTTCAAGGGCACACCCTTTTCCTCAGAGCCTACACAGACAGTTTTTTTCTTCTAGTTATATGAATACCCATTATTCTAAGGAGGGATGCAAGACTATAAGCATTGCTTGAATGTAAAGAGTTGGTCGCATCACGTAAAAGAGACTATACATCAAAGCGCAGGAGGATTTTTTTCTGTTCAGTTTACATTACGTGTCATACCAACTCTCCCCTGTGTGCCACTGCATCTCCCCCCTCCTCCCCCAACCTCTCCCTGTCAGTTTCGTAGTCAACAGTGAGAACACGATCTCCTCTCCTCCCCTCTCCTCCCTGCCTTTGTTCATATCACCATAGTGTGGTCCATGACCACCCAGCTGATGTCAGAGAAGAAACTCAGCCCCTCCCACTGTAGTCCATACATCGGGGGGGGGGAGAGCGGTGGGTGGTCATATGACCACACATCGGCGATATGATAAAAGGTATTTAGCTGCCGCATTTAAAAAAAAATGTATAGTATATCTTCTTATTGCAGAAGGGCTGGCAGGAATTAATAATCGGCCATAACAACCCCGTTAAAGTGCAACTTCAGACAATATTTATATATATATAGAGTAGGTTAAGTTAGAACCTCTGCGTATTTTTTATTGCTGTCTTCATCCTACCTAGAGTTATTCTTCTTTACTGCTCTGTTAACCACACATTTTCCCAACATTTTTGCTGTTTGTATCTCCAGTGGAGATATATTCCAGCACTTCCTGTCTCTGTGACCTCATAGTAAATTTTCCCAATGGGAAAACTGCTAGAAAAACCAGACAGGGGTACTAACCTTTGCCATTCTATCCAGCCTTATAGTTCTGTACTAAATACATGTAGCACTACCCCCCCCCCCCCCCCCCAAGGAGTCCTTTCTTCAGTAATTGCCCTGCAGTAAGTCACACTGTCACAGTCTCAGACTCCCCTCATCACAGACTCCCCTCATCACAGACTCCCCTCATCACAGACTCCCCTCATCACAGACTCCCCTCATCACACTCCTCTCCATCACAAATCTCCCCACCACAGACTATCACATCACAGATCCCCTATCACAGACTGCTCTCCACCACAGACTCCCTTCATCACAGATCCCCCCATCACAGATCCCCCCCCATCACAGACTCCTCCTGGAAAAAAAATATTCTTGGGTGTCAGTTTGCCACCCCTCTCAAAGTTCCGCTTGGGTCCAATGGACCCAGTGGGACCCATGGTAGGGCCAGCCCTGCTGCCAACTTGAAACTCAGTAAGTTGGTTAATGAGATTTGGACAGCCCTGGGTCTTCTGTTGCCTACTAGTCTGAGGTGGGGTGAGATCACTGTTTGTTATGTGCTTATTAAGTAGGGATTTCCCATTGTTCTATTGTTTATATCAGTCTGCTCATCTCTTGAACAGGTGATTAATATTGTGACCACTGTACCTTGTTATTGAACCAAGTGTGTCATGTTACATGTTCATGTTGATTAGCTTTATTAGTTAATTAAATCACTGTCAGCTATTAGTTGCTAGAAGTGGATTAGCATTATGTGTATGTTGGCTGTCCCATAGCTATGTTAATTATAGTTCTGTTTACAGTTTGTATTGTTAGGGTAATATGATCAGTAGGAGAATATACTCCTGTGGGGTATAAAGTATGTGTCTGAGTTTCAATAAAGTAATTCCTTTGGAGTTTACCTCACATCTTTTCTGTGTATGATGTTTGGGGTAAAGGCTGTTATTGGCTCTGGGTCTGCGGGAATGGTTTGGAGTGCAGGAGGCACTGTTTGGCGGAAGGAAGCACCTTATCAGAGTGCCAGGCGGTTCCGTCACAAGGTCAAATAGAGATGGTGAGTCTCCCTAATGGGGACACAGACAGCAATACAAAATTGTTGCGAGTTCTAATCCCTCTCTACCCCACCCAAAACGTAAAAAAAAAAAAAACTGTGCCTTTAGTTTTAAACTTTATGATAAATGGCCCCCAGAAGGGACACAAAGGAGTCTGGCCATAAACATTCCGCTGTGTGAATGTCTCATCATTGTGGCAAGTAGATTGCCCAGAGTCCTTTCCTCAGCAATTGCCCTGCAGCAAGGCACATGGTCACAGTCACTCTTTGGCTTAGATGCTAGTGATACAGGGCTTTCTAACTCATACTTCATTATGGCGTAACCTTAGTTATAAGGAAGTTCTCAAATTAAATGGGATGCAGGAATGGAAGAGGGGCAGGACTTCGATATATATCCCAATTATACCATGGCTTGACTCTTAAATCCTTTATGGATTTGCAAGTGCTTGCCCTCCCCGCAGTCAATTCTTTAGATACCTACAACTGAGACACATCCTTCAGGCACAATTACGACACAATCACGACACACAATGGATGGTCTAACCGACCATCCATTGATCCAGGAGGTTCTCTTGGAAAGTGATAAGCAGGGTATGATATCCAGAAGCTACACCATTCTTCTTAATGTCCTACAGGATTCTTCTAAACTACCTTGCAGACAGGGCTGGGATATAGACATGGGTGCCATAGATGGAGAGATGTGTGATCTTTGTTTATCCTTTGCCCCACTAGTTTTGGTATCGGCCTCCCAAAAACAATCCCATCTATATTTACTATACAGAGTCTGTAGAATGCCCGTTCAATTATATAAGGAACTGCGACACCCCTTTATGCCCAAAATGTGAGTGATGTCCTAAACTTTTTCATTACTGGACTGAGATTCTAGATGTAATTTCTCAAGTATTTATGTTTAGCATTCCAAGAACTCCCATTTTGTGTCTGTTGGGTGCCCTGGAGGAGGAGTCTTTAACTCCACAAGCTCATACTGCAGTTTTGCGGTTGTTATATACCGCTCATAAGTTGATTGCTTAATATTGAATTGTTTCTAGAGTGCCTACCAGACAGCAATTTGTGGAACAAGTAAACAAACTGCTGATACAAGAAAAGCTGATATACCAATATAGAAATGTTTCTCGTAAATTCTACACCATGTGGCAACCTTGGCTAGATGTTTCTGGTCTTGCACCCCACCATTTGATTAGAGACAGGCTTCTTCAGGGATAAACTTCTTATGGGGATCCAGAAAAAAGTATCATTAGGTTTTATATTGGACTTAGTGCTTTATAGCATCCCTACCCTGGCCATATTTGTTCTTGTTTAACCCTCAGGGCTCTGAGGGTTTGGGTTTTGTTGAAACTTAAGTTCTGTTTTTTATGCTACGTTATATACATGTCGGATTTTCTGTGCAGGGTTACAAATCTCTGTACATAATATTATGGTCAGCAGACCATTCTTTTTGTTATTTGTTATTTTGATATTTTGTTACATACTTGCAAATATTTATTTTGTGGTCTGTAAAATAAACTTGTTTTTTCTGATCAAAAAGAAAAAAAGAAAGCGTTGGACTAGATATCGCGCGTTTTACAAATAAAATAATTGACACTAATGGCAGTCTCGTTAATAATAATGTTATTGCTGATGATGATATTGATGAGTTCTATCTAAGATCTGAGCATTAAGGTTCTTCAATTATGTATTTTAATGTGAGGAGCATTAAGTTTGCACACATAATTGACTGACTGCAATGTACAGCACTTAAAGCGGTAGTACACATATCTGTGTTAGCACTTCTCCGTCATCGAGATAATCCATCCACCACATTGATTTTTGGACCCCCCCCCCCCTCCCCCCGACCACACCAATACAGTAAAACTGCACATTTTAGAGTATCCTTTTTATAATGGCCAGCCTAAGGCACACCTGTGCAATCATCTTGCTGTCTAATCAGCATCTTGATATGCCACACCTGTGAGGTGTATCGATTATCTCGGCAAAGGAGAAGTGCTCACTAATACAGATTTAGACATATTTGTGAGCAATATTTGAGAGAAATAGGCCTTTTGTGTTCATAGATCTTTGAGTTCAGCTCATGATAAATAGGGACAAACACAAAAGTGTTGCATTTATAATTTTGCTCAATGTATATTGTTACAAAATTCGGGGCCCATCTTGGGTATGGCTCCCTCCTGGTTGGTTACTGGTGGTTTTCCCAGGAGTTAGATCCCTTGGGAGAAAATGTAAGAAGGTGTGAGTTTGTAATGCTTCCGAGCCTGCTCAGGGTGTGGCTGAGGACATGGGCGATTACAATTATAAAGTGTGCCTTAAGGACACCCAAAGACCCCCTCTTGGTTGCATTGTTGAATTGTGTTAATTGATGTTATTTATTAGTTTGTTAATAAAAGGTCTGCTGTGGCCATTTAAACTGACATCACGCAGTTTTGTATCTTCATTTAGAAAGGTTAACGGACCAAGTTTGACAAATCTTTTAGTCAAGGGCTGTATTGGAGTCGGCGGCGGCCAGTCCATAAGCGGCGCAGGGGCGCCGCCCCCCTTTAATCACCATGCAGGATACCAGACTCATAGGTTTCTATGAACCTCTATGAGGTTCTATGAGGCTCTAATTGGCTTCAAAAAAGGTTTCGCTCGGGACACAGAGCACTGTGCCCTGAACCCACCCACTTGTGACATTAGCAAACCAATATTCGCTATTGTCTTCTCCTCCTGACCAATCAGGACAGGAGGTGCATCTTAAGACCAGAATAGCTGGCAGGAGAAGCCGGGAAAGCCTCAACCTGGATGAGGTAAGTGCGGACCCCCCCCCCCCCCCCAAAAAAAATGGAGCATCAGCTTCCATTGATTGGAGTACAGTACACACAAAAACATTTTTTGCAGTTCTACAAGCTGTCTGATACCGAGATATGTTGAAGACAATGTCAGTGTTAATATAGCGGCCATTTTCTATATGACCAATTTTCTACAGCTGATAGAGAACCTGGGGAGTATTGTGGCCATACTATTGAAGACCACAAAAATATCCAGTCTGCCATTTTCTCTAGGGCAATGTGATATATATGGATACAGATAGCCGAAGAGTGTTTAGGATGGTGTCGCCGTAAACTACTGACACTATTACTAAAAATTATAATATCTTTATTAAATAAGAGGAATATGTTAAAACGAGATAAATATCATAGCTATGAAACTATACTTGAAATTGCACCTATATCCCATCAGTCTATTTGCTTAAGACCAGTGGGATAAATATATAGATTTAAACAGCCCAAATTTCTTTAAAGCGATACCATTGTAAATTTTTTGATACTTCTGCTCCACATAGTAGTATCAATATTAGATCAGGATGGATCAATTTGAAACAAGGATCAGTCTCATAAAATAAACTGATATTGAAATTTAAATAAAAAATAAAGGGAAAAAATTGAGTGAATCCTAAGCATAAAATTGGCCCACACACCGGAAATGATATGTGAGGATAACACATCCTATTAAATAAATACAATTTTGACCGGTATTGCCCAATAATAAATTCCTAACTAGATAATCAATTCATACAATAGTGTATCAATAATATACATAGAATACTCATACTACATATGATGATAACCAATAAACGGATCAGAGAACGATCTGAGTGGAAAATGTCTACAAGAAAATAAATATATATATATATATATATATATATATATATATATATACACAGTGCCTTGCGAAAGTGTTCGGCCCCCTTGAACTTTTCAACCTTTTGCCACATTTCAGGCTTCAAACATAAAGATATAAAATTTTTATTTTTTGTGAAGAATCACCAACAAGTGGGACACAATTGTGAAGTGAAACGAAATCTATTGGATGTTTTAAACTTTTTTAGTAAATAAAAAACTGAAAAGTGGTGCATGCAAAATTATTCGGCCCCTTTACCTTCAGTGCAGCAAACTCACTCCAGAAGTTCAGCGAGGATCTCTGAATGATCCAATGTTGTCCTAAATGACTGATGGTGATAAATAGAATCCACCTGTGTGTAATCAAGTCTCTGCATAAATGCACCTGCTCTGTGATAGTCTCAGGGTTCTGTTGAAAGCACAGAGAGCATCATGAAGACCAAGGAACACATCAGGCAGGTTCGTAATACTGTTGTGGAGAAGTTTAAAGCCGGATTTGGATACAAAAAGATTTCCCAAGCTTTAAACATCCCAAGGAGCACTGTGCAAGCGATCATTTTGAAATGGAAGGAGTATCAGACCACTGCAAATCTACCAAGACCTGGCCGTCCCTCTAAACTTTCAGCTCAGACAAGGAGAAGACTGATCAGAGATGCAGCCAAGAGGCCCATGATCACTCTGGATGAACTGCAGAGAACTACAGCTGAGGTGGGAGAGTCTGTCCATAGGACAACAATCAGTCGTACACTGCACAAATCTGGCCTTTATGGAAGAGTGGCAAGAAGAAAGCCATTTCTCAAAGATATCCATAAAAAGTCTTGTCTAAAGCTTGCCACAAGCCACCTGGGAGACACACCAAACATGTGGAAGAAGGTGCTCTGGTCAGATGAAACCAAAATCGTACTTTTTGCCCACAATGCAAAAAGAGCTCATCACCCTCAACACACCATCCCCACTGTCAAATATGGTGGTGGCAGCATCATGGTTTGGGCCTGCTTTTCTTCAGCAGGGACAGGGAAGATGGCTAAAATTGAGGGGAAGATGGATGCAGCCAAATACAGGACCATTCTGGATGAAAACCTGTTGGAGTCTGCAAAAGACCTGAAACTGGGATGGAGATTTATCTTCCAACAAGACAATGATCCCAAACATACAGCAAAATCTACAAAGGAATGGTTCACAAATAAACGTATCCAGGTGTTAGAATGGCCAAGTCAAAGTCCAGACCTGAATCCAATCGAGAATCTGTGGAAAGAGCTGAAAACTGCTGTTCACAAACGCTCTCCATCCAACCTCACTGAGCTTGAGCTGTTTTTCAAGGAAGAATGGGCAAGAATTTCAGCCTCCGATGTGCAAAACTGATAGAGATATACCCCAAGCGACTTGCAGCTGTAATCGCAGCAAAAGGTGGCTCTACAAAGTATTAACGCAAGGGGGCCGAATAATTTTGCACGCCCCACTTTTCATTTTTTTTATTAGTTAAAAAAGTTTAAAAAATCCAATAGATTTCGTTCCACTTCACAATTGTGTCCCACTTGTTGGTGATTCTTCACAAAAAATAAAAATTTTATATCTTTATGTTTGAAGCCTGAAATGTGGCAAAAGGTTGAAAAGTTCAAGGGGGCTGAATACTTTCGCAAGGCACTGTATGTGTATGTATGTATGTATATATATATATATATATATATATATATATATATATATATATACTCCCAAAAGTGAGTGCACCACTCACATTTTTGTAAATACTTTATTATATCTTTTCATGTGACAACACTGAAGAAATTGCACTTTGCTACAATGTAGTGAGTGTCCAGCTTATATAACAGTGTAAATTTTCTGTCACCTCAAAATAACTCAGCACACAGTCATTAATGTCTAAACCACTGGCAACAAAAGTGAGTACACCCCTAAGTGAAAATATCCAGATTGGGCCCAAAGTTTCAATATTTTGTGTGGCCACCATTATTTTCCAACACTGCCTTGGGCATGGAGTTCACCAGAGCTTCACAGATTGCCACTAGATTCTTCTTCCACTCCTCCAGGATGACATCACGGATCTGATGGATGTTAAAAACCTTACGCTCCTTTACCTTCCATTTGAGGATGCCCCACAGATGTTCAGTAGGGTTTAGGTCTGTAGAAATGCTTGGCCAGGCCATCACTTTTACCCTCATCTTCTTTAGCAAGGCAGGGGTTGTATTAGAGGTGTATTTAGGGTCGTTATCATGTTGGAATACTGCCCTGTGGCCCAGTCTCTAAAGGGAGGTGATCATGCTCTACTTCAGTATGTCACAGTACATGTTGGCATTCATGGTTCCCTCAATAAACTGTAGCTCTCCAGTGCTGGTTGTACTCATGCAGCCCCAGACCATGACACTCCTACCACCATGCTTGACTGTAGGCAAGTCACACTTGTCTTTGTAATCATCACCTGGTTGCCACCACATACGCTTGACACCATCTGAACCAAATAAGTTTATCTTGGTCTCATCAGACCACAGGACATGGTTCCAGTAATCCAAGTCCTTAGTCTGCTTGTCTTCAGCAAACTGTTTTGCGGGCTTTCTTGTGCATCATTTTTAGAAGAGGCTTCCTTCTGGGATGATAGCCATGCAGACCAATTTGATGCAGTGTGCGGCATAAGGTCTGAGCACTGACAGGCTGCCCCCCGCCCTTCAACCTCTGCAGCAATGCTGGCAGCATTCATACATTTATTTCCCAAAGACAACCTGTGGATATGACACTGAGCACGTGCACTCAACTTCTTTGGTTGACCATGGCGAGGCCTGTTCTGAGTGGAACCTATACTGTTAAACCGCTGTATGGTCTTGGCCACTGTGTTGCAGCTCAGTTTTCAGGGTCGTGGCAATCTTCTTAAAGCCTCTGCCATCTTTATGTAGAGCAACAATTATCTTTTTTTTTCAGATCCTCAGAGAGTTCTTTACCATGAGGTGCCATGTTGAACTTCCAGTGACCAGTAGAGAGTGAGAGTGATAACACAAAATTTAACACACCTGCTCCCCATTCACACCTGAGACCTTGTAACATTAATGAGTCACATGGGACCAGGGAGTGAAAATCGCTAATTGGGCCCAATTTGGACATTTTCACTTAGGGGTGTACTCACTTTTGTTGCCAAAGGTTTAGACATTAATGGCTGTGTGTTGAGTTATTTTGAGGGGACAGAAAATTTACACTGTTATACAATAATATATATATATATATATATATATATATATATATATATATATATATATATATATATATATATAGAGAGAGAGAGGAAAAGGGGGGGGGGGGGTATTAATAAATGGTTTTACACTGTGGGAGCCATATTGTCTATTTTATTCTAATACATGGACCAGAGAGACCAGGGACACTTCAAGTGCTAACACAGAGGAGACATAGGAGGAGGATGCCCTAAGGAAGGATAATCAGACCCATGCTGAAATCTGATCTTGAGGCTTTTATTATGTGGAAGTGAGGTAAGAGTTCTGTAAACACTGAGGTGACTGGTGGAAGCACAGAGGTTCATTGTCTACACTTTATTAGGATCATAACACTTGGACACTTATTAGCTACCATGCATTTATATGTGTTTAGCGATATATTACCACTACTTGTTTATACAATTCACATATTCTCTACATATATTACTTTTTTCAAAATGTATTTAAGTATATATGTGTGTGTTGGTTTTATCCTTTGTTTTCACATGTAATTAACACAGGAACTGTGCAACACCACCCACATATAACATCTGTGGGATGTGCTGGAAAAACAAGTCCTATCCATGGAGGCCTCGCCTCACAAATTGTAGGACTCAAAGGATCTGCTACTGATGACTTGGTGCCAGATATCACAGCACAACTGCCTGGTGAAGTCCATGCCTCAATGGGTCAGGGCTGTTTTGGTAGCAAAAGGGGTCTGTTTTGGTGGTAAAATATTAGGTGGGCGCTCAGAAAGCTATGGTTAATCAGCTATATGTAGTCCAAAACAATGAAAATATTACCGCTCAAATGCCCCTCCAAACCTGTGTCAGTCGAATGAGCATATGAAAAGGCTGGTGCAAGACAGACTCCAGTAGACTTCAACAAAATGATGGTCGTCTGCATACATACACCGTCTCCCTATTGCATAAATGTAATAAGATGGGTAAAAGATGGCTTCAGCTCCTGTTATTCACCTATAGAGAACTCATCAGGCACGTTTAACCTTAAAGTGATTAAAGTCTTGTTTTTTTTTGTTGAAAAATAACAAACATGCCATACTTACCTGCTCTGTGTAATTAGTATCCTCCCTCGTGCCGAGTGTCCCCAAAGCAAGCAGCTTGCTATGAGGTCACTGGAGTGAGCTGCTGCTCTGTCTGTCCATTCAGGCACGGAGCTGTGATTTGGCCTGCCCCCTCTCTCTCCTCATTGGATCACTGATTTTGATTGACAGCAGCGGGAGCCAATGGCACCCGCTACTGTGTCTCAGCTAATCAGGAGGAGAAGTCCCAGACAGCCAAGGCTCTCGTGCCAGTGTCATTTATTCAGTAATCAGTGGCTATTTGTAGCTCTGTTCGCTGTATAAATGACAATGATCCCAAAATAGTTTCAGTAATCAGTGGCTATTTGTAGCTCTGTTCGCTGTATAAATGACAATGATCCCAAAATAGTTTCAAAAGTGTCTGTGTCCGCCATAATGTCGAGGTCCCGATAAAAATCGCAGATCGCTGCCATTACTAGCAAAAAAACACTAATAATAAAAATGCCATAAATCTGTCACCTATTTTGTAGACAGTATAACTTTGGTGCAAACCAATCAATATACACTTGCCATTTTTCTTTTTACCAGAAATATGTAGAAGAAAACATATTGGCCTAAACTGTGGAAGAAATTTTTTTTTTTTATATATATATATTTTTTGGGGATATTTATTATAGCAAAAAGTAAAAAATATTGCTTTTTTTTCAAAATTGTCACTCTTTTTTTTTTGTTTCTAGCGCAAAAAATTAAAACTACAGAGGCAATCAAATACCACCAAAAGAAAGCTTTATTTGTGGGAAAAAAAGGATGTAAATATTGTTTGGGTACAACGTCGCGTGACTGCGCAATTGTCAGCTAAAGCGACGCAGTACAGAATTGCAAAAAATGCTCTGGTCAGGAAGGGGTTTGAAGTGGTTACACTGAGTAGGGTTTTTTTCACTGTCAGGGCAGTGAGGATGTGGAATTCACTTCCACAATCAGGGGTGTCAGCTGAAAGTATTGATAGTTGAAAAAACTCTTGGATGAGTATCTTAGCAAGCACAGTATACAGGGATACGGGATATTATTTTTGTCATGAACACACACACCCACACAGGCTGAATCGGATGGACTGGTGTGGACAATTCACCACTGAAGAGAAAGCCGCTCCAAGTGAGCACATTAGCCATCCATTCACAGCATAGCCAGGGTTTAGATAAAGGTTCTAGCAGAGCTCATCGCAGGTATATAATCATAAGAAATCCAGAATTTGCTGCAACACTTCACCTGTATCGACCCTTCATGCAAAAGACATCACAGACAGTGTGGGTTACAGTAAAAGTTGACACATTTTGCGCTGTGGCTAGCACATGAGGTTACGAGTAAGCGCTAACCTCTGTGCGAAACACGTCAAGTTTTACTGTTCCCTCGCACTGTCTGTTATATCTTTTGTATAAAGGATCAATAAAGGTTCCGGATTTCTTTTGATTGTGGATCGACTTGTGTCTTTATTCAACCTTACCAACTATGTAACTATGTACAGTAAATCGTAGAGACCCCTACAGTTAAATTCAGAAAAGGGCAAAACACATCTGAGGAGTTCTCTACAGACAGAGAACAGGAGCTGAAGCCATCTTTTGTCCATTTTATTACATTTATGCAACAGGAAGTCAGTGTAAGTGTGCCACCGTTTTCATTTAACCACATGGCCACTGGTCACTTCCTAACCAGACCAATTTTCAGCTTTCGGTGCTCACAATTTTAATGGCAATTACTCAGTCATGCAACACTGTATCTATGTGATCTTTTTGTCCTTTTTTTTCACACAGGCATAGCTTTCTTTTGGTGGTATTTAATCACCGCTGGTTTTTTTTATTTTTTGCGCTATAAAAGAAAAAAGACTGAAAATTCTGTAAAAAAAATGCATTTTTCTTAGTTTTTGCTATAAAATTTTACTAATTAGTAATTTTTCTTCATACATTTTAAAAAAAATTTATACTGCTACATTTCTTTGGTAAAAATAACCCAAATCGCTTATATTATTTGGTCTTTGTGAAAGTTATAGAGTCCACAAGCTATGGTGCCAATCTCTGAAAATTGATCACACCTGATGTACTGATGGCTTATCTCATTTCTTGAGACCCTAACGAGCCAGAAAAGTACAAATACCCCCTGAATGACCTCTTTTTGGAAAGTAGACATTCCAAGGTATTTAGTAAGAGGCATGGTGAGTTTTTTGAAGTTGTAATTTTTTCCCATAATTCTTTGCAAAATCAAGATTTTTTTTTAAACAAAATTGTTATATTAGCAGGTTATTTCTCACACACAGCATATGCATAGCACAAATTATACCCCAAACCACATTCTACTACTCCTGAGTATGGCGATACCACACGCGTGAGACTTTTTCATAGCCTGGCCACATACAGAGGCCCAAAATGCAGAGAGCACATGTCCGGCGTTCTTGGAGCATAAATTATACATATAATTTCTTGACTACCTCTTACAATTTTGAAGGCCCTGGAGCACCAGGACAATGGAAACGCCCCAAAAATGACCCCATTTTGGAAATAAAACAACCCAACGTATAACCTATGAGGCATAGTGAGTCTTTTGAACGTGTGATTTTTTTTTTCTTCAAGTTTCTGAAAAATGTGTAAAGAAAATAAAGACGCATTTTTTTAAACACAAAGTTGTCCATGTATACAATATTTCTTACACATAGCGTGTACATACCAAAAATGACACCCCAAAATAGATTCTCCTACTCCTCCTGAGTACAGCAATACCACATGTGTGAGACTTTTACACAGCCTGGTCACATAGAGAGACCCAACATGCAGGGAGCAGCTTCAGGCATTCTACGTTCTAGGGGCATAAATGTCAAATCTAATTTGACTACCTATTACGCTTTTGTGAGGCACTCTAGTGGTATGGATGAGAACCAATGTGACATGGATGAGCCGTGAATGGGATGAATGAGCATGAATGAGTATGGCTGAATATGGCTGAGTACGCCTGGGTAAGTCCGGGTATGGCTGGGTACGGCTGAGATGGCTGAGTACGGCTGAGTACGAATGGGATGGCTGAGTATGGATGGGATGGTATGGCTGAGTATGGATGGGGTGGCTGGGTACGGATGAGTATGGCTGGGTATTGCTTAGTATGGATGGGGGTGGATGGGATGGCTGAGTATGGATTGATGGATGAGCATTAATGAGCATTGCTGAGTATGGATGGCTGGCTGAGTATGGATGGATGGATGAGAATTGCTGAGTATGGATGGATGGCTAAGCATGGATAAGTATTGCTGAGTATGGATGGATGGATGAGCATAGATGAGTATTGCTGAATATGGATGAATGGCTGAGCATGGATGAGGCTGGTTGAGTATGGATGGCTGGCTGAGCAGGTTGGCTAGCTGAGTATGGATGGATGGATGGCTGGCTGAGTATGGATGGATGGATGGCTGGCTGAGCATGGATGGCTGGCTCAGTATGGATGCATGGATGGCTCAGTATAGATAGCTCAGTATGGATGGGCTCAGCATGGATGGGCTCAGTATGGATGACTCAGTATGGATGGATGCCTGGCTGAATGGTTGGAGTGGGCACAGGGCGGCACTGTGGGCACTACACATCCAGCCCACAGAGCTGCAGCAGCATCCGATCTCTCCCCCCCTCCCCTCTCTGTACCGATCGGTACAGAGAGGGGAGAGGGGAAACGGACGTGATGGCGGTTTGTTTACAAGTGATCGCTCCGTAATTTCACGGAGCAATCACAGGGTAAATGCCCGCTGTTAGCGCCCATTTACCGTGATCTGTGAAGCGTCGGGTCCAGTCACGGATGTTCCCAGGTGCGTGCCCTAGGAGGCGCGTGGGAGCAATATTCTGGGAGGACGTCAATGTACGCTCTCCCAGAGTTATCGAGCCACGCTGTAGCTGTCATTCAGCTATAGCGTGGTCGTTAAGTAGTTAATCTGCAGCTTTCATTAAAATATTACCTGCTGATTCTTCCACGAAGGTCCTTGTTCAGTCGCTTACAGTTATAGGGTTTATCCCTGTGCTCTTGCTCTGTGAACACATACATTGCCTGCAGTAGCATTACATGATCAGCGTGCGATCTACATGAGATAAGAGAGCTGGCTCCGTGAGAGTGGATCGATCACTGCTAGATCTTCTATTGTCAGCCCTGGTGTCTGGTATTATATAAATGGTGACTAGTGCATATGTAACTACGCCCCTTATGACGTCTATGATGACGAAACGCATCCGGATAGGCTGAGTTATGTGACATCACCACGTCTGGTAGCTGGACATCTCATTGGTTGGAAACAGTCTCTTGGATCCATTTGTTGATATTTAGGATATACACGCAATTTTACATAACTTGTTTTGTGAGTACCTTGGCATCTTTTATTAAAAACATTAATGTCGTTAATACTGCACAATTAAGTGTTTCTTGCTTGTTTCTATATCCTGTGAGATTTGAATTAATGCCCTGGAAAGGAATGTGTTATAGCCTGAGGGAGCCCAGGAGTTTGACAACTTGAAGCTGTTCATTTTTAATAAATGCTTTTATGACTACTTTTTTGAGTAGTCCAGCACAAGGGGCAATGGTCAGTGTGTGTTCCTCCTATCGGTGGTGGTCCTTCCTTGGTACTTGTCATTTAGAATTATACACACTGGATTTTGTATTTATCTATACTCTACTTGGTGGATATTGCTTCTACCAGATTAAGCGCTGCATTTTCATTTTATATTTCAAAACATACAGTGCCATGAAAAGTATTCATACCCCTTGAAATTGTCCACATTTTGTCAGGTTACAACCAAAAACGTAAATGTATTTTATTGGGATTTTATGTGATAGACCAACACAAAGTGGCACATAATTGTGAAGTGGAAGGAAAATGATAAATGATTTTCAAAACTTTTTACAAATAAATATGTGAAAAGTGTGACGTGCATTTGTATTTATCCCCTCTGAGTCAGTACTTTGTAGAGCCACCTTTCACTGCAATTACAACTGCAAGAGTGACATTTTTTGCCATTATTCTTTGCAAAATAGCTCAAGCTCTGTCAGATTGGATGGAGAGTGTCTGTAAACAGCAATTTTCAAGTCTTGCCACAGATTCTCAATTGGATTTAGGTCTGGACTTTGACTGGGTCATTTTAACACCTAAATATGCTTTGACCTAAACCATTTCATTGTAGCTCTGGCTGTATGTTTAGGGTCTTTGTCCTGCTGGAAGGTGAACCTCCTCCCCAGTCTCAAGTCTTTTACAGATTTTCTTCTAAGATTGCTCTGTAATTGGATCCGTCCATCTTCCCATGAACTCTGACCAGCTTCCCTGTCCCTGCTGAAGAAAAGCATTCCCACAACATGATGCTGCCACCACCGTGTTTCACGATAGGGATGGTGTGTTCAGGGTGATGTGCAGTGTTCGTTTTCCACCACACATACCATTTTTCTTTTAGACCAAAAAGTTCAATTTTGGTCTCATCTGACCAGAGCACCTTCTTCCACATGTTTGCTGTGTCCCCAACTTGGCTTCCCACAAACAGCAAATAGGACTTCTTATGACTTTCTTTCAACAATGGCTTTCTTCTTGCCAATCTTCCATAAAGGCCAGATTTGTGGAGTGCACAACTAATAGTTGTCCTGTGGACAGACTCTCCCACCTGAGTTGTGGATCTCTGCAGCTCCTCCAGAGTTACCATGGGCCTCTTGGCTGCTTCTCTGATTTATGCTCTCATTGCCTGGCCTGTCAGTTTAGGTGGACCGCCATGTATTGGTAGGTTTCCAGTTGTGCCATACTCTTTTTCATTTTTGGATTATGGATTGAACAGTGCTCCGTGAGATGTTCAAAGCTTGGGATACTTTTTTATAACCTAGCCCTGCTTTAAACTTCTCCACAACTTTATCCCTTGCCTGTCTGGTGTGTTCCTTGGCCGTGATGATGGTGTTTGTTCACTAAGGTTCTCTAACAAACCTCTGAGGGCTTCACAAAACAGCTGTATTTATACTGAGAATAAATTACACGCAGCTGGACTCTATTTACTGATTAGGTGACTTCTGAAGGCAACTGGTTTCACTAGATTTGGGGGTATCAGAGTAAAGGGGCTGAATACAAAGGCACGCCACGCATTTCGGATATTTATTTTTAAAGAATTTTGAACACCAGTTATTTTCCTTCTACTTCAGAATTATGTGCCACTTTGTGTTGGTCTATCACATAAAATTTATGTTTTTGGTTGTAACATGACAAAATGTGGAACATTTGAAGGGGTATGGATACTTTTTCAAGGCACTGTTTTACACAGGCGAGTTCCACCATTGTCACTATCAGGAAAACTACACTGAGAGATGCCATGCTGCCATTAAGGGAGTAGACAGAAACTGGCTGCAGGAAACCAGCAGCACTAATGCAAAAAAAAAAAAAAAAATGAAAAAAGGGTGATCTATGTCTGTATTTTAATTAAAAAAACACAATTGTTAACATACCGCAGTACTTTAGTAAACTAAGTGTAATTCAGTTAGGGTTTACATCTGAGGACTAGGACAAACCCCCTGTCACACCCCTGCCACACCCCCTTAAAGGTGAAATATACAAAAAATAATAATTAGTTAAACCCACTAGTGCTTTTTTTACCACTATTATTCCTTTATATTGGATTTGGTAATTTATAAATGTGGCAAATTGGATAAAAAGTTTAGCACTGGGAAACACTTTTTGAAAAAATAAAAATTACATTTTGTATAGAACTATATAGATCAGACCAAAATGAGGGACAAATGAAAGAGGGACAGTGGGACTTTGTTTGAAATCAAGGACATGGAAAACATGGACTCAAGGCTGGATTCACACCTATGCATTCTTTGGGTTTTTTGCATTTTGCAGATTTGCACTGGAGAACATGTTTCATAAGAAACCATGTTAAATGGACTGTAGTGCAAATCTACAAAATGCAAAAAAACACTAAAACTGCATAGGTGTGAGATCCAGCCTTGAGTCCATGTTTTAGAACAAATTTCATGTTAAGGTGTCCGTTTATGAAGCAATGATCAGTGGAGATCCAGAGGATCGCCGCTGATCACAGCCCATAAACAGTATATAAACCAGAGATAATCGGGGGAGATGTGTTTGAACTTGTTCTCCCGCCGATTATCTCCGCACATGGAGAATCCACATAGACTGACACAGTAACGGTCACTATATGAAGCTGTGATCTCAGCGCTTCACTTGTGATCTGTGTCAGAATTCACACGCCCCGATTCACCAACTCAGAGGTGGAGAACCGGGGTAGTGAAGAGGGAATCGGGGGGATCTGAGGAGGAAAGAGGAAGATAATTAACTTCCTTATGCCTCGTTCAGACCCCCCAACACTGTAACCATGTCCCCCTGTCATATGTATGTGTATACATATATATACATATATATATATATATATATATATAATGTGCATGTGTGTGTATATATATATAATGTGTGTGTATATACATGTGTATATATAATGTCTGTGTGTGTATACATGTATATATTATGTAGGGGGACGCTTTATTTCACTAACATTAATCACACTGCGTGTCAGTGTATTGAGCTGTGATAATTTATCACTGCTTAATATAATGACATCTGTGTGTATCAGTGAATTTCTAGTACTGTAATCTCGTAAAGTCTCACGAGATTCCAGTATTAGGGGCCGTTCTCCAGTGTTAGAAGCGTTTGTAGATCGCTTCACACCTCCAAGGGTGAAGCGATCTACTCCGCTTCATATAGTGGCACACAGAGGAGAAAGATCTCCTATGTGAATGCCGGAGAATGAAGCAGTGAATAGATTTCACTGCTTCATAAAAGGACACCTAAATCTATATTTAGGGTGTAACCATAGCTTCCAACTGTCCCTGATTTCAAACAAAGTCCCTTTGTCCCTCTTTCCTCCTCCTTTTGGTCTGATCCATATAGTACAAATTTCACTTTTTATCTTTCAAAAAATGTTTCCCAGTGCTGAACTTTTCATCCAATTTGCCACATTTATGAATTTCCAAAGTCATTATAAAGGAATAGTAGTGGTAAAAAAGCACTAGTGGTTTTAACTAATTTTTTTTTGTATATTTCTCCTTTAACCACTTTCAGACCGGACCATTTTGCAGGCCAATGACCAGACCACTTTTTGCGATTCGGCACTGCGTCGCTTTAACTGACAATTGCGCAGTCGTGCGACGTGGCTCCCAAACAAAATTGACGTCCTTTTTTCCTACAAATAGAGCTTTCTTTTTGTGGTATTTAATCACCTCTGCGGTTTTTATTTTTTTCGCTATAAACAAAAAAAAGCGACAATTTTGAAAAAAACGCATTATTTTTTTTACTTTTTCCTATAATAAATATCCCCCAAAAATATATATAAAAAAAAATGTTTTCCTCAGTTTAGGCCGATACGTATTCTACATATTTTTGGTAAAAAAAATCGCAATAAGCGATTATTGATTGGTTTTTGCAAAATTTATAGCGTTTACAAAATAGGGGATAGTTTTATGGCATTTTTTTAAATATTTTTTTTTTACTAGTAATGGCGGCGATCAGCGATTTTTATTGTGACTGCGACATTATGGTGGACACATCGGACATTTTTGACACATTTTTGGGACCATTGTCATTTATACAGCAATCAGTGCTATATAAATGCACCGATTCCTGTGTAAATGACACTGGCAGTGAAGGGGTTAACCAGGGGGTGGCAGTGTAGGGGTTAAGTGTGCCCTAGGGGCGTGTTACTAACTGTGGGGGTCTGGGCTGTGTGCTAGTGAACACTGATCTCTGCTCCAATCACAGGAAGCAGAGATCAGTGTCACTTGTTGCTAGGCAGAACAGGGAGATGCTGTTTATAACGGCATCTCCCCGTTCTCCTTCCCCGTGAGACGGTCGCGGGTATCTCCGCGGCAATTGAGTCCATGGGACCCGGAACCGGACTCACGGGGGTCCGGCGCGGCGCTGGCACGCACGCGATGGCAGGGCGGCAAATTCAACTGGATGTACCTGTACGCCAGTTTGCCTGCCCGTGCCATTCTGCCGACGTACATTATCGTGCGCCGGTCGGGAACTGGTTAACTGTATCCTAGTCCTAAATATTTTTACTAATAGGTTTCCCTCATTCCCATCTCAAAAAGTTGGGAGGTATGTGTAACATGAAGCAGGGTTGCATACACCATCCCCAAAACTCAACTCCCCCCCCCCCCCCCGGAATCGTAGGGTGCATCTTTCAGCTGTATCCTGTGGTTATTTAACATGGCTATGCATTACTCTGGCCATACAGCAACATCATCAAAGTATGGGATTGCAAACCAGGATTTTCTACATTCACCGTCCACCGCTGCAACCTGAAAACTATGCAGAGTGCACCGACAATCCCTCTTCCCTCTCTGCACCATACTCCAGCCATATTTCTCCCAGCTCCATAACAGCGGGTACATCTACACAGCCCTGACCCTGGGTGAAATCATTGCATAAGCCTGTGCATTGCATCTGAAACACGCTGACCATGTGTGCGATGCTCTGCAGGCTTCAGTGCAAAAAAAAAAAAAAGTCAAAATTTGTAAATGCACATTGATTATTATATCAATGTTGCTGCATTTAATGCTTTTTGCAAAAGGTGGACTTTAACTTTAAGCAGCCATATTGATCATGTGTGTGTTTGAGAAATCAGGTGACTTTCTACGGTTGGTTGTACCACTCCATTTACAGGGGAGCTACAATCTAGTGCTCTTGGATTTGTGCCGTATAGTGAATCTCCCACAGATTTCTCCACTGTAGAATTACAGCAAAGTCAAGTATTTCTCATTGCTTCAGCCTTCTTCCACATTCCACAAACTGCTGATGGAGAGTTTCCGGAATCAATTAGAGCCGATTGAAGCTGCAGCCTCTTGGGAGCAGAGGCCTCATAAGTGGGCAGGAAAGAGCATTAGATCCCAGCCTGCTCTCAGCATCAGATGAAATCCCATAAATTACATGGAGTGAGGGAAGGATGTAGATTACACAGCCTGGAATACTACTTGTTGCTGCACACCTGTGGCTTGATCAGTATGCCACTACAATGATGAAGTAAAGTGATCACCCACCTATCCAATTCTAATTATCTTAGATAAAAGAAAAGCTACTTCTGATAGGTAGTCATAAATTACTGCACTTTGTACAACACCACTGCTGTTTGTCCTGTGTTTCACAACCCCAATGGAACTATAGTTTAAAACAATGTAAAAATACAAATGGGCACCCAAAAATCTACACAATCAGAAACCAGCTTACCTTTCTTTTACCTTAACTTGGTTTAATTTAGTCAGCCCAAGGCCTTCTTTACATGAGCATTCATTAAGAAGACTTCTCAAGTGCTGGTGTTACATAGCGAGGCAAAATTGCAGTGGATAGTGCCCGATGGCACACGTGAATCCTTTAAAATGGGGCCTTTGTGATTCCACTCCTGGGTAGGGATGAGCTCAGGCGTGTTTGCATGGAACACGTGCAGAGCCCGCCAGGAAGTCGGTGCAGAGCTGCGCTAATCACAGGCAGTGAGACGTTGCCCCGATGTGCGGCTACAGAGATCGGGCAATGCCTCACTGCCTGTGATTAGCGCAGTGCTGAGCCAACTTCCTGGCGGGCTCTGCATGTGCTCCATGCAAACACGCCTGAGCTCATCCCTACTCCTGGGAGGGCCCTCCACTGTATCTCTCCATTCTAGAGACCCCTAAAGGCAACCTAGCATGGTTTGACCTGGATCCTGTGGCTTATCCAAAACTGCAACCATGGCTGGGAACCTCAAACCCCCAAAGTGAACAGAAAAGTTCCAGAGAAAGTTCACGTTTGTAGGTGTGGTGCAGCGTGGTGCGAAGGCAATAATTCACACATTCAGGCGCAATATAAAACTTGATTGAAGTAATGCAGCAACAGTTCACACTAGACCCAGTGGTACAGCTATACAGCCAGGCATACTTGCAGTTTCCAGTGGCATGAAGAAGCAGGTTCCAGATGAAGCAACAGCATTGGTTGAGAGGGGACAGAATGCAGCCTGGCCAATCAGGAAGGTATCCATAAAGATGCGACCCTATGCTTTTCCTCCTCATCAGGGACCTGTCCCTATTGCTTGTACTGTCCATAACAGCCGGGGTACCTTTCCCTAAACTGTCCACTCACATAAAGCTTGCCAAACCCAGGGGCCAGGGTCTTAAAGTGGTTTTAAAGGCTTAAGGATTTTTTACCTTCATGCATTCAATGCATGAAGATAAAAAAAACTTCTGTGTGCAGCAGCCCCCCTAATATTCACCTGAGCTTCTTCTCAATCCAGCAATGTGCACGAGAGCTGAGCTTCTCCTGGGTCTCTCATTCCTCATTGGCTGAGACAGCAGTGGGAGCCATTGGCTTCTGTTACTGTCATTCACAGCCAGTGAGCCAATGAGGAGAGAGTAGGGCCAGACTGCTACCAGTGTGAGTACAGGAAAATGTATGTTCTGACTCATGTTTTAACCAAAAATTAAACTTCCGCTTTAAGTACTTGTGACCCCCGGACATGGCACATTTGGCATGTCATTTTTTTGGGGGGGGGGGAGCGGGCAACTAGTTACCCAGCCGTCATTCCCTCTCTTGGCGCCATAAGTTCACCTCTCCCCCTCCCTCCCAGCAATCTGCAATGGCTGGCCAATCTTCTGGGACCTGTGACGTGTCCCAGAAGATTGGCCAGCCATTCACAATGTGCAGCCTGGTTCGCGCATGTGCAGTGCGCGCCTGGCTGTGAAAACACAGCCGTGTGCCCAGACTTGCAATGCCGCACTGCAGAGAGGAGGGGGAGAGAAATGAGGCTTCGGGTGGCTGCATTGCTGGATCGTCGGACAGGTGAGTGTCTGTTTATTAAAAGTCAGCAGCTACACTTCTTGTAGCTGCTGACTTTTAAATGGGTGGAACTCTGCTTTAATTGGGTCATGGGTTTACGTTAGGTCAAGGCTGGATCACTCATCACAGAGTCCTATACAATCAACCACTCCTTATTTGGCAGCCCAATAGCTTAGTAACATAATGCCAATACAGTTACAAAGAAATCCTTGAAGAAAGGGGATTCACTGATCAAGACCTGTGCCCTTTTGTCTAGTAGAATAGAGTGCACGTATCCCCAAGCATGGGGCATGCCCTAGTCTTACCTTTGGGTGAAGGAAAAGTTCCCGGCTCCCCTTCCCAAGAGCAGAAGCATACAAATTGCACTGTAGGCTACATCCATCTAGCTTTAATGCCTTAGCAGGCCTGTACTAGTAGTGGCCCTTCTTCAGTGGGGCCCTGACTACTGTAGCACACCCCCATAGGGACTAGTGATGAACTTAGATCCCCCACTCCTGAGTCAGAGAACAGTCCATGATTTTTCTTTGTTATTTATTTGAGGGTTAATAACATGGATCGGGATGGGAGGTTATTGGATGCCCACTTGACTTCAGCAAAACTTCAGGGGCATTTTCCTATATACACCTATATACAGTCTCCTAAACTTTCCTCCTGCACATTCACTTGCTTGCTCCAGCTGAATCACTTTAAATTACTAGACAGGCTCCCAGTCAGAGTAGCAATGGCCCATTACATGCAAGAACTTTTTGTGTAGCATAGTTGTAGTGAAACAGCTTGTAACTTCTCCTCTGTGGCCACTAATCCCAGCACCATCTCTTCAGCCACTGCCAACCCACCTGGCTGCAGCTGCCCCTTTCACCAGCCCTCCTGGCTGCCTCTCTCTACACCGGAGTCCACCCAACTAACTCTCAGGAGATCTCTAGGGAAAGCCTGAAGACTTAAGCACACCACTGTCTTCAAGGGAAACTATCTACATGTGTCTTCCCCTTTGTTAGCCCCCACAGTGTTGCTCTACTTACTCAGTCCTCTCTTGCGCCTCCATGAAGGGCTTCCTTCCATGTGTAAGGGCAGGATTCTTCCAGCACCCGAGCCCGCCCAATGCGGGACCACCCCCCAGACCAAGTTGCACCCCTGAGGGCCATGACAGCCTTCTCAACACTGTATCTCCATCTTCCACCTGACTGCCCCTGCTAGCATCGCCAATGTATATTTATGGAGTGGTCTCAGCCCCCTGCCAGCCTATGTCTGAGGATTGGCTAAGGCTATATACATATTCAAGGCAGCTCCTCCTAGCCTCCACCCACTAATTCTAGAAGATTCTCCAACTTTTCAGACCAGGGGGAGACACCAGAGAGCTGCCAGGATGAGTCACCCAGCCCTGAACCTTAGTAAACCCTAATTCAGATTCCATGGCCCAGGCTTAGCCCTGTGTCAAACTATATTTTTCCTACTCTAACTTCTAGCACACACTAGAGGGTGCTACACTACTTTAATCACTTCAATTTCTGTAACAATAGATTTAGACATAATGTAATTTTTGATTGTTGGAAAAAAATTTTTTTTTTTTTTTTTTTTTTACTGCATTTTGTGTGCTTTATGTTGGCTATAACTAGTCAGCTGAACAAACTTCCATCTGTAAATAGAAGTTGCAGGGCGGAATCTTTGTAGGTGAACAGTGACCAATCAGATGCAGTCTCTGTTCTATATTCTGACAGCCACGGGAGCAGTGGCTATGAGAATACAAAATCTCCCAGGGGAGATTCCTTCATCCATGCTGTTTAGTGTTGATGGAGGAATCTATTAAGTTAGCTCATTCAGCTCTGTAGGAAATCTTAACATGTAAGGCCAGCCCAGGGGTCTTGGAGTTAGTGCCAGCAGGAAGAGTTTTACTGTACCTAACTCTAACCAATATTGGTACATTTTTAGTTAACTTAATTTCATAAATTCATTCTTTGCTGCATATCTTACATTCTCTTTATAGATAGCAAACAGTATACTATGTGGATCTGCCTGCACCACAGTTCATTTTCTCTTAGCCAATGTTTTGAAGCCTTGCCAAGTGGAAATCTGTTCCTTCCTACAGAGAAAAGTAATCAATTACTAAAGGATCAGACATTTTCTAATATATCAGACAAGTGGGCAAAAAGGCCAGCTGCCCCTGGTGCAGTGGTGAGGTTGCCACCCTCACTGTTTGCTCCAGATTTGCAGCCGGTAACCAGTGGGCTCCTATTGTCACACCGTGCTCACACATGCCCACTCTCCACCCCAACTGCCCACACAAACACAAACTGTGCATGCATTTAAGGGTAGAGCGATGGGGTGGTTGTCACGTCCTCCATGTTTCCCTCCTCATTGGGAACCAAGCAAGGGTCACATAAGAGGCCTACCCTGGGGTGGGTTATTCTGGGCTATGCTAGGCATTTTGTACAGGGTCACTGTGTTACACACGGGGTACCTTTTCTGAAACAACTTATCTTCAATAAACTCTTTAGATGTTACTGTAAATCACCACGCTCACTTATGCAATTGAGAGGGACACGCAGAGCCCTTGCCCTCGCCACCTGTCTATCGTATCACCACTACCTCTCTCCCAGTAACGGTATCCTCTTCTGTACCTGTGTACAGGATGAGGGCCCCTTTTGGTGCAGATCTGCTCCCATTGCTATGGGAGACTGATTACTGTCGAAGGAGTGCTGACAAACATCTCCCTTGCTGCAAGATGCTAAATCACCTGTCACATGTACACGCTTAACGACAAGTTGTTAGTGAAACTCTCTTGGTAACCATTGTATCTTCGTTCTGTATCAACTCAGGCTTCTTCTTGCTGGTGGCTGCCATTTTGCTGAAGCCCAGAGTCTCTGAACAGCAGTAAATCATAAAGCGAAACTAAACCCATCGCTTTAATGGTTTCAAAAAGCAGTTACATTCCTGGAATTCCGGGATTGCTAACTGTCACATTTGCTTGTGTCCAAACTGTCAAACCTTAAATTGGCTGTTGTCATAACTGATCACGTGCAGCACCATGGAAGTTGCAGATCAGACAGAAGCAGCTTCCTTGGCTGTAAAGGATAGGAGGGTTCCCCTTTAAGGCTGTCAGCAGATTGACTTCTACAGATTCAGCAGTGCCTATAAATGGAACGCAACCGAGCAGGTGCAGAGCATGTTGAGGTCGTGTATTACATGATTTTAAACCGTATAGACACTTATTTTTAATGTTTTACATAGCTATACCTGAAAAAGGGGCCAGCCTGAAGTGATCTACCAGGACTTAATTTTCTGACTAAAGTTCCACTTTAAATTAATTAACATGGTGACAAAAACAGACAACAGTTCAAAATAAAGTGCAAACATTTCCCTAACATCCCTAGTGCCTTGTGGCTGCCCCAGCATACCTGCATAAGAAAAAGTCCATCTTTGCCAAAGTTCATAGTTGGTGTGTTGAGAAGTGTGTGGTTAAGAGAGACTACAAGCCCGAGCCATCCTCCTGGCCAGTGGGAACTTTGAATTTGGCACATCACTGGATTTCCAGACTAGTAGAACAGCAGCACAAAAAAACCCTAGGTTTATCCATTCATTTTTACATGCAATATCACATGGAACCAGTGGTTTGGACCCAGAAAACCCACTGCATACTAGCACATTATGACATTGCCTTGCAGCAATAAAAAAAAACCCAGCAGTTTACTACCACTTTAACTCTCAACTTCCTGGCTAGGGCAGCGTTAACTATTATCTGCTTATATACATGAACAACTTCCTTCTAGTAAGAAAGTGATTGGGCATGCATCTGTAGTGCACTCTCAATGCCAACAATGGGCAGCTGGAGCAAGGGGGCAGCTGGAGCAAGGATGCAGTGTGGTTCACCCATTCTACATCATGTATTAACAGTGGGGAAGGAGGTGCAGTTCAGCATCTTTGCCCAAGGTGTTGGGTGAACCTGTCCCAGGTACTGTGTCAGACACTCTCTATGTGTCATAGAAAGCAATTCCAACTCTCTTTGCCCTGTAACACAGCCTGCTTATAACTGGTCTATCACATACTGGCCTAGTGCAAAATGATAAGCATTTTATATTTGTGTGGGTATCTAAGCTACTGATAGAGAGCGGCTGGTGACATACTGGCTGGCCAGGCACGCTGGGTATTGAAGTTCTACAGAAAATAGAAGGCTGTCAGAGCTGTGTCTACATGATGGGAGAGAAAATAGCCGGAGAGCTCTAATTTACCTAATTGTTACCCAACAACATCTTTTCACTACTGCTGCTACCCATAGGCCCTGTGTTCTTTAGGAAATATGTCCAATGACTTGTATCCAGACCCAGGTGGTGGAGTCTATAGAGGGTGCTGATAGCCGGGTGGAAATGTATTCTGCTTGTTCATATTCCTGGTATTAAACAGTGTGCCTGATACTGAACACAGTGTAATGCACCCTGCCTCTGCTACGTTTTGTGTGTGTTACAGGAATGCACTGTGATTGGCTGCCGCTACAGTGGTCTGACAGCAGATGTCATTGCGTCTGAGCCATTAACGCTTTTTCCAGCTTTTTTCTTGCTCTGCTCTTATGCTAATGTGTGTTTGTTTGCTGAAGAGGGGGCATCTGCCATAGATCTGCACTCATTCCCCCTGTGCGTGCTGAAGAAATCTTCTATGGCATTAGGTTACAATAGAACAGGGTGATGACAGCTTTGTAAGCTCTCACCTCATTACACTATGCATTTAATTTTATTAATCTACTGCTTTTGTTAAACTGTTCCTTTTAAATGGGGAACATTTTATGAGTACAATACATAGACAACCATTGATCATCTTTTTCTGGTTGCCTGTCATGCTGGTCTTCAATGCTTTCTGAGGGACCTGGAACAAAAAGGCACATCAGAAGTTTTAAGTTCACTGGCTACATTTTTGTACCAGGTTTGTAAATGATTTATAATATAAGAATATACAACAGTATAATCTTTAAAAACAGCAATAACTTTTATCATTAAAATTAGTTTTTGGACCTCCAGACAAGTTTCTTTGCCTAGGCTAATGTCATAAGTTTGCAGCAGGCAGGAGGAAGCATTACCATAGGCCCAGTTCATACCTTTGCACCTGGGGCTGCTCAGATCTATGTAAGGCTCCATTCACACTAATTCACACTAGTGTTTTTTTTTTATGTTTTGTGCATTTTGCAAAAAATGCAGGGAATTTTTTTAACATGGGTTTTTATGGAACACATTCACATCAATGCATTTTTGTGCCATTTTTGGAAAGGGTCGAGAGTGCAGCATGTAATAGACTTCAATGGACCCGCATCCAAAATGCAAGTACTTTGCCACAATTTTTTTTTTTTTTTTACATTTACTGTATATAGTTGGTTGCTAAGGAGCAGGCCAGGAAGCTGGCCGCCACATCCTTAACAACCGATGAGTCAACTGAAAAAGTTTACAAAAAACAGCGTGCCCCCCCCCCCCCCCCCCCAAGACCATACCAGATTCTTCAGGACACCTCCACTCCAAAATGAAAAAAAATTACCTGGGGTCCCCCCCAAAATCCATACCAGACCCTTATCCGAGCATGCAGCCTGGCAGGTCAGGAAAGGGAGGGGACAAACGAGCCCCTACTTCATGAACCATACCAGACCGCATGCCCTCAACATGGGGGGGGGGGGGGGTGGCTGCTTTGCGTTGATGGTGACAAGGGCCTCTTCCTGACGTCACAAGGGACAGGCTCTCCGGGTGATGTCATCACATGGCCATGCCCCATGGCTATATAAGAGATGTCAGACAGCGGGGGACATCACAATGGAGGAAGACAGCCCCAGGACAAGAACGGCCTTTTTTGTTTTTAGCGGGTAATTGGAGGCAGGGAAGAAGACAGCGGCAGTTTCGGGAGAAGACGGCACCAGGAGAAGACGGCTCTGGGAGAAGATGGCAGTGGGAGAAGACAGCTCGGGGAGAAGACAGTTCAAAGCTATTTTTTTTAATAAAGGACTTAATCAAAAACCAGCTCTTGTTTTTTCTTTGTTTTACATTTGACTGTTTTTTGAGGTGAATGGGTAGGGGTACGATGTACCCGATACCCCTTCACATGGGGGGTGGGATCTGGGGCCCCCCTTATTAAAGGGGGCTTTCAGATTCCAGTAAGCCCCTCTGCCCACAGACCCCGAAAACCAACGGCCAGGGTTGTCGGGAAGAGGCCATTGTCCCCATCAACATGGGGACAAGGTGCTTTGGGGTGGGGGCGTGCAGAGACCCCCGTCCCAAAGCACCCACCCCCCATGTTGAGGAAATGTGGTCTGATATGGTTCAGGAGGAGGGGGGGCTCCAAATCCAAACCAGACCAAATGGTCTCTGGGGGGGGACCCCATGACATTTTTTTTCTTTTTTTGTGAATTTTTTTAGCCGGCAAGTTTTTTTTTACATTCAACTGTCAGCGGGGAAGCCCGACCCACTCCTTAGCAACCAGCTATATACAGTGAATGTAAAAATAAAAACCCACACAAATCGCAAATCACAGTAAAATCGCAGTAAAAACGTAGTTATCGCAGCAAAAAGCACTGCAGAAACATTCAAAAAGCAACATGCATAGATATGAATCGAGCCTAATGCAGTGCAGTGCGGTTTGAAAAAAAGGCATGTCCATTTTTCTGTGCAGTTTTATTCGCTGTGACTACCAATAGAATTATGAAAATGTATGTAAATGTGCTACAACGGACATTAAAAAAATGCACTATTAAACGGACACATAGATGTGAACCTGACCTTATCTTCCCCCTCTCCAAAAAAGCAGATGAAACCATTGACAGGGGGATGTCACTGTCGATAGCCATCTGTATGTGTTACACTTACACATTACTTAGCATTCATGGACTTCACATGAAATGATCTATATCTGCTTTAACCCAGATTCATTTCCTCTTTAGGGGGAGTTTTCTTTTTATCTGCACAGGTTTAGCATTTTATCAGCAAGGGGCTGCTATGTGGCAGGCATTTGTGAATACAGGAAATACCTGCACAGGCATCAGGATTTACTTGAGTGTATTTTCCCAGATTTACTTGATTGTGCCATCTTTCATCCAGAATATCAGTCCAGGAAGTAGATGGTGACCCTGGAATAAAGTCTGTCATGACTGGATATAAAATTGACAGGTTCATCTGGGACCAGCCAATGTTAAATCCATCAATAGGCAGGCTGGTTGTACAGAAGTCGATCTACTAGCCTGTCAGGATTTTCCCGGTCAGTCAGAGCTGCAGGCTATAGCCGGCAACACTGATCAGTGTATTATGATGTCAGGAAAGTCTCCCCACCATCAGAATACAATAACCCAGGGTGAAGGATTCCTCCATCCACCTCATATGTGTGGATGGGGGAATCAGGTCCTTTTTTTTTTCGGTCAACCGACTGGTTGACCAAAAATAGAAAGATAAAGCATGTATGGTAGGGTTGCCACCTTTTCTTCAAGCCAAACTTTAGAGGCAAAGGGCACATTTTTTTCATAGTATACACTATAGGATTATACAAGACCTGGGACATCTTTGGGTGTCACAAGGAGAGCGGTAATGCAGCACGTTGCGGCAAACAGCATGTGTGGCTAAACTGCTCTTGCTGACATCACCCCCCCCCCCCCCCCCAGTGCCCCATTGATGCCGAACCTGCCCCCAGACAGCGGCCCTGCAGCTCCCAAATGGCAACAGATTTTTGTGCGACTATTTCAGTTACTTGGGGAGCCACAGCCCAGTCTGAATAATGTGTCCGGGTTTCAGGCAGACTGAATCCCCGCACACATAATTCCAAACCTGGACTGTCCGGGTGAATGCTACCTACCTGTTGGATTGGCTCTGCAGACTCCTCTTCTCTGTTGCTGATACCTGCAGGTTTCCTACCAATCCTCTGGACAGGTTTGTTGGTGGCGGGGGTCCCCTGGGCTTTGACGACCTTTGATGATGCGAAATGTTAACGCAATTTCCGGTATTACTGACGTCTCTTCCAGGACCCGCGGAACGTACGCCACGAACGATCTTTTCACATGTTCGGATTTACATTTGAAGCCTGTTCAATCGTATTTTTTGTAAGTACCCATTCCCCTGTACAAATAAATTTGTTTTAATGGTACTTCACTACCAGTTCCATTTTTTTTCTTCGCTTTTTGGGTACCTGTTTTATTCTGCATAGAAACTTCTTAAAGAAACTTTCAATTTGAAGATCTGACACCACATCCATCATTCCTGGACACCATTACAAAGCTCTAAGTGACCCACCAGATTGAAAAGCTGGGGGTTGTCTCCATTCCGGTGAGTGGGGACACATGAGGGGTGTTGTACACCTGAATATTTCTGAAGCCTTTTTGCACTGCTTACCTTCGGATTTGAGCACTTTTGGTTTGGATATTATTTGGTTTAATATACATTGGGATATTTATTTATTGTGTTTGCGAGCGCTACATTTAATTTTTTATATTTAGAATTTTTTATATTTTTATAAATAAAAAAAATGGAACGCAACATGAGCTACTTTGCCACGCTTGTGAGGCATAGGGCAGCGCACTGAAATCAATGGGCTGCTCTATGCTTGTTGGGTGTTTGCCATCCAGGTGTAGGTCAGAGGTGTGACTGAGGCCTTCAACATTTTACAAACTATGGAATGCTTGGAAAGCAGAAATCAGCAATTAGCACATGTGCAAAAATGTCCAATCCCCCCCCCCCTGGCAGTGGCAGTTGCTCGTGTTGGCAGACGATACACCCCCCAATAGCCCTATGTGTAATATGCTGCACCCTCTTTTAGACTGAGTTCCCACCATTTGTTATGAACTCTGTGTCGGTAGCCCTTCCTAACGGAGAGGAATATAGACCAAAGTTCTTTGCTAACTGTCAGTCAGTAGGAGTGATCTACTACATGGAGTGCAATTGATGGGGTCTTCTCGCCGGACTCCTCCGCTATCTTCTGCTCTTTTACCGCTAGCTCTTTTACTAGTGGAGGAGCCCGGCTTTCTCCTTCATCGCTGCCGCTGTCCGGGGGTCTTCTTCCGACTTCGGGGGTCTTGTCCCGCTCTTCGGTTCTTCTTGCCGGGCCTTCGCTTTCTTCTTCCAGCTCTTTTACTACCATTGGCCCAGTCTTCTGTCGCTGTCACCGCTGCCTTCTGCTTCTTCTTCCTTCTTCTTCTCTTCTTCCGATGTTGACTGGACGCTCTCTCTGGCCATAATGGCAGGGACGCTTTGTGTGGCGACTTATATAGGGATAAGGGGCGGGGTCACCAGGTGATGTCACTCGATGACCCCACCCCTTATGATGTCACAGTCCCATCATCCTCTGGGACTGTGACATCATAAGGGGTGGGGTCACCACGTGACATCACCCGCTGACCCCGTCCCTTATCCCTATATAAGTTGCCGCACAACGCGTCCCTGCCATTGCGGCCAGAGAGAGCTTTGTGTCAACATCGGAAGAAGAGAAGAAGAAGCAAAAAGCAGCGGCGATAGTGACAGCGACAGAAGACCGGGCCAACGTTAGTAAAAGAGCTGGAAGAAGAAAGCGGAGGCCCGGCAAGAAGAACCAAAGAGCGGGACAAGTCCCCCGAAGTCGGAAGAAGACCCCCCCGGACGACGGCGGCGACGAAGGAGAAAGCCAGGCTCCTCCGCTAGTAAAAGAACTAGCGGTAAAAGAGCAGAAGGTAGCGGAGGAGTCCGGCGAGAAGACCCCATCAAGACAGAAGAAGACCACCGGAGCTGTCTAATAAAGTATTTTAAAAACCTGTGTTGTGTTTTTTTTACTGACACTTTTTTCCCCAAGTGAATGGGTAGGGGTACATCGTACCCCATACTCATTCACATAGGGTAGGGGGCCGGAATCTGGGGGCCCCCTTATTAAAGGGGGCTCCCGGATTCTGATAAGCCCCCTGCCCGCAGACCCTGACAACCAACGGCCAGGGTTGCCGGGAAGAGGCCCTTGTCCTCATCAACATGGGGACAAGGTGCTTTGGGGTGGGGGGGCCGCAGGGCCCCCCCTTCCCCAAAGCATCCCCTTTGTTGAGGGCATGCGGCCTGGTATGGTTCAGGAGGGGGGACTGCTCCCTCGCTCCCACCCCCTTTCCTGACCGGCCTGGCTGCGTGCTCGGATAAGGGTCTGCTATTGATTTTGGGGGACCCCCACACCATTTTTTCAGCCTAGGGGTTCCCCTTTAAATCCATACCAGGTGACGGGGCTAACGAGGTGTCAATCTCGCCGATGGAGGCGGCGACATTCACTTCCTTCGCTAGTTCCGTCTACCTGGAGGCACGTTGAAAATAAACGGACTTTACTCCGTGTGTGGGCAAGTCCGTTCATTTCAAAAGTCCGGTGGACTAGTACATAGACGGGTGGATTGTCTGCCAGACTGCAGAGTCTGGCGGACAATTTTGAGTCAAGACTTCTTTCTAAGTCCACCGGACTTTTGGGAACAAAAAGTCAGCCGAAGCCCACACACAGGCGGATTGTCCGGCGGACTCTGGTCCGCTGGATAATCCGATCGTGTGTAGGCGGCATTAGTCTTTTAAAGGGAGACCTTCATATGGATTTCAAACCATTGTAGTCATACAAGATTTTCCTGTTGTTTGCCATTTACAGGTAGGCAGCCATGTAAATCATCTTGGTCATAAACTATAGGCCTTTGATCCATTGTTCATTAGCATATACATCATTTTCCCTATAGATGGACTATAGGAGGCAACTTTTGCCTCCTCTGTGGTTTCACCAAATGATCCATTCTTTGCCCTCTCTTGTATGATTGGAGCCTTATATTCAGATCCAGTACCTCATCATCAAATTTACAGGCAATTTGGGACTGGGGTTTGGTCTTCTCCTCTTTCTGCTCATCCAGGACAATTAAATTTGAGACTGTGATATGTTTTTGCTTGGATTTAAGTATTGAGTATTCTTTGAGTCTAATAATTGTGTTATTTTTCATAGTGATGATATATACAGTTGACTGATACTGAGTTCTCCTGAAGAAGCCATCGCTATGGCGAAATATGTATTCAGTCATCTTCTTATGTACTGTATGATCTGTTTTCAACAGTAATATGTTGAATTTTAAGATGTCTGTTTTTAAATTTAGATATTTTTTATATATTTTTTGTTTGGCTGTGTTATAAGCACCTTAAAAATCCAATTTTCTCTGTTCTGTGCTTTAATTGTAAACAAGGGATGTGGTGCCAATGAGTACTCAGTCAATAAACTTTGCTTCTAATGCACATTGCCATTCTGTCAGTAGGGAAGATATTGATCCTGTGTGCAAATCAGGAAACTGGATCTCTGCATTCCCATAGTACAAGCATCTCCCCCAAAGTAACCAAGCTAATTTTAGGCACACAGTTAACCCTTTAATCACCCCTAATGTTAACCCCTTCACTGCCAGTGTCATTAGTACAGTGACAGTGCATATTTTTTAACACTGATCACTGAATTAGTGACACTGGTTCCCAAAAAAAGTGTCAAAAGATTTATCCACCACAATGTCGCGGTCCCACTATAAGTCGCTGATCGTCGCCATTACTACTAAAAATAAATAAATAAATAAAAATTCCATAAATATATCCCGTAGCTTGTAGACCCTATAACTTTTGCACAAACCGATCAATATATGCTTATTAGGAATTTTTTTTACCAAAAATATGTAGCAGAATACATATTGGCCTAAATTGATGAAGATATTTGATTTTGAATTTTTTTTTCTATTGGGTGTGTTTTACAGCAGAAAGTAAAATTTTTCATTTTTTTTTCTAAATTGTCTGTCTTTTTTTGTGTATAGCGCAAAAACATAAAAGCCGCAGAGGTGATCAAATACCACCAATCAATTTTATTTCGGTACAGAGTCACACAACCGGGCAATTGTCAGTTAAAGTAATGCAGTGCTGTATCGCAAAAAATAGCCTGGTCATGAAGAGGGGTAAATCTTGCAGAGCTGAAGTGGTTAAGTTGTGTTAGTGTACATCTACATGTGTAATGGCTAGTGTCATATATAATTCTATAAACTGCATTTTCTAAAAATGGTGCTCATGTGTAGCCATGAAAAGACAATGCCAAGACATTTATACTCAAGAGGCTAATAAAAGCTCCCTGCAATCATATAATGTATACTCTGTTTACATGCTCCCTGTTTGATCTGCTGTCTAAAGCACAGACTCATACAAATAGCTGACTTGTTTATCAAAAGCTCATTCACTAGCGGCCCTAGGGCACTTCCACACATGTCTAGACTGCGTTGCTGCCCACTAGGCAGAGATCTTGGCAGCTGATTGGTTGGTTGGAAAGAGCAGTTTGCTGATATATTAGGAAAGAGGGTCAATGGCCTACATGATATAGTCTGCACCCAACTAGAATCACATCACCTCCCTGGATCGGAGGGATTCGGATTCCTCTTCCTCTCTCTGTGACAAAAGACAAAAATAAGCCAATGTCAGATCAGATTAGTTTGTGGTAGAGCGAATGACCCGAAGTTCACATATTTCATCTGCTCCTTTTCTTCAAAGCACTCCTCGTCCGGGCCTCTTCCAAAGGCATCCAACTCTGTCCTTAATATGTGCAGAGCTTCTGGGGCAGCACATGGTCCTAGGCACAGCCACGGCACCTTCATTGATGTGATTTCCAAACCAGGCACAACATTTATGTGTAAAGCCGGAACCCTGCAACACCAAATTCTGCCGGTGACACATTGCATGTATACAGCTGTGCTCCTCTCTGCTGTGTTGTGTAGATTGTCAGGAGCAAAGCAATGTCATTTGATAACCATCCAAACTGATTTATGTGCCAACATTCCTATTGAGAACAAGCTGGATGAATGAATTTTCTCCGGTCATGTTCCATAATTCATAATGTTATAAAACAGGGGTCTCCAAATTATGGCCTATGGGCCAAATTCAACTCTGTGCAAGTTTTTATCCATCCCTTTGATGTAAGATAGTGACCCTGATATGAGGGGGGACTTGATGGGGACCCAGATGTGAGGAGAGACTCTGAGAGAAATTCTCATCTAATGGGGTGGGCACTGATGTAAGGGGAACTACCATGTAAAGGGGAATTTCATGGAGACTCACATTCAAGGGGGGACTATGATGTAAGGGGGACTACCATGGAAGGGGTAATTTGATGGGGACTCTGATATAAAGGTGGTTTTAAGGGGACCGTAATGTAAAGGGGAAGGGGGCTTTCATGATGTCCCTGATGTAAAGAGGGGCTGCCATGTAAGGGAAACCTTGATAAGGACTCTGACATAAGTGAGCTCTGATAGGGACATTGATGTAAGGGGGACTACCATATAAGGGATACTTTGATGGGGACAGTGAGGAGGAGGGCTCTTATGGGGACCCTGATGTAAGGGGAGTACTCTGATGGGAACCGTGATGTAAGGGGACTACTCTGATGAGAACTCTGTAAGGGGAGTGCTCTGATGGGGACTTTGATGTAAGGGGAGTACTCTGATGGGAACCCTGATGTAAGGGGACTACTCTGATGAGAACTCTGTAAGGGGAGTACTCTGATGGGGACTTTGATGTAAGGGGAGTGCTCTGATGGCAACCCTGATGTAAGGGGCGTACTCTGATGGGAACCCTGATGTAGGGGGAAGTACTCTGATGGGAACTCTGATGTAAGGGGAGTACTCTGATGGGAACCCTGATGTAAGGGGAGTACTCTGATGGGGACTCTGATGTAAGGGGAGTACTCTGATGGGGACTCTGATGTAAGGCGAGTACTCTGATGGGAACCCTAATGTAAGCGGAGTACTCTGATGGGAACCCTGATGTAAGGGGAGTACTCTGATGGGAACTTTGATGTAAGGGGGACTCTAATGAGGATTCTGATGTAAGGGGGGACTCTGATGTAAGGGGAGTACTCTGATGGGAACCCTAATGTAAGCGGAGTACTCTGATGGGAACCCTGATGTAAGGGGAGTACTCTGATGGGAACCCTGATGTAAGGGGAGTACTCTGATGGGAACTCTGATATCAGGGGAGTACTCTGATGGTAACTTTGATATCAGGGGAGTACTCTGATGGGAACTTTGATGTAAGGGGCACTCTAATGAGGATTCTGATGTAAGGGGGGACTCTGATGTAAGGGGAGTAACTCTGATGGGAATCCTAATGTAAGGGGGGTACTCTGATGGGAACCCTGATGTAAGGGGAGTACTCTAATGTGAACCCTGATGTAAGGGGAGTACTCTGATGGGAACTCTGATGTCAGGGGAGTACTCTGATGGGAACTTTGATGTAAGGGGGACTCTAATGAGGATTCTGATGTAAGGGGGGACTCTGATATAATGGGGACTATCATGTAAGGGGGATCTGATGGGAACTCAAATTTAAGAAGTGACTCTGATGCGTTCAAGTTTATTTCGAATTTCTTTGCTTTATTGAATTTTCTTTTGGTTATCATCTGGTATATGTAATCATATCATACTGATTACAAAGAAAAACTCCATGTAAAACTATTCATTCATTTAAATTTGATCTGATAATTTAGAAACTGATTTTGTTTGGTCCATGAATATTTATAAAATATATGATATGGCCCTCATACTAAAAAGTTTAGAGACCACTGTTGTAAAGGATGAGGACAGGTGAAGCGCACACTTGGCTCTTTTCAATAAAAGGTTAAAGTGATAGTAAAGTCTAATTTTCTACATAAAAATAACAAACATGTCATACCTGCCCTTTGCAGTTGGTTTTGCACAGAGCAGTCTGGATCCTCCTCTTCTCATGTCTATCTTTGGTGCTCCTGGCCCCTCCCTCCTGTTGAGTGCCCCCACAGCAAACAGCTTGCTATGATGTCACCCAAGCCTAGTCTCAGCTCCCTGTGTCCATTCAGACACGGAGCCGAGGCCTGGCCCTGCCCTCTTTCTCTCCTCATTGGCTCACAGACTTTGAGTGGGAGCCAATGGAGCCACGCTGCTGTCTCAGCCAATGGAGAGGGGAGACCCTGGCAGCTGAGACACTCCTGCAACATCTCTGGATCTAGATGGGCTCAGGTAAGTATTAGGGGGGGCTGAGGGGGGCTGCTGAACACAGAAGTTTTTTTATTTTAATGCATAGAATGTATTGTGATGAAAAAAACCTTCTGCCTTTACAACCACGTTAATCTTTAATTTTAAAGGGTAATGCTGCAAGTTTATTTTGGTCTTGTATTTCTATTGGTTAATAAAAAGTGCTAGTATGTGGAAAAGCTAGTTGGTATAGGCACAGCTGGTATACAGCTCCTGAGAATACAAATGCAAGTGACACAAAGTTTGTGTGCTCATGTACTGTGCCTTGATGTGTGCCCATGTACTGCACCCTGATGTGTGCCCCATGTAATGTGTCCTGTTTCCATGTATTGTGCCCTGATGTGCGCTCCATGTACTGTGCCCTGTTCCCACGTAATGTGCCCTAATGTGCGCCCCATGTACTGTGTCCTGATGTGCACCCCATGTACTGTGCCCCGTTCCCATGTAATGTGCCCTGATGTGCGCCCCATGTCCTGTACCCTTATGTGCGCCTCATGTACTGGAACCCACCCTACTGCCCCCCTGTACACTGCTTATCTCAATTTCTTCTGGGATTCCCTGAGATTTCAAACTTTTCGCCAAGGGTTCCTCCAAGGTAAAAAAGGTTGAGAAACCCTGTTTAAAATGTTATTCTGCCTTTAGGCCTGGTTCACAATAGTGCAATTTCAGATGAGACTTGAGTCATACAAAATCGCATATCAATGGAAATCACATTGTTTTCAATGGTGCCTGTTCACATTAATACAGTGCAGTAAGATTTTGGAAAAGGGTCTACTGAGCTACTTTGGTGTGATTCCAGTATGATTCTGGCCCCATAGAATATGCACAGTGCATCCAAGTTGCAACACATAATCACACTGAAAGTCGGATCAAAATCTGATTGCAGGAGTGTGAACGTGGCCTTACAGAAAAAAATTAAAAAGTAAACTAACATTGTACACTACTCCCTAGTTCACACTGTGTGGTGTTGAAATTGCACTACTTCAGTGCAACTTGCACCTCCGATTTCATTGCGGTTTGCGACTTTAACAGAAGTCTATGCAAGTCGTAATAAAATTGGCAAAAAGTAGTGCAGGAACCTTTTCCAAAGTTGCTGCGTCATGAGTCATGGCAATTTGAACGGTTCCATTGCCGTTAATGGGGGTGGGACTTATGCAATTTGGAACTGTCAAATTGCATGACAAATCGCACTGGTGTTAATTGGGGCTAACACCATATCCAATTAAAGCAGATTTCATTGGAACTCTTTCATTTGTGTATACAACATATTACCAGTGTAAAAAAAAAAGGCTTTCCCTTCTAAAATACAGCGATCAAACACAATATTTATAACAGTGTTACAAGATATATGTAATAATGTATCCTATAAATGAAAACAGATAACAAAGTGTCTTTTCAGTGAAAAACAGTCCACATCTTTCTTCAATGGCTTACACCATCCACAAATTCTGTGAATTTTTTTATAAAGTGATCCTAAAGTTTTTTTTTTTTGTTTTTTTGTTTTAATAACAAAACATGTTAGGCCGCGTACACACGCGGGGACTGTTCGCCCAACTTTGTCCGCTGAACAGTGTTTCGGCGGACAGTCCGCGCGTGTGTGGGCTTTCAGCGGACAGTTTCAGCGAACAGTCCGCTGAACAAGGTTTTTCGGAAATTCCGAAAAACTGTCCGCTGAAACTTTGTTTGAGCGGACAGTCCGTCCGTGTGTAGGCTTGTTCGTCAAACTAAGTTCCGCGCATACTCAGAAAGAATTTACAGGGCGGAAGCGCTCGGTCTTGTAAAACTAGTGTTCGTATTGAAGCTAGCATATTCGTCATGCTGCTAATTTTGTGTTTTTTTAATATAGCCCGTTCTTTTCTTCTTCGTAATGCAAGAAAAGTGAAGTAGCATTGCTGCTTATATTCACACAGAGTTATACTACATGTTTTTATTCATCCTCATCCTATGATTAATCTTCCAATTATAGAAAAAATATATTCCAAATTAAAAAACAAAACATAAAAAAACCCTCCAAAAAAAAAAAAAGACAAAAAAAATTATATATATATATATATATATATATATATATATATATATATGTGTGTGTGTGTGTGTGTGTGTGTGTGTGTGTGTGTGTGTGTGTGTGTGTGTGTGTCTATCTTAAAAAAAATATATATATATATATCAAATAAAAAAAAAAAAATTATATATATATTTTTATTTCTGAAAAAAAAAATATAGAATTTATCTATTACTATATATTTTTGGAACTACTATTGTCATATTTTTTTTTTTTTTTTTTTTGTGGGGGGTTTGAAACAAGATGGACTTGCATTTTTTTTTGGGCCAAGCAGGACTATGCAAGTAGAGATAGATAGATAGATAGATAGATAGATAGATAGATACCCAAACCAGCATTTTAGCTTACACATGATTGCATGTTCAAAATCAGCAGAGCTTCCCCTCATTTCAAATGTTAAGCCTCAAATTTACAGCGACTGCACTTCCAAGTGCACTTGCAGTGCTTTAAAAATTGCACTTGAAGTTAGCATATTTATATTAACATGAACGTGTGTTTTGTAAATAACCCCCAGAGTCTTTTGACGTGTATCTGCCTACTCACAAATAAACTGTTTTTTAAGCCAAAATAAAAAAAAATAAAAAAAAACATACAATATTTTTTTGAAATAATAATTTTTTTTTTTTCCTCAGAACAAAAATAAATCAAGAGGGAGGCAACACTGGAGACAATTTTGACGTTTGTGAAACCTTTTGTCCCCCAGGCACACATCAAGTGAGTGGCCACCAAAATTCCGAACCTGTGTAGCATGTACATAGGGAGCACAACCAGGTCCTAGAATCCCAAAGACCAGGAACAGCAGCAGATGAGATCTATGTCCCCAGACTGTGGTACTACAACAGCCTGCGTCTTCTTTCAGAGCAGACTGAAGCCAGGCAGTCACTTGCGACTCTTCCGTCCAGCCTTCCCTCCACGCGTCGCTGGATGCTGTGTCTCTGGTGGTGGACATGTGGTAGGAGGAGGAGGAGGAGGAGGAGGAGGAGCAGTAGGGTCTGCGTTATAAAGCTTGGTGGTGGGTGTGAGCTCACCCTTCAGACCCCGTTGGATGGCATCAAAAAATATTGCTTCACACAAGTTTTGCTGTGGTTTGTCCATTTCAAGTAGCTTACTAGCCAGATAAGTGGCATAGGCCTCCTCCGGATTGGGGGGTTTGGACAGAACTTGTGTGGCTTGGTGTATAAGCGCCAAGGACTCCTCCTCTATACGGGTCATCCTCCTGGGCCTTTTGCTGGCTAGACGGAGGGGAGGGACCTGGCTTTCAGTCCGACTCCTGCTGGGCCCAGCTAGCTCCTGCGTGTGGCTGGTCCCGGCCTCCTCCTCCATACCACTGGTCCCGGCCTCCTCCTGGGTGAGCTCATCCTGTGTAAAAAACAAAGAAATCAATAAATAAAATATGTCTATATTTTGAAATCATCAATCACTAACAATTTTACAGTTCTCACTTGCAAATACATTTGTCTTGAAATACAAAAGGCTATCATTTTGACACCACCATTTTTCCATCAGTTCACCAAGATTTGAGCCACATTTGTGTAAACTACTGTATCTTTCTATCTAATTTAATTTGTGATGAAATCCTAGATTTGGAAGCAATTCAAACATTGAACTTTACAGCATTAAAGCGGAGGTCCACCCTAAAATGGACCTCCGCTCATCGGAATCCCCCCCCCCCTCCGGCGCCACAATCGGCACCTTTCAGGGGGGAGGGGGGTGCAGTTACCTGGATAATCCAGGTAACTGCACCCACTTCCGGGCTAGCTCTCTGCGGAACGAGCGTAGGTTACGCCCCCGTTCCGCAAGCGCCCGCCCCCTTCAGCAAGTGCCCCGCTGCCTGCTGGGAAACACACAGCTCCCAGAGGCAGCGGGGACCGTCCGGATTGCGCCGCGCGGCTCGCGCATGCGCAGTAGGGAACCGGGAAATGAAGCCGAAAGGCTCCATTTCCTGATTCCCATACCCAAGATGGCGGCGGGACCCGGCAGCCGAGCGAGCGATCGGCTTCGGGTGCCGACATCGCGGGCGCGCTGGACAGGTAAGTGTCACTATTTAAAAGTCAGCAGCTGCAGTATTTGTAGCTGCTGGCTTTAAAAAAAAAAAAAAAAAAACGCGGAGTCCCGGTGGACTCCCGCTTTAATATTTGAGCAATCCAAACTTTAGAAACGAAAATATACCTGGCTCCAGCTGGGTGCATCAACTTCTTCCAGCAAGGAAGGGTCTGGATCTTCCAGGGATGGCTCACCTGAGGCGGAGGGAAGGGTGGAGGGACGGGTAGACGGAAGAGTCGAAAGTGACTGCCTGGCTTCTGACGTGTCATCCAGAAAACGCAGCCTGTCATAATACCACAGCTTAGGTACATAGACCTGACCTGCTGCTGATCCTGATGTTTGGGACTCTAGGATCTTTCTGCGCTCCCGCCTATACACGCTACGCAGGTTCTTAATTTTGGCGTTCACAAAGTCAGTGTCTGCCTGGGGGAGTCGGGTTTTCACAAACGCCAAAACTGTCTCCAGTGTCTTCTTCCGGGCAGCACGGCTTGAATATTGGGGGTGTTTTGAATCCCAAAGACTACTGTGCGACTCAATTAAGTCCAGAAATGTTGAGAGGAAGGCCTCCTCCTTAAAGGGGTCTGGGGTATACCTTTGCATTTTCTGGACAAAAAAAAAAGTCAGACCAAATGCACACTATATTGTGACAATGTAGGCGAGACACACACTACCACACACGCTACCCCCCCACACACACACACTACCCCCCACCCCCCCCTATACACCCACCTCCACCCCCACACTACCACACAAAACACCAATCCCACTCAACCACCAACCCACATAAAAATCAATTAAACATCAATAAGACTAAATTTCAATATACACATTCCTAATGCAGACTTTAAATTAAACAAAAATAAAACGACAACTATCTTACCGTCGCGTGTAGCACTCGCTGATTCCGTTCGGATAAGCGTACGGCCTCGCGGTAACGCTTTATATACAGTACATGCGCTCAGGCTCCGCCTGCGTCGCCCGCCCCTGACGTTCCTTGTGACCATATTTTCCCGCCCCTTTTACCCTCGTTCCGCTGTGGGTGAATGATAGGAGAAGATGGCGGACGCAAATTCAATTAGCAGCGTGAGCAGCGCAGAGGAAAGCCATGGACCCCATGCTTCTGGAGCAAGGAGGAGATACAAGGCCACCAATATGGCCTTTGAAGAGATGGTGGAGATGGTGGCTATATTAAGAAGGGAGGACTACGATGGGGAAAATGGCCCGTACCCCAAGCCCAATGTCAGGAAAAGTGGCATCTTGGATGAGGTTGTCACAACTTTATTCCACAAATTTGGGGTACGAAGAAGCAAGGACCAGCTGCGTAAACGATGGTCGGACATCAAGTCCAGGGAGCCGGAGCAATATCATCGGATCATGAAGGCCCTGAAAAAAAGTGAGTAAACTGCGCTTTTTCCGTGACTGTCGGACATAATCGTTCGTGTACATACCGTATCTGAATCCGGCGGATTTGATCCTAATCATTCATGTAGGTACCTTATGTGAATCCGGCGGGTTTTATCCTAATCGTTCGTGTAGGTAACGTTTGTGAAACTGGCGGATTTGATCCTAATCGTTCGTGTACATACCGTATGTGAATCTGGCGGATTTGATCCTAATCGTTCGTGTACATACCGTATGTGAATCTGGCGGATTTGATCCTAATCTTTCGTGTAGGTACCGTATGTGAATCCGGCGGATTTGATCGTTCGTGTAGTTAATAGTTCATGTAATGAGCTCATATGGTTGTTCGTATATGTGGGCGTAAATAGCATGAATTTGTATATGGTGTAAATTTATCTGGTGTTGGATTAGATTTTAATTAGTTATTATTTTTTTCGTATTGTTCATGATAAACTGAATTGTCACGCTCAGTTTATAGGAAATTAATTTTTACTAAAGTTTCCTAAATTTATTCAGTGCAATGTAGACTCAATAAAAAAAAAAAAAAAAAAAAAAAGATAGATAGATTAGATAGATTAGATAGATAGATAGATAGATAGATAGATAGATAGATAGATAGATAGATAGATAGATAGAATGCTGGTTCAACATCTGGACTGGGAAACATTTAAGTGTAGTTTGGGACATCATAGAACATTTTTTGACATAATCACACACAGGTACTCCAGGGGATGATTCGAGTGTGTCCGTCTGTGAAACTTGGACAAAAGATATAAAGTATCACAGTTTGGTTAAAGGCTAGGTTCACATTGCTGCAATGTACGAGATCAAATGTGATTTGCACCGCACTGCAGTGCAAATCACATGTGATCTCTGTGTGATGCGATTTCAGCCATACGTATAGTATGGCTGAATTTGCATCGCGAAGGCCCAAACTTGTACATGGCCCTTTTTTTAGTCCACAGCCGAATCGGATCACATGGGTATTCACATGTGGTCTGATTCCTGTCCGAGTTTAAAGATTGCACTGTGATATGAGAACTAATTCGGAGGTGTCAATAAAACTTTACACTGATACTCCCAGCAGGTCACATAGGGCAGTCGAACTGCACATGCGATGCGTGAAACCACAGTAGATTTGCTGCGTTCGCACATCGCACCAGTCTGAACACAGCCTAACTAAAAAAAAAGTCATTTTAAGGATGTATTAAACTAGGATCTTGTAATAACCAGCTAATAATTGTACACCACTTCAAACCAATGTTTCATATTCACATTTCGGAACTCAAATATCACTATGCTTAAAAGTATCTTTTATTTTATTTTATTTTATTTTTTTTTTCTTTTCATTCTCATAGGGGAACAAAGACTCAGACAAGAGGCGGAGCAGCCCATGACCCCCCGACCTCGCCAGCCTGATTGGGCACTTAGCCCCAGCCCTGCATCGGTATTGGAGCTGCCCAGTCCTGTGTCTGCGAGGGAGCAGCCAAGCTCGGTATCCTCCGCTGGACCAAGCTCCGTAGCTCCACTGGATGAGCCGAGCCCAGGGCTAGATGTGGAGGAGGAAGAGCAGGTGGAGTTACACACCCCACAAAGTGAGTGTCTGACAACCCAGCTTAAGGTAAACAATTAATGGCTGTATATTTTAACCAATTTTTTATCTACACATGTTTTTAGGTGATCTGGTTGTGGTAGAACAAGTCGCGGACCCATTTACCAGTGATAGTGCCCAGAGGATGATTGGTGACATCATGGCCTGGAATGGGCAGATTGACCGTATGGAGAACCAGATTCTCAACATACAAAGAGAACTGATTACTATGAGGCAGGGAATGAAGAACATGTTCGATGTTTTAGGGAGAATCTAAGCCCCTTTTCCCTAAAACCCAATCGATCATGTTCTTCATTCCCTTGGAACAACGTTTTTAATGTTTTAAAAACATAGTTTTTAGAGGCCAAATTTTGAAGATGCACACGGTGTGTCAACATGTGCTATGTGCCATCAGAGGATCGCAATGGACGCATTTGGTGTTTGCAAACCCTTCCTCATTCTAGTATGAGAGAGGAAGGGATTGCACACACCAAACACGTCCATTGATCACTCATGATGGTACATAGCACATGTTGACATTACCATTTTTTGGTGTGCATCTTCAAAATTTGGCTTTACCCCTTGTTTTATGTAAATAGTTAAAAATCTGATTTTATTTTTTTATTTTTGTGATAATTGTATTTTAGATATTTCTATATATATTCTATGTTTACAAAAAAAAGAAAAAAAAAAGAAAAAAAAAATTTCCCCAAAAAACAAAACAAAACACAAACAATTTAAAAAAAAAAAACACCAAAAAAATATCTAAAACAGAGGCACTAGTTGGCATGTGCACTATTAAAAAATCAAAAAAAGATGTGTGTGTGTGTGTGTCTACTTCTTTCAATACTCAATACCAGTTTGGGAAGTCATTTTGTGTTTTCTGTCACAAAGGGCCTTATTTCCTATTGTCAAAAACCACTTTGCAATACAAATGCACTAGGACAGGAATATGCAATTAGTGGAAATCCAGCTGTTGCAGAACTACAAGTCCCATGAAGCATAGCAAGACTGACAGCCACAAGCATGAGACCCAGAGGCATGATTGACTTGTAGTTTTGCACCAGCTGGAGGTTGGCCAATTGCATATCCCTGAATTAGGACAATGTAGGAGACAAGCAACGTGAAAAGCAAACAAGAACCAAACTTAAAAATTTGAACAGACAAGACATATTTCAAGAAAAATACATTTTTATTGCTCAGCTGGCATTGGAATAGCCCCCTACCATTAAAATAGCTGACATAGCGGTCACACACCTCACGTGTTGTTTGGGGGCTAAGCCAGGAAGGGCATGATCCAGCCCTGTCAGTTCTGGAAATATGAGTCCGGCCTCAGGCCCAATAGGCTGCAGGTACTGGTTACCTGAAAATTTACGTAGAAAATTGTGCAGAATGCAGCAGCACAGAATCACATAGTTCAGTTTATATTCTGCAAGGTTGATCGCTGTCAGTAACAGACGGAACCGGCTGGCCATAATGCCAAAGGCACTCTCCACAACCCTTCTTGCTCTGGCCAGCCGGTAATTAAAAACCCTCCTCTCCAGGGTGAGGGTCCTTTGGGGGAAGGGTTTCATAAGATGTTCACTCAGACCGAGCGCTTCATCAGCCAGAAACACAAACGGTAGACCCTCCACATTCTCGGCATCTGGTGGCAAGTCCAGGCCACCAGTGATGAGACGGTGGCAGAACTCGGTCTGCCTAAAGACTCCTCCGTCAGACATCCGGCCGTTCTTCCCCACATCCACATAAAGAAAGTCACATTGTGCCGACACCACAGCCATTAGCACCACACTATGGAACCCCTTATAATTCCAATAGTAGGACCCCGAATGTGGTGGGGGCACAATCCTCACGTTTCCCGCCGATCGCCCCTCCACAGTTGGGGAAGTCCCAACGGGCAGCGAATTGGGAAGCCACAGTCTGCCATTCCTGTGGCGTGGAAGGACACTGGGGAGTCAAACACAGGGGAAAAAAAATAAAATAAAATAGTCATTAAATAAAAACAATTCATAACAACTAAAACACCAAGCCCCAATATAGCACGAACTCGTTCCCGAGTACGTCCACTCTCCATGGCTTTGAAACGGTCGACTGGACAGACAAGCTCAACTGAACGCACTGAAGAACAGCGAGACCTATGAAGAACGACCTGAAACACAGAAACGAGCGGACCAGAAGCACCTAATAACAGGTACAACTGATCCACGCGTACCGAAAGGCAGATATAAACCTCACAGGTAGACTGCGCCGCAGTGAACGGACAAATTAAGCTGAAGTCTAAAAATCGCGAATCGTCTCTAACCAAACTTCTACTAACGCAAAATCAGCAGAAGGAGCCCAAAGGGTGCTTTGCTGTGTCTTGTACTTCCTGTTTCTAGTCCCGTCGTACGTGACGTACGTCATCGCGCACGGTTTCAGCGGACTGTTTGTTCGTCGTGTGTGGCCATGTCCGTCCATGCTAATTTTGTGCGGACTGTTTGCCGAAACTGTTTGACGGACAAAGTTGGGTGAACAGTCCCCGCGTGTGTACGCGGCCTTATACTTACATCCTCTGTGCAAGGGTTTTGCACAGAGCAGCCCCAATCCTCCTTTTCTGGGGCCCCTGGTAGCGCTCCTGGCTCTTCCCTGCATCGAGTGCCTTCTCGGAGAGCCGCTTCCCATAGGGCAATCATGGGGGCATGCTCTCGAGTCCTGCTGCTACTTCCATTGACACAGACACCAGGACTCGGCCCCACCCTCTGGCTCCCATGTTACAGTGGGAGCCAATGGCTCCTGCAGCTATCAATCTATCCAATGAGAACCCGAGACAACAGCTGGAGTTGCTGGGCCCCTGCTCTTCTGTGGAACAGGTAAGGGTTCAGGTAAGAAAAAGGTGGGCAGAGGACTGCATGCTCTCTTTGAAAAGAGGACCTCATGCTCTCCTCGATAATGGCACTATATTCCGGACCCTCGGCTGCTGTGAGAATTAATTGGCCACCTGTCGGACGCCTTCCCCATTAGCAATGGCATGCGCCAGGGGTGCCCGCTATGCCCATTGATCTACATTTTAACATTAGAGCCTCTTCTAAATAGGCAAAGAGATAACCCGGACATTCAAGGAGTGACAATTAAAGGCATAGACTTTAAAGTTGCAGCTCTTGCGGATGACGTCCTGCTCTCTCTGAAATCTCCTCGCACCTCCCTGCCTTGCCTCCTCAAAGACTTGGAAGCATTTGGGAAAATCTCTAACCTTAAGATTAACTACACAAAGTCCCATGCCTTAAATGTGTCCCTCCCCCTTGTGAGGTGGCCCACTGTCAAGAGTCCTTCCCGTTCCATTGGGAAAAGAGCGCAATTACCTACTTAGGGATTCAGATCCCAACCTGTCTATAGGACCTCTACTCAATCAATTTCCACACTGCTCTCCTTCAGTCCCAAAATCACCTCAAAGATTGGTCAGGCCTGAACGTGTCTTGGTTTGGGCGCTCGGCCCTGATCAAAATGATTATTTTACTGCGTCTGTTATACCTAATCCAAACAATCCCGATAGCCCTACCCACTTGCTTCTTCTCTGCTTACCGGAAGGCCTGCTCTGCCTTCATCTGGAGAGACTTTCATCCACGCATCAAATACTCTCGCCTAACATTACCAAAACTCAGACACGGAATTGGACTCCCGGACCTGCACAAATATTAGGTCGTGAATACACATGCCTTAGATAAGACATGGTTATCCCTGGAAAATGCTTTCTCGCCTAGAACTCTGCATCTCTTCCCTTGGCTACCTCCAAAACATAGGCCACAGGCACTTCTGACACATCTGCTCATTTATACGTCATTACTGATGTTTAAAAAAGCTTCAGCCGGTGGATCTTTTGCCCCTGTCCCACGCCCGCTAACCACACTAAGGGGCAACCCTGACTTTCCCCCAGGGGACTCCCCCACCTTCCTCCAACATGACTGGCCATCTGACGACGTCTTAGCCCTCCATTTTTATCCGGAGGGGAAACCTATCTCTCTAGACAAGCTTAGAACGCTCAATAAAACATCTTCCTTTTCCTTCTGGACATACAGACAGATACGCCACTTCCTCACTACCCATGCTTCTCAAACTAGTTGGACGAGACAACTTACTCCCTTTGAATCTCTCTGTTACCGCAAGATACCCCAAAGGCACCTTATTTCGCTCTTGTACTCTATACTCTTGGAACCCTCCAACTTGATCCTATCCCCATCACAAAACTCATGGAGTAGAGATCTACAAACCCCCTTGACAGGTGAGGACTGGGTGAAAGTCCACCAATATGCACATAGGGGCTCGTTGAATGTTGCCATCCAGGAGAACGGCTACAAGGTAATTACCAGGTGGTACAGAACACCTTCCCGCCTCCACAAATTTTCATCCACCATACCCAATACTTGTTGGAGATGTGGTTTGGAGGTGGGAACCATGCTGCATATCTGGTGGGCCTGTCCCAACCTTCGACCCTTTTGGAGGGAGGTCCACAGCTTAATCACGCAGATATCTACCCTCACTCTTGACTATACTCCAGCACAATTCCTCCTACACCACACGTCCCTACCTAGAAAGACCTACTATTAATCCCTTGCCATGCACATGGTCAATGCAGCTAAGTTATGTATTCCTAAACATTGGCGTTCATCTAACATTCCGACAAATAGGGAGTGGTTCGCTAGAATCTCAAGCATTAGAGATATTGTGGAACTGATCCATGCCTCGCAGGAAATAATGCATAAATTTACATTTACTTGGGCTTGCTGGTCACACTTCATGACTACCGATAAATACTGGCAATAACCCCAGGCTGAACCGTCTAGCTTGCAGGATTGTGGGGAGCCCCCCCTCACCATGGGGGGCAGGTGCGGTGCCATTCCTCCCCCCTATACCTCTGTTATATATCCTTAGCTAACCCTTACCCCCTCTCTTTCTAGGCTCCACTCTCTTCTCCCCTCCTTCCCTTCCCCCTTTCCCTTGACCCCCTCCTCCTTACCCCTCTCCCTCTACTTTGCTATCTCTCCTGGACGGGTACCTCCTCTTAGCTACCCATCTCACCCTGTCAAGCACTATTACTTTTAGGCCCTGAACCAGTTTTGAAGTTGCAAATCCCCTCCTCGCTCCTCGTTGTGGGGGGGGGGTCAGGGGGGGAGGTGAAGGGTGAAAAAGGTCCCTCCACCCTCAGATATTACTTGTATATGCCTCTCCTGACTCCTGGTTATAGCCCCATCTGACAGGGTGCTTTCATATATTATCTCTTTATCTGTTATTGATGTATAATTCTGACCATAAGCTGTATTAACTCGATTGAGTTAACTCAAGTATATGTACCTGTTGATTGATTGAATAAAATCTTTATGAAAAAAAAAGAAAAAGGTGGGCTCTGGGGGGCAGCTGCACCACAGAAGGTTTTTTCGCCTTAATGCATAGAATGCATTAAAGTGAAAAACCTTGAGACTTTACAACTCCTTTAGCATCCTATACAGGTGCGTCTAAAAAAAAAAAAAATATGCAAAAAGTTAACTTCAGTAATTCAATTAAAAATGTGAAACTCATATACTTAATATAGAGTCATTACACACAGAGTGATATATTTCAAGCATTTGTTTCTTTGATGATTATGGTTTACGGCTAGTGAAAACCCCAAATTCAGTATCTCAGAAAAATTGATTATTACATAAAAAACCCTTTTTGTTATTAGTCTTAATACATGAATGTTGGCTTACTGAAAAATATGTTCATGTGCAGTATAGTATTCACTATACCAGTGATGGCGAACCTTGGTACTCCAGATGTTTTGGAACTACATTTCCCTTGATGCTCAACTACACTGCAGAGTGCATGGGCATCGTGGGAAATGTAGTTCCAAAACATCTGGGGTGCCAAGGTTTGCCATCACTGCACTATACCAATACTTGGTCGGGGCTCCTTCTGCATGAATTACTGCATCAATGCAGCGTGGCATGGATGCGATTAGCCTGTGACACTGCTGAGGTGTTATGGAAGCCCAGGTTGCTTTTATAGCGGCCTTCAGTTTGTTTGCATTGTTGGGTCTGGTGTCTCTCATCTTCTTCTTGACAATACCAAACAGGTTCTCTATGGAGTTTAGGTCAGGTGAGTTTGCTGGCCAATCAAGCACAGTGGTACCATGATCATTAAACCAGGCATTTGTACATTTGGCAGTGTGGGTAGGTGCCAAGTCCTGCCGGAGAATGAAAGCAGCATCTCCATAAAGCTGGTCAGCAGAGGGAAGCATGAAGTTCTCTAAAATTTCCTAGTAGAGAGCTGCACTGACTTTGGACTTGATAAAACACAGTGGACCAATACCAGCAGATGACATGGCTCCCCAAATCATCATTGACTGTTGAAACTTCACATTGGACCTCATGCAATTTGGATTCTGTGATTCTGTGTGGAAAATGGGGGGTGACAAGGGCCTCATCCCCACAACAAGGGGGTCAGGGTCACCTAGTTATGGTTACCAGGTGGCCCTGCCCTTGGCTATATAACAGCTGTCACCGTGAAAAAGGCTGCAGTCGACGGGACCCCTCTCATGGAGGCAGAGTTTTTACGTTCTTTTTTTTCTCTGGACCATCAGCGCCATGAATGAAGATGGATGGACATCGCGGGACATTTTTTATTCTTTATTAATAAAGGAATTGTCCCAAACTGTCTGCTGTTGTTTTTTACTTTTTTGACACATTTTTTGGTGAATGGGTAGGGGTACAATGTGAGTTCTAGCTAAAATTTGCTTATAGAGAAACAAAACAAGTCCTCTAGCATGAGGGTCAGAAATACAGGTGCGTTCAAAACGCGACATCTGGGATAGTTGGGAGTTTGAATTGATTTTCAAATATCAGAACAGTTCCGATTGAGGAAGTCCAAATGTATCACACAAAGTAGGAAAAGAATGTATGGAGGAAGCAGATACCAAATTATATAGATGAGGTAAATTAGCTGTATTCCATGCTTTGAAAGAATTAGGAGCGATCCAGGCAGGGTAAAAAGCGTGATTTTTAACAAAAGAAAGGAGAGGTAAATGAGGAGATTAAAGGCCAAGAGAAGTTTTGAATCTGTCCCAGATGGATAAAGAATGTTTTGTGATAGGATTGCGAATAAAAGTACGATCAGTTGGTCTTAACCATAACATGTTAGATACTGAAATAGGGTCACAGTCAATAAAATCAATTGTTACCCATAAAGGAATTTCTTTAACTCCATACACACTAGATTTTCTGCAGATTTTTGTCTTCAGATTTATCAAAGCCATATAATATGAGGTCAAACCTTAAGAGTTTCAATTTGTATGCAATCAGGCAGGCCCTTGCACTACATGGTTTGGTAAATCTGAAGACAAAAATCTGCACAAAATCTAATGGTGTGTATGGGGTCTAAGATTGCATGGTATTTTGGCAAATGTGCAAGGCGTGCAGCATGATAGTGAGCAGAAATATTTGGGAGACCTAAACCTCTACAGTATTGTGGGAGACAGAGAGTGGATTTAGAGGTTCAAGGTTTTCGTTTTACAACCAGATAAAGGAGATTATTCTGTGCTGTATAAACTATAAAAAAAGAGATGGAACTGGGATGGGTAAGACTCTAAAAATAAATAAAACTTGGGCAATATAGCCATCTTAATTACATTAATTTTGCCTAACCAGGATAACGGGATAGAGGACCATTATGATAATAATTCAGTAACCTGTTTTAGTATTGGAGGTAAGTTAGCTGAGTATAAGTCAGTTAACTTAGGAGTGAGTTGTATTCCTAGGTATGGAAGTCTATGAGGTGTCCAAGAGAAGGGAAGTGAATCTTTAGCAAGCTGAAGGTCTGAAGGAGGCAGTCAAGTTTTGATAGTTAAATCTTAAGCCTGAAATGTGAGCGAAACGGCCTAGGACAGGAGAGGAGTTTAGGTGCTGTGATATGGGGAGAGGACATGAAGAGTGAGATGTCATCTGCAAAAAGACATACTTCATGGTGACATCCAGCTAATTCAATACTTTTTATGTTTGGATCAAATCTAATTAAATGGGTCAAGGGTTCAATGAGGAGTGCAAAAAGGAGGGGGGGGGGGGGGGGGAGAGGGCATTATTGATGGGTGTCTCTTCTAATAGGGAAAGGGTTTGATTTACATATTAATTTATCTGCAGTGAGTGAGAAACAGGTCAAATTCTAAGTGGGCTCTATCAAGCTTAGCTTTAGTAGAAGGGGAGAGAGAATTTTGGCATGCATTGTGACACAGATTTAAGGTAATTTTCAAATGTTTGGTGAAGGAGCTTACTCTCACGTTTGAGAAATTATGCTTGCCGGATAAGTGTACCTCGAATTACAGGTTTAAGGGCTTCCCAAAGAGTGAGAGGGGAAATATAATGCAGAAGTGTTATTAATGTGATACTCATTGAGAGCATGTTTAATATCTAGACAATGGGACGGGTGAGTTAGAATGGAATCATTAATGCACCAAGATGAATCCTGGGATCTCAGGATAGGGGAGGAGATGGTAATACAAATTGCACTATGATCGGACCAAGTAAAGGGCCTAATAACTGATAGGAAGATATGATCAATCCCAGTAAACGATGTGTGGATGGGAGTAATATGTAAAGTGTTTACGAGCTGGATTGAGCTCACGCCAAGAGTCTAACATGTTATGCTTAGAGATAAGTAGCTGAAATTAAAGCTTAGGGGAACAGGAGAAGGGGGAAATTTATCCAAGAAGGGAAAAAGAACTTGGTTTGAGTCTCCACATAATATCACTGTAATTAACTTGTGTGAATCAATTACATGAAAAAGGTGGGAAATAAATGATAATGCATGTTTATTAGGAGCATAATATGATACAATGGTTACAGCTACATCAGAAATGTGCCCAATGAGAATAAGGTAGTGGCCTTCAGGATCTCGAATTTCAGATGAAAGTACAAATGGGGTTGTATGGTGAATAGCTATAACAACACCTTGTTGTTTAGTAGCTGCCAAGGCTGTATATACCTGTGGATAAAAGGAGCTGAAAAACCTAGGAGTAGATTGTTCAGTAAAATGGGTCTCATGTAGGCAAAGAATGTGGGTTTTAGCTGCAGCAAATAAACAGAATGCTTTAGTGCGTTTTTGTGGTATATAAAGACTGGACATTTAGGGTCAAATTATATTATATTGATATATTGATTATATTATTATTATATATTGATTATATTATTAACCACTTGCTTACTGGGCACTTAAACACCCTTCCTGCCCAGACCAATTTTCAGCTTTCGGTGCTCTCACACTTTGAATGACAATTACTCAGTCATGCAACACTGTACCCAAATGAATTTTGTGTCCTTTTTTTCCCACAAATAGAGCTTTCTTTTGGTGGTATTTGATCACCTCTGGGGTTTTTATTTTTTGCGCTATAAATGAAAAAAGACCGAAAATTTTGAAAAAAAACGCATATTTCTTTGTTTCTGTGACAGAATTATGCAAATTATTAATTTTTCTTCATAAATTTTGGCCACAATTTATACTGCTACATATCTTTGGTAAAAATAACCCAAATTAGTGGATATTATTTGGTCTTTGTGAAAGTTAGAGAGTCTACAAGCTGTGGTGCGAATCGCACAAAATTGATCACATCTGATGTACTGGTGGCCTATCTCGCTTCTTGTGACCCAAACAAGTCAGGAAAGTACAAATACTCCCCAAATGACCCCTTTTTGGAAAGTAGACATTCCAAGGTATTTAGTAAGAGGCATGGTGAGCTTTTTGATGTTGTCATTTTTTTCCCACAATTCTTTGCAAAATGAAGATTTTTCATTTTCTTTATTTTTCTCCACAAAATTGTCATTGTAATAGGTTATTTCTCTCACGTGGCATGTGTATACCACAAATGACACCCCCCAAAAAATTCTGCTCCTCCTCCTGAGTATTACAATACCACATGTGTGGGACTTTTTCACAGCTTGGCCACATAGAGAGGCCCAACATGCAGGGAGCGCCATCACGTGTTCTAGGAGCATAAATTACACATCTAACTTGTTGACTACTTATTACACTTTTGAAATACCAGGACAATGACACGTGACACTGATGACAGATGGCACTGATACGTGGCAATGATGACACTTATACGTGGCACTGATGACACGTGGCACTGATGACAGATGACACTAATATGTGGCACTGATGACACGTGGCACTAATACGTGGCACTGATGACACGTGGCACTAATACGTGGCACTGATGACACGTGGCACTAATATGTGGCACTGATGACACGTGGCACTAATACGTGGCACTGATGACATGTGGCACTAATACGTGGCACTAATACGTGCCACCGGTGACAGATGGCACTAATACGTGGCACCAATGACACGTGACACTGATGACAGATGGCACTGATAAGTGGCATTGATGACACGTGACACTGACAACAGATGGCACGTGACACTGACAGGTGGCACTGATGACAAATGGCACTGATACGTGGCACTGATGACAGATGGCACTAATACGTGGCACTGATGACAGATGGCACTATGTGGCACTAATAACACGTGGCACTGATGACAGATGCCACTTATACGTGGCACTGATGACAGATGGCACTGGGGACAAATGGCACTGACAACAGGTGGCACTGGGGACAGATAGCACTGCGGGCAGGTGGCACTGGGGTGGGGTGGATTGCACTGGGGTGGATGGCACTGGGGCGGATGGCACTGGGGCGGATGGCACTGGGGCAGGATGGCACTGGGGCGGATGGCACTGGGGCAGGATGGCACTGGGGCGGATGGCACTGGGGCAGGATGGCACTGGGGCAGGATGGCACTGGGGGGGGGGGGCATGGCACTGGGGGGGGGTGGCACTTTTTATTAAACTTTTTTTTTACTTTTTTTTTTTTTTTTTTCTTTTTTACACTGACGGCTGCTGCAGCCGTTCTTCTCTCCCCTCTCACACGCTGTCTGTGTGAGGAGGGAGAGCGGCGCTGAGAGATGATCTCATATGTTTACATATGAGATCATCTCCCATTGGACACGCCGATCACGCTGTAAAGGGCCGCTGTGATTGGCCGTTTACAGCGATCTGTGTTTGCCTGTCCCCGGGGGACACGGCAAACACAGAACTTCCGCGATGCGCGCCCGCGGCGGCGCGCATTGCGGAAGTAAACACCAGGCCGTCCAGGGACGGCCAGGCACGGGAAGCCGCCCGCCCTAAGGCCGGCATTCGGCTATAGGGCGGGCAGGAAGCGGTTAATATTGGTAATAAAACGAGTTGCATAGTAAAAAGTTCTGACAGTAGGCTCACATACAATTCAGTATAGTGGGTAGGAAAAAGGAAAGGCTGGAAGAAAAGGAAAGGAATTTGCTCTTGTTGAGCAGATATTACTAAGATTTGTAAAATAATAAAAATAACTAATAGTTCAACAGAACGGCTTACTGGGGGAGCGACAAGTGATTCACCAGAGGCCAAAGAACTACCGTCTGAAGCCCACATAATAATGGGGATCTGAGGGTAGCAAACTGGAGGCGCAAAAACACCAAAGGGAACACTGTCAACAATAAAAAGTAATATGTAAATATAAATTATACAATTGTCCCAAAAATTCCCATACCCAGCAATGTGCATATGAAAGAAAGCAAGAAAGCATTTAAAGGGGGATGGAAAGGATGGGTTAAGGTGTAACATTCAAACAACGGATAATAGCTTGACGCTATGTAAAGAAATATAGTGAAAAATCCACTACATGTTTTGATTGTCCCTGGCGACTTTTACTTCCTTCAGCACCAGCTGATTTTTGCAGGGTACGGGTAACCATTCATGCATTGCTTTGGTTGAGAGGACAATCTAGAAGCTGGATGTTTTGTAAAGAAGATTGGAGTTCTTCAGCAGAACGACAGACATTGAGATCCTTGGTAAGTGAAGTGAATTGAAAATGGAGAGCCCCATTGATAGGTGATTTGATGTCGCTGTAAAACTTGAGTGGCTTCAAAGCCCAACGCTTAGAGATGGTGAGCTGAGATAAATCAGCAAAAAGTTGATAGGTATGTCCCTGGAATATCTGGGACCTTAATTTAAGAATGAAATGCAAAAATTACTTCCATCCAAAGAGAGGACTTTGGACCACTGGGCAACAGTCCAAACCTTTTTCTCCTTAGCCCGTGTAAGACGTTGTTTCTGGTTCAGGAGTGGCTTGACGCAAGGAATACGACAGTTGTAGCCCATGTCCTGTATACGTTTGTGTGTGGTGGCTCTTGAAGCAGTGGCACCAGTAGTTTTCAGTGAGTGCACTCTCAGCACAGAAAACTCAGCTGTCCATGGATGCATATGTGTGGCATGTGGGCATTAAAGCTTACCCTCAGTCAAGAGGTTATTATACATTTCACATCAGTTTAGCACAGTCAGGGCAAAGACTTTTTCTGATTGGTTCTTGAGTACTGCATTATATTATTTTCCGTTCCTAATTATGCTTGTACGTATGAATGTCATGGATTGCTCAATTTAAAAAAAAGACTGCAAATAAAAATAAAAATGCCAGCCTTCTTCAATCTCAATTGTTTGATTAGAGAGGAATTACTATATGCAGCTATACAGCACTGTTCCGAAAGGAAAGGAGAAAGTTGTTGTCATGGCAACAGAAATGCTTTGCTCCTATTGGTTGCTGGTAGTGGCAGATTATTGAGAGGGGCTACAACAGTGAGGTGAATTAAATCCAATAGCAGGTTTTGTCAGGGTAAAAATATTGTATAAAATAAGGCAGCCTCGATTGTGCAGATAGAAGAATGAGCAATTTCATTCAATAGGTGTATTGTGAGTGTGATATGGATTTTAAATTAAGATCTCAGTGTTTTGTTCAGTGCCTCCAACCTTAAGGTAAAATTGTGAAATTACATACCACAATTTCCTGAGTTCATTGATCTATGGGGAATTTTTACCAATGTATAAATATCTCCCAATAAAATTAATAAGTAAATAATTTGACTATTAATTTACAAGTATAGTTACACAATTTCATATAGAACTGGGATTTCTGGTGATTTCACGCACCTTATCAAAATATCAACATGGCAATAAAACAACTTTTCTTAAGGTATTAAAAATAACTCAGGGGAGCCCGAAATGGCTCTGTTAGAAAAATATTGCCGTAATTGCGCCTTACGTTCAAGAACACAATATCCCTTGTCGCTCAAGGAAACAGTCCTGTGTATTTCTCTGGCCGGAAGGAATACAAAGTATGTCTCGTGGAGTCACACATATTAATTATTGACTATCCAGATCTTGTGACTGTTCACGTTCTGGTGTAGCATTAATCTCGCATCTCAGTCATTGTCTAGGTAAAAGCTGAGTCAACATTGGGTTCTTACTAGGGAGGCAATCTCACCCTTTGAAATAATGGGGTGATTTAACCTATCTTTTCCTTTAATCAAAGGCTTTGTTATCTGGACATTAAAACACAAATTTGACCATTGTCAGCTGGTTTCGTGTAAGGTGGACCATTGTTCAGTTGATTCTGATTCAACATACGTTTTGTAGCTTCTCCTCAACTCTCCACTGGATAGGATAATTTAATTAGCCTGTTCTGTTGGGGGGCAGATGCTCTCCTGGAGTAATAACTGGAGCTGAAGGCTCCATGAAAAATATAATATTTTGATGTATCTCAGCGATGACAGGTGTAAAATAAAAAAATTATAAAAAAATATATATAAAAAGCTTTCACAACCAAGAAAGACAAAATTAAAATATAGCAAACGGTATAATAAAAGAGAATAAGCCATACAACAACACGAACAAAAAAAAGTACAGACAAAAAGACGGACAGCTGTAAGACAATAAATAAAGACAACAAAAAGTAGAAAAGCAGAATTACAGGCGACTTGAAAACAAAACAAAAAAAAGTTAATGTGACAATAGGTAACAGAAAAACCAGAGAAAATAAAAAAATTACCACTGGGCGGTGCACATATGCATATTTTTTTGTGAATGGTTGTGCTATATTCAAAGGGACACCCATTTATTTCCATGGGATGGGATGCCCTAGGTGCAATAAATACAGCAAACAAGCTCATGTATCTTTTTATCACTGAGCTTCACATATCTGCTTGCTGTGTTTGGGGTGCCATTAACAGTGAATGGCAGTGCAGGCATATTACACTTTTTATGCACATTTTGTAAATGCACTCAAAATTTGTGTACATTCACAAAATGCTATAGTGTGAATGCAGCCTAATGCAAACAAACCTGAGACATCTACCCCCCCCCCCCACCCCGGCCGCTCCAGTCCACCACCCCAAACCAACCCCCCCATTCGCCGCCTCACTCGGCAAACGATCTGCACTTTCCGCATCCAGGTCGTGGCTGCGGCTTCTCCCCTCTGTCTCCTCCATCTTCCAGCAGTCACTGCTTCTCCCGGCCAATCGGGTCTTAGAACTCCCAGCCAATCGGGTCTCAGGATACGCTTCCTTATGGGCCAGGAGGAGAAACAGGAAGACATTAGAGAATATGAATTCATTAATGTCACAACTGGGTGGGCTCAGGGTGCAGTGCTCTGCACCCCAAACCCACCCTTTTTGAAGCCTATTAGAGCCTCTGGCTCTAATCATGTGCTTCAAAAAAAAGCCCCATTGAAATCAATGCGTCCGACGCCCTGCATGTAGATTAGGGATCGGGTGCATGGATTAGGGGAGCGGTGCCCCTGCGCCCCTAGTGGATGGGCCACCACTGATCTGATGTTCTAAAAGTGTACCTTACCCCAACATTTTACATTTTTGATATCTGTCTTTTGGTATCTGTCTTTTGTACCATGTACTTGTATGGAAAATTATCCTTTCTATTTGCATTGCTTCCTTTGTGTAAAATACCTGGTGATTTTGCCAGTCCCACTGCTTTCTTATTTCAAGCTGACCATGAAACCATGGAAGCACATCCATCCCAGCATGGTCAGTTTTCTTCTTCGAATTCTATTTTGTAGAACAGCATGCCTGTACTCCATTGGTCAAACTTGTGCTGACAGCACCCTCCCCTGCAAAGCCCTCACTGGGAATATGAGCATACCGTGGTTTCTCTGCCTCCTGCTGACATGACCCCCTGCAGTCTCTCTCTCGTGTGTGTGTGTGTGTGTGTGTGTGTGTGTGTGTGTGTGTGTGTGTGTGTGTGTGTGTGTGTGTATATATATATATATACATACATATACACCATTCTTCCAATAAACAAGAAATTGTGACAGACACAATGAGTTAGCTCAAATGAATCATGCTAATGATAAATAAATAATATTCTGTAATAAGTATAAATACAGTATATCATGTGAAGGGGTAGAGCTTTACCATGCTTTTTTCATATTCACAGTTTGGTATATGTGGTAACACATATAGCTATATAGCTGCAGACCCCAACACGTTTTATTCATTTTTTTTGTGGTTTTTTTGCACATAATAGCGCAGGGATCAGGCACTATATATTTAATTTTTTTTTTTTTTTTTAAACAAAAGTGGCATTTAGAGGGTTGACACAAAAAAGTTAACATTAACAGGGGTATTTCCAATAGTCAGCTGTAACCATCTATGTAAATGTACTCATTTATCCCAAAAGAAAGAAAATGATTGTAACGCTTAAAAAGTTTTAGCAAGAATTCCTCTTTAATTTGCTAGTCAGTCTTTCTAAATCTGCTAGTGCATCTAATGTCGCATACACACGATCAGAATTTTGGTCGGAAAAAGCTCTTATGGCTTTTCCAACAGAATTCCGACAGGATTTTGCTCAAGCTGTCTTGCATACACATGGTCACACCAAATTCCGACCTTCAAGAACGTGGTGACGTACAACACATGCAACAGGACTAGAAAAAGTAAGTTCAATACCCAGTGCGCCACCCTTTGGGCTCCTTCTGCTAATCTCGTGTTCGTAGACGTTTGGTGAGAGACGATTCGCGCTTTTCAGACTGGTGTTTATTTCCGATCGTTTTACTGCTGTTCAATTTGTGCTTGTGGGTTTGCATCTGGTTTTCAGTGCGTGTAGTCAGTTCATATCTGTTTTTCAGTGCCGTCTTGTCCACTCGTTTCTGATTTTCAGCTCGCTCTTCATAGGCCTTACTGTTCTTCAGTGCGTTCGGTTAATTTGTTCTGACCAGCCAACCCTTTTGGAGCCATGTTGCGTTTATGTACTCATCGTAGATTTCGTGCTATGCGGGGGCTTGGTGTTGGGGTTCTTACTTTGACCTAAGCCCAGTCCATGAACAGGGTGGGGATGAGTTCATGGACCAAGAATTGGTTACTCCAGCATGACCAATTCTCTCATATGCCTCTGCTTCGTGAAAAATCCAGGAGAATAACCCTGATGATTTCATGAGTTTTCTCCGGATGACGGACCCCATTTTTCACCATTTGTTGGCTTTGCTCACCCCTTATATTAGCAGACAGGACACCTGCATGCAGAAAGTCATCACTCTCAAGCAGAAGTTAGTCACCACCTTGCGGTACTTGGCAACGGGGAAAAGTCTACAGGACCTCAAGTTCTCTACAGGCATCTCCCCCCAGGCTCTGGGGATCATTATTCCAGAGACCTGTTCTGCTATTACTCAGGTCCTGCAGAAGGACTATATTAGGGTTAGTCTTATCCTTTAACATCACATTCTATGTACTTAATGTTTTGTATTTATTTCATCATGCCATAATTATCCTGATTGTAATATGCTCTGAATGTCCTGTGGACTGTGACTGTGGCATCTCACTTTGCCCATCGTTGGGACTTCGGAGAGGCAATAGATGGGAAGCACGTCCACATCGTCCCACCACTCCATTCTGGGTCATACTATTTTAATTATAAGGGGTTTCATAGTATCGTGTTGATGGCGGTGGTGTCGGCGACATACGAGTTTCTCTATATGGACATGGGGAAGAATGGCCAGATGTCGGATGGTGGAGTCTTTGCCCAGACCGAGTTCTATGGACGTCTCCAGAACGGTGGCTTGGGATTGCCACCTGTGGAAGAGAACATTGAAGGACTTCAGTTTGTTTTTATTGCTGATGAAGCATTTGGTCTGGCCAATCACATGATGAGGCCATTCTCCCAGAGGACCCTCACCCCGAAGAATAGGGTTTTTAATTACCAGCTGGTCAGAGCCTGAAGAGTCATGGAGAATACCTTTGGGATCATTTTTCAAAATTTTACCTTGAATTTTTTAAAAAAAAATACAGAAACAGGCATGTTTTCAAACATAACATACACTCTGGAACTTACAAAGTTCAACATTACAAAAAAGAAGGCAATATCAGACATTTTATATTCTGAAAAGGGTCTTGATCTTGCCTTCATCAGATGGGGTGAAGTCACCCCTGTAAAAGCCAAATTTAGAAGATGTACACAAATTATGAGCCAAAATGGTGATTTCCTTTCTGATCCAATACCTGTCAACATGTGCTATCTCCCATCATGGTGGATCAATGGATGTGTTTTGGTGGTGCAGCCACTTCCTCTCACCTACTAGAGTTGGGAGGAAGGGGTTGCAACCACAAAACACGTACATTGAAATCCCCTGATGGCAGATAACACAGGTTGACACACTGTACATCTTCCAAATTTGGCTTTTAAACTGTATTAAAACTTTTGATAAAAAAAAAAAAAAACAGGAATCTTTTTAGGATTTAGATTCTACCTAGGTCATCAATCATGTTCTTCAGTCTTTGTTCAATCTCCTTGGTTTTCTCTTTGATAAGGTCCAAATCCCAACTACAAGTCATGATTTCCTGGATAAGCCGCTGTGCACTGTCACTGGTGAAATTACTGGATTTTGGTACCACAACCTGAACATCACCTAAAATAAAAATACACACCATGTATTAAAAATATGCAGGCAAACATCTATTACCTGAATCTGTGGTGTCTGACACTGACCTGTTGTGGTGCCAAATTCCAGCACTTCTTCCACCTTTCCTTCCTCCACATCCTGAGGTACCACAATACTCTGATCCCCTTCTTGAGGAGGTGGGAGGTTCATGTTGTTCTTCTCCCCTATGAGAATGAAACAAAAGGTATACTTTGTACACATATATTTGTGGCCAGAAATATGACTGTGAAAGATTGCTTGGAAGTGGTGTACAATTGTCTGTTTGGGCAGAGTTCCAAATTGAAGACATTCATTCCCTTAACCAAGCTGGAATACTTACCTTTTTTGGACAAGTTTCACACATGGAGACAGCCCAAGTATCCACTGGAGCACCTGTGTAGGTCACTTTAAAAAATGTGCTCTGGTGTCCCCTCCTTACATTACACTGAATCAAATTTTCAATTCATTCTAGTTTCAAATACATCTAGACAGCAATGCCCTAAACTTATTTTAATACAAATTAATATGACCAAATGTAGTTAACCCTATATCAGCTAAAAACATTGTATGTAGTTTGCAAACTTACGATGTTTCCTACGACCGATTACTGTGCCTACAGCATGAAAGTAGCCATTTTAAATTGTACAAAAGTAAAGAAAAGCACATGAAGCAGCATGCAAGTTAATAATCATAATAGGAACAAATGACAAGTACTTATTTTTTTAAACACTTTCTTTATCGTTCTGTACTGATCCTGCTCCCTTAATTTTAGGTCTGACCAGTGTTTCCTTAATTGCTCCTTGGATTGTCGTATCCCAAATTTTCGCTGCAGACTCTTCATCACTTTCGTCATGATTTTGGCCTTTCTCAGATTGGGGTTTGGGTACAGTCCATTCTTGCCATCATAGTATCGGCCCTCTTCAATATGTGGACCATCTCCCCCATCTCTTCCAAGGACATATTGGAGGCCTTAAACCTCCTCTTGGATTGGAACATTTCAGCCTCTGGGCTTTCCTCCTCGTTACTACTAGTAGTAGTGACCACCTGCTGTGTCTCCGCTATGTCCCTCTCCCACTGCAACGAAAGAGACGGGGCGGGGAATCTTCGAGAAATAACGTCATTGGTGGGCCCTGTGGGTGGAGTTTCACGCATGCGCAGTGTATATAAAGTTAAGACGCGTGTGTTGTATGTACACTCGGTGTGCTGAGGAAGGAGGACGATTGTTCTAACGAAGGTAACATCTTAACTTTGGTACATCAATGGCCTATACTGATTCAAGATTGAGGCCTTTATTGGGATAAGTTTAGCCTGATATTTAGCGTTTTTGTCTTGTGTTTTGTCTTGCAGCAAATATGAAACAATTCAAATTCATGGGCCACTTCATATGCCCTGTACACATTCCAATGACAAAATCCATCTGAATTTTTCTGACGGATTTTGGCCCAAACTTGTCTTGCATACACACGGTCCCACAAAGTTGTCGGAAAATCCGATCGTTCAGAACGATGTGACATAAACCACGTACGATGGGACTATAAAGAGGCCAGCAGCCAATAGCTTTCGGTAATTTATTCTGAGCATGCGTGAAACTTTGTGCGTCAGAATTGTATACACACGATCGGAATTTAAATGATTGGATTTTGTTGTCGGAAAATTTTAGATCCAGATCTCAAACTTTGTGTGCCGGAAATTCCGACAGAAAAAGTCAGAGGGAGCCCACACACGATCAGAATTTCTGACAACACAGTCCTATTGAACATTTTCCGTCGGAAAGTCTGACCATGTGTACAGGGCAATAGACAAATACAGGCATATGCAAAATTTGTGGGAGGTTGAAAGACATTTTGTGCTCTACAGACTACTACTACCTTGTCTCTTCCCATAGTTATCTAATTTATTAAACCCTACTAAACACACTGATATAAAGTTACTTATGAAAACACACACATTGCTGCTAGTAAAACACTATCTTATTTATTTCCCATTAAATTAGGAAAGCTAACATAAATTAATAAAAGGACATTACAATATCACGCAGCTTACATTCAGAACATACAATACAATAATATGAAAGATACTTATCACACGGTCCTCTGCGAGGCTTTGCTGCATCAGCTAGGCTCAGACCAGGACAGGGCCTTCACCATGAGGTTTAGGCCGGAGCCATCTCCCAAATTAGGCTGAATCACCACATGGCAGGGTCTTACAGCAAACAGGAAACATTGTCTGTATGTGAGCCTTTTTCATACAAACGTACACACCCACTCGTAGCCACCCCCATTTGCCTTCCATCCAATAGATTTCGCCAAGAGGCATTCCTTCACATGTATGTCCATTCCTCAGGAAGCATGCTGTATTGTCTCTTACTCCCTTTTAAGCCTGCAACCACACACACATCACAGCAGGGGGGGTTCGAGTCCAGCTATTGTTCTTCTGATTACAAAGCTTTCATGTGGTTCATTCATTTGAGGCTAAGTGGTTACCTCAACAATAAACAGATAACATAAGTATCATGTGAATTTAATCCAACATATGCCGCTTTGCGCCTGAAAGGCGCATACAACCCCTCTTCAGACACGGTTCCTATTAAACAGTCCATAACTGTAGCTGTGTAATGTGTTGTGGTTTTCAACATATGCTTCAGAAACCGCTCCCGTGGAACAGTCCATAATGGTCTTACCATATTGTGTTTTTCAACATGTGCAGAAACAGGTTCTATGGAGCAGTCCATAATTGTGTTACCGTGTGGTGCTTCCCAACACGTGCTGCTTTGCCACTGAGTGATACACCATCATCATTCTTCAGCGACAGCTTCCATGCCACCATTCTGTATCTTCGGTATCTTCAGGACGGCAATACGGGCAGGGGGTGTCCATTCACTCACCAGCACACATTCAGAGTAACAGATCAACCAGCTTTCAAATACCGAGTCTTGAGGAGGGCCTTTCTTGCCCATATTACTAGCCTACAATACCCATAGGTCACACTCTACCACAAACATAAATCAACTTATTACCATAATATATATACCTATATATGTATTACGCACCCTGCTCCCAACCTCCTATAACCTTTTACTGTAAATACGGGTCGGGATTAGGCAGGCTTGCTCGCAGCGGCGTTGCAGGGCTCTGACTTGGCAGCAACGTCTCCAATTTGTACACAGAGAGCTCACCGTCAAATCGTCCCTCAACTTGCATAGACAACTGGGAGACCCTTCTAGATAAATATCGCTTAACTACACATATAAGTTTACAACAATTACCAAACCCACACAATTCCACCCCTGTGCCTGGATTTCAGAGATCATGCCCATTGTACCATGCACCTCTACCTACGGTTAGGTTCAAGGAACCCTCTAGTCCCTTGACTAACACTACACCGGTATTCTTTAGGACAAAGAAACAAAAACTCGCCTATGTCCTAAATAATACCTGGGTGCCTTCCCAGCAATGACCTCTCCATCCAGAATACAGAGAGAAATAACCTCCCAACATTATTCGTTCATCCCCATGTATTGACCTGGCCTACAAAGGACATCATGGTCATGCTTCCGACAAAGGGAAATATCAACCTGCCTCCAGCGTTCATCTTCTCTGATCACATGTGTGATATAGCCTCAAATGCAACAAGATAGAGTCCCCAGTCAGTAAGCCCATTGATGCCACCAAATATACAGACCAAGTCTGCACTTCTGTATATGAGAACATACAGCATAACACCTTTCACAATCCAACTTAGTACCACCCATACAGGCATTCGACCACTATTTTGGATTAGTGTAAGCAACGTGTTTTGGCAAAATCTTACTGAGCGGTGACGCTAACTCATCAGGCCACTGCCCCTCATACAGAGACAGTACAATCAGCTTGATGTTGGCTGATATTTCCACCTGCCACAGAGTGCGCGCCAGAGCCAATGACAGGTTTCTGTCCTCCCTACCAACCTCTCAACATGGTTGACAGAATCCGGAGCCACTCTAACCTGAGTGTTTCTGTGACTTCATTGAATGTTATCAAGGATACCACCAATCTCCCGGGGTAACAAAGTCACGCTCCTTCTCTGAAGCTATGGCTGTGAGTTTGTTCCTCAGGAGGCCGATGTCCACTCCATTAACAACACCCATGTTCATATATTTTACCACTGTTGTTCTCACTTTGACAGACCTGCAAACAAATGCAAATGTTAGTATCTAAAGCCATTTAACTTCTTTCATGGTCTGTGGAAAAAAAATACAAAGACAGTGATTACACACAATTATCATGACAATTGACTTTTTAAGTCCCCAAAGCCTTTCCCATTAATGCAATATAGTTGCCATACCTTTCTATACTACGCAGTGGTATTGGAAATCTTTGCCATATTACCCAAGAAAAATGTCAATGCCATTTGTGTCCAATTACATACAAGCCAAAATGGTAGATTAGCCCAGGGCGCAAATATTGGAATGTTCATCCAGTCTTGTTGCTGGCTGTGCTTAGGGTGTGAACTGTCATTCCTTATCTTTCCTTCAGAACTGTGTAATCTGCCCTGGCTGCTATCTTTCATATCAGGCCTTTGAGTTACACTGTCCCTGCCCTGGGTGGGGGTTTTCATTGTAGGTACTTGTATTTCTGGGGTTTCCTGTTCAATGCTAGCAATTTTAAGGACTTTATGAAATCTAGGTCTTTTCCATTTACTATGTCTGAACTTTCTCTGCCTTCCTGTACCTCTGCTTATTACGGACACATCTGCCTTTGACCCATACTCCCTTTCCCTGGACTCTTGACAGAAGTCTCTGAGAATATTGACAAAATTTTGGTAGGATCTAGCATTCCTCAGAGCCATTCTAGTGGGATAGCTTACATAACACTTATTGGCCATTGAGTATATGAAACTTGCATCGTCCTCCAATAAGTCAGGACAGTTGAACACTTTCATATACAATGCAAGATACTCACTGCAGAACAAAATTGGGTCATCTCCTCTCCTAAATTTCATTCGTTGCAAATCACTCATACCATTATCACGACTGTCCACAATACGCTGCAACTCTTTCCTCCGCACCTCTGCATCTGCTACGTTATCATTAACTTGTGCCGATAACTGGCCTACCAAAGGTCCTGGTAGCCATGCTTTCAGAAGAGAGCATGCATCCTCATTACTCAAATGGAATTTAACTACTAGAGCTTCAAATTTATTGGACAGACTCATTGGTGATTCCAGGGCATTAAATTCACCCAACATCTGGCACAAAGTAAGTCTCTCTTGGATTGTAATCAAACTCTCATTCTGCCTTGAAGCTATAGGTGCCATAGCAGACTGTGTTTCATCACGGCCCTTCTCCTCATTGATCGTGCAGATATCGGCCAATTGGCATGTTCCTTTGTGCTCATTGAGCGATACCATAACTTTCTCTGTAGTAAGAAGCTGGGAGCGTATATTTGCTAATTCTCTTTCTAAAGACATAACCAACTCTTCCATCTCTGACAATTTCATTCGCAATGACTCTACAACTTTGCTCTTCATATTACAGTCCATCCTGTAACTGTGGATCTGTTCTTGTAGTTCACCGTTTCTCTCTGACAAATCTTTTGCTTTTGCCTGCAATTCATCCATCTCATCACTGGAGGCTGTTGCAATCTTTAGAAGGTTTTCCCTGACTTCCGCTATGTCCTCACTCAGATGCCTCCTCTCTACTTCCCACTTCCCCCCCATTTGCTCAGATATAACTTTAATTCTGAGCAAAACTGCAATTTCATTAGCCAACTTTTCTTTCTTAACTTTTTTTAGCTGTTTGCCCGATACTTTGCTATTATGTTGCTGACACTGAGATAATAGAATCTTATACTGGCTTTCAAGAGTTTCATCTGCACATGAATGGTAACTGGCAGAGGCATACTTTTTAACATATGTATACACAAGTTCCATTTCACAACCATACAATCCACACAATACACACTTCTATTTGTACTAACGTACCAACACTGCATTGAGTACTAAATCAAACTCAATTATCATTATCTCTTACAACTCACACAAAACAAAAACAAATCGCTCTTCTAGCATTCTCTATTCTTAATTCGTTACCACTTTTACCTGATATCATTCAAAACCATTCAATTTTGCCTATCCATAGTACAGATTTACCACACTTAATGTGGCATTATCAGCTGCCTTGTATCCGAGCACTTCTGTCCTGTAAGTTCTATGCAGCTTTTAGGATTGCCACATGTTATCTGGGGTGCCAAATGAAAGACATTTTGTGCTCTACAGACTACTACTACCTTGTCTCTTCCCATAGTTATCTAATTTATTAAACCCTACTAAACACACTGATATAAAGTTACTTATGAAAACACACACATTGCTGCTAGTAAAACACTATCTTATTTATTTCCCATTAAATTAGGAAAGCTAACATAAATTAATAAAAGGACATTACAATATCACGCAGCTTACATTCAGAACATACAATACAATAATATGAAAGATACTTATCACACGGTCCTCTGCGAGGCTTTGCTGCATCAGCTAGGCTCAGACCAGGACAGGGCCTTCACCATGAGGTTTAGGCCGGAGCCATCTCCCAAATTAGGCTGAATCACCACATGGCAGGGTCTTACAGCAAACAGGAAACATTGTCTGTATGTGAGCCTTTTTCATACAAACGTACACACCCACTCGTAGCCACCCCCATTTGCCTTCCATCCAATAGATTTCGCCAAGAGGCATTCCTTCACATGTATGTCCATTCCTCAGGAAGCATGCTGTATTGTCTCTTACTCCCTTTTAAGCCTGCAACCACACACACATCACAGCAGGGGGGGTTTGAGTCCAGCTATTGTTCTTCTGATTACAAAGCTTTCATGTGGTTCATTCATTTGAGGCTAAGTGGTTACCTCAACAATAAACAGATAACATAAGTATCATGTGAATTTAATCCAACAGAGGTTAAAAACCCCTTATATTGAAATAAACCAGCTGGGAAGGCATCGCTGGAGAAACTGCTGGAATATGTGAAGATGCAGGTCCCCGACGCAGACATCGAGTTTGTGTATAGGTAACTTGAGAAGCACATATCGGAAGGAGCTTAATAAGGTCCAGGCTTGCATGAGATCAGGAGCTGCAGCAGAGGATGTGTATGTATCCAGTCTGTGGTACTACAGCAGGATGCAGTTTCTTGAAGACCAGATGGAAACCAAGGAATTACTTTGTACGCTTCCATCCACCCTTCCCTCAACCCCAGCTGAGGCTTCCGAGGACCAACCTGGGCCTTCCATCCTGGTAGAAGTTAAGGAGCCCAGCTGGAGCCAAGTATAGTATTTTTTAACATATTTATTATCCAAAAATTATTGTTGTTAACTAGATGTTATTCTTGCTAACAAATTAATGATTTAACAAAAAGTGTTTGACATATCAATTTACAGTAGGGGCCAAAAATGATAGTCTTTTCTATTTCTTAACATTCAGTTTGCAACAGTCATGAGCTGAAATTTGGGTGTGATTGATGAACCAAAAACTAAAACGATGTCCCTTTTTCATACACAGGAAGACCTCAGCCAGGACAAGGCTCTGGAATGTAAGTGTCAGCCAGGAAGAGGCGGGGGTAAGTGTCAGCCAGGAGGTGGCAGGGCCCTGTAGACTCACGCAATCCCAGGTGCCTCCCCTCCACCTTCCAACAAAAGGGCCAGGAAGGAGAGTAACGTTGAGGAGGCAGCACTGGGCCTCATTAAAGACGCTAATGGGGCCCTTAAAAGCCCCCCCCCCCCCGACGCTGAAGAGGCCTATGGCTGCTATGTATCTACTAAATTGCAGCAAATGGAGGAGGGCCAATGCCTCAGGTTTGAGAAATTTGTTTTTGAGGCCATTCAGAAGGGGTTGAGTCACCAAATAAGTGATAACATGCACTTATGTATGCTCGCCCATCCTCCTCCTCCTCCTACCACAAGTCCACCTCCAGAGCCACAGTCTCCAAGGAAGGCTGCAGGGAAGGCTGCAAGGAAGACAAGAAAGTGATGGCCTGGGTTCAGTCTGGCCTGACAGAAGACGCAGGCTATTGTAGCACCACATCCTGGGGACATATATGTCATCTGCTGCTGTTCATGATCTCTGAGAATCCTAGACCAGGTTGTGCTCCCCATTATATGGACTTCTCAAGCTGCCAATTTTATTATCAAAATAGTTGATGTGTGCCCTGGGGTAGAAAGGCTTTGCAAATTCCAGCAGTTTCTCCAGCTTTGTGTTCTTTATTTTGTTATCAGCCAGAATAAATGGAGATTTTTTTTGGGGGTAAAATACTTGCCTATGTGTTTTTCTTCAAATAGGATAGTTTGTTTGTGAGTAGGCAGGTACATTTCAAAAATACAATGTCAAATTAACAAGGGACACCAACCAACCTCCTTGAGCTTTAAAAAAGACAAGATAATAATGTTGTTGTGTAAACTTGACACACACAAAAAAAAAAAAAATGACGGAGATGACTAGAAAATAATTTTAAATTATTCCAAAAAAGGAGTTCTTGATTAAAAAAACAAAACAAAACAAAACAACACTAAAAAAGAATACAAACATTATTATGGAGATTTGGCTTTAAAAACAAAAAAGATTATTCATGAGCTCAGGAGAGATAATACAGAAAGAAGTTTGTGAGAACTCTGTGTGAATATGAGCAGCAAAACAACTTAACGTGGTGGGCCAGAGAAAAAAATAATAATTTAAAAGTCAGCAGCTATAAACACTGTAGCTGCTGACTTTTAATAAGCACTTACCTTTCTTGGGTGCTGATCCATCCCTCGGCTCTTGGGTCCCGGCGTCACCATTCAAAGTAAGGGAAACAGGCAGTGGAGCCTTGCGCTTCACTGCCCGTTTCCTACTGCGTATGCTCGAGTCGCGCGGTGCTTTGTGAATGGGGCGCTCTGTGTTGTGAGTTTTTGCTCACCGAAAATGCATGCACACAAACGCATTTTCGGATAGGAACTTTTTCCAACCGAAAAATTGAGAACATGCTCTCAATCTTTTGCTGGCCCAAATTCCGCCAGCAAAAGTCCAATGGAGCATACACATGATCGCATTTTCTGACCAAAAGCTCTCATCGGTCTTTTGCTGGCCGAATTTCCGATTGTGTGTACACGTCATAACACTACCCTCTCCCAAGATTGACAATGCTGCTGTCCAATTGCTTCTCCATCTAGATTGGAGACATACATAGACATGAAGCCCCGTACACACGAGAGGACTTATGTCCGACAGACTTCCGAAGGAGTTCTGCCGGAGTTCTGCCGGAGTTCCGACAGAGTTCTGACGGACTTTTCGACTGAGCGGACTTGGCCACACACAATCACACTAAACTCCGATGGATTCGAACGTGATGACGTACGACTGGACTCGAATAAGGAAGTTCATAGCCAGTAGCCAATAGCTGCCCTAGCGTCGGTTTTAGTCCGTCGGAATAGCCTACACACGAGCAAATTTTTCGAAGGGACCGGGTCCGGCGGAGTTCCGTCTGGAAAATTTGAAGCATGTTCCGTATTCTAAAGTCCGTCAGACTTTGGTAAATCAAAAGTCCGTTGCAGCCCACACACGATCGAATAGTCTGACGGAATCAGTCCGTCGGACTTTGGATGTTGAAAAGTCCGCTCGTGTGTACGCGGCAATAGTGTAACTATGTGTGTTAGAAGCCGGATAGCCAGGTGAAAATAAAAGGCAAAGAAAGCCTGACAAAAATGAAAACTAATATAGCCACCACACCTAAGAATTGACAAGCAACAATGTGATAAAGTTCCACTTTAACGCCTCCCCACTTTTTTTTGTGGTGGGGGGGGGCCCAGGTACCTGATTTTGACATGTACCCACTCCCCACTCTCACTTCTGCTCGGATTGCCTGGTTGATCCAAGTGGAAGTTCTTACCCCCTCCCTTCCTGCATTCTTTTGGGAAGATCAGCAGCACTGGGCTACAACAATGGATAAAAAAAAGGTGAAATAAATATTTAATGGAACAAAAACATTGCAGTGGTTTATGCTTTGCAAATCAAATGTCATCCAGTTAGGGCTTACATCTACTTTAACCAGGACCTACTGTGAACCAAACCCGATAGGTGCATCCATAATACAGATATCTAAATCAAAGCTGACAAAGTGCATGATGATCATGATCTCATCTTCCTATGTGGTGGTTGGTAGTGTGCTCCCTACCCTGACCACTTTCCAACCACTGTCAGCAAAGCCAAATAGATGTTCATGTCCGAAGATATGTGTGGGAGCACGGAGCAGTCCGTTGAACTGTGCACAGGATCAGGGCCATTTGCATGCGTATACATGCACATTGAAATTGAAGTGGCCTATATGTAAAACACTTCAAAGCACAAAATCATGTGGTTGTCAGCTGCTGTGACCCATGACCAGACCCTGCTTTCTTCTGTATTCTGCTCAGTTTGCCTTTTGACTTTGCTTGATCTTTCCATTACCTGACCTCTGGTTTGTTACCTGACTCTGCATCCTGCTTATTGTTTAGCTCCTCTCCTGTTCATGTGATACTGACCTCAGCTTGGCTTCTGTTTATCCTCTTTATCTCCTAAATTTGCATCGCCACTGCCCGATTGTTGCAAATCCTGTTTGTCTGACCACAGTTTTACCCTCTGTAAGTCCTATGATGTCATCCAGTACAAGTTTCTGCACTCCAGCTTCTGCCTTGCTGCATGATTCAGCTCCTCTTTTGGCCAGAACGTACTGCAGGTGCCCATTCCACTCCATGTCCTGTCATCCCCTGTCTTTGACCTCAGGAGGAAAACAGGACAGTAAGTGTAAGGGAGATCCCTCTCATCAACCCAGACTCTACCAGGTAGGACAACCACACATAAACTAGAGAGATAAATATCCCATTCAATTTTGATTCATGGCACTTGTCTTGGCCACCAGATACTTCCACAAGATCAACACCATCATAATGTATGCAGAGGAAGAAGGTGTCAGGGGTGCTCTACACAAGGAAGCAGCATTAGCTGTGCTTCACCATTTTCCTGTAACAGAAGAAGGAAAATGATAAAGAATGATAAAGAAGAAGGAATCAATAATCAAAGAAGGGATTTTCTGCCACAAAATGATTGCTGTCTATAGAAAAATAATAGTAGGTATTACACATGTACACTATATTACCAAAAGTATTGGGACACCTGCCTTTACACACACATGAACTTTAATGGCATCCCAGTCTTAGTCCATAGGGTTCAATATTGAGTTGGCCCACCCTTTGCAGCTATAACAGCTTCAACTCTTCTGGGAAGGCTGTCCATAAGGTTTAGGAGTGTGTCTATGGGAATGTTTGACCATTCTTTCAGAAGGGCATTTATGAGATCAGGCACTGATGCTGGATGAGAATGCCTGGCTTGCAGTCTCTGCTCTAATTCAGCCCAAGGGTGTTCCATAGGGCTGAGGTCAGGACTCTGTGCAGGTCAGTCAAGTCCCCCCCCCCCCAAACTCGCTCATCCATGTCTATATGGACCATGCTTTGTGCACAGTCATGTTGGAACAGGAAGGGGACATCCCCAAACTGCTCCCACAAAGTTGGGGGCATGAAATTGTCCAAAATGTCTTGGTATGCCAACAACACCTTAAAAGTTCCCTTCACTGGAACTAAGGGGCCAAGCCCAACCCCTGAAAAGCAGCCCCACACTATAACCCCCCACCAAATGATTTGAACCAGTGCACAAAACAAAGTCCACAAAAGACATGGATTAGCAAGTTTGGAGTGGAGGAACTTGACTGGCCTGCACAGAGTTCGGACTGCAAGCCAGGCTTTCTCGTCCACATCAGTGCTCAACCTAAAAAATGTGCTTCTGGAAGAATGGCCAACATTCCCATAGACACACTTCTAAACCTTGTGGACAATCTTCCCAGAAGAGTTGAAGCTCTTATAGCTGCAAAGGGTGGGCCAACTCAATATTGAACCCTACAGACTTATGCCCTGTACACGCAATAGGATTTTCCGACAACAAAACCGTGGATTTTTTTCCGAAGGATGTTGGCTCGAACTTGTCTTGCATACACACTGTCACACAAATGTTGTCAGAAATTCTGAACGTCAAGAACGCGGTGACGTACAACATGTACGATGAGCCAAAAAAAAATGAAGTTCAATAGCCAGTGCGGCTCTTCTGCTTGATTCTGAGCATGTGTGGACATTTGTGTGATGGACTTGTGTACACATGCTCGGAATTTCCAACAAGTTTTGTTGTCGGCTAGTTCATTTATTTCACTCCTTTGGTCCCTTGTATCTCACAGGGCTGCCTATCCCTTTTTGTTTTTCTTTTCTGTCTCCCTATATGTTTCCTTTTTTACCTTGATCTTTTCCCTTTTTGTGCCTTCTTTGGCTCCATTTTTTTATTATGTTTGCACTTTTGCTTGTTTTATCCTGTGCTGGACTGTTTTCTCTGTGTTGGGGCGCTCTTGATGACATCATTGGGATGCGTTGATCTGCACATGCACGCTGGCTGGTGGGAGTACCAACCGCCATTTTTCTTTTGGGAAAAACTGCCCTCTTGTTAATAATGTTTCAAGAAGCGAAAGTTTGGGACTTTGAATGAGACCGAAGTCTCCATCCCTATGCATACATAAAAGGAGAAGGTTGGGACTTTGAGTGAGGTGGGCTAATGAGACCAGAGGATCTTTTCTATTATAAATATACATCTGTGGTACTTTAAACACATAATAGCCAACCCCAACATGGTACAGGGCAACAAATCCGTAGAAGGTGATACACCCATATAGAATGCACATAATCACACAATAGACAGATAAAAGTCTGTTGGTATATATCCCTAATAAAATAAATACAGATACGGTGCATAGCGTAAGTCTGACGCTATTCGTGTATAAAAACACTCTTCGGGGGCAATTAGCACCAACATCTAAAAAAGAAAATAACAGTAGGAGAGGTAAGGACAATAATAATTGAAAGTGCAATCATATTGCACTTTTAATCATTGTCTCATTAGCCCACCTCACTCAAAGTCCCAACCTTCTCCTTTTATCTTGTTAATAATGAGGGTCAGAGTCACAGGGTAGATCTATAGATCTCCAGGGATAATTAGAGGGGGTCAAACGGCCCTGGGGGTTTGGTCAGGCAGAGCCTCCTTTGCATGGCTCTGGATCCTTCTTCCCTCTGCTTCCTGAGACAGGTGAACTTTCCTTCAATATATATATGTGTGTGTGTGTGTGTGCACATATTCATATGTGTATGTGTGTACTTTTGTTTAAAAAAAAAAACACTTTTTCTTTTTTTTGTTACCAATGTATATTTTTCTCTTTCATCTCTAAACCTTTCACTCTCTGATGCTTTTGCGATTGCCTTTTATTCAAAAACACACACGATCAAAAGTACATGCTACAGCAGACAGGAAGATTAACGCATTTCGCATTTATAAACAGTGCTTACTCATAGCTATGAGTAAGCACTAGTTAGAAGTGCGAAATGCATTATATTTCCTGTCTGCTGTGGCATGTACTTTTGATTGTGTGTGTTTTTGAATAAAAGGAAACATTTTTTCGGTGTGCAGCTGTCCAGATATATATCTTCCATTCATCGCATTACGCATTGCCAGCACCTGTGGCTTCTCAACCCGTGAAGAGGTTCACTATTGTTTGACCTTCCTGAAGCGGTAATACTCCTTCCTTCTATTTTGATTTTCAGCTATCCTTGGTTTTTTTTCAGATGGCCACCCTATTTGTCCTCAAACCATGAGTCAGTCACCATTTATACAAAAGACCCTTAAATTCAAAGGCGGAAGACCATCATGTGGGTAAGTTTCAGGAAAACAGTGCCTCCCTTTGAATTTTTTCAGCCCTGCATGCTCATTCTCATGCGCTCTAAGTTCAAGAGCCAGGAAAGGCGGACATTCTTTGGATGGAGAAACGTAGCCCTAGAGGCCGCTCCCATTCCAGGGAAAGTAGTTCCAAGGATGATGTCTTATGGCTTCTTCCTAGAGCAATGCTACCATCCCAGCAAAAGTCCTGCAGAGCCTGTGGTGCAATACCTATGCCCAATAGGCTGGCGAGTAAAGACTGCCTGGAGGAGTTCGCAGTTGACAGGTAACACAAAAATATCATTCTTATTGAAGAGGGTGGCATGAGATTTTATGCTGTACTTATTTCAATTATCTCGGCCAGGCAGACCCCTCCTAGTTGCCTGTCACTAGAAGAGCATCCTGGCACCTCGGCAGGTGGCGTTAACCCAGATCCGTTACTCTGACGAGTGGACAGCCTGCGGACAGTAGTAGCTCCTCTTCATCAGAGGAAGTCCCGGAACTGCTTGGCTTCAGTTTTCCCTCCATTGAACTATGAATCCAGTCAAGCAGGCCAATTGTATGGGTAAAGTCATATTCACCCTTTGTTCACAAAGGCAAAGTCTGGAGAGAAAATCTCCTTTATTTTTCTATACAGGTTTTATCCTCATTAGAGATTTGATAGCATCGATTTAATCCCTGCCTACAGTAGATACAATGTTTGAAACATTGGGCTGTGTTTTCTCAGGCAAGTTTGGTGTAAGATATCTTATAAAAGGAAATCTCTGTTTGGTAGGAAACTTAACACAGTCATACCAGGAGTGACAGGAAGTCCATCCTGCTCCCGCAAGATGGGAAGCAAAGGAATAGGGAATGTTCCTCTTCTCAGCAGGTTCCATTCTTCGAGGCAGATTGGCTGCTATAGTACATACATATCAGGCCTAGGGTTTTTTTTTCCCTGATTCCATTCACAAAAAGAATATACAGGCTTCAATTGAACCCTATATGTAGTTTGCAAGGGATGGTGGCTAGTGTCTGGTTGTAGATCTGAAGATGTTAAACTTTTTTATTCCTTTTATTCCTTTATTAGAGAGCTTCAAAAAGGAGTCCATTAAACCAGCGCAGCCAGATGACAAAATGCTATTGCAAAATGCTAAATTCTAAACATCCCAAAATATTTATTTTGTTCATAATTGGTAAGCTTGCGATCAGCTAGACACATTTCCAGTTTAACAATCTGCCTTTTGGCCTATGCAGGTCTCTGGTACAGTGTTAGCTCCACTCAGAGAACAAGTTCGCCGCTACCTGGACAACATTATTCTTCTATCCAGAGGTCTGAAACACCAAGAGATTCTCATAAACACCCTGCAGGGATATGGCTGGTTTATTAACTCTCTAACTTAACAGTTAGTATTCCGGGAGGTACTCTGCCAACTTCTCTGTTCTGCTTCCACCAGAGAAAACGGTGGCAGTCAAAGAAGGAATGCTGAAGACAGTAAGCTCCACTTGTTTGATCATTTCTCAGTGCCTCAATCTTTGGAGCACAATGTCATCATACCAATAATCCCTTGGGCACTCTGACTTTACAGTTTAAACTGGGATTCTTAGCACAATAGAGGAAACAGAGTCTGGCACAGTTATCAACTGTCATCAGTTATCAACTGTTGTTAGCCGTGATTAGTCACAGCGATCAAATGGTACAGACAGGTGTAGAAAAGAACTAGGACCCAACGTATCATGCCTCCATCCCCCCCACTTTGTGTACATCATACAGACAGGGCCAATCACAGCCAACAGCTTCCTGCCATTGGTCACAGTGATCACATGGTACAGATAGATGTAAGAAAAGAACTGTGACCCAACGTATCATGCCTCCATCCTCCCATTGTGTGTACATCATGCAGACAGGGCCAATCACAGCCAACAACAAAAAAAGCAATTGCTTACTATGCCTTACAAAATACATAGTCTAATTTCCTGTCTAATTTCCAAAAAGGGGTTATTTGGGGGATATCTGTACTGTCCTGACATTTTTGGACCTCAAGAAATTAGATTAGGCTGTCAGTACTATCAATTTTCAAATATTTACCATAGTTTGTGGACTTTCCTACAAACTAAATAATATACACTGATTCGGGTTATTTTCACCAAAGAAATACACAGAATACATTTTGGCCTACATTTAGAGCACTTTCACACTGAGCCACGGCAGGCGTCGGCAGTAAAGTTTTTTAGCGGCGATTTACCGTAGTTTTTGCAGAGCTTTTCAGTGCTTTTTTGGCCACCAGCAGGGCACTTTTAACCCTAGTTAGTGGCCGAAAAAGGGTTAAAAATCGCTTTTCTGGCACTTTGGCGGTGCTGCCCACACCACTCCTAAAGTGTCTCAAAGACGCAAATTGCAGGACTTTTTGGAGCATCCTGCCAGTGCACCACTTGGGCTTTGACACTGGAGTAACAGGAGAGGTGCTTTACAGGCACTATTTTTAGCGTTATAGCGCCTGTAAAGCACCTCAGTGTGAAGTAGCCTTAAAGTGGATGTGAACCCAATGTCATCCTTTCTAAACTACTGCCATAGGGGTTATCTATAAGGATATACATGCCTCCTGCATGTATCTTTACCTGTCAAATGTCTCCCCTCTATCTGCTATGACCCGAAAAACTGCATATTCTGTGGGTGGGTCTGTTGTCTGCAGCTCGGTGGGTGGAATCATGATGTCAGTAGACTCCCCGCCCACCTCTACACTCCACTTGTCAATATGCATTTTCTCCTGTGTATTTCTTACACTGAACTCCTGCTATGATCTCTAACATCCAGTGAAATGACAGGAAAGTAACCACATGACTTCAGCATGCCAAATCATGCTGAGGTGGGGAACATCCAATTCTGGCAGAGCAGCAGAAGAAAGGAGTGGGAGGGAATTAAATAATGCATGTCTCTTAGGCTAGTGCATGAGATATGTAAATCACCTGTAAATCACAGCAAGGGGGAGGATTTGACAACGTTTTTCTATGTTTGTCAAGATTTATCTCACTGAACAATAAAAGAGGATTGCTCAGAGCTCGATTAACTCTTTGTGGCAAGACTGGGCTCAAATGATAGGAAATCTTATACTCTACATTATGACATAAAAAATAAATTTCGGTTTACATCCATTTTAAGAAGAACAATTATTTGTTCTATAACAAATATGAAGAAATCTAATTTTTTTCAAAAATGTCTGTCTTTTTTTTTTTTAGCAAAAAATTCAAAAACTGTGGTGATTAACCACTTGCCGACCGCCGCACGACGATGTACGTCGACAGAATGGCACGGGCAGGCATAAGGGCTTACATGTACGTCCTTGCCTGCCCGCGGGTCGGGGGCCCGATCTGCGGCGGTCGGTATTCGTTCGGGAGCGATCCCGGACGAGGGGACGGCCATTCATTCATGGCCACCCCCTCGCGATCGCTCCCGACGAATGAAAATGTCCCGTGACATCACTTCCTCTCCTGTAATGTAAACACAGGAGAGGAAGTGATGTATTCTCTCCTCTGTGTCGGTATTTTTCGTTCCGGCACCGAGGAGAGAGCATCGGTGAGTTGCACAAGCACTACACTACACAGTAGAACATGCCAGGCACACTCACACCCCCCCTTTACCCCCCGATCACCCCCCAATTACCCCTGCCCCCCCAGTCACAGTGACACCAATTGCTTTTTTTTTTTTTTTTTTTTTTTTTTGCATTGGTGTCATTTGTGACTGTAATAACTGTTAGGGCAGTTAGGGTTAGCCCCCTTTAGTTCTAATGTGCCCCCCTAACCCCCCCAATAAAGGTTTAACCCCGTGATCACCCCCCCTCGCCAGTATCACTAAGGCTGGGTTCACATTGCAGCGGTTTATGAGAACGAATGTGATTCGCACCGCACTGCAGTGCAAATCACATCCGATCTCTGTGCGATTCGAGTTCAGCCATACAGATAGTATGGCTGAATTCGTGTCGCACCCGCCGCAAACTCGCACGGGACCCTTTTTTTGGTCCGCAGCAGAATCGGATCGCATGGGTGTTCACACCATGCGATCCGAGTTTGCAGATCGCACTGCGATATGCGAACTGATCTGGGGGTGTCATTAACATTTCACTGACACTCCCAGCAGTTCGCATAGGGCAGTGTGAACTTCCGCCAGGAGGCATGCGATGCGGGAACCCGCCGCGGATTCGTGGCATTCCCGCATCGCTCCAGTGTGAACCCAGCCTAATAAGCGATCATTTTTCTGATCGCTGTATTAGTGTCACAGGTGACGCTAGTTAGGCAGGTAGGTATTTAGGTTCGCCGCAGCTTTTTATAGCGCCAGGGACCCCCATATACTACCGCATAAAGCCCCCTGATTTCCCCCTAGTTAACCCTTTCACCAGTGATCACCATATAACTGTTACAGGTGACGCTGGTTGGTTAGTTATTTTTTATAGTTTCAGGGCACCCGCCATTTATTACCTAATAAAGGTTTAACCCCCTGATCACCCGGCGGGTGTCATTTGTGACTGTAATAACTATTAGGGCAGTTAGGGTTAGCCCCCTTTAGTTCTAAGGTACCCCCCTAACCCCCCCAATAAAGGTTTAACCCCGTGATCACCCCCCGTCGCCAGTGTCACTAAGGCTGGGTTCACATTGCAGCGGTTTATGAGAACGGATGTGATTCGCACCGCACTGCAGTGCAAATCACATCCGATCTCTGTGCGATTCGAGTTCAGCCATACAGATAGTATGGCTGAATTCGTGTCGCACCCGCCGCAAACTCGCACGGGACCCTTTTTTTGGTCCGCAGCAGAATCGGATCGCATGGGTGTTCACACCATGCGATCCGAGTTTGCAGATCGCACTGCGATATGCGAACTGATCTGGGGGTGTCATTAACATTTCACTGACACTCCCAGCAGTTCGCATAGGGCAGTGTGAACTGCCGCCGGGAGGCATGCGATGAGGGAACCCGCCGCGCATTCGTGGCGTTCCCACATCGCTCCAGTGTGAACCCAGCCTAATAAGCGATCGTTTTTCTGATCACTGTATTAGTGTCACAGGTGACGCTAGTTAGGCAGGTAGGTATTTAGGTTCGCCGCAGCTTTTTATAGCGCCAGGGACCCCCATATACTACCGCATAAAGCCCCCTGATTGCCCCCTAGTTAACCCTTTCACCAGTGATCACCATATAACTGTTACAGGTGACGCTGGTTGGTTAGTTCTTTTTTTTATAGTTTCAGGGCACCCGCCATTTATTACCTAGTCTCACTAGTGTACCCCTAAATTTAGGGGTGTCTACTTTCCAAAATGGGGTCATTTGGGGGGGGGTTTGTGCCATCTTGGCATTTTATGGCCTTCAAAACTGTAACTCCCTTAGAAAGCCTGAAGGCGGTGCTTGGTTTTCGGGGCCCCGTACGCGGCTAGGCTCCCAAAAAGTCCCACATATGTGGTATCCCCGTACTCAGGAGAAGCAGCAGAATTTATTTTGGGGTGTCATTTCACATATGCCCATGGCATGCGTGAGCAATATATCATTTAGTGACAACTTTGTGAAAAAAAAAAAAAAAGTTTGTAATTTTCCCGCAACTTGTGGCAAAATATAAAATATTCCATGGACTCAACATGCCTCTCAGCAAATAGCTTGGGGTGTCTACTTTCTAAAATGGGGTCATTTGTGGGGGTTTTGTGCCATCTTGGCATTTTATGGCCTTCAAAACTGTAATAGGTAGTGAGGAGTGAAGTCAAATATTTACGCCCTTAGAAAACCTGAAGGCGGTTCTTGGTTTTCGGGGCCCCGTACGTGGCTAGGCTCCCAAAAAGTCCCACATATGTGGTATCCCCGTACTCAGGAGAAGCAGCAGAATTTATTTTGGGGTGTCATTTCACATATGCCCATAGCATGTGTGAGCAATATATCATTTAGTGACAACTTTGTGAAAAAAAAATAAAAAAAAATTAAAGTTTGTAATTTTCCCGCAACTTGTGGCAAAATATAAAATATTCCATGGACTCAAAATGCCTCTCAGCAAATAGCTTGGGGTGTCTACTTTCTAAAATGGGGTCATTTGTGGGGGTTTTGTGCCATCTTGGCATTTTATGGCCTTCAAAACTGTAATAGGTAGTGAGAAGTGAAATCAAAAATGTACGCCCTTAGAAAGCCTGAAGGCGGTGCTTGGTTTTCGGGGCCCCGTACGCGGCTAGGCTCCCAAAAAGTCCCACATATGTGGTATCCCCGTACTCAGGAGAAGCAGCAGAATTTATTTTGGGGTGTCATTTCACATATGCCCATAGCATGTGTGAGCAATATATCATTTAGTGACAACTTTGTGTAAAAAAAAAAAAAAAAATTATTTTTTGTCATTATTCAATCGCTTGAGGCAAAAAAATAAAATATTCAATGGGCTCAACATGCCTCTTATCAATTTCCTTAGGGTGTCTACTTTCCAAAATGGGGTCATTTGGGGGGGTTTTGTACTGCCCTGCCATTTTAGCACCTCAAGAAATGAGATAGGCAGTCGTAAACTAAAAGCTGCGTAAATTCCAGAAAACGTACCTTAGTTTGTAGATGTGACAACTTTTGCGCAAACCAATAAATATACAATTATTGACTTTTTTTTTACCAAAGACATGTGGCTGAATACATTTTGGCCTAAATGTATGACTAAAATTGAGTTTATTGGATTTTTCTAATAACAAAAAGTAGAAAATATCATTTTTTTTCAAAATTTGCGGTCTTTTTACGTTTATATCGCAAAAAATAAAAAACGCAGAGGCAATCAAATACCATCAAAAGAAAGCTCTATTTGTGGGAAGAAAAGGACGCAAATTTTGTTTGGGTACAACATTGCATGACCGCGCAATTACCAGTTAAAGCAGCGCAGTGCCAAATTGTAAAAAGACCTCTGGTCATTTACCAGCAAAATGGTCCGGTCTGAAGGTGGTTAAATACCACCAAAAGAAAGCTCTATTTGTGTGAAATTTTTTAAAAAAATTGCATATGTGTATAGTGTTTCCTGACCACGCAATTGTCATTCAAAGTGCGACAACGCTAAAAGCTGAAAAGTGCCTCGTATTGAAGTGGTTAAGCAACACGGGTTGGTCCATGATCGTCCCCAGCCTGTAAATGTGACTATGAAGCTTCAGCAATGCACTGATGAAGTCATAGTCACTATAAGCAATAGAAGGTTGATTGGCTCATTGTAGTGAAGTACTGACTCTCATAATTCCCTTTTGCTGTGCAGAGGATTACAGGAAGCTAAGATCAAGAAAGATTAGATAAGTCACGCTAATGCTATGCAAAATACATTTGTTGATTTTTCTGATGAATACATAACTATACTAAATGCCATTTTTTAAAGATTTGCCCGCTTGAACTGTGAAACCTTGAGGCATTGATGCTCACTAAATCCCTACCTGTGTACATGCTGTGTCATACATGAAAAGAATAAAGAAACAGTCTAAACCTTGAGTAGAACTGATTGAATATCACAAACCCTCTGCTTCGTGCACATTGAACAATATAAAACTTGGCTTGCCATGGCAACAGTGACTATGTCTGTCATAGAGCGCACTGCAGACACACGCTTGTAGTGCAGCCACAGGGACCAGAGGTATGGGCAAAACTCACCAACACAGCCAGATCAATGGTCTGCCTTCTGCTGCGATGAATATACAGTATGTGGCTGACCACATTTGTTTATCATTAAGGTTAAGGTCAAGACATTTCTGTGCATTTTCTGCATTACTTTCACCCCTTCAGCTTCGGAAGGTTTTACCCACTTTCTGGCCAGGCCATTTTTTTGCGATATGGCACTGCGTCGCTTGAACAGACAATTGCGTGGTGGTACACAAATAAAATGGATGTCCTTTTTTCTCCAAAAATAGAGAATAATGAGGGGGGGGGGGGGGGGGGTTGGGACTTTAAATGAAGCATATGGTCTGTGCCTTCATCCCTGGTTCAGGTATAAGAAAAAGGAATGTGGGACTTTGAATGAAGCTATTGATTTGTGGGGGTGAGATAATTAGAAAGTATATTTAATTGGCATATTGAGTCTGACAATACATAACAATGATGCACATAGTAGAAAAGGTTTAATATGTATACACACGCATACTTGGTATTGACCTCATGAATACATCACATATACATATCAAAGGGACGGTATATAAAATTGGCAAGAGATTTAATAGGGTAAAATTAATGCAGATTCATATAAAGATTTCTAAAACTGAAAGAACCTTAAAGAGGAAGTAAACCCTGATGAGTTTACTTCCTCTTTCATTCCCTGCAAAGGCAAAGCATAATGAACTACTATGCATCGCATAGTAGCCCATTATGTGCCACTTACCTTACACAGGAGCCAGCGAAGTCGCCGCTGTCCCCTGTAGTCCGCCGCATCCATCTTGTTGGTGGGGTCTCGCAGCTCCGCCGCTGTCATTCGGCGAAGCCACGATGACGTCACTCCTGCCCATGCGCACGGGAGTCGACACGCGCGGCAGCTCCATTCTTGGAAATGCCGCGCCCAGTGCGCCTGTGTGCCGCTGTCTACGGCGCATGCGCCGTAGACAGCGGTGCCCGTTTTCGGGCAAATATCTCCTAAACCATATAGGTTTAGGAGATATTGCTTGGACCTAGATTAAGGCTTACCTGTAGGTCAAAGTGGTTTGTAAGGGTTTACAACCACTTTGAGTTTAGAGGAGCTAAATACATCCCAAGTGCATCCAGTCAAAAATGTTAAAGCGGTGTTTCAGCTGAAAACATTTTTTTTTAAAGTCAGCAGCTAAAAAAAAGTAGCTGCTGACTTTTAATAAGGAGATTTACCATTCCAGGGCGCCAGCGATGTCGACCGCAGAGACCGACATGTCCCTCGGCTCTCGGGTCCCAGCGCTGCCATGCTCACTAAGGGAAACAGGCAGTGGAGCCTTGCGGCTTCACTGCCCGTTTCCTACTGCGCATGCGTGAGTCACGCGGCGCTTTGTGAATGGGACGCGCTGTGTTAGGGAACACACAGTTCCCAGAACACAGCGCGCCCCATTACCCAGAAGACAACGTGACGAGGAGAGAAGACTAAGATCACCGAGGAGCAGGAAGAAGGCAGATTAGGAAGACTGCCTAGCAACAGGGTTTTCTGACAAGGTAAAAAAATATATAAATTTCAAATTTTATTTTAATTTTTTTTAAGAATATTAACCCCCTCGCGCCCGCTCTATAGCCGAATGACGGCCGTAGAGCAGGCGCGTTCGTCCAGGAGGCCGTCCCTGGACGTCCTAATGTTTACTTCCGCGCGCATCGTGGAAGTTCTGTGTTCGCCGTGTCCCCCGGGGACAGGCAAACACAGATCGCTGTAAACGGCCAATCACAGCGGCCGTTTACAGCGTGATCGGCGTGTCCAATGGGAGATGATCTCATATGTAAACATATGAGATCATCTCTCAGCGCCGCTCTCCCTCCTCACACAGACAGTGTGAGAGGGGAGAGATTGCCTTGCCTTGAATTGATAAAAAAAAAAGTAAAAAAAAAAAAGTGCCATCCTCCCCCAGCAGTGCCATCCTCCCCCAGCAGTGCCATCCGCCCCAGTGCCATCCGCCCCAGTGCCATCCGCCCCAGTGCCATCCGCCCCAGTGCCATCCACCCCAGTGCTACCTGCCCCTAGTGCCATCCACTCCAGTGCTACCTGCCCCCAGTGCCATCCACCCCAGTGCTACCTGCCCCCAGTGCTACCTGCCCCCAGTGCCACCTGCCCCCAGTGCCACCTGTTGTCAGTGCCATTTGTCCCCAGTGCCATCTGTCATCAGTGCCACGTATAAGTGCCATCTGTCATCAGTGCCACGTGTCATCAGTGCCACATAGTTCCATCTGTCATCAGTGCCACGTATTAGTGCCATCTGTCATCAGTGCCACGTATCAGTGCCATTTGTCATCAGTGCCACCTGTCAGTGTCATGTGCCATCTGTTGTCAGTGTCACGTGTCATCAATGCCACTTATCAGTGCCATCTGTCATCAGTGTCACGCGTCATCGGTGCCATGTATTAGTGCCATCTGTCATCGGTGGCACGTATTAGTGCCACGTATTAGTGCCATCTGTCATCAGTGCCACGTATTAGTGCCACGTGTCTTCAGTGCCACGTATTAGTGCCACGTGTCATCAGTGCCACGTATAAGTGCCACGTGTCATCAGTGCCACGTATAAGTGCCATCTGTCATCAGTGCCACATATTAGTGCCATCTGTCATCAGTGCCACGTGTCATCAGTGCCACGTATAAGTGTCATCATTGCCACGTATCAGTGCCATCTGTCATCAGTGTCACGTGTCATTGTCCTGGTGCTTCAAAAGTGTAACAAATAGTCAACAAGTTAGATGTGTAATTTATGTTCCTAGAACACATGATGGCGCTACCTGCATGTTGGGCCTCTCTATGTGGCCAGGCTGTGAAAAAGTCCCACACATGTGGTATTGTAATACTCAGGAAGAGTAGCAGAATTTTTAGGGGGTGTCATTTGTGGTATACACATGCCACGTGAGAGAAATAACCTATTACAATGACAATTTTGTGGAGAAAAAAAAAATGAAAAATCTTAATTTTGCAAAGAATTGTGGGAAAAAAATGACAACATCAAAAAGCTCACTATGCCTCTTACTAAATACCTTGGAATGTCTACTTTCCAAAAAGGGGTCATTTGGGGGGTATTTGTACTTTCCTGACTTGTTCGGGTCACAAGAAGCGATATAGGCCACAGTACATCAGATGTGATCAATTTTGTGTGATTCGCACCACAGCTTGTAGACTCTCTAACTTTCACAAAGACCAAATAATATCCACTAATTTGGGTTATTTTTACCAAAGATATGTAGCAGTATAAATTGTGGCCAAAAGTTATGACGAAAAATTTATAATTTGCATAATTCTGTCACAGAAACAAAGAAATATGCGTTTTTGTTAAAAAATTTTGGTCTTTTTTCATTTATAGCGCAAAAAATAAAAACCCCAGAGGTGATCAAATACCACCAAAAGAAAGCTCTATTTGTGGGAAAAAAAGGACAAAAAATTCATTTGGGTACAGTGTTGCATGACTGAGTAATTGTCATTCAAAATGTGAGAGCACCGAAAGCGGAAAATTGGTCTGGGCAGGAAGGGTGTTTAAGTGCCCAGTAAGCAAGTGGTTAATGATCTTTTTTTTTTTTTCTTTAGGGTGGCCCTCCACTTTAAATATCTTACAGCTCAGGCTGAATAGAAAAGGCTGTGTGCTACCAGATGCCCCAGAGTGGGACCCTTGATATTTGTGGAGAAGCACTGATCTCTTTGCAAAGGTCCTGCACTCTACCTAGATTTCATTTAGAGGCTATAAATCTTGTTTTAAAATCACACCGGTTCATACTGTATCATTTTAACTCTTTAAATTATTGCTTATCATGCATTTTTTTAAATTATTTTGATGTTACATGGGTCTAAAAATTATGCATTGGTTCCCTCCTAAGGCTTCTTTAAGCTGCATTTCACATGGCTAGCCATTAAACTTTGTTACACACTCAAACACATACCTAGCTTTATGAGAGTTGACTGATGCTATGGGCTACATATGGTTACTCCTTGCAGGTCAGTGACTGGGTATTTCTGCCTGCCCTCACCCATCTGCTTCAGGGTTTTGAGCTAATGTGTAAATTAAAAACCGTGCAGCCTAAGGGCGTGCTAGGTATGTCCTGCCCTGCCGTCATTCTGTTAAAGGAACCTGTACTAAGGGAAATATAGACTCCAGTTATTGCTGACCCCATCCTGAATATGCTAGTTACCTGGTCCATTGGCTACAATAATTTCTTCTGTGCATCAAAGTACTGAAGCTATTGAATTAGCATGATGGCTGGGCAACTAACATTGTCAGCAATGGAAGCCTAAATATCTAATTACATATCTACTATAGGTTTCCTACCTAGAATTGTATACAATGCTTCCCCCATTGGAAGCATTATGATGTATGGGAGATTCCAATAATGTCTACTGACTCAATGATCAGTGTAACAACTTGTAAACAATCATGTTACTTTGTGACTAGCTGTTAGGAGCAGCTGATTACAATGTAACTATTTTTATTTACATTTGTCAGATGTTACAAAAACTTTAGCTGGTTCGGGTCCCCAGCACCATCATGTCTAGTTTGGGAAGACAGCATGCACAGATATATTCCCACTGCACATGCGCAACCTACACTGAATGGTGCAGATGTGTTCCAGATCGCTGTCAGAAAAAAAAGGGGGGGGGGGGGGGGTTGAACTTCAGCTCCGATTGCCCGGGAGATCCAAGAGAGGATTGATAGTGTTATTTTGTCAATGAAACTATTTTTACAATCCCTTTACAGCTGAACTCTGGGATAAGCACATATTGTCTAAATACAGGAATCATGTGTCCTTTTTAGTTCTTCCAGATCTGTGCAGTGATACAGAAGCTTCCTGTAATAAAGACCGGTCAGTTCTGCTCTCTCTTCTTGTGCTGGGTAAATGGTATTGTCTCGGCCCCCTCCTATAGTTTTCTGCAGGCAGCCTGTAGTAGGTGGATCTGCTAGATCCCTCCCACCAGCTCTAATCTTCATACAGGGCTATAGGAGGGACCAGGCAACTCCATATAGGATGATGTTGATGTAGGTGCTACTTTATTAAAGAGGAGCTTCTGTCAGTTCTGTGAAAATTATAATAACTGTATCAGCTGACTTTAAATAAACAGACACTCACCTTCTCAAGGATCCAGCACTGTCCTCACCCAGGCTGGTTCTTCACTCATCTTCTTCAAGTTCCTAGAGCCAGCGTATTTACTGTATGTAGCCAGCCATCACTCCTTGTAGCTGCACAGCCGCCTACCCACTGCACAGCTTACCGGTTTTATTACCAAAGTTCAATTGAACAAGCTGATGTTAGAAGCTGATTGGCTACAAAGCACAGCTGCACCAGATTTTGCACTCTCTGATTTTGGTAAATCAATTCCCAAGTGCCTTTACAAATCCAGTTATTGCTTAAAGATGAACTTCACCAAAAAAAGGGAAGCTCCACTCTTCCTCCACCTCCCCCCCTCTTCTAATATATTTGGAATATAATTTGTTTGGGGGGGGGGGGGGTACAGCGGGTGTCTAATTTTGAGAGGTACCCGCTTCCACTTGGATCTCTGATTTTAAGCCTAGTTCACATGGGCTGAATGTCGGCCAGCATCACCCAGTTCAATTGAAACTGTCAGACATTCAGCCTATGTGTATGCCAGCTGGTCAGACAATAGCTCAGCAGGGAAGATCGCTGTACTAACTTTGGATTGTTAGTACAGCGGCTTCGACCTGAGCTGACCGTTTAAAAAAAAAACTAGTGGTCTTTACTAGGCTTTAGTAAATCAACCCCTCAATGTACTCAAAGTAGACTTATATCCTGGAAATCTATCAACACAACAATCGTCACTCTAGAAGTAGTGATGGACGAACTTCCGACGGGACGTTTCGCGAACGCGAAACGCGAACGGACACAAACGTTCGCGAAAACGACCGTTCGCCGCGGGCTCCATTGACTTCAATGGGAGGCGAATTTCGCAAACCTTTAGGTCGAATTTGCGGCCACGGGGTAATTATTAGGGGGTAGCACGTAGTCCCACCACCTGGACAATAGCATAATACATGTATGAGGTGAATTTGGGATCGATAACTACAAGCATTTTTTTTTTATTTGGGAAATTGTTCTGACAATTCAGGACTATGGAGCTAATGAAGGCAATGGAGGAGAGGGAAGGTCAGGGACCAGGGTAGGCAAACAAGAGGGTGCAGGAGATACAGAGCACTGACAGCAGCACCGTAATACAGAGCACTGACATCAGCACCGTGACATACAGCGCTGACAGCAGCTCCGTGACATACAGCGCTGACAGCAGCTCCGTGACATACAGCGCTGACAGCAGCTCCGTGACATACAGCGCTGACAGCAGCTCCGTGACATACAGCGCTGACAGCAGCTCCGTGACATACAGCGCTGACAGCAGCACCGTGACATACAGCGCTGACAGCAGCTCCGTGACATACAGCGCTGACAGCAGCTCCGTGACATACAGCGCTGACAGCAGCTCCGTGACATACAGCACTGACAGCAGCTCCGTGACATACAGCGCTGACAGCAGCTCCGTGACATACAGCGCTGACAGCAGCACCGTGACATACAGCGCTGACAGCAGCTCCGTGACATACAGCGCTGACAGCAGCTCCGTGACATACAGCGCTGACAGCAGCTCCGTGACATACAGCGCTGACAGCAGCTCCGTGACATACAGCGCTGACAGCAGCTCCGTGACATACAGCGCTGACAGCAGCTCCGTGACATACAGCGCTGACAGCAGCTCCGTGACATACAGCGCTGACAGCAGCTCCGTGACATACAGCGCTGACAGCAGCTCCGTGACATACAGCGCTGACAGCAGCACCGTAAGCAGCCCCAGGAGGAAGTCAGCACAGCACAGGGATGGTGTGATCCCCTCATAATAAGAACCCCCAGGAGGAAGTCAGCACAGCACAGGGATGGTGGGAGCCCCTCATAATAAGAACACCCAGGAGGAAGTCAGCACAGCACAGGGATGGTGGGAACCCCTCATAATAAGCAGCCCCAGTAGAAATATGACACCGCTCAACCTCTTCAAAGAGGAGGGTAGGGGCATATAGTACGGTGTGCTTTTTTGGGTCAGGGAAGTGAGCCAAATGAATTAAGAAGGTCTGTGTGCTTGATTCCAAAAATTGTTTATAGACATATACATGGTCTACTGATCACATGTGTTGAATTCCTCCGAGATCCATGCCTCATTCATTTTTAGAAATGTGAGGTAGTTAACACTGTGGTGAGCTAGGCGAGTACGCTTATCGGTCACAATCCCCCCTGCTGCGCTGAACGTCCTTTCGGACAGGACACTGGATGAGGGGCAAGCCAACAGTTCGATTGCAAATTGGGCAAGCTCTGGCCAGAGGTCAAGCCTGCCCACCCAGTAGTCTAGGGGTTCATCACTCCTCAGAGCGTCCACATCGGCCGTTAACCCAATGTAGTCGGACACCTGACGGTCTAGGCGTTCCCTGATGCTGGATCCGGATGACACCTGTCGATGGGTCGGCTGAAAGAATGACCTCATATCCGAAGTCACCAACACATCTTCAAACCGGCCTCTTCTTGCAGGCGCTGTTGGATTGGTACCCGCAAATCCTTCTCTGGGAGTGGGAATTGCTCCTCTGCCAGCGCACGCAAAAGCAGAATGCAGCATTTCTCGAAGCAAGGCCTGGAAGTGCTGCATTCTGACAGCCCTCTGCGACGGCGGTAACATTTCCGCCATTTTGTGTTTGTACCGGGGGTCTAAGTACGTTGCCACCCAGTACTGGTCCTTGACCCTCATGCTTTTTATACGGGGGTCCCTATTAAAACACTGGAGCATGAAGGCCCCCATTTGCACTAAAGTGGAAGCGGTGTGGTGGCCTGGCTCCTGCTCATCATCCAGGATAATGTCGTCCTCTTCATTCTCCTCTCCCCATCCTCGCACAACAGGGATCCCAGAAAGGTTTAAAGCATGCTCTTCTTGCTCCTGCTCATCCGCCCCGGCACCATCCTCCTCTGACTCCTCATCAGACTCCTGTTGTTGACTTGTCTCAGATAGAGTAGCCCCCCCTGGGAATTCATCCAGCATTGCGACTTCCTCATCTTCCCGCTCCTGCTCCTCCACAGCCTGATCAATGACACGACGCAATGCACGCTCCAGAAAGAAGGCATAAGGTACCATGTCACTGATGGCGCCATGGCTGCGACTGACCAGTTTGGTGATCTCCTCAAATGGCCGCAGAAGTCTGCATGTGTCGCGTATGAGCAGCCACTGGCGCGGTGAAAAAAAACCCAGCTCCCCAGAACCGTTTCTTTCGCAGAGTTCATACAGGTAGACGTTAACTGCACGTTTCTGCTGGAGCAGCCTATCAAGCATATAGAAGGTTGAGTTCCATCGCGTCGGGCAATCGCAAATAAGACGTCTGACCGGCAGATGGTGTCGCCGCTGAATGTCAGCAAGGCGAGCCATGGCCGTGTAAGATCTTCTGAAATGGGCCGAGATTTTCCTTGCCTGCCGCAAGATGTCCTGGACCCCAGGGTATTTGACAAGGAATCGCTGCACGACCAAGTTTAAGACGTGTGCCATGCACGGCACGTGCGTGATTTTGCCCTGTTTCAATGCGCTAAGCAGATTGGCACCGTTGTCACACACCACTTTACCAACTGTCAAATTGAGCGGTGTTAGCCACTCATCTGCCTGTGAACGCAAAGCTGAAAGGAGTGCCGGGCCAGTGTGGCTCTTTGCTTCCAGGCACAACAGACGCAGCACGGCATGGCAACGTCTCACCTGGCATGTGGAATAGGTTCTGGGGAGCTTGGGCGGTGCAGTGGAAGAGACGCTAGCAGCGGAAAAGGAGGAGGCAGCTGAGGAGGAGAGGGAGGAGGATGGAGTAGGAGGAGGAGAAGAAGAGTCAGGCCTGCATGCAATCCGTGGCGGTAAAACCAAATCTACACGGGTGCCACGGGTTACATGCTTGACGGCCGTCAGAAGGTTCACCCAGTGGGCAGTAAAACTGATATACCTTCCCTGCCCGTGTTTGCTAGACCACGTGTCTGTGGTCAGATGTATCTTGGCACCGACACTGTGTGCCAGAGATACATTCACTTGCCGCTGAACATGGCCATATAGCTCTGGGATGCCCTTCTCTGAGAAATACTTCCTTCCTGGGACCTTCCATTGTGGTGTTCCAATGGCCACAAATTTGCGAAAGGCCTCCGAGTCCACCAGTTTATATGGCAGTAGTTGGCGGGCTATGAGTTCTGACAAGCCAGCCGCCAACCGTTGGGCAAGAGGGTTATCCGGCGTCATCATTTTTTTACGCTCAAACATTAGGCCCACGGAAGCCTGCCTTTTTGCAGAAAAATGTGAGCTTGGCGTGATGGAAGGTGGAGTGGAGGACAATTGTGAGGAGAGAGGAGAAGGAGAAGTAGAAGACGAGGCTGGACGGTGAGAGCCTGCAGTGTGGCTTTGTGTGTTCCGTTGCTCCCACTGGGCTCGGTGATGGCTGCTCATGTGCCTTCTTAAGGCGGTCGTCCCTAGGTGAGTATTGGGCTTACCGCGACTAACGCGTTGACTGCAAAGATTGCAGATGGCAACGCTATTGTCAGCAGCGGACACGTTAAAAAAAGCCCACACTGCGGAGCCATGTGCCGGTGTCCTGGGAGCGCCAGATGTGACCGTACATGGTCGATGACTCGCTCCTGATACATTTGCAGTCTGCTTTGTCCCTGCTGTGCAATGTAAGTCATTGCTGCTTCTCCTCCCTATCTGCTGGTCCATATCTCCCTCTGAACTCCCCTCCTCTTCCTCTCTTGTGGGCACCCACGTGACATCACTAGACACGTCATCATCAACGTCACCTTCCCCACCGCTATAAGTAGAGTAGGCAGCAACACCGGGGACCAACCTCCTCCTTGGGCTGATCTGGGTACTGGCGTCAGACTGCTGAGTAGCGCTTGTTGCTACCTCCTCTTCCTGATCCAATACCAAGAGTGGCTGCGCATCAGAAATGTCCTCTTGATATGGATCGGAAAATAATTCCAGTGACTCAAGCGGAAGGTATGTGGTGGTGGTGGTGGTGGTCGTGTTGTTGGTGGTAGTGTCTTTGGGGGTGCACATAGCAGAGAGTGAAGAAGAGGGTGCAGATCGAGAGGATGAGGAGGGTGCAGAAGAGTAAGGCTGAGCGAGCCACTCAACCAAGTCTGGTGCATCCTTTAAAGTAATTGAACGCACCTTCTGCAACTTCCCACTTTGGCTCAAGCCTGTTGCTCCTGCCCTACCCCTACCACCCCTGCGGAAGGGCCTGCCTCTTCCTCTGCATGTCATTTTTTAAATGACCCTGTGACAAAACTCTTAGTCCCTATACCGCTGAAGGACTGCTGCAGTATAGGTGAGCGGTCAGCAGTGGTGCACGTCAACCCTATCTATTGTGGACCGATAGCGGTCCTTACAGAACAGCAGACTGTACCGCACTCAAGCCTATGTACCGTAGCACCCTATACCAAGTTACCAGTCCTTATAAGAACTTTTGTGGACCAAGCAGGTTGTGTATTAGTGTTTAGCAGACTGTACGTCAGTCCCTATACCGCTGAAGGACTGCTGCAGTATAGGGCAGCGGTCAGCAGTGGTGCACGTCAACCCTATCTATTGTGGACCGATAGCGGTCCTTACAGAACAGCAGACTGTACCGCACTCAAGCCTATGTACCGTAGCACCCTATACCAAGTTACCAGTCCTTATAAGAACTTTTGTGGACCAAGCAGGTTGTGTATTAGTGTTTAGCAGACTGTACGTCAGTCCCTATACCGCTGAAGGACTGCTGCAGTATAGGGCAGCGGTCAGCAGTGGTGCACGTCAACCCTATCTATTGTGGACCGATAGCGGTCCTTACAGAACAGCAGACTGTACCGCACTCAAGCCTATGTACCGTAGCACCCTATACCAAGTTACCAGTCCTTATAAGAACTTTTGTGGAACAAGCAGGTTGTGTGTTAGTGATTAGCAGACTGTACGTCAGTCCCTATACCGCTGAAGGACTGCTGCAGTATAGGTGAGCGGTCAGCAGTGGTGCACGTCAACCCTATCTATTGTGGACCGATAGCGGTCCTTACAGAACAGCAGACTGTACCGCACTCAAGCCTATGTACCGTAGCACCCTATACCAAGTTACCAGTCCTTATAAGAACTTTTGTGGACCAAGCAGGTTGTGTATTAGTGTTTAGCAGACTGTACGTCAGTCCCTATACCGCTGAAGGACTGCTGCAGTATAGGGCAGCGGTCAGCAGTGGTGCACGTCAACCCTATCTATTGTGGACCGATAGCGGTCCTTACAGAACAGCAGACTGTACCGCACTCAAGCCTATGTACCGTAGCACCCTATACCAAGTTACCAGTCCTTATAAGAACTTTTGTGGACCAAGCAGGTTGTGTATTAGTGTTTAGCAGACTGTACGTCAGTCCCTATACCGCTGAAGGACTGCTGCAGTATAGGGCAGCGGTCAGCAGTGGTGCACGTCAACCCTATCTATTGTGGACCGATAGCGGTCCTTACAGAACAGCAGACTGTACCGCACTCAAGCCTATGTACCGTAGCACCCTATACCAAGTTACCAGTCCTTATAAGAACTTTTGTGGACCAAGCAGGTTGTGTATTAGTGTTTAGCAGACTGTACGTCAGTCCCTATACCGCTGAAGGACTGCTGCAGTATAGGGCAGCGGTCAGCAGTGGTGCACGTCAACCCTATCTATTGTGGACCGATAGCGGTCCTTACAGAACAGCAGACTGTACCGCACTCAAGCCTATGTACCGTAGCACCCTATACCAAGTTACCAGTCCTTATAAGAACTTTTGTGGAACAAGCAGGTTGTGTGTTAGTGATTAGCAGACTGTACGTCAGTCCCTATACCAATGAAGGACTGCTGCAGTATAGGGCAGCGGTCAGCAGTAGTGCACGGCAACCCTATGTATTGTGGACCGATAGCGGTCCTTACAGAACAGCAGACTGTAACGCACTCAGGCCTATGTACCGTAGCACCCTATACCAAGTTACCAGTCCTTATAAGAACTTTTGTGGACCAAGCAGGTTGTGTGTTAGTGATTAGCAGACTGTACGTCAGTCCCTATACCAATGAAGGACTGCTGCAGTATAGGGCAGCGGTCAGCAGTAGTGCACGGCAACCCTATGTATTGTGGACCGATAGCGGTCCTTACAGAACAGCAGACTGTACTGCACTCAGGCCTATGTACCGTAGCACCCTATACCAAGTTACCAGTCCTTATAAAAACTTTTGTGGACCAAGCAGGTTGTGTGTTAGTGTTTAGCAGACTGTGCGTCAGTCCCTATACCGCTGAAGGACTGCTGCAGTATAGGGCAGCGGTCAGCAGTAGTGCACGGCAACCCTATGTATTGTGGACCGATAGCGGTCCTTACAGAACAGCAGACTGTAACGCACTCAGGCCTATGTACCGTAGCACCCTATACCAAGTTACCAGTCCTTATAAGAACTTTTGTGGACCAAGCAGGTTGTGTGTTAGTGATTAGCAGACTGTACGTCAGTCCCTATACCAATGAAGGACTGCTGCAGTATAGGGCAGCGGTCAGCAGTAGTGCACGGCAACCCTATGTATTGTGGACCGATAGCGGTCCTTACAGAACAGCAGACTGTACTGCACTCAGGCCTATGTACCGTAGCACCCTATACCAAGTTACCAGTCCTTATAAGAACTTTTGTGGACCAAGCAGGTTGTGTGTTAGTGATTAGCAGACTGTACGTCAGTCCCTATACCAATGAAGGACTGCTGCAGTATAGGGCAGCGGTCAGCAGTAGTGCACGGCAACCCTATGTATTGTGGACCGATAGCGGTCCTTACAGAACAGCAGACTGTACTGCACTCAGGCCTATGTACCGTAGCACCCTATACCAAGTTACCAGTCCTTATAAGAACTTTTGTGGACCAAGCAGGTTGTGTATTAGTGTTTAGCAGACTGTGCGTCAGTCCCTATACCGCTGAAGGACTGCTGCAGTATAGGGCAGCGGTCAGCAGTAGTGCACGGCAACCCTATGTATTGTGGACCGATAGCGGTCCTTACAGAACAGCAGACTGTACCGCACCCAAGCCTATGTACCGTAGCACCCTAGACAGACCAAGTTACCAGTCCTGATAAAGAGCTTTGTGGAACAAGTGAGTTGTGAATGATTAGCAGACTGCAGCAGAAGGGCAGCAGTCAAGTATAATATTCTTTCTATATTTGGAAGAAAGAATATTATACGTGTACAAGCCTATTACCGTACCACTGATACCAGTCCTGAAAAGAACCTTTGTGGAACTAATAGTAACAGCAAGTCTTTAAAATTATCCTCACTGCCTGACACACTGCTTCCTGCCTGTCCCTATACAAATTGGCAAAAAAGAGTAGGCTGGAACGATTAGCTGGAACAGCTCTTTTGTGGACCTGATAGTAACAGCTAATGATGATGATGATGATGATGATGAAGAAAGACTAATCTGGCTGAGCTGTCCCTAAAATAGCAGCATACAGCGCTCTGTCCCTTTATCTAAACTGACAAAAGAAACTCAGGCTGCTGACCTAACACCTATACCAGTCCTGAAAAGAACTTTTGTGTACCAAATAGCTAGCGTTTTCTCTGTCCCTACTCCACACAGGATCCTTTCCCTACAGTGACAGAAGAAAGAATGTAAAATGGCCACCGGATCGGGTGTATTTATAGGTTAGGGGGAATGTCCAAGTGTCCATGAGCTGTCATGTCTCAATTGGTTGTCCTGTAACACATGATAAACGTGTCACGAAAGGTTAAAGTTCTTGTATACATTAAACACGTAAGTCCGCCGGGGCGAACGACGGAAAAAGGCGTTCGAACCCGCGGACGGCGAAAGTCGGAAATTCGCCGCGAAACGACCGCCGGGCGAACCGTTCGGCCATCACTATCTAGAAGATCATTCTGTGTATGGCCACCCAATAGGAGGTTGTGCAGTCAAATTGTATGGTGCATGGCCACCTTCAAAGGGGAGAAAAAGTCAGTCCCTTCATCAACTCTAATCATATATGACCCTAGACACATATACTTTATGCCACACTCATCTATTTCTTATCTGTCATATATAGCTATGGCTGATGCCATAGGGGTAAAGAAGGATGTGTGATCAGATGTCCCCCAGGATACATATACTTTCTGCCACCCTCACGTATTTCATATCTGTCATATATGACTATAATATCCTGCTGATGTCATAGGCTAAGAAAGAATGTGTGATCAGATGTCCCCCTTTATACATATATCATAGGTGTGCGCAGCCTACTGCATTGGGGTGTGCACCCCAAATCTCAAACACACATGAAAGCCACCTGCTGTCTCAGAAAGGAGGTTCTGGTGGTGGGAGACAGTTGATTGGAAGTATATTATGTTACGCCCTAAATACAAGTGTAACATGTTCCAACTGTTCAACCTAGCCTTTAATATAATGGAGGCATTTACACTGGCCACTAGCACCCCCAACCACCCACCTGGTGCTGTCCCTGGATAATGCGAATGCACATGGTGTGATTAGGGTGTGCCCAGGCACACTCTGTGCGCACGCCTATGACATATATGTTCTGCCACCCTCACCTATTTCTTATGTGTCATATATGACTATAATAGTAGCCTGCTGATGCCATAGGGGTAAAGCAGGATGTGTGATCAGATGCCCCCCCCCCCCCCCCCCCACCAATATAATTTCTGACACTCTAGCCCTTTTTCTTATCAGTCATATATTACTATAATATCCTGCTGATGGCACAGGGGTAAAGAAGGATGTGTGATCAGATATCCCCCTTTATACATATACTTTTGGTCACCCTAACCTATTTCTTATCTGTCATAAATTACTATACTATATGTTGATGGCATAGGGGTAAAGAAGCGTGTATGATCAGATGTACCCCTTTATATAAATACTTTCTGCCACCCTCACCCATGAATTATCTGTCATATATGACTATGATATACTGCTTATGCCATGGGGTAAAGAAGGGTGTGTGATCAGATGAACCCCTTTATACATATATCATAGGTGTGCGCAGCCTACTGCATTAGGGTGTGCAACCCAAATCTCAAACACACATGAATTATCTGTGATATATGAATATATCCTGCTGATGGCATCGGGGTAAAGAAGGGTGTGTGATCAGATGAACCCCTTTAAATAAATACTTTCTGCCACCCTCACCCATGAATTATCTGCCATATATGAATATATCCTTCTGATGGCATGGGGTACAGAAGGGTGTGAGATCAGATAAATCCCTTTATGTAAATACTTTCTGCCACCCTTACCCATGAATTATCTGTCATATATGAATATGATATCCTGCTGATGGCATCGGGGTAAAGAAGGGGGTGTGATCAGATGTACCCCTTTATATAAATACTTTCTGCCACCCTCACCCATGAATTATCTGTCATATATGAATATATCCTGCTGATGGCATCGGGGTAAAGAAGGGTGTGTGATCAGATGTACCCCTTTATATAAATGCTTTCTGCCACCCTCACCCATGAATTATCTGTCATATAAGAATATGATATCCTGCTGATGGCATGGGGTAAAGAAGGGTGTATGATCAGATGTACCCCTTTATATAAATACTTTCTGCCACCCTCACCCATGAATTATCTGTCATATATGACTGTGATATCCTGCTGATGGCATCGGGGTAAAGAAGGGTGTGTGATCAGATGTAGCCCTTTATATAAATACTTTCTGCCACCCTCACCCATAAATTATCTGTCATATATGACTGTGATATCCTGCTGATGGCATCGGGGTAAAGAAGGGTGTGTGATCAGATGTAGCCCTTTATATAAATACTTTCTGCCACCCTCACCCATGAATTATCTGTCATATGACTGTGATATCCTGTTGATGGCATCGGGGTAAAGAAGGGTGTGTGATCAGATGTAGCCCTTTATATAAATACTTTCTGCCACCCTCACCCATGAATTATCTGTCATATATGACTGTGATATCCTGCTGATGGCATCGGGGTAAAGAAGGGTGTGTGATCAGATGCTCCCCTACACACAGCAGGGATTATTAATGCTATTAATGGGCGCTGCCTCCAGTCGGGTCCCATATTTCCTCTGCAGCCTCTGCCGGCTGGATGGTACTGAAGGGACAGCGCCCATCCGCTGGCTCCTGCCTGGCTGCGCATAGTCCATGATTGTCCATCTTCTATTGTTCCAACCCTAGACTCCGCCACAGCCTCTGCATGCACCACATCACTCCTGCCATCCATGATCCTTTGGATCTTTAAACCTGCATGGAAGGGAAGCATGCTCTGCATAATAGAGAAGGTAGGCTCATCTGTCATACAGCCACCAAGCTGCTCCCTGATCACACCCATCACCATTGATTGACCTACTGATCGCCCATGCCTAGGTAGCCAAAACCTACACCTTGCAGCTCTATTCCTTCCCCAATCTATCTGCCTGTTCGCATCACTTCCGGATCTCCTTGCCTTTCTGCTGCAGAACCCCTCCCGCCCACACTCCTCATCCCTCCCAGCTCCTTAATTCTGCTAAGTTGAAGAGCAGGCAGTGCACTTGGCTGTAGAGAGGAGATCCAAGCCCATTCTCCAGTGGCAGTGAGCGGAGGACTCAGCAATGTGGGAGCAGTAGTCAGTCCTATTGTTCGCCTCCAAACCTGCAGTGCCTTCTCCACCCACCTCATCATTGTCCTACCCTCTCAGCATTTAGCTTTAGCCTTCAAAAAGAAAAACTGCTCCATCCTTCAAAGGGGGTTCAGGATGACTGACAAGAGGCAACCTGGCCGGCAGAATGAGGGGGAGGAGGTCCCAGCTTTCTTCAAGAACATGGGATCTGGGAGTCCCAAGCCCAGGCAGAAATTCTGTGGGATGTTCTGTCCAGTAGAAGGTTCTTCTGAAAATAAGACCATCAATTTTGGCTCTCTGTCAGGGAAAGGCAATGGGAAAATTATTAGCCAGCAGAAGGATGTAACCCCCTCTGATGGGAGGAAGATTGAGATCAAGTGTTCTTCTGGCAAGGAAGCCCTTCAGTACCTCAATGACAAGGTGGGTGATGTGATGATGACTTCTATGAATATGAAGTGGAGGAGGTGACTCCTTGGGGGGGGGGGGGGGGCACCTTGGCAGCATGGCTAGGGTGAAAATTTATTTTATAGCCTTCTTGCCACACGCATGTGTTCCATGAAAAACGATGAAAATGTCCTTTGTGTCTTTAAGTCCATTTGGCAATTGGCAAAGATCAGGACTGTCAGTCTCATCCTTCCATACAGCTGACTGTTCTTATAACTGCATTGCCTTCTACATCATGCCACTTTTCACCTGTACTGGTAATGCCAGCCATATGGACCCCACCCTCTACAACCAGGATGACATGCAGTTTCTGCTCAAACAAGCTGTGCATTTTATAAACTGCAGAAAAGTATATATTTAATACAAAATATAGTATAATAATGTATAATATTACAAAATAATAATAATATAATATTACAAAATAAAGTAAAATAATGTGAATATTTATAATTAGTCAACAGTTGGAGTAAGAAATAACCTTACCTCCATATGTCATTGCTTGTATCGCTATCTAATGTGTGTTTTCTCTGTTGCTTTTATTACTTTACCTAAAGTTTCATTTTAGCAGACTCTGTGGAAGCCTGGCTTAAAACTTTTGGGCTTGTGGGATGGTCCTACCATATCAACAATGGGAAGGTTTTTGGTTTTCCTTTTATTCTTAGCTCTGAGGAAGGGGATGCGCCCCCCGAAACACATCAGTTTGGCAGTATAGTGGGGTGTCATCCAAGCACCCGTATCCTGCACTACATGGCATATTCTGGTTCACACGCTCCTACTTGTACTTTTGTGAGTAATCATTTATATCGATTTGACATCTTTCCAATAAATTTTTGGTAATGCACTAGGTCAGGGGTGCCCAACCTCTTGAAGAGCGAGGGCCACTTAAGCGACTTTGGTAACTGGCCACAATAAGTGGAGCGGACAGAAGACAGATCCGTGTCCACTCTGTATATGCAGAGCGGACATGGACACAGCCCAGTCTACTCTGTGGGCCCCCCTATCCGGTCCAACTAGATGTAAGGGGACGGATCCCCTTCTGTTTTTTTTTTTTTTTTTAGTGGATCGGATTGGAGGTAGGTGGGTGCAAATGGACACAAGTCCATTTACATCTGCCACTCTATAGAGGTGAATGGAGGGTCCGCGTGGGTTGAACCAATCATGTGAAAGGGGCCTAAGGCTGCTTTCACACTGATGTGTAGCAGTTTACCTGTACTGCGGGTGCAGTGCAGTGCAGTGCACCTGCGGCTTTCCTGCAGGTTAGCTGCACTTTGCCATTGATGTCTATTATATCCTGCAGGTGTGGTTCACTTTCTGAAAGCGCACCAAACCCGCAGATAATAAGAGAAGTCTGTGACTCAGTGAAGGTAACCAGAAGGTGCAATGCGCTGCACCTGCGGATCAGTTTGAAAGCAGCCCAGTAACCACTGCAGAACAGATATGCCCATATATACACTGTTTTAGTAATAAACTTACCTTTAATAACAGTCTTCCATTCAGGTATCGCCGGCTGTTGCTGTCCCAGGCAGAATGCATTTGGTATCGCTCCGCTTGGGACAGGAGCCGGCGCTATACAGGAAGCATCTGCTCCTTCCACAGCCGCTTGCTTCCTCTACCGCTGGGTTAATTTAAAACATTGATGCTTTGGGATGGCGGGTCGGCAGCTCACGATCTGGGCTTGAGAACCTGCTATCCCAAAGCAGGAGGTTGCGGGCCACATCAGAAGGCTCCGCGGGCCACATGTGGCCCCCAGGCCACTGGTTGGGCACCCCTGCACTAGGTGCTTGCTCCTTCCCTGTTTGTTCTTTTTGTAGTTCTACAGTGCAATCAATTTAGTATATTTCCTTCTGTTCTTGAAGAAAGTCTTAAAGGAAAGTGTAGCCAAAGCTTGTTTGGCTGTACTTCTCCTATGGATCATAGTTCATTCAGGAGTGCACTCCTGTGATCCATTTTCAGCAGAGAGCAGGCTGAAGTCCGCTCTCTACTGATGTTAGAGAAGTTGGTCCAGGGTCTGTATCATCAGGACAATAAAGTTTGGATCCGCCAGGTGCCTGGACTGACACCCGGCTCAGGCTCTCGGCGAGCTGCTGAAACCCTGAGCCGGCCGCACCCGGCGCTCCACAGCCCTCCAGTGAGCAAGGAGGTGGCAGAGCAGAGAGCTGTGACTGACAGTCTGCAACTCTCCGCTCGGGGAGCTCTGAAAACTGAGCGATCGGTGGTGTTTGATCACTCAGTTCTCAGTACAGAGGCGCTGGGGACAGATGCAGCATCGGACCGATGCTGTATCCACCAAGGTAAGTATAATTCCTAAAAAAAAATGTTCTTCTCTTTTTAAAGTGATTGTAAATGATTACCTTATAAGTGATCACATTCTCTCTGTTCTCAGCTGCATAAGAGTTGGGGGAAGGAGAAGCAGTGGCATACTGAGCTTCCCAGTGAATTGCTGTGCAGTGCAGGTGTGTCAGGACAAGCTCATTGGAAGAGAGCAGGCTGGGTTCCCAGCATAGCTAGAGACCTGACCACGGTATGCAGTCATGCTTAAAGCCCTTTCACACTGCCAGTGCCTGGGCATCGGCGGTAAAGCTTTACTGACGTTTTTGCTGTGCTTTTTGGGCTTTAGCAGGGCATTTTTAACCCCCGCTAGTGGCCAAATAATGAGTTAAAAGCGCCCACAAATTGCCACTGCTGAGGCGCTTTGCAGGAGCTCCGGCAACGCTGCCCATTGATTTCAATGGGCAGGGGCGCTTTAGGAGCGGTGTATACACCGCTCCTAAAGCACCTCAAAGAAGCTGCTTGTAGGACTTTTTTTGATGTCCTGCCAGCACAGCGCCCCAGTGTGAAGGAACCCGTGCTTTCACACTAGTATGGCAGATGAGGCTTTTTTTCAGGCGCTATTTTTAATGCTAAAACACCTGAAAAAAACGCCTCCAGTGTGAAAGGGGTCTTATGCCCTGTACACACGGTCAGACATTCCAACGACAAAATCCGTCTGATTTTTTCAGACGGATTTTGGCCCAAACTTGTCTTGCATACACACGGTTGCACAAAGTTGATGGAAAATCTGATCGTTCAGAACGAGGTGACGTACGACGGGACTATAAAGAGGCCAGTAGCTAATAGATTTCATCTCGTAATTTGAACAGAATTTAAACAATCGGATTTTGTTGTCGGAAAATTTTAGATCCAGCTCTCAAACTTTGTGTGTCGGAAATTCCGATGGAGCCCACACACGATTGGATTTTCCAACAACGCGATCCGATCGCACGTTTTCCGTCGGAAAGTCCGACCGCATGTACAGGGCATTAGTGTAGTCAGTTTGTATTCGGAAAGCATAGGGACTGCAAGGAAGACCAGGGATTTCACACAAAGGAAGCAATACAAAGAGAACAGGATACTTTCTCATACAAACATCATGGTACAGCAGACACATATCAAGAATATGAAGTGTTGGAGTAAGAAACGCTTTAAATGTTGCTTTTTAATTATCCGTAGACCTTCTTTATAATTAGTATGACATCATCCTATGCATGCAGCTGAAATCAGAAATCATGCTTTTTGTGCTTAGGTTTGTTCTTGGAACTTGAAGTGCCACTAAACCTCATATCATAAAAACCTATCAATAAATGGTGTATTACATGCTGTTCATACTCACATGAGATTTGTTTTCTATACTCTGCAAAAAAAAACCTGGTTGATCCTGCTGTTCTCTATCTCCACCCTCTGTCCATGTCCCCAGTTCAGCTAGGGATTTTGCAGAGTAGTGTTAGGAGCTCTGCACATGTCCGCTGCAATGTCACAGTCTTGCTAAAAATCGCAGATCACTGCCATTACCAGTAAAAACAACAAAAAATAAATAAAAGTCCCTAAATCTATCCCATAGTTTGTAGACGCGATAACTTTTGCGCAGACCAATCAATATACGCCTATTGCGATTTTTTACACCAAAAATATGTAGAAGAATATATCGGCCTAAACTGATGAATCCTTTTTTTATATATTTTTTTTGGATATGTATTATAGCAGAAAGTAAAAAAATGTTTTTTTTTTTAAATTGTTGCTTTTTTTTTTGTTTATAGCGCAAAAAATGAAAACCGCAGAGGTGATCAAATACCATCAAAGGAAAGCTCTATTTGTGGGTAAAAAGGGACATTAATTGTGTTTGGGTACAACGTTGCACGACCGCGCAATTGTCAGTTAAAGTGATGCAGTGCCCTATCTCAAAAAATGGGCTGGTCATTAAGGGGGTAAATCCTTTCGGGGCTGAAGTGGGTGATGTCCATCAACTTTACTAGTCTATCCAAGACTACCCTATCCAGACAGTGCTGATATTCAAGGCTGTCTCTAATTCTGTTCCACAGAGAGAGGGGCCACGTGAAGTTAGGAAGTGTATTACTGGCCAGATCACCAGATGAAAATAAAGAGGGAAAAAATAAAAACAAAAAACTAATGCAGCCACAACATTTAAAGTGGTTGTAAACCCTAAAGCCGCGTACACACGGGCGGACTGTATGGCCTACTTAGTCCGTCATACAATCCGACGGACAGTCCGTCATACTTTCGAATGAATGGACTTGACCACACACGGATGAACAAACAGTCCGTCGAAAGCTTGCGCGATGACGTGTACAGCACGTACGACGGGACTAGAAACAGGAAGTCCAATACACAGCAATGCACCCTTCCGCCGTGTAAATCCTTTCTGAGCATGCGCCATTCTTAGTCCGTCGAACTAGCCTACTCACGAGCGGATTGCTCGCTGAAACCAAAGTATGACGGACAGAATTACGGAAATTCCAAAATACTTAGTACGCCAGACTGCACGCTGAAAAGTCAGCTGAAGCCCACACACGAGCGACTGTCCGCTGAAATGTGTTTCGGCGGACTAAGTAGGCCATACAGTCTGCCCGTGTGTACGCGGCCTTACAAACCACTTTGACCTACGGGTAAGCCTAGATTAAGGCTTACCTGTAGGTCCAAGAAATATCTCCTAAACCTATAAGGTTTAGGAGATATTTACCTGAAGACAGGCACCGCTGTCTACGGCACATGCGCCGTAGACAGCGGCGCGTGTTGGCTCCCATGCGCATGCACGGGAGTGACATGATTGCTGCTCCGGTGAATCACAGCGCCGGATCAGCGAGACCCACGGAGACCCATCAAGAAGATGGACGCTCGGAACTACAGGGGACAGCGGTGACTTCGCTGGCTCCTGTGTCAGGTAAGTGACACATAATGGACTACTATGCGATGCATAGTAATCCATTATGCTTTACCTTTGCAGGGAAATCAAAGAGGAAGTAAACCCATCAGGGTTTACTTCCTCTTTAAGTATTGGTAAGCTGCAAAATAGATACATTTTGTTTTTTGGGTTTAGACAAGACACACTTTAAATTCCTAAAGCAAATGGACACAATAGAATTGAAGGCCAAGCGAGGTATGCAGCATTGAGAAAATTAAGTTACTAGCCTGGCATGGAGAAAACATTTTTTTTCAGGTATTTACTGCTAGAAAATATTCTGCAACAGTCTAAAAAATTAGACCTAGCAGACAGTGGTAAATGCATGCTGTAGTAGGCCTCTAATTGGCAGGGCCGGGACAAGGAGTGGCAAGAAGGGTGGCTGTGTGGGGAGTTTTCTTGCCACTACAAGCTGACAGGCATAGTGACAGCTGCATGACTACTCCTGTCAATTTAGCAAATTTGACAGGAATAATCATGCAGCTGTCACTATGCCTGTCAGCTTGTGGAAGTGGCAAAGCAAATCAGGAGGAGGAGAGAGCTGGCAGGAGGGGCAGGGTGTGCTCTCTAGCACTCCTGGATACAGAAGTTAACACAAGAACACTGTCATATCGGAACTCTGTAGGGTTTGTTTACCCGCTCCTTGTCTCCTCTCTAGACTGCTCCTGCCCTGGCAGCAGAAAATGATTGGGGACAGGTAAACAAACCTTACAAAGTCCTGATCTGACAGCCAGTGGCTTTGCTAGTGTCGGGCACCCAGGGCATGTGCCCCACTATTCCTGTTGGGTGATCCCCCACAACTGTATCAGCTATCATCTTTTCCCACCAACTGCCTGTCAAAAGTGGCAAAAGTCAAAGCTGATAGAAGCTTACACTAAGCTCCTCCTCAACCCTCCTTTTGTGTTGGAGATAATGTGTTAGAAGGTGGAAAGGAAATTGATTAGTGCTAGGGATTGGTGGGGGGGGGGGGGGGGGATTTCTGCTTGAAGAGGGGATCTGGGGGGAGGATTTGTGCCGGGGGCTGATTTTGGGGTATTTGTGCTGAGAGGGGATGTGGGAGGATGGGGGTTTGTGTTGGGGGGGTTGGATTTGTGCTGGGAGAGGGAATTGGGGGGGGGGGAGGGTTGAGGGAATGGTGCTAGGAGGGGAAATTTGGAGGAGGGAGGATTTGTTCTGGGGGGTATTGGAGGGGGTGGCTAGAAGGGGATGATTTTTGGGTGAAGATTTGTGAAAAAGGGGTAATTTGGGCCAGAGGAATTATTGCTAGACAAGTGGATTTGTACTGGTAGGGGGGATTTGGAGGGAGGAGAATTTGTGCTCATAGGGGAGGTTGGAGTGGTAGCGGATTTGTGTGAGGAGGGGGGGATTTGGTTAAAAGAGAGGATGGAGGAGTCAAAGATTGGTGCTGGGAGGGGGGAATTCAGCAAGGGGGGGGGTGGTTTTGTGCTAGGAGGTTGAATTTTAGTTTGGGCAAGATTTTGGCTAGCAAAGGGTATTTATTAATCTATGATGGGGGAGGGGGGGGGGAATTAGTGCTCAATTTTTTTTTGGGGGGGTGGGAGAGCTCACACTTTGTGGGGGGGGGGGGTTGCAGTTTGGCATCTTCGCACTTCATGCTAGCTGACCTTGTACCAGGACTGCTGAAATTCTGGGTCCCCTTTATATCAAGAATATGCTTTAATGCTTTCTTGCCACATGGCCCAGTTTGGGGTCGTAGACAGTTTGCTGTGAACTCTTACTGAGAACTTGCCTTTACTGCCTGCCATGTTCCTCTATTCATCACATAATTAAATACAGCTGCGTCACCTGGGTTGTATTCAGAATGGACAAGTGCCTCCATGAAGAGCTGGATGTGAGTCAGAGGCTAGTAATTCAGGGCCTAGACAATCAGGAGTTCAGAGAAGACAGGCATACACTCTCCTGAGAGCTACACTTAGCATTACAGTAAATCTGAACTCCGTCACTAAAATCTCATGTAAGCTACATATGAAACCGCTTGCCAAGAGCACACTGTAGCTTTGCTGCTGCAGTGTGGGCCAGCTGTGCAGAATCTGCTACACATACGTGAATCTACTCTTCCGAGTACGGTGCCCGTGCGTAGTTAGTCACAGCACAAGCCGATCAGTGGGTGCCAGCCAATGGATGACCGCCGGCACCCGCTGATCGGTGAGGAGGAAGGCAGGACACAACTCTGTCTGCGTAAATAATACAGAGCTCTGTTCTGTCAGCAGGGATCTGCTGGTTTTTGTTTCCATGCAAAGCAGGGAATTAAAACCAACACATCCCTTAGTGAAAGCACCTCACAGTACACACACAAACACGGTTAGGCACACATTTAACCCTTTGATCGCACTAGATTACTTCCCAGCAAGTGTCATTAGTACAGTGACAGTGTATATTTTTAGCACTGATCGCTGTATTAATGTCACTGGTTCCCACAAAGTGTCAAAAGTGTCAGTCAGAGACGTTTCACACTGGCAGAACGGGGGCGTCGGCGGTAAAGCGCTGCTAGTTTTAGCGGCACTTTACGATCGTTTTTAGGGGCTTTTTGGCTAGTGGTGTGCTTTTAACCCCCGCTAGCAGCTGAATGAAGGGTTAAAAGCGCTTTCCAGGTGCTGCCTATTGATTTCAGTGAGCAGTGGCGCTTTAGGAGTGGTGTATACACCGCTCCTAAAGCATGTCAAAGAAGTTGTTTGCAGGGCTTTTTTTATGCCCAGGCCAGAGCAGTGCCCCAGTGTGAAAGCACTCTGAGAGCGGCCGGAAAGTCGCCAAGAATGGCCGAGAGGCTCACAATCGGCGGGGGATCAGCGTATAACACACACCCACGATTTTCCCCTGATTTTAAGGGGAAAAAGGTGCGTGTTATACGCCAATAAATACGGTAAATTTAATGTATGCACTTTAGTGCACAACTGCGCAATTCTCAGTTAAGTTAACGCAGTGCCATAAAACATAGTAAATGCTGTGTGGTGGTCAGGAGGAGTATAATGTACAACATAATGCATACAGTGGAGGAGTCAGGACTATATGTTCAACATAGTATATATAGTGAGGTATGGGTAAACAGCAGCACATCAGCATGAAAGCAGCCCTATACTATTATGCCCAGTTTATTGCTTTACACTGACCTGAAGAGATTCCTGCTGCTGCCACCACTCTGGAGGCCGCTAGCTGGGATAAGAGGTGGAGTGCAGTTGGTATCACTCCACATGGGACAGGAGCCAGCACTACAGAGGAGGCATCAGCATATGTGCTTCTTGCTCCCTACTACAGCTCCAACTTTACAAGTAGTCACTCTGCATTGCACTCTGTTTGGTGCTCTGGGATGGCCCAGACTGCGATCTACCAGTTACCTGGCCGCTATCTACTGGTAGATCGAGATCTATGGGTTGCTGACCCCCGATATAGCATATACACTACAGAGGAGAGGAGTATAATGTATAGTATGGCAATAGACAGTGCAAGGGTCAGGAATATAAGGTACAATATTATGAATGCAATGCAGGGGTCAGAAGTATAATGTACAATGTGGTAAATGCAGTGCAGGTGTCATGTAGGATTCAGTACTGTGTACAGTGCAGTGGTCAGTAAAATTGTGCCCTTTATTGCTGGTCACTGGGTGAAAATATGGCACATGTTATGATGTAAGTAAGATTAGTAATAGACCCACCCCCACCACTATTCCTAAATGGTTAGATACTTTTAGTACCCACATTGTCTGTGCAGGTGCACAGTGTGGATATTGTGGGTGCACAACATCTCGGCTCCTTCTCAGCAGCTTCAATGCTTCCTCTTCTCACTGCTGCCTTAGCTCCAGTCACACACAAGCACAGACTGAGCAATGTGCCAATTGGCCTTGGAGTAGGGGAATGATTTGCATATGAATGAACAGTCACATATTTGCATATGGATAAACACAGTGCAAAACATAACAGGGCAAGGCTGCTGGGCAGAGGTAGTTATATTCAAACTCAACAAGCTTTACTCTGTGATTCCAAGACACAGCTTGGGACACAACCTTCACAATACTTTGTACATGATACTCCTGACCCCTGCAATGCATTTAAAATGTTGTACATTATATTCCACAACAGTTGATAAGTATGATGTAGAAGGACATGTGGTGGTCTTGCCATTAGGGTGTTTGTTGAGGCACTTACTGTAATTGCATGACAACTTTATCCCAACTGAGTGCCTATTTTGTCATTAGTGATGATCAAATCGGCGACATTGAAAATGTACAAATCCTTTAAATTACAGGCCTGGGAAATTCCCTATAGCTGTATGTAGTGTTTTGGACAAAGTACTCTGACAGAACATATTTGGCTGTGGATTTTTTTCTTGCAAAATGAGCTTGGCTTATACATAGCAGCAGTACCCTTAAGCCTCGTACACACGATTGGATTCTCCGCAAACAAAACCTCAGTCTTTTGTCCGAAGGCGTGTGCCTGGATTTTGTCTTGCATGCAAACGGCAAGGAATTATCGGCCAACAAACACGAACGTAGTGCTGTACTATGTGTTTTTTCAGCTCTTTACCACCGCCTTTGGACTCCTTCTGCTAATTTTGTGTTAGTAGAAGTTTGGTGTTGATTCGCGCTTTTCATTTCGCACTTTTCATTTAGCGCTTTTCAGTTTGTTTCTGAACGAGCGTTCGTAAACCAGACATTTTTCTGAATCAGATGAAACAACGTGTTATTTATTATTGGCCTTGGAGTTATTGCTTTGACCCAAGTCCAGTCCAGGAACAGGAGGAGGACCAAAATTTTTGGACCAAAAATTGGTTGCTTTATTAATCCTGACCAATTATGTATTATGCCTTTGCTGCGGGAGCTCCAGGAGAATAATCCAGATGTTTTTTGGAATTCTCCAGATGACAGACACCTGCTTTCACCAACTCTTGGCAATGTTGATCACCTATATTAAGAAGCAGGACAAATGCATGAGGCTTTTATTTTATTTTTTGGTTGAATAATAATAATTTGTCATATTTTCTATATTTTTGGATGACTGAAATGCACTTTTTGGTTAAGTTTTATTGGCAGATAGCATGTCTAATTTTATTTGTTTTCTTTATTTTAATGCACAATAAAAAAATTGTGTAGAATAATACTTGGCTATGTGTTTTACTTCAAATGACAGTTTGAGTAGGCAGTTACATTTAAAAAAATACAATGTAAAATTGACAAGGGACACCAACATAGTTGCATCTTTGATCTTAAAAACTACGGGATAATGGTGGTAACTTGCTCAAAAAAAAATAAAATAAAAAAAGGATAATAATATTATTCTTGATATCACTAGAAAAAGAAAGCCTTTGAAAATGTGTTTGCAATAACTCCATCAGTATCACCAGCAAAGCAGCTTCATTATTATCTCACTAAAGAAGAAGAGAATGTGCGCTCCAGTTTGAGATTTCATAATTTGCAGCGTCACGAATGTTAATTCTCCATTACGAATGCTAGTTTACAAGACCGACCGCTTCTGGCTAGTCCTTGCTTCCGAGTATGTGTGTTTGCACTTTGAACTTTTGTCCGATGGACTTGTGTACACACGCTCAGAAAATCTGACAAAAGACATTTGTCCACGGAAAATTTTAAAACCTGCCGTCCAACATTTGTCCGTGGAAAATTCGACAACAATTGTCCAATTGAGCGTACAAACAGTCGGATTTTCCGCCAACAGCCTATCATGGCACATTTCTCATCGGAAAATCTGATCGTGTGTACGCGGATTGTGTTTCATTTTTGTAGGTAGCTTTATGCAGAAACACATGCTTTTTCTATAATGCAGTGCTAAGCTATTTTTAACCACAACAGATCTGAAAGTCATAAAAACAAAACAAAAAAAACCCACCTAAAGAAGTTAAAATTTGGCGAGTGATACAAGAATCTGATGACATAGTTTATGAGCTCCTTTTTCATCACAGCATATGTTGCAGCCATGATGCTTTGCAAAAATCATCCACTCTACCACATTTAGTACCATAAAATATAATATGATACCATAAAAATAAAATATTATTTATAAACACAATACAAAACCTTAAAATATAACAAAAGGTAATCATTTAAAAAACAAAAATAGATTAGAGTGGAGACTGTCTGTGTCCCCAAAAGGGAGTTTCACCCTTTCTATTTGTCTTCTTTATCATTATTACAGAGAGTAAAAGTAAAATAGATCTCCAAATTTTGCATTGTTACCAGAACAGGAACATAGGGGAAATCTTCCAAAGGGGACACTAGTTCTGGTGACCCTGGTGACTACCAGAGATTTCCTCTTTTTAGAGGGATTTCCTTTCACTTCCTGTTTTAGTTATTGGACATTAAGTTAAAGTGGTTGTAAACCTTAGGCATGAAAAATGAACAAAGTATATCCCTCTTTAGTGTGTACTTGTCTCAGTTAAGAGCACAGAGCATCACTTTTGTATGCTACTTCATTCCTCTGCTATTAGCATGAATCACTTCTGACAAGTTTTTCTGACATCAAGAGAAAAAAGGTAACAGAGGAAGGACCTCCAGCAGGTTGATGGCTTCAGCTCTTTTCCTGTGTGGAAGGGGGTGTGCCCCTTTGCAACCACTTTAACCACTTGCCGACCACTCTATAGCCAAAAGATAGCTGCAGTGTGGTCATCCATAGACGTTCCTCCCAGGAATCCCGACCCCCATGCACCTCCTGCAGTGCGCATCGGGCACGCTTGGGCATGCTCGGATCACAGATCAGGGTAAAGGGCCAATCACAGTGACCCTTTACCATATGATCATCTCTGGGCTGGTGCAAGGGTATTTGACACCTTAGGTGAAACCTAATTTTGCAATCCTGGCTCCACCCTGACTCCACCCACTTTGCCCTGCCCATGTATTTGCTGGAGGTGGCTGGGTTGCAGATTTTTATGGCACCTTTCAACTATTTCTTAAGCCATCGTCCACAGGCCCGCACCTGCGCCTCTGGACCTGGGCTGAAGAAAAATAGTGACAGCACCGGCTCGCTTCCTCACACTAGCCATGGTCTACAAGTATATGGACAGGCTAGGGTAGTATATGAACAGGCCTGTGTAGTATACGGAAAGGCCAGGGTGGTATACGGACAGGCCAGGGTGGTATATGAACAGGCCAGGGTAGTATACGGAAAGGCCAGGGTGGTATACGGACAGGCCAGGGTGGTATACGGACAGGCCAGGGTGGTATACGAACAGACCAGGGTGGTATACAGACAGGCCAGGGTAGTAAATGGGCTAGGGTAGTAAATAGCTAGGCTAGGGTGGTATATGTACAGGATAGAGTGTTATACAGACAGTACAGGGGGTTATACAGACAGGACAGGGTGGTATACGGACAGGCCAGGGTAGTATACGGATAGGCTATGGTAGTAAATAGGCTAGGGTAGTAAATAGACAGGCTAGGGTGGTATATGGACAGGACAGAGTGGTATACGGACAGGACAGGTTGGTATATGGACAGGACAGGGTGGTATACGGACAGGGCAGGGTAGTATACGAACAGACTAGGCCCTAGCCTGGGGGGAGAGGGAGAGAGAATGAGGTAGAGGAGGGGGGAGGAAAAGAGGGGGGTGGAGAGAGAAAAAGAAAGGAGGAGGGGGAAGAAGAAGGTGTATAGCACAAAGGGGTGAGAACAGAGAGGGGGGTTATTCTGGGGATAGAAGTCTCACTCACCATTTATGCTCTCCCATTCAGGCTGGTGCCCCCCAGGGCTATGGCAGATAGCAGGCAGCTATTGTTTGAAAAATTCCGCCCTGCTGCTCACAAAACTCCTCTCACGTTACAGAGCAAGTTCATTGCATGCGGGTGGCTAGTGTGTGGACGGGCACAAATGGGAGGCAGAGTGTCAGACTGGACAAGCAGTGGACTGAGGGAGGGGTTAGAAGGACAGTGGAGACAGGATACAGCCTGACTCCTGTGTAAGCTGGCTTTCTCCACTTTCTCATTGTGTCACTATGACAGGCAGCCAGAGGCTGTGGAGCGTTGGAGCTAGCCGCTCTCGATCTCCACACTACAAGTCAGTCATTGTTCCTGGGGGAGAAGACACTCCTCCCGCAGCTGCCCACACAGACTCCGCCCCCTGCTCCGCCAGCACTTGTTTATCATCATCCCCGGGCCAGGCTAATTTTTTGAATTGTCATCCCGCATCCCGAAATAGAGCGCCAATCAGCTCAGTGCAGCGGGGTGTGTGATAGCAGCGAGCGTTGCGGGGTCACTGCGTCAGCAAGGATTTTACCGCCCCTCCTGTCCTGGTGCCCTAGGCAGCTGCCTGTCCTGCCTTAGCCCACGTACACACGGTCGGAGATTTTGCCAACCAAATCCGTCGGATTTTGCCCGTCGGATTTAGTCCGACGGATTGTGTCCGAAACTGTTGCATACACACGGTCGGGCCAAGTTGGCGAAAAATCCGATCTTTCAGAACGTGATGACGTAATTTCGTTACGATGGGACTACATTCAGGCTAGTAGCCAATAGCTTTGATGTAGGAATTTGATCTGAGCATGCGTGGCACTTGGTCCGATGAAAATGCTCTACACATGATCGGATTAGGTCCGTCCGGCCCAGTTGGTCGAGAAATATTTCCAACATGTTGGAAAATTGGGTCGGATGGAGATTCGGACGGAATCAGTCCGATGCATACCACACATAGTCGGATTATCTGATGACACGGTCCGATAAGACTCATTCCGATGGATTCTCCGACCGTGTGTACAAGGGCTAATGGTTACCTGCCCCTGTATCAGCTGTGTCCAATCATAGGGGGCCTTGAAAAAGTATTCCTACCCCTTGAAATTTTCCACATTTTGTCATGTTACAACCAAAAATGTAAATGTATTTTATTGGGGTTTTATGTGATAGACCAACACAAAGTGGCACCTAATTGTAAAGTGTAATGAAAATGATAAAACTCTGATACCCCTAACTAAAATCTAGTGGGACCAATTGCCATCAGAAGTCACCTAATTAGTAAATAGAGTCCACCTGTGTGTCATTAAATCTTAGTATAAATACAGCTGTTCTGTGAAACCCTCAGAGGTTTGTGAGAGGACCTAAGTGAACAAACAGCATCATGAAGGCCAAGGAACACACCAGACAGGTCAGGGATAAAGTTGTGGAGAAGTTTAAAGCAGGGTTAGGTTATAAAAAATATCCCAAGAAGAATTGAACATCTCTTGGAGCACTGTTCAATCCATCATCTGAAAATGGAAGTATGGCACAACTGCAAACCGACCAAGACATGGCCACCCACCTAAACTGACATGCCGGGCAAGGAGAGCATTAATAAGAGAAGCAGCCATGTTAACTCTGGAGGAGCTGCAGAGATCCACAGCTCAGGTGGGAGAATCTGTCCACAGAACAACTATTAGTCGCGCTCTCCACAAATCTGGCCTTTCTGGAAGAGTGCCAAGAAGAAAGCAATTGTTGAAAGAAAGCCATACGAAGTCCTGTTTGCAGTTTGCAAGAAGCCTTGTGGGGACACAGCAAATGTGAAAGAAGGTGTTTTGGTCAGATGAGACCAAAATTTTACTTTTTGGCCTAAAAGCAAAATACTATGAGTGGCGGAAAAAACTAACACCACACATCACCCTGAACATACCATCCCCACCATGAAACACGGTGGTGGCAGCATCATGTTGTGGGGATTCTTTTCTTCAGCAGGGAAGGGAAGCTGGTCAGAGTTGATGGGAAGATGGATAGAGCCAAATACAGAGGAATCTTATGCTGCGTACACACGACCGGACTTTATGGCAGAAAAGGTCTGGCGGTCTTCCTGACGGATTTGCGACCGAACAGACTTACCCACACACGAATGGACCAAAGTCTGTTTGTTTTGAACGTGATGACATATGATGGGACTAGAAAAGGAAGTTCAATAGCCAGTAGCCAATAGCTGCCCTTGCATCATATTTGGTCCATCGGACCAGCATGCAGAGGAACGGTTTTCACTATAGAAATTCCGTCAGACAGATTTGAAACATGTTCTATTTCTAGGTACGTCTGAATTTTTGAAGAAAAAAGTCAGATGAAGCACACACACGATCAGAATATCCAACGGAATGATTCTGTCTGACCTTTTCTGCCGGAAAGTCCGGTCTTGTGTACGCAGAATTAGAAAAAAATCTGTTATGCCGCATACACACAACTGTTTTTTCCATCAGAATAAACTCAAAGTTTTTTCCAACGGAGTTCCGCTGAAACAGGCTTGCCTACACATGATCACACCAAAGTCCGATTGTTTAGAACACGGTGACGTACAACACATACGATGGGACTAGAATAAGGAAGTTCAATAGCCAGTAGCCAATAGCTGCCCTTGCGTTGACGAACAGTTTTCCCAATAGAAATTGATTCCGTCAGAACGATTTAAAACATGTTCTATTTCTAGATTTGTCAGAATTTTCGGGAAAAAAAGTCCGCTGAAGCCCATATACGATAGGAATATCTAATAAAATGATTCTGTCTGACCATGTGTACATGGCATTAGAGTCTGCAAAAGACTTGAGACTGGGGCGGAGATTCACCTTCCAGCAGGACAATTACCCTAAACATAAAGCCAGAGCTATAATGGAATGTTAGCCCTTGTACACACAGTCGGACATTCAGATGGAAAATGTCCAATCGGACCTTGTTGTCGGATAATCCGACTGTGTGTGGGCTCCATCGGACGTTTTCTGTCGGAATGTCCTACCAACAAAGTTTGAGAGCTGGATATAAAAGTTTCCGACAACATGATCCGATCAGACTTTCTCCGATCGTTTGTAGAGAATTCCGATGGGACAGAGTGCCACGCATGCTCAGATCAAATTACGAGACCAAAGCTATTGGCCACTAGCCGCAACGTAGTCCCGTTGCAACAAACGAATGTCACCACATTCCTAACGATCGGATTTTCCATCAACTTTGTCCGACCGTGTGTATGCAACACCAGTTTCGGACAAAATCCGTCTGAAAAAATCCGACGGATTTTGTTGTCAGAATGTCTGACCATGTGTACAAGGGCTTAGAATGGTCCAGTCAATGTCCAGACCGAAATCCAATTGAGAATCTGTGACAAGACTTGAAAATGACTGTTCACAGATGCTCGCCATCCAATCTGACAGAGCTTGAGCTATTTTGCAAATAAGAATGGGTCAAAATTTCACTCTCTAGATGTGCAAAGCTGGTAGAGACATCCCCAAAAAGACTTGCAGCTGTAATTGCAGTGAAAGGGGGTTCTACAAAGTATTGGAGGTCTGAATACAAATGCACGGAACATTTTTCAGATATTTATTTGTAAAAAAATTTGAAAACCATTTATCATTTTCCTTCTACTTCACAATTATGTACCACTTTGTGTTGGTTTATCACATAAAATCCCTGTTTTTGGTTGTAACATGACAAAATGTGGAAAATGGGTTGAATTGAAGGTTATCAGCATTCCTTTCCTCCCACACTGTGTCTGTGGGAGGAAACGTGAGCTGTTAACTGGAAAGCCTGTCAGGACATTGTTTTCAGGGCACTGATCATCAGTGCAGCCCCTCAGTGGCAATCAGGGCCCAACAGTGTAGCCTATCACTGCCCATCAGTGCCAACTATCTGTGTCTCCTCATCAGTGCCCATCAGTGTGACCTATCAGTGCCACCATCAGTGCCCATCAGTGCCGCCTATCAGTACCTGGCAATGCTATCAATCAGTGACCATCAGTGCAGCCTCATCAGTGCCCATCTGTACAGCCTTTTAATGCCCACCAGCACAGCCTATCCGTGCCCATCAGTGCAGCCTCATCAACGCACACCAGTGACAAAGAAAAATTACTTATTTGCAAAATGTAATAACAGAAACGAAGGAAAACTTTTTATTCAAAATATTTGGTCTTTTTTCATTTTTGTTTAGCAAAAAATAAAAAACTCAGTGGTGATTAAACAAAACGCCCCTGATTGTGTACATTCCTTCCTGTGCAAGGAGAAGAATGTTTGGGGGACATGAATGGGCCGTATTGAGTGAGTTCCAGGAGCACATATCTCTACACATTCCTTCCAAGATAGGAAGATGGTTCCTTAAAGGATAACACCTCTTACATGGCAACCTGTAACCACAAAGTTCTCTTCATCTGGACAGTTTTACTCTAAGCCCTTGTACACACGGTCGGACATTCCGACAACAAAATCCGTCGGATTTTGTCCAACGGATTTTATCCGAAACCGGTGTTGCATACGGAAAATCGGATCGTTCCGAATGTGATGAAGTTTTTTCGTTACGATGGGACTACGTTCAGGCTAGTAGCCAATAGCTTTGGTCTAGGAAATTGACCTGAGCATGCGTGCCACTTTGTCCAATCGGAATTCTCTACAAATGATCAGACAAAGTCTGATCAGATCATGTTGTCGGAAAATTTTATAGCCCAGCTCTAAAACGTTGTCGGTTGGATATTCAGACGGAAACAGTCCGATGGGGCCCACACATGGTCGGATTATCCGACAACACGGTCCGATCGGACATTTTCTGTCAGAATGTCCGACCGTGTGTACAAGGGCTTACAGAAACATTTCTCAGTGTTTCCAGGTAGTCTGGTAAGTGGTAATATAATAAGACCAGCTACAGTATGTCCTATTACTTAACAGCAAACATTGGCAATTGTGATACTGTATACCCACAATGTCACCCTCTTTTGGGCAACTTGGTACCTTTCCACTAAACTGATAGACACCCATGATTCCACCTGCTAGCTTTAAGGCAGGCCATACGTTGTGAAATTTCAACCCCTGTTTGAAGGAAAGAAAATCGCTTGATTCCCACATCAATACAGTCAGTATTCATGGGGGAATCCCTCCCGCAGCGCTATTGTGTACTACCACTGGGGAGCCTCCTACCAGCAGAATATAATGATCACTACTGATGGCTATGTCCACTGGCAGTGATCAGGCAAAAAAAAAAAAGACCTGACAGGCTGTTATACTGAAGTCAATTAATAGATGGCTTAGTGGTTCCTGCTGAACCAGATTCATTTGCAGCCACACTATATGCTCAAATCCCCAAACTGAAGAGCAGTTGTAATCCAGTCTTAACAAACCCCCCAACTGTTGAGTGTCCACAACCTCCCTGACCAATGACTGTCTGCAAGCTCTCCAAGACTAATGATAGCTTGCAACTACCCCCTCTAAATCATCCATTGTCTCTGCTCTTGTAAGCAAGTTCAGTGGACATTGTTAACTAGATAATATCAGCAGAAACATGATCTACAATGACGATTTACTCTACCTACTCCAGTGGAAGCTTAACCCACATGTACCACTCCTTCGCCCTCTTCGTCTAATTTGTAAATGTGATAAAAGATCTCAGATAAAGTCAAATTTATCTTCTACCTGCCATGCATGGACTAACATGGGCCTGGTGGTCTTTTTATTTTTGCAACATTCTTCCAGTATTCTGAGGAAGGAAGGTTCACATGTAAAAAAAAATAAAAAAATGTTTGTATCGGTGCATGACATGACCATCATTGTCTATGAATGATGAGAAGAGATAATGCATTTTATTTTGGAACTGTAGGAGCCCTTTATGTTGGATCCTGATCCCTATCAAGCAGAAAGTCACCAGGAAAACCTCAGATGGTTGGGCCCCTGTATAAATGTTCTTCTCTAACCAGAATACTTCATTCCTTTTTTCCTTTTTTGTTTTACTCCCTTACTTCTTTGCTTGATTATTCATAGTTTACTTTGTGAAGATGGATAGCATGGCATATAGCAGGTATATTTGGGACTGAATTATAATTTGTAGCTGTTACTGTATGTATAACCTAAAGATACCAATAGCAGATATGCATTTATTATTTCTAACTACACTAAATTGCTCACAGTCAACGTCTAATTGGTTGCTATGAATTATGGTATCTCCACATCCCATTAAAACTATCTACTGTACCTACCCTTTGGAATAAGTTGTTTAGCTGCATTTGCAGAATTTTCTACATCTGAAGCAGATCCTGACTATCAGGAGTAATGCAAGGCTTTGAATCCATATAGGATCATAAACATATACCACTGTAATGGTAAAGGAAATCAATACTTTCTTTTATGTTTTAACTATGTTTTTGTATAGCTCATTTTTCCACCTCTTTGTGGTCTTTTATACAGTATAACTCTGATCTTCTAAAAATTGAATTCTAGTGCCCAATACACAAGATCAGAAATTCCATCAGAAAAAACTTGGATGGTTTTTCAGATGTAATTCCACTCAAGCTTGCCTTGCATACACATGGTCACACAAAAGTTCTCGACCGTCAAGAACGCGGTGGTGTTACAAGGTCTCAGGAGTGAATGGGGCGCAGTTGTGTTAAATTTGGTGTTATCATTCTCTCATACTGGTCACTGGAAGTTCAACATGGCACCTCATGACAAAGAACTCTCTGAGGATCTGAAAAAAAAAAAATTGTTGCTCTACATAAAGATGGTCTAGGCTATAAGAAGATTTCCAAGACCCTGAAACTGAGCTGCAGGATGGTGGCCAAGACCATACAGCAGTTTAACAGGACAGGTTCACCCAGAACAGGCCTTGCCATGGTCGGCTAAAGAAGTTGAGTGCACATGCCCAGCTCAGCGTTACCGTATATACTCGAGTATAGGCCGACCCGAATATAAGCCGAGGCCCCCAATTTACCCCCAAAAAACTGGAAAACTTATTGACTCGTGTATAAGCCGAGGGTGAGACATGGCTGTCCATCCCTGTGTGTCCGTCCATCCCTGTGTGTGTGTCCGTCCATCCATCCCTGTGTGTGTGTCCATCCATCCATCCATCCATCCATCCCTGTGTGTGTGTCCGTCCATCCATCCCTGTGTGTGTATCCATCCATCCATCCATCCCTGTGTGTGTGTGTGTGTGTGTGTGTGTATTCATCCATCCATCCATCCATCCCTGTGTGTGTGTGTGTGTATTCATCCATCCATCCATCCCTGTGTGTGTGTGTGTGTGTGTGTGTATCCATCCATCCATCCATCCATCCGTGTGTGTGTGTGTGTGTGTGTGTGTGTGTGTGTGTGTGTATCCATCCATCCATCCATCCATCCCTGTGTGTGTGTGTGTGTGTGTGTGTGTGTGTGTGTATCCATCCATCCATCCATCCATCCCTGTGTGTGTGTGTGTGTGTGTGTGTGTGTGTGTGTGTGTGTGTGTGTCCGTGCAGCCTTGTGTGTGTGTCCAGCCTACCTGTGTCCCAAGCCTCCGTCCCGAGCCGCCGTCGTCCCGAGCCTCCTCCGTCCCGTGCCTCCTCCGTCCCGTGTCGTGCCGATGGATCGCCGCTCCAGGATCGCCGCTCTTCTCGGCGGCCATTCTACAATTCAAAAGCCGCGCCTCCGCCTCCGCCTGTGATAGGCGGAACACTCAATTTCCCAGCAGCCTGTGTTCCGCCTATCACGGACATCCTCTCATACTCGTCCGTAGTATGAGAATGAGCGGATGTCCGTGATAGGCGGAACACTGACTGCTGGGAAATTCAGTGTTCCGCCTATCACAGGCGGAGGCGGAGAAGGAGGCGCGGCTTTTGAATTTTAATGTCCGCCGTCTGTCTGCTCGATACGCTGATCGAGCAGTCAGACAGCGGTGACTCGAGTATAAGCCGAGGGGGCACTTTCAGCCTCAAAAAAGAGGCTGAAAATCTCGGCTTATACTCGAGTATATACGGTATATCCAGAGGTTGTCTTTGGAAAATAGATGTATGAGTGCTGCCAGCATTGTTGCAGAGGTTGAAGAGGTGAGGGGTCAGCCTGTCAGTGCTCAGACCATACGTACACACTGCACCAAATTGGTCTGCATGACGGTCCTCCCAGAAGAAAGCCTCTTCTAAAGATGATGCATAAGAAAGCTGAAAACTATTTGCTGAAGAAAAGCAGACTAAGGACATGGATTACTAGAACCATGTCCCGTGGTCTGATGAGACTAAGATAAACCTTTTTGGTTCAGATGGTGGCAAGTGTCTGTGGCGACAACAAGGTGAGGAGTACAAAGACAAGTGTGTCTTGCCTACAGTCAAGCAGGGTGGTGGGAGTGTCATGGCCTGGAGCAGCCAGCACTGGGGAGCTTCAGTTCATTGGGGGAACCATGAATGCCAACATGGACTGTGACATACTGAAGCAAAGCATGATCCCCTCCCTTCAGAGACTGGGCCGCAGGGCAGTATTCCAACATGATAATGACCTTAAACACACCTCAAAGACACTGCCCACTGCCTTGCTAAAGAAGCTAAGGGTAAAGGTGATGGACTGGCCAAGCATGTCTCCAGACCTAAACCATATTGAGCATCTGTGGGGCATCTTCAAACTGAAGGTGGAGAAGCACAAGGTCTTTAACATCCACCAGCTCCGTGATGTCACCATGGAGGAGTGGAAGAGGACTCCAGTGGCAACCCGTGAAGCTCTGGTGCCCAAGAAGGTTAAAACAGTGCTGGAAAATAATGGCAGCTAAACAAAATATTGATACTTTGGACATTTTCACTTAGGGGTATACTCACTTTTGTTGCCACGATTTAGACATTAATGGCTGTGTGTTGAGTTATTTTGAGGGGACAGCAGATTTACATTTATACAAGCTGTACACTCTCTACTTTACATTGTAGCAAAGTGTAATTTCTTCAGTGTTGCAATATGAAAAGATATAATAAAATATTTACAAAAATGAGGGGTGTACTCACTTTTGTGAGATACTGTATATATATATATATATATATATATATATATATATATATATATATATATATATTGACAGGAACCATGAAACAGACTGAGACAGAAGTACAATCAAATCACACTTGTTTATTAATAATAAAAATAAAAGGTAAATAGAAAAAAGCATAGTCAAGCATAGCCAGAGTCCAGTAGGTGTCCTCAAGAGATTTCATCTTCTGCACTCTCTAAGTTCTGAGACTTTACCGTTATAATGGTGGTCAAGGAGGGTTGCCTTTCCCTTTACGCGACATATTCTTGGGTCCTTTCGCAGGCTTTGAAACATGAGGGAGCCCATGCACCGCAAATTTGTGGAGGCATGAGAAACAGACGCCTCTGGGTCACTGAGGATTATAGTATATGGAACTGCCTCCTCCCAGCCACGCATTACTCACAAGGGTTCTGGGGATGGAAAACCATCTCTTGCTGTTTGACGTATGTCTTCCTCTGCTTCAGTGCCTCCAAAAAACTGTCAAAATCCTCCTCCTCCCTCCTTTCTTTTCTTGTGTGTTCTGTGGCATAAGAACAATGGTGTCTGCATAAAGTGGGCCTTGAGAGGAAAGGAAGTCCTCCTCTTCATCCCACTAATCTGCCTCAAGTGCCCTGTCCACAATGGCATGCAGAGTCTGCTCCAGCAGGAACACAACAGGGATTGTCACTGATGCATGCATTGTCACAGCTCACCATGCTTGTGGCCTCCTCAAATGGTGACAGTACAGTACATGCATTCTTTATGAGCAGCCATTGGTGTGGGGAAAAAAATCAGAGCCTGCCTGAGCCTGTTGTTGTGCCATACTCGCACAAGTACTCGTTGACGGCCCTCTGCTACATGTGCAACCGCTGCAGCATTGCCAAAGTGGAGTTCCACCTGGTGGGCATGTCACAAATCAGGTGGTTTAATGGCAGGTGGAATTCCTGCTGAATTTCAGCCAACCGAGCACTGGCTGTGTATGACCGCCTAAAATGGCTAAAGACTCTTCTGTCCTGCTTTAGCAGATCTTCCAAACCAGGGTACCTATTTACGAAACGCTGCACCACCAAATTGAGGACATGTGCCAAGCACAAGGGTGGACAGCAGGTTTGTGCCATTATTGCACACCACCATTCCTGGCTCCAGCTGGCGTGGCATGAACCACCTCTGGGCCTGTCCCTGCAGAGCTGCAAGAATCTCTGTTCCGGTGTGGTTCCTGTCCCCTAGACACACTAGCTGAAGCACTGCATGGCACTTTTTAGCCTGACTCATTAAATAGCCCCCCTGAACGCTTAGGGGGTACTTGTGGTTCCTAGAACATTACAGCAGAGTAGCAAATCCCTGCTAATGCCAGCTATGAATACATCTATAAATAAACCCCTATACGCTTGAAACTGCAAAAAGGGGTGATGGGAGGAAAAGGATTTTAGTCAGAACTCTCTGTATCATATCATCAAAAAACTCATAATTAAAACCCTGTTTGGGCTCAACCGACTCCAATAACATAAAAGAGGACAAGGAAAAGAGGAAAGGAAATACAGAGCCCACTATGCAAGTACAAAGTTCAAAGTTTATTATATCAAAGCCACATGAATGGAATAGCCAATGATAAAAACTGAATCATTCACAACGTGTCAATCATATTGTGATAAAAACTCCACCATTCTTGCCCCTATCCAGTGACAGTAACATATATGTAGCGAGAAATGTGAAAATACAATATCTTCAATCCTAAGCAGCAATAGTAAATTGAAACATGAAAATTGCATGCATGTAAATAGGATGTGGAGTTAACCTGGCTCCCAATGGGAAATGGATCCTAGGAAGATCATACCTTGATCCTAGGAAATAAGCATGCTGGCATATTGTGGTAGGTTTTGTTAATTCCTTGATGTATCCAAAAGGGGGGGATTGTTGAGATATGAAAGGGGAAGGGACGACACCCTGGGTCAACAGTGGTCTAGAGGAGGTATATGGAATTGAAAGGTACGGTCACAATATGTATGTGGCATGAAATGTCAGAGATTTGAATGCAAAATATTGTCTTGTAACCTCCCTCTCACTGATGGAAAATATAATTTGATAAGAGTATGCATGCAAGTTGACAATCCTGGTCCATGGGAGGCCATAAAAAAGGTTAAAATTTTTTTTTAAAAAGAGGACAAAATTACCTAATTGATTTAATGTTTCAAAACAGGACTTGGTAGCCTCCAATTCCCAAATCCATCGGGTTGGAGAATTGGTTTTTGGTCACGGTCGAGGCTCCACATCTCCTCCCTGTCCCACACGAGTTTGGTTTTAACCTCCCCCTCCCTGCTTCTGTGAAGCTCGCAGGGGTGCACGAGGGTTCAACCATCGCAGCAATTCCTTAACAAGCCAGTCCACCTCGCGCCACAGGTACCACCACAGTAGGGAGCAAGTTATTTGTCATCCATCCATGCAAGGAGATTTTTAAGATTTCTAATTCACAATATGGTAACAATAAGTCTCCATATGGTTTATCCCTCTGACAATTTGTCCGCACAAGATTGTCCCACCAAAGCTTTTTTTGTGGGTTGCCCATGACTGTTTGCATTTGTTCTCACACTTCTCCTGGTGTGGTCATCCACGCAGCTGCTTATTGGGTTCAAGTAAAACTTTTAAATTGTTAACAATGTTATAAATGTTCCAGTTCCCTGCTGCCAGACTTTTTTGTTGTTTCCATTTCTTATTGTAACCTCTGGAGTGGATTCTCTCCCTCAAAACACAAGCCTCCTGTTCAAAGTCCCTTTCCTCCGTGCAATTGCCACGAGCTCAGAGATATTGTCCCACTGAGATATTTCTGATCAGAGTCTGTGGATGAAAGCTCTCTGCATGTAACAAACTGTTCACTGCAGTAGATTTCCTAAAAAGCCTAGTTCCCACATGTCTATCCTCATCCAGGGAGATTGTGAGATCAAGGAAGGTCACACTGTGTTTACTGGAGTCACCTGTAAACTTGAGATTATACGCATTCTCACTCAAAGAGGTCATAAATGTCTTGAGCTCAATGTCAGTGCCTGACCATAAGATGAGGACGTCGTCGATGTACCTGTACCAGGATAATATCCTAGACAGGCACTCCGAAGACGCCCCCCCTCCATCAAAAATCCAACTCTACCAGTCTCCCTGGTAAATGTTGAAATAGGCCGGGCACACTCGGTGCCCATGGCCATGCCCTGTGCCTGGCAAACACTTTCCGTCAAATCTAAATTTATTGTTCCTCAAGAGAAAGTCGAATAATTCCACAATAAATTTATTGTGTTTTCTTTTGTCCAAAGGTCTACTATCCAGAACATTGTTTATGATCTGTAAACCCTTGTCATGTGAAATTAAGGAATACAGAGCCTCTATATCCAAGGTGACCAAGAGAGTACCCCTGGCTAGCGACAAGTCAGTAGCAGTGTAAGTAGAAGTATCTTTTAGATAAGATAACTGGCTCCAGACAAAGGGTTGCAGAATCGTATCTATATATTCACCAATTCTCTCATTGAGGGAACCAACCTCCAAAACAATTGGATGGCCAGAGGGGTCGTCCATCGACTTGTGGACCTTGGGGAGTGCATAGAACTCTGGGATCCTAGGGAACTCCACTTTGAGGTATTCAACTGTCTCTTTGTCAATGAGACTGTTGCTGAATGCGCAATTAAGTATTAACAGTAACCTGGTTTGGTCTCTTGCCTGATTGATGCTGGGAATGGGGGTGTGCCACTGTCTGTTATTGAGTATCCAAAAACACATCTTTTGGTACACAGCCCGATCCATCAGGACAATGTTCCCACCCTTGTCCGCAGCCTTAATAATCAGGTCTTCATTGGAGCGTAGAGCCTGCAATGCAGATCTCTCCCCCTGTGTGAGGTTATCCTGTTGGGAGTGTTCCCATCTTAGTTTTCTGATGTCACTGATAACTGCTCTCACAAAGCAGGCTACACCAGAGACTGTGGATTGGGGGGGGGGGGGTCCTAGAGCGATTGTATAGGCCTACATCCCTCAGTTTAGTAAGCTTAACCGAGCCAGCCAAGGCACTGTCCGTGTTGCCACATATTTCCAAAGCCAGACTCATCATGAGTTCATCTGGATAATCCTCAGTATCCTCAACTATGTCCACCTGTCCCTCTTCCCAGAGATTAGTAAGATCTCTGAGAGTGCGATATTCGCATGTGGTTAGGCTAGATCAGTGATGGCGAACCTTGGCACTCCAGATGTTTTGGAACTACATTTCCCATGATGCTCCTGTACTCTGCAGTGTAGTGGAGCATCATGGGAAATGTAGTTCCGAAACATCTGGGGTGCCAAGGTTCGCCATCACTGGACTAGACCAATCAATCTCCCAAGGGCCCCAAAGGAGCTGCCAAGCTTTTCCTATCATGTAAAACCTTAAAAAATAAGTTTTCTTGCAAAAAGGTAATTATGACAAATAAATAGCCCTGCATAGTCGGGCAAAAGGTATGGCCTCTAGCCAGAAGCTTGGTCTGGGGTTCAGTCAATACATGTGTTGATAGGTTAATAACCTTCAGCACGTTTTGTCACATATCTGTACATTCTGAACTTTTTCATTACTGAAGTCTGTAGTGAGCGTATGCTGTGGGAGGCTTGGGGTGTGGAGTAGGGAGTTGAGGGATTGTGTACATCCACCATAATGGTCGACTGCGGGAGACAACCGCAGGTGTCCCCTCCTACGGCGCCTGTGGGGTCCTCCAACCTGTTTTTTGAAGGGTGTGTACTTTTCCGATTATGAGGTGCTATCAAGGTCCTCCAGAACGCTAAACTTTCTCTTCTGTGAGTTACTGTCTTTATTCAATCTATTCTGCCTCTACCTCTTCCTCTCCCTCTTCCCCTACGTTGTGGTAGACCCCCTCCCTCCCCCTTGTGAGAGTTCTGACTCTGACTGACTGCTTTCATCATTGGTGTTATAATTCCTGTGGATTAGCTTGCCTCTGATTGTTAAATATGGAGGTGGTGTTGGCAAACCTGCCTCTGTCAAGTTTTTGACCTTTGCTGTTGAGAATTTCCTTATTAATTTTCTCAATGGAAATGCATATGTCCTTTTCCTTTTGTATGCAGGTTGTTCTCTGCCTATAAGAAGTTAGGGAGTCTAGACTCTCCTGTATACCATTGTTGATCTGTAGAAGCTGCTGTTAGTAGAAGTTAACAAGGAAACAATCATGTTGCTAGTGCACTGTTGTAGGTTATTCTCCCATTTTCTTTTGAAACCATCAATGATATCTCTGATCTTAGGAAAAAATCTGAATATGCAGTCCTTTTGGAGAGATGCTTTCATGGATATAGTTTCCAAAAATATATATATGTTCTAGATCCTAGATTTACTTTCATAAAGATCCTTCTGTTTGTATAATAGTCTATTTTGTTCCCTCTCATGTGAACTATCTTTGGAACCCCCCCCCCCCACTCTGTACCTTGAATTTATTGAACACTTCCTCTAGAGTGTGGATCCATAACAAAAACAAAAAGGGAAAGCCAAAGAAAAAAAAACGATGCCATAACATTGCCTTCCACGTGTTGGTACAGAGCTGGCATGGTCTTACGTGAAAATAAATAGCCACTGGGAACTTGCCATTTCGGTACAGCACATTCTGAAAATTCACGGAAGGGGCATAACCCATCAGACGGAAAGGCAGTAGTTGTAGAGCCAGCAGCTTTGACAAGCTTGCATTTAGACACTAGGCATGTGGGTGGCAGTGACTGTATTTTTTTTCCGCTGCAGTAGATGGGGCAGAGAAATTTGCCGGCTATAGTCTACATCTGGTGGTGTGCTGCTGGCAGATGTGCTGCAAGGACCTGGGACCACCTGCGCTATACCATCATCCCTGTCAATGGAATCTGCCGAGAGGTCATGAGGTATAGTGGGGGCATACGGTGGTGGGTAAGGAGGAGGAACAGAATTGCGCCCCTTTTGTGTGGCTTTCAGGTACTCCTGCCAATGGGCTGAGTGGTTGGAGGTTAAATGACTTGTCAACCATGTGGTACTCAAATAGCTGATGTTTTTGCCATATTTGATGTGCTTGAGACGATGTTTGCCAATCTCAACAGTGCAATCAGCTGCACATGTGCTAAAAAAAGGCTCAGGCAGCTGAGCTGTGGGAAGTGGGCCGGGAGATAACAGCTCCACAATGTGATGGCATAGGGTGGCTGCTCTCTACTCTTCCATGATGACTGCCTCGTTGAGGTTGTGCCTCACCCTCACTTTCCTCCTCTGGTCTATCTGGCACCCAAGTCATGTCAGTGACCTCATCATCTCCTCCATCCTCATTACCACTGGAGACAACTTGGCAATACTCAGTGGTTGGGGGAACATGACTGACAATTTGTGTACCAGTTTTCTCCCCTCTATGTAGGCTCATGTTCCTGCCTTCCTCAACCTCAACCTCAGAACCAACATCTGAATCAAGTAATAGCTGTGCATAATCAAGGAGCATGTGGCCGATGCTGCGTTCAAATAACTCACCTGACTTCTCCATGCCTGATGCTGATGAGGCAGGAATAGCTGTGGACAAGGAGGCAGGTTTAGCCACACTGGCAGCTGCAGCGGACTGTGCACCAGTCTCTGCTTGGGTGACGGAGGATGAGGAGGGTTTAGTAAGCCAGTCCACCTCCTCTGCATGCTGTGGCTGGATAGCACAGGCAACATCACTAAACAGAGGAAATGATGCCCTGCTTGAGGACTGACCACTTCCACCTTTACCTGTGGACACATATGCTGCTGGCCCCCTCACAGTGCCATGGGAACAACTGCCTCTCCTTGTTGTCCTCCCAGACATGATGGGGGGTGCTTATTAACATAGTTGTAATATAGATGTGAAAATGTGTACGTGGATGCACTTTAATCAATGGAAAGTGGTGTTTTGTGCACTTTAACTTGAGTGCTCACTACACAGACAGACACACTCCGCTGATACACTATATTATACTTCAGTAAAAATTCACTGACACACTGCAATATACTGCGTCAAATGTGCAGTAACGCATAGCAATATGCTTGGTTAAACAGAAGTTAACGCACTGAAATATATGGTGTTAAACTTGCAGTAATGCACTGAACTGTACTGTGTTAAATGGAAGGTAATGCACTGCAATATACTGCGTTAAACTTGCAGTAATGTACTGAACTATACTGTGTTAAATGGAAGATAATGCACTGAAATATGCAGCGTTAAACTTGCAGTAGCCGTTAAACGGAAGGTAACGCACTGCAATATACGTGGTTAAACTTGCCGTAACGCACTGAACTATACTGTGTTAAACAGAAGATAACGCAATGAAATATATGGCGTTAAACATGCAGTAACGCACTGAACTGTACTACGTTAAACGGAAGGTAATGCACTGCAATATACTGCGTTAAACTTGCAGTAACGCACTGCACTATACTGCGTTAACCAGAAGATAACACACTAATATACGACGTTAAACTTGCAGTAATGCACTGAACTGTACTGTGTTAAACTTGCTGTAACACATTGAAATATACTGAGTTAGGCATGCAATAACACACAGACATGTACTGTGTTACACGGCACATAACGCACCAAAATATATGGCGTTAAACTTGCAGTAAAGGAGTGAAATAAACTGCGTTAAACAGCATGTAACGCACTGAAATATACGGCGTTTAATTTGCAGTAACACAATGAAATATACTGTGTTAAACAGTCACTACACTCACACTGATTGAACTATCCCTACATTCACACTAATGTAAAGATAAATGGTGGTTGCACTACACTCACACTGACTGAACTATCCCTACATTTCCACTAATGTAAAGATGAATGGTCGCATTACACTCACACTGAAATATCCCTAGATTCACACTAAACTGATATTTTACATTGACAATAGAATCAGAATAGCACACTAAGGCCGCGTACACACGCGCGGACTGTTCGCCCAACTTTGTCCGTCCAACAGTTTCGGCAAACAGTCCGCTCAAACTTAGCATGGACGGACATGGCCACACACGACGGACGAACAGTTTGCTGAAACCGTGCGCGATGACGTGAACGGCACGTACGACGGGACGAAAAATACGACGTCCTATACACTGCATTATAGCTTTCGGCGTGAAAATCCTTTCTGAGCATGCGCGAGACTTAGTTGGCCGAACAAGCCTACACACGAGCGAACAGTCCGCTGAAACCTTGTTTCAGCGGACAGTTTTTCGGAATTTCCGTAAGACCTTGTTCGTCCAACTGTCCGCTGAAACTGTCCGCTGAAGCCCCACACACGAGCGGACTGTCCGCCCAAACACTGTTCAGCGGACAAGGTTGGGCGAACAGTCCGCGCGTGTGTACGCGGCCTAACTGTCTAACAGCACTGAACAGAGCCCTGTTCTATCTCTCTCCACATCAATATCACACTAAAAATGGCCGCTATTTAACCACTTGCTTACTGGGCACTTAAACCCCCCTCCTGCCCAGACCAATTTTCAGCTTTCATCGCTGATGCACTTTGAATGACAATTGCGCGGTCATACAACACTGTACCCAAATGAAATTTTTATTATTTTTTTCCCACAAATAGAGCTTTCTTTTGGTGGTATTTAATTACAGCTGGGAGTTTTATTTTTTGCTAAACAAAGAAAAAAAGATGCAAAAAAATAAATAAAAATCATGTTTAATAGTTTGTTATAAAATTTTGCAAACAGGTCATTTTTCTCCTTCATTGAAATGCGCTGATGAGGCGGCACTGATGGGCGGCACTGGTGGGCACTGATGGGCGGCACTGGTGGGCACTGATAGGCACAGTTAAGGCGACACTAATAGGCACAGATAAGGTGGCACCGATAGGCACAGATAAGGCAGTACTGATGGGCACAGATAAATAACCGATTACCGGCTCTGTTTTGTCACATGATCAGCTGTCATTGGCTGACAGCTGATCACGTGGTAAGGGGTCGGGATCGACCCCTTGCTCGGATCGGTGATCAGGCGAGTCTCATTGACTCGCCGATCACAGAGCGCGCCGCGCGCGCCCCTCAGGGGGCGCGCAGGCCGCTCGTGCACGGGACGACGTCAATAGACGTAGTCCCGACAAAGGAGGTCCGCTCTGTAGCCGTCATTCGGCTATAGCGCGGATCTCAAGAGGTTAAAGAATACTTTTATAGTGTGGGCGAGACTAACAGCAATGAGCCATGATTATATAGAGTTATCATGACAGTATCCAGTCATGGCTCTGACAGTGCTCTGTGCCATGATTTTGCAAAGCTTTCTTGGCTTCAGCCAATCAGGACTTTCAATTCACTGTTTAGCGGCCCAGTGCATTGTGGTCATTCGGCGGGCCAAACAAACGGTCGAACGGCCGGATAATTTGGTTGTTTGGCAAATGTGCGTACAGCCAGTGTTCGCCCATCCCTAGTGATGAATGAAAATCAGATCAGAGTACCCAAACTCTTTTATTCAAGATTGTGATTTGCATGCACTGACCTATGCATTGCAGCAAATTTTGTTCTGACCTTATCAGCTCAGAATTATGTCCACGATCGGAAATTCCACCAGCAAAAGTCCGATGTGAGCCTTTGGTCGGAAATTCCGACCGTGAGTATGCTCCATCTGACTTTTTCTGCCGGAATTTCTGCCAGCAAAAGATAGAGAGCAGGCTCTCTATTTTTCCGTCTGAAAAACCATCCAAGATTTTTCCGATCGTGTGTATGGGGCATTACACTATATTGCCTAAAGAATTGGGACGCCTGCCTTTACATGCACATGAATTTTAATGCCATTCCAGTCTTAGTCCATAAGGTTCAATATTGAGTTGGCCCACCCTTTGCAACTATAACATCTTCAACTCTTCTGGGAAAGCTGTCCATAAGGTTTAGAAGTGTGCCTATGGGAATGTTTGACCATTCTTCCAGAAGCACATTTGTGAGGTCAGACACTGATGGCTCGCAGTCTTTGCTCTAATTCATCCTAAAGGTGTTCTGTCGGGTTGAGGTCAGGACTCTGTGCTGGCCAGTCAAGTTCCTCCACCATAAACTCACTCATCTTTGTCTTTATGGACCTTGCTTTGTGCAAAATCATATGGTACGGTCAGGATGATAAAGAAATAAAAGGTGTTTGCCATCAATTGGGCTTGACTGAATGGCCCAGTTCTCTATGTGTTTTAGGAGTGGTCTCAATCTTTATCAATTCATTGCATTTATCCCGAAACATGCACTGTGTCAGTTTTAGGTTTGCAAATTACTCTTTTTATCTAACACATGGCCTCCCCAGAGCACTCTGGGTAATGGAATGCTAATGAATGCTAATAGAGCATGATGCCTGACTTAATCCCATTAGTGTTTTCTTTAAAAACATTAATGGTAAACAGGTTTCTGGTGGTTCATATCGGTATTGGGTGGGGTTTCTCAAATGTGGAATTGCATTATAGATTTGTCTTTAATATTGTGTTATTTGTCAACTACTTTGATATTTACCCAGTACTAAATCATATTCAGGTCATACAGTTTCTTAGTCTAGTATATATAAAATGTATATTTTAGGTAATGAATTGGTGGTATAGTTGTGACAGTCAAATAGACTTATACTAATTTTCATTGTTTAATGGAAATCCATTGCCTTTATAGGTCCTAGGACAAAATATTACATGAGTAAATTGGTGCTGTTCTCTGGTACCCCAATCTGTAACAAATTTGTTCATCCATGGAGATGTTGAAATCGGACTGTTTTTGATGCTTAACGCCAGTGCTCAATGTCTTTATTTTAATGATGTTATCATCATCAAGCGCAACGTAACAGTATCTGAACACCAAAGACTGAAAACGCTACTTTTTCTTTTATATTCAAACCAAACTAATTTTTCCATCCATGTCTTCTTGCTTTATTTTGTTGAGAAATCACTTTGAAAATCACCCCCTAGCATTTATAGCCACGGCTATCTTAAGTAAGGGCAGATGATTCATATATCATGTACTTCCTGGAATCCATCTGCCCTTAACTCAGGAAAGCAGGGAAGAAGGTGCTGAGAAAATCCCTCTTCCCAAACAAAATGCTTATCAAGACTTCTGGGGTGTATAGTATGACATCATTCGATTGAGTAGAAATTCCCTCAGGGTTTTTTTTTTTTTTAGCAGCAAGGAGGTATTAAAGCGGGAGTCCACCGGGACTCCGCGTTTTTTTTTTTTTTTTTAAAAGCCAGCAGCTACAAATACTGCAGCTGCTGACTTTTAAATAGTGACACTTACCTGTCCAGCGCGCCCGCGATGTCGGCACCCGAAGCCGATCGCTCGCTCGGCTGCCGGGTCCCGCCGCCATCTTGGGTATGGGAATCAGGAAATGGAGCCTTTCGGCTTCATTTCCCGGTTCCCTACTGCGCATGCGCGAGCCGCGCGGCGCAATCCGGACGTCCCCGCTGCCTCTGGGAGCTGTGTGTTTCCCAGCAGGCAGCGGGGCACTTGCTGAAGGGGGCGGGGCATTGCGGAACGGGGGCATAACCTACGCTCGTTCCGCAGACAGCTAGCCCGGAAGTGGGTGCAGTTACCTGGATTATCCAGGTAACTGCACCCCCCTCCCCCCTGAAAGGTGCCGATTGTGGCGCCGGAGGGGGGGAGGGATCAGATGAGCGGAGGTCCATTTTAGGGTGGACCTCCGCTTTAAGGCAAGCAACAATGATTTAAAAAAAATAGTATTTCTTTATTATGGCTGTAGTATCAAAAAGGAGATATAATGCATTTTTGCACAGGAGTCATAAAAGGCAATTCAGGTCTTGATATAAAAAACACATATATCATCAATATTGAAAAAAAAACACACATATGAACTCATTCTATGTATAGTAACAAACAACTTGCTGTCCCTACACGTTTTGACCTATATATGTAACAATCTTTAGGGGAGTTTATTCTATGTGAGAAAGAAAAAGTTTGAATTGTATTAACTATAAATATATCATTGATTTTACATAATCATTTTATATTGGTTATAGCAGAGTTAAGTGTGTATATTTACCACTTCTTGACGAGAAAGCTACATTCTTCTAAAAGCATCTCCAGCCCAGGGGATCCCAGTATGTTCCCGAAAACATTCCCTCGCTCTCAATAGGGGCAGAGACCCCCATCTCCACACAACTTGCAAGGAGTCACCCCTTATTGGGCATAAGGGAATGTGGGGCTTTTGAGGGAGGGGGTGAGGGAGAGCACAATGGCACCCTCAGTTATCTATATAACAGAAATTAAAAAGATTTTGTTTTAATATATCAGAATTGTCATCTTGGTTATTTATGTGCGATCCAGCATAATTGTTTGACCATATGATGTGCGCATGCATACATATGGTTGACCAAATTAATAATAATGGGATATATGCAAATGTAAAAAAAAAACAAATGAATATACCAACGTTTTGTGGATTGATGAGTGACTATAAGAAGATGTGGAGTGTGGTGAGAAAGACATGGTGTGAGATGAAGTAAGGTGGGTGTAAATGTGAAGCATGTGTTACCTGTTCTGTATGACATCATTCTGGCCTAGGCCAGAAACCAGGAAGCAACTGAAGAAATGTAAAAATAAAACAAAACAAGTTAATATAATATACCTTCCTATCTTTTTACTGATGCTAGTAGGATAAGGATTAAAAATAGTTAATGTTGATTTAGGCTCAGGCCACACTTGTGCGACCTGTCATGCATTTTTGGACGTCAAAGTCGGATGACGAGTCGTTCCCCATGTTTTCCAAAGATATCCATTCATATATGTGCGACTTAAAGTTGCAGCATCTTCACAGTAGTTCATACACTACTTTGGTCCAACTTTCATGCAACTTGAGGGCCATAGACTTCAATGTTAACCCTCAAAAGTTGCATGAAAGTCATACCTGAATGTTATACAGTGCAGCAGTTGAGCCACAGTTGTCCATTATCACCGGTCAAAACCAAAATTGTATCCAAGTTGCACCCACCCAATGTTTTGTCAAAGTTACATCAAAGGTGCATGGCAAGTCGGTGCAACTATGGAGTCCTACAAATGTGAATGGAACCTTAGAGAGTTTAGTTCTGCTTTAAAATCTGAGGTTTTGGATGCTTAGCACCAGTGGCCAGTGTTTTTATTGTAATGATCTTATCATGGTTAAGACGAAAACCAAATACATATTTCCCATTTTCTATTAAGCTCATATAATCTGGCTTAACAGTTCACCCGTAGGATACAGCATAAAGTAATGTTTGTAGTGGCCCGAGCACCGCCCATGTAGGTAACCCTCCAGGCAGCGAGCTGACACACAGTCCGCTGTCTAGACCCTTATTTAGTGCAAAAACTATGGCGGTACTCAGCACACCCCAAAAACAAAAAATAAAATATATAGTTAACAAAACAGTTAAACACAAAAACACAGAAAACCCCAACAAAACACAGACACAAAAAGACAAGCAGGCCTCCCAACGCACACACACACACAACCCATCCACACAAGTCACCGTCTCACTGAGCAGCATCATTTTTTAAACGTAGATAGCAGCTTCGTGAGGTCATATAACTGCTGATTTCTACCATAATTCGCCCCCTCCCCCCAATACCCAGCAGCACATTCCAAGTAACCCGAGGCCCCGGCCCAACCCCCACAGCCCCACCTAGGGGACTTGCGAGGATATTACCGTCCCCCAGAAAGAACCAGAGACATCCATCCACGGCTGCCACACCTTATGGAACTTTTTCAAATAGGCTCTATTTTTATACACAATTTTAAATTTGGGGAGTTCTCCAGTAATAATACCATATAGGGATTGAATCCTTGGAGGGGCACTCTCTTTCCAGTGCAATAAGATCACTTTACGTGCATAAAATAAAATGGGACGTAGTAAAGTCCGAGCTGATGTCCTGTGGATAAAGTCATTCAGTATACCCAGCAGCCCCACCTCTGGGGTTTGGGGCACCGGGAGAGCAAGATGCTCATCAAAAAAATTAAACAGGTCCTTCCAGTACGAAACCAGTCTAGGACAGCTCCAAAACATATGATATAAATCAGCCTTATCGAATGTACATCTAGGGAACAGGGCTTCAGTTCTCAGACCCATCCTAGCCAGTCTAGCTGGAGTATAATGCAACTGATGAATAAACTTAAATTGCACATATTGATCGGAAGTGCTAATGATATCCTGAAAACCAATTTCAGTAGCTTCCTCCCAACCCTCCTCCGACAGGTCAGGTATCAATCTTTTCCATTTCACAAAAGAATTGCGAAATGGGTCTGCCCCTACCCTGGAGAGGTGACCATAGAAAGCTGTAACCTGTTTAGTAAGATCCGGGTAGGACATCAGGTCTTCCATAGGAGACTCCTGAAGCTCTATGGTCAGGGAGCTAAACTGCGCCCGGATGGCATGTCGAAGAAGTAGGTACTTATAGAAAAATGTATGTTCTATTGTACAATTACCCCGTAAATTTTCAAAGGATTCAAATACATTTCCCTTAATTATATGGGACAAGCGCAGTATATGCAGCCTGGTCCACCATTGGGAGTCTGGATGCCCACACAATTTAGGCAGACTAGGATTGTCCCATAGTGAGGTTTGAGGTGACCTGCCAGGGGTGGTGATTGAAAGCAGCTTCTCTCCCTCTCTCGAGGCCAGCAAATCCACTTCCATAGGGGAAAACCTAGAGCACCTAGAATATAGTACCCTATGCAGTACGTCATTGACTGTGTCAAACAGTGCATGTAGGATTGACATAAGAGTGGCGGAGGGGGTCTGAGGGCTGGAATGCAGCCAATCATATACATAGGTAAGTTGGGAGGCAAGGAAGTAATTGTATAAATTTGGGTGGGCCAGGCCTCCTTTCGATTTGGAGGATTGCAAAGATGCCTTGGCAATCCACGGGTGGGAATTTTGCCAGATAAAGGAGGACACAATAGACTCTATTTTCAGAAATAACTTTTTAGGGAGATAAACCAGGGCAGCTCGAAAACAATATAAAAATTTGGGGAGGAATATAATTTTAAAGACGTTGATACGTCCTATTAATTTGAGAGGGAGAGTTGCCCATGTTTGGAGTTTGTCAACCATTTGGGGAGCTCGTTATGAATCTGAATGCCCAAATATTTGAATGTCTGAGACGTCTGAAGTTTAGAAGTGTTCAAGTAATCATAGGAGCAGTGCGGGCCAATGGGAAAAGCTATCGACTTATCCCAACCAACCCTCAGACCAGACACATCCCCAAACCTGCCACTGAAGGAGCTTTCCTTTCCATCTAAATAAATCAAGGCATCATCTGCATACAAAGATATCTTTTAGGATGGTATTATTAGAAGAATAAAAAAAGTCTAAAGCAAGTGTAGTGCTATCCCAAATAACATATACTTATGCAATTCCTGTATCTAAAAAAAATTATACTCAATAAAGTGTCAAACAATTCTATGCATAATAATGTACAAAATACATTTAAAAAATGTAAGTGATCCAAACAATGTCTTACAATAATGTGTTCAACATATTGTGCTAGAAAAATTTTATCCTTCAATCAACACAAAGCTAATGTGCAAAAATAAACCATGTGAACCATTAATCGTCTCAATGTGCAAATTATATTGAATTATATTACAAAGTCTGCAAAAAATGATCTTCTTCAACACAAAGCTTGTTCCGTGCCACTACAAAATGTCCCCTTCTTTACCTCATGCCAGTCAAACTGCTCAGCTTAATATCAAGCGTCTGTGGTAGTGAGCCCTTGTAGCTTGCCAATTCTGGGTTCCACCAGGGTCCAGAGTCTAAGCCCCCTGCTTCTTGACCAGGGCCCCTGGTGGTGGAGATGGACTTGCAGTATGCTGGAACCAGTTCGCAGCCCCCAGGTATGCCCACCTAAGGCTCCAGAGACCACTCGCAGGTGCAAAGTACAATTGGCAGGAGACAACAGGAAATCCAGGAGACAAGCCGTGGTCGGGATGGGCAGCAAGCAAGCACAGACAGTGAACAAAGACAGGGTCGTCACATGGGTAGTCCGCCACAGGATACACAAGTACCAAGCGACTGGGAGCTCTGAGAACTGTGAAGTTGCACAGGAAAAGTGGCCTACACTGAGGATGTCTTATATAGGCAAGCAAACTGGGAGGTGGGCCAGGAAGTGATGGAAGGGAAGGAAATAAAAGTTCACAGAATAGTAGGTGTCGCCCACAGGTGAACATAGCCAAACCACGCATGTAAAAGGAATCGGGGTAAGTAAAGCTCTGCAGCAAGGAGGTAAGAATACACAGGCAGGAAACTGCAGGCTATCCTGTGACACCTACATTTATATCTCTTAGATTATAGGAGGCCCAAAAGCTCTTGACATATGCAAGGGTTAAAGATCTTCTGGTAGCAGAATTCAGGAGCAATGAGCCATGATGGCAGCAAGGGGTTAACATTATCACTTCCAGGAACAGAGCAAACAGAAGCAGAAATGATAAGAAAAATAGTGCTCACTGTTGTATTTTTAATATCGCTATGGCACCAAATATTGTAAAAATGTGGGAGATGCCTGCTCACAGCACTGTGATGGGTACCTGCAATATTATCTATATGTTTTATATCATCTTTTGGGTTAAAGGAGAACTCTACCTCTCTACAAGGGACTGGAATCATACATGAATGGATGCTGATGAGATCCTCACCCACAGTGCTTACCTGATCGATTGAGTTGGCTCTTCATCTTTATGTATGTTGACGCTATACATTAACAGTGCATTCAAGCTGAAGAATAATATATATATTATAGCAAACGTTTTGGGCATGTGTAAAGAAATGCTGTAAGGCAGGGCTCGACAAAACCCGGGCGCCAGGTCGCATTGGCGACTAGAATTAGCGACCCGGCGCCTGGGGCAGCACAGCTGGGGGTCTCCCGTCTCCGTGGACCCCCCCGGTGTGATTGCGTCGGGCCGCGCCGCCGGCGGCCGGTAATTGAGCCCCCGGCTTTGAGGCCTTCTGTGATCCTATTCCTTCTGTGATCCTATTCCTTCTGGAATCTGGCGCCCTCTTGTGGTGGCCGTTGGAATTACAACCAGCAATGCTAATGGGGATATCTCCTTCCATTTACTTAGAACACCTAAACATACATACATACATACATACATACATATTTATATACACACACACACACACTTTTTTTTTATTCTAACACCCTAGAGAGTAAAATGGTGGTCGTTGCAATAATGTCTGTCACACCATATTTGCACAGCGTACTTACAAGCGCACTTTTTTGGGGGAAAAAAAAATTATTTAATAAAAAAAATAAGACAACAGTAAAGTCAGCGGCGGGACAGGGCGCGTTTAAAAAAAAATTTTTTTTTCTTTATTTTAAGTTTTATTTTTATTTTTTTCACTGTTCTTTTAAAAAAAAGTGTGTCACTTTTATTCCTATTACAAGGAATGTAAAAATCCCTTGTAATAGAAAAAAGCATGACAGGTCCTCTTATATATGAGATCTGGGGTCAGAGAGACCTCACATCTCATATTTACACTAAAATGCAATTTAAAAAAAAATCGTCATTTGAAAAAAATAAAACAAATAAAATGTCCCTCTAAGAGCTATGGGCAATGACTTGGAGACAGGTGGGGGTCTGGGGGCTATCTTCCCCTCACTCGTCTCCATGTCAGGCCAGGGACAGGTCCAGATCGCCGTCACGGACCTGGCTCCTAACTTTTTTAGCTGGCTCCTAGATTCCAAGCAAATTTGTCAACCCCTGCTGTAAGGTAAGAATGTTTTTCAAAAATATATATTTTAATTCTTGATTTTTATCAGTTTACAAAATGCAAAGTTAGCCAACAGAAGAAAAATTTTAATCAAAATAATATTTGGTGTGACCACCTTTTGGTTTCAAACCAGCATAATTTCTCCTAGGTACACAAAGTACTTGTGTACACAGTTTTTGAAGGTAGGTTGTTCAAAAACATCTTGGAGAACTAATCACAGATCTTCTGTGGATGTAGGCTGCTTCAAATCCTTTTGTCTCTTCATGTAATCCCAGACACACTCAATGAGATCAGGGCCATGTGTGGGCCAAACCATCACTTCCAGGACTTCTTGATCTTCTTTACATTGAATGACATTGACTGTACGTTTGGGGCCATTGTCCTGTGGCAGAATAAACTTGGGGTTAATCAAACAGCTCCCTGATGGTATGGCATAATGGATACACATTTGCCTGTATTTCTATTCCAATACTTTTTATTGGTAAATTCCAGGTAGTGCATATCAAATAAATACAAATTACTAAAAGAGAAAATGATTATCCTTCAAGATCAACCAATGATAACATTCAAAACAGGAAGAGGCCTATGAATAGGCCATTGCGCGTACCTCCCCTTAAATAGCACCTTCAGACTCTATAAGTGCCCTATCAGGTAGTTAATCCAAGGTTTCAAAATTGTGGAACTGTGGAATTTTATCATTAAGGATGGCTGAGAGTTTCTCGTTGATCAGTATCCAGAATAGTTGGCTTTAATCAGGTCAAAAGGTATCACGGGGACCTCCATTACAAAAAAAGGTAAATTTCCGCACACACTGCAAAGCTTCTAAAATTGGACGACCCAGAAGGGCCGCTTGTGGATTCTTTTTAAGGTTTGTGCTCCTTAACAAGTTTACCCTTATCCAGAATCTACAAACTTTTGTGCAATACCACCAAATATGGAGAAACAAGCCATCTTGGGAGCAACCTCTAAAACAGTGTAGAGAGGCTCCTGGGATGTAGGAGGCCAGTCTCGTTGGGACCATATACCATTGGAGTAGCACTATGTAATTTGCCTCTATAAGTGAGGTGTTAAATATGTTCTGGATGCATTGCTCGCTAGTTTGTGCCAATCCTCAAGCTCCAACTCCACCTGTTCCCATTTTACCATATAACATTGCTTAGAAGAAGATGACAATAGCATAGGGTAAACTACGAATATCTGCCTGTTTTTCTGGCCAGAAGTGGTCTTCATGGAAGAACTAAGCTAAGCAACCCAAATATGCATGCAAATCTAGGACCTGGGGTTCAGAAAAATGGCAGCAGGTGCTCTGGACTGATGAGTCAAAATTTGAAATATTTGCCTGAAGCAGTTTGTTGGCGAATGACTGGAGAGCAGTACAATAATAAGTGTCTGCAGGCAACAGTGAAGCATGGTGGAGCTTCCTTGCAAGTTTGGGCTGCTTTTCAGCAAAATGGAGTTAGAGATTTGGTCAGGATCAATAGTGTCCTCAATGCTGAGAAATACAGGCAGATATTTATCCATCGTGCCATACCATCAGAGAGGTGTGTGATTGGCCTCACATTTATTTATGTCATTAAGAACTATTTTCAGCGTGAAGAACAACAAGGAGCCTTGGAAGTGATGGTTTGGCCCCCAGAGGGCCTTAATCTCAACATCATCAAGTCTGTCTGGGGTTACCCGAGGAGGCAGAAGGATTTGAGGCTGCCTACATGCATAGAAGATATGTGGTTAGTTCTCCAAGATGTTTGGAACAACCTACCTGTTCCTTCAAAAACTGTGTGCAAGTGTACTTAGAAGAATTGATGCTGGCTTGAAGTCAAAGGGTGGTCACTGGTCACACCAAATATTGATTTGATTTGGATTTCTCTTCTGTTCATTTACTTTCCATTTTGTTAATTAATAAAAAATAAACTATTAAAGTGGTTCTGCACCTAAAAAAAAAATATTAAAAGCCAGCAGCTACTAATATTGCAGCTGCTGACTTTTAATAAACTCCTACTTACCTGTCCCAGGGTCCAGCGATGTCGGCGGCAGATGACGAGCGATCGCTCGTTTTGCTGCTGCCGCCGCCATCCTCTGTCAGGGAATCAGGAAGTGAAGCATGGCGGCTTCACTGCCCGGTTCCCTACTGCGCATGCGCGAGTTGCGCTGTGCGTCTCTTCAGATCCCCCGCTGTGTCCTGGGAACTGTGTGTTTCCCAGAACACAACGGGGGGGGGGGCGGGGCGTCTCCGGCGGTCTGCCCGGAAGTGGGTGCAGTTACCTGGATTATCCAGGTAACTGCACCCCCCTCCCCCCTGAAAGGTGCGGATTGTGGCACCGGAGGGGGGGAGGGATCAGATTAGTGGAACTTCCCCTTTAAGGTGAAGAACCGCTTTAACTCCTCTTTCTGAAATAATTCTTAATTTACAGCATTTTTTCACGCCTGCCTAAAACTTTTGCACATTACTGTATATATACAGTATAATTATAAAAACCTTATTTTATTTTTTATAAGTGATTACATATTCTCTGTTCTCAGCTGCTTAAGGGACTTGAAGATGCATGGGAGGAGAAACAGCATTACACTGATCTTCCTATTGAATGGTTGTCCAGAGGGGTATGTCAGCACAAGTCTTGGCTATTAGAGGACAGGCAAGCTATGCTTTCAGCAGTCAGAAAATTGACCACACTGGGGTGGATGTACATCTATGCCTAGCTAAGTCAGTTTTAAAATAGGAAAGCAGGGGGACTGACAGGATTACCAGGTATTTTGCACAAAGGAAGCAATACAAAGAGGACAGGATGCTTTTTAATAAAAGGTACAACAGACACATATCAGAAATATGAAATGTTGTGAAAACATATTCTTTAATTATATAGAATTTTGGTGGGTTTGTACATTTATTGGACCCTCTGTGGTAGTCTGTTTAGTGGTAGTTTGAATTTTTCTTGGCACATATTGGATTGACAGTCACATAAGTACCAGGTTATTTGCTTCGTTTTAATTTGCCAGCCCTTGGAGGTGTTCTGTGAGTGGCATTTATGAGACCTGTATGCACATTGGGAGGGTCAAGCATCAAAGGATGGCATTTATTGGGTGAAAACACATTTTCCTGTGTGCTTTTGTTGTAAAGCATTTATTGGATTAACTTTCATGAAGGGCATATAGGAAATGCAGCAAATTCATGCTTTGAGGCTAATGCCAAAGTTTACTCTCAGAAAAATGTCACCAGCCATCCTAATGTGAATTATCCACGGGCGGACTGTATGGCCAACTTAGTCCGTCAGACAATCCGACGGACAGTCCGTCCTACTTTCGAATGAATGGACTTGACCACACATGGATGCAAAACAGTCCGTCCAAAGTTTGCGCGATGACGTGTACAGCACGTACGACGGGACTAGAAATAGGAAGTCCAATACACAGCAATGCAACCTTTCGCCGTGTAAATCCTTTCTGAGCATGCGCCATACTTAGTCCGTCGAACTAGCCTACTCACGAGCAGATTGTCCGCTGAAACCAAAGACTGACGGACAATATTACGGAAATTCCGAAATACTTAGTCCGCCAGACTGCACGCTGAAAAAGTCCGCTGAAGCCCACACACGAGCGGACTGTCCGCTGAAATGTGTTTCGACGGACTAAGTTGGCCAGACAGTCCGCCCGTGTGTACGCGGCTTTAGGTGCAGAAAGTGTCATCAATATGACATTCATGATTGCACACTCGATGTGTAAGGAGAGACTGTTCATGATATGATAAGTCACTATCTATTCAAGGGGCAAGGGGAATAGCTGGTGGATATGTCTATGAAATAAGAACAGAGTGATGTATCCAGTGCCGAGTCAAGGTCATCCAGGCCCAGGGCAAAGATGGCAAACTGCCCCCCCCCCAGTGTACTGAAAAGTCCTCGCCTCTGTCTCAGCATGGCACCCACTGGGAATGAAGGCATCTCCGATCATGTTATATGTCACATGACAAGGGGAGACAATGGAACTATACTTACATTCTCACCAGTGCTGCAATGTCCTGAAGCTCCCTGCTGGCTGCTGACATTTTTCACTGGTTGGCTAAGGCTTCCAGGTAGTGATCTCCAGCCATTTTTAATGGTGGGGCTAAGATGATGCCATTCCAGTGCATGTGCAGGAGTTCATTCATCTTGACATTGCCAAAATTGTACACCGGACTGCGCATGCACAGAACAGTGTACAAGTAGTGAAGAAGGGGGAGAGACACAGGAAGCGCCAACCTGAGTGTAGTATATTAGATACTATTTATTGTCAAAGTAAGTAATGCACTTACAATAAATAACATAGAAACAGGCTCATCTGTAAATGGAGGTGTGTGCATGTGTAGATCGGCATCCAAAATGAGCGTCCACAGATCTGGCAGATGACTGGGGGAGCTTCAATCCGTCCTGTGGCCACCAGAAAGTCGGTCTGGGCCACTGTGGATCGCAGGGAGATGACGTCACCAGGGAGCAGCGAAACACCAGGGGCAGAGCAACTGGATAAAAGAGGCTACGCGCTCGGAGCATCAGCTTTTTATCCTTTTTATGAATGTTTATGTTTATGAATGTTTTTATGTTGTTCTTCTAAGTGCATTACTTACTTTGCCAATAAATCGTATCTATTATATTACACTCAGGTTGGCGCTTCCTGTGTCTCTCCCCCTTCCTCAATCTGTTTACAGAGCTGGCTTTTCTCTGAGGACAGCTACCACCTGCCACCTCACCCTAAGAACTGTTGCTGTATGGACTATTGAGCCATTATTGCTCTGCTATTGCCTGCTATATTACTCCATGTACACAAATATTTGCGCTTACAGTTTTTTCTTTTTATCAGTGCACAAGTAGTACAGGCAGGTAAAGAAATTTAAAGCAGAAGAGACAAAGTATGCCTCTTCTGTAATAAAAATTCTGCCTGTTTTCCAATTTTATTCCCCTAAAGTTCCACTTTAATTTGCTAATATAATACAATTGGGTGGTGTTGGTGGTGCAAGGGAGAGCGTTACTAAACCCAGGACCCTGCATTCACAATATCTGGACTCCCACAGTACACAGAACATGGAATTGCAATTATTTTAGTAAATATATACTGCTGAGGGGGCGTGTCCAAGATGGCGACCTGAGAGGTTGTGGGTGCTAGAGCTCTGCTGGTGAATTATCCTGTATCGGCGCTCCTGCTGTGATTTCCGGGCAATTAAAGCTTACCTGGGCTCCGGATGTCCTCTAGAACGAGACAGAAGGGAAAGCGGCTTCATTTCCCGGACCAGACCCCGGTGGCGGCCCCCCGAGAGGTGATCCCTCCTGTGAGAGTGTGCAATATGGCCTCTCAGACGGACAAGGGCGGGCAGGCGGAGGACGAAGGCCTAGGCTTCCGTGAAGTGATGGCAGCCATTGCAACGTGCCAAGCTACCCTAACCAACAAAATTGAGGCTGTGCAGCTGGACGTTGGCCTCGTCCGCCAGGATCTTGACAAGCTGCGCTCGCGTGTGTCCGAAGCCGAGCAGCGTGTGGGGAGAACGGAGGACCTTACTGCCGAGCACGCGGATTCGATCCGCTCGTTACGCGGGTTCGGGCGCTGGAATACAAAGTCGACGACGCGGAGAATAGGAATCGGAGGAACAATCTCCGCGTCGTCGGCCTGCCTGAGGGAGCGGAGGGCAAGAACCCGACGTCCTTCGTTGAAGATCTGCTGCGGAACTTGCTACCGGAGGCGCAATTCTCTCCATACTTTACGGTGGAGCGTGCCCACCGTGTCCCCCCTGCTCCTGGGCCTCCTGGTGCGAGGCCGCGCACTTTGATATTTCGGCTGCTGAATTTTAGGGACAGGGACGAGGCTCTGCGGGCTGCTCGCAGGGTGGGAGACATGCGCTACCAGAACGCCACCATAATGCTGTTCCCGGACTATTCCTTGGAAACTCAAAAGCTGCGCAGATCCTTTGACCAGGTGAAGGTGGGTTTGCGGGCACGCAATATCAAATACAGTGTTCTATTCCCGGCCAGACTGAGGGTGCAGGACGGAGAAGCCACCAGATTTTTTACCAACCCGCGGGAGGCTGCGGCCTGGCTGGAATCCTTGCCTCCTCATCGTTAACTCACCGGTAACCTGTTTGTTTTCCTTGGCCTAAGCGGGGGGTCGGTCCTCGGTGGCCTCTGGGACTGTTTTTCCACCTTTTGGATTATGGGATAATGACTTTTAGCCTGCTTAGCCCTTCTGGGGGGGATTTGACTGGGGTTTTGACTGGGGTTGCCTGGTACTGTCTTTTCAGAATGTGCCCCTGTGCTATTGCTGAACATTTGCTCTGGTTCTACCCCTGTCTACGGATCTCCACGTGTATACGTGGGTGGCAGCAAGACTGAGGCCCGGGAGATGGGTTTATCTGGGGAAGGTTGGGGGTTCTTGAGTTGGATGGGCATGATTACTGTAACAACCCTCTCCCATTAGGTTGTGTTTTTCTTTTGCCCGGAATTGGGATGACGGACCCCCCCAGGGGGAAAGAACTTCTTACAAACTGCTCTTTTTTTTTCAATTTTTCTGTTCATTTGTTTTTTTTTCTGTTGTATGTTATGAGACTAAGTTGGTGCCCCTAGCTGCAGCTAGGAGTTAGATTGACTCATTTTTTCCAGCATCTCTGGTGCTCTTTAGTGTCCGTTGGGCGATACCTCTAGCTCTGTGTACACGTCCCTTACTATAGTTCACATGTTTTTTTTTCGGGGGTATGATACATCCCCAGGTTTGGGGGGGGGGGTGTGGGGTGGGGGGTGGAGTTTACTTCCGCCGTTGCGGATGAGGAGTTCTAACTGTTTATTTTTTTGTTGTTGCTGGAGTTGCTTTATGTCTGTGGGTAATCTGCTGGGTCTCTTAATTGGTATGGTATGGTGGTCTTATTCCCCTTTTGGGGTGCCCTGGGTGGGAGTATCGTGGGCCTTCTCACTGTGTGGCCTTCCTGCTGGGGGCCGGATGGGGGTCGGGGACCTGTGGATCGGGGCATGTTTCCTGAGTGTACTCTCTGATGGCTAATATATCCATTATCTCCTGGAATGTCCGGGGTCTCAACTCGGCCACGAAGAGGTCCTTAGTATTTAAATCCCTGCAAAAATATAACCCACATATCTGTATTATCCAAGAGACGCATCTAATTCCATCGCGTGTGCTTGGCATTCGGAGGGCATGGGTGGGTGCACATTACCACGCTACCTATTCTACATACGCGAGGGGTGTCAGTGTTCTGATCCACAGGTCTCTTCCGTTACAGGTTTTGACGGTACGGACGGACCCTGGCGGCAGATACGTGATTTTACATGTTTCCATGTATGCAAGGGAATTGGTACTGGTGGGACTATACCTTCCACCTCCGGCGGATGTGCAGGTATTATATGATGTTATGCAGGTGGTTATGGGCTTTCATGTGCAGGAGGTGCTGGTATTTGGGGATTTGAATATGGTGCCCGTGCAGGACTTGGACAGACTCCACCCTACGTCTCAAACTGGTAACGCTCTCCAGACCTGGGCTGATACGTTTGCACTGGTGGATGTGTGGCGCCACTACCACCCGCAGGAGCGTGAATATACCTGTCACTCTGCCTCCCACCGAGCATTATCCCGCATAGACTTGGCATACGCCTCGGCCGGGGCTTTGCGGTGGTCCAGGACGGTGCGGCATTTGCCGCGTGGAGTGTCGGATCACGCTCCGGTTTTGCTTACGATCTCCTTGGCGAGACCTCCGACCATGACGTTGTGGCGTCTGTCCAGGTTCTGGGCTACTGACGTGACCGTACAGGAAAAGACATCAGAGGCCATTTGCAACTACTGGACCCTAAATGAGGAATCGGGGGGGTATGTTAGTACCTGGGACGCATTTAAAGCGGTGATACGGGGTCATTATATCTCTACTATAGCTACCATACGCAAGGAAGCATCTGAGTCCCTTGTGAAGCTGGAGGAGGAGTGTGGGAGGCGGAGTACGTTCGAACGCTAGATGATATCGCTTACGGACGATGGCAGGAGGTTCTTCGGGAATTGTCTCTTCTTAACATCACTCAGACCCAACAATCTAGGCTTCACTCCACACAGAGGTTATTTGAGTATGGAAACAAAAATGGGAGGTTGCTGGCATGGTTAGCTAGGTCCCAGTCAGTCTCTACACATATTGCTAGTATTAGAGATGTCGATGGCCAGATACTTACCTCTCCTGCCGCAGTTAATAACAGATTTTCTAAATTTTTCCGGGAAGTGTATGCCTCTAGGTCCTGTCACTCTACCGCCGAATTGAGGGCTTACTTGGATGGTATTCCCTTTCCGGAACTATCTGACGAGGATAGGGAGCTTTTAGATAGGGATATATCTTTGGAGGAGATCCAATTGGCGATTGGGGGTCTTCAAAGTGGCAAGACTCCGGGCGCAGATGGACTGCCTACCGAATTTTATTCACAGCATGTTGATCTGGTGGCACCCAAGCTCAAGACTCTGCTCGATGGGCTTGGGGAGGCGGATTGTCTCCCTGTGTCTATGGAAGAGGCTATCATTGTACTGATCCCTAAGCCAGGTAAGGATCCCCAGGACTGTGGGTCATATCGACCCATATCTCTGTTAAATGTGGATGCCAAACTGCTGGCGAAGATCCTGGCCACACGCTTAACTTCTGTGATTTCTAGTCTGATACATGTTGATCAAACTGGCTTTATGCCTGGAAAGGGTACTGACATAAACATCAGGCGCTTGTTCCTTAACCTTTCTGTTGTCCATGATGATGTGGGGTCCCGTGCGATTGCCTCTCTCGATGCTGAGAAGGCTTTCGACTCGGTGGAGTGGGATTACCTTTGGGAGGTGCTCCTAAGTTTCGGGTTTGGCCCTAAGTTTGTGAGGTGGGTGAAACTACTTTACAGGGCCCCGAGGGCCAGAGTGCGTACTAACGGCTGGGTCTCGGAGCCTTTCTCTCTGCAGAGGGGCACCCGGCAGGGATGTCCCCTCTCGCCCAGTTTGTTTGCTCTGGCCCTGGAGCCCTTGGCAATTTTGATCAGGGAATCGCCTGAAATAAGGGGTCTACGGAAGGGTGCCCTGGAATAAAGAATATCCCTCTACGCCGACGATGCTTTGCTGTATCTGAATGATACGGGCCCTTCCCTATCGGCCGCGCTTACACTTTTTAATCGATTTGGTTCCTTTTCGGGCATTCGCATAAATTGGTCCAAGTCGATTCTCTTCCCCCTGGATGCTCGAGGTCCCCCGTCGTCTGGTGCCTCACTACTACAATGGGCTACTGAATTTAAATATCTAGGGGTGACGGTGAATCGCGACTCGGCGAAATATTATGCCCTAAATGTGCTTCCCCTGCTCCGCCTACTGAAGGAAAAATGTTGGTTGTGGTCGGGGCTCCCGTTAAATTTGGTGGGACGCATAAATATACTTAAAATGATCATTCTGCCCAAATTCAATTATATTTTCCGGAACTGCCCGGTCTGTATACCGGGTTCGTTCTTTCAAGAGGCTGACAAGTGTATCGGCTCCTTTATATGGAACGGCTCCGCCCCCCGGCTGGCCAAATCCGCGCTGCAGGCACCAGTGAGTTTGGGGGGTCTTGCTCTCCCCAATCTGCGAGTTTATTACTGGGCGGCAATGTTGGTCACCGTTTCCTGGTGGTTTGCGGCGCAGAGGTCTAATGCAGCGGTGCGCCTTGAGGCTGCCCTTCTGGGCTCCATGCAGGATCTGAGAAATTTGGTCTACAGGGGGGTGAAGGCGTATGATACCATCCCCGGGCCAACGAGGGCGACAATCAAAACCTGGACTGCGGCCGAGCGACGGTTTCGGAGGTCGGGGTGCTGGTCTCCGGCCCAGCCCCTATGGGGTAACCCTAGTCTGCCACACTTCGGAACGATTCCAGACCCGCAGGTATGGGCTCGCTTCGGTATTAAGACTCTGGGGGATGTTATGCCCTTGGGTGAAGTGGTGTCGTTCCAACAACTGACCCTTTCACATGCCCTTCCTGGTTGGATGTATTTTCGGTATGCCCAATTGCGTCATGCAGCCAGGGCTCAATTTCCTGAGCCCCCGGTTGTGCAGTATAGTCCGCTGGAAGAGCTGTTTGCAGGGGATGGCCCACGTAAACCGTTGTCCGAGCTGTACCGCACTGTTCTCCCAATTGATTCTAGTAAGCTGAATTTGCTATGGGAAAGGTGGAAGGCTGATATTCCCACTCTGGAGAGGGAAGACTGGGAGGATTGTTTGGAGCAGGGTCCTAAGTTGGTTGTCTCGGCGGGGGATAAACGTATTCAAACGAAATTTCTTCACAGAGTGTATCATACCCCAGTGCGCTTGGCCAGGATCTTCCCTGCTAGGGATCCACATTGCCCCCGTTGTAGGTCAGACTTAGGGACATACCTCCACATGTTTTGGGACTGCCGTAAGCTAGATAGATTTTGGTCAGGGATCTTTGATCACTTAAATGTCCGGCTTAACCTGGATGTCCCCAGGACCCCTGCATTAGCATTGTTGGGAATTCATGAGGATGAACAAAGGCCACATCACACTAGGTTACTAGTCTCATATCTCCTTTTTTACACTAAAAAAAGAAATCTTGTGTAAATGGATCTCCTCTACTCCGCCTAATGTTGCCTCTTGGGAAAAAAGTGTGAATAATGTTCTGCCGCTATATAAGCTAACTTACCTCAATAGAGGTTGTCCATGGAAATTTGATAAGGTTTGGCTCCCGTGGACGTCTAACTACCCGGGTTGTCGTGACCCGTACACCCAAATGTGTTCAAATCTGTAAATGTGTACTGTACTGTGATATGTTCCGATATCGTACTGTACTCTGAATTGTTCTCTTGTCTATGATTGTTTGACAATAAAGCACTCCTGTTTCCTTTAAAAAAAAAATATATACTGCTAAATACCTTTTCTTATCAGCAGTATATGGCTGTCTTGTGATTTCTATCAGTGTCCAGCCAAGCACAGGTTAAAGCTTGTAGGAGGAGTTTTCTGACTGTCCTATGAGACTGCAAGACCCCTGACCCTCTGTCTGGATAGTGCTGATTGGCTCTGTGCTGATCACATGCATCCTCCCAAGAAAATAAAAACCTCTCTAGCAATACACACCAAACTGAGCATGTGCAGCCTGACTCCATAGACTCTGTGTTATCAGGAAATTATTAAGGGATAGTGGAAGGAGGGTAGGATCAGAGAAGACAGGATCAAACAGCTTTTTCACACAATGTGGAGGATTAACCCCTTAGGCTCCACAGTGAGTATAACAAGCATGCTTTACTGCATATACAGACTGATTTTACTGTTGTGGGTTTAGTAACACTTTAATGGCTCATTTTGGGGGATGGTCAAGTATAGTCCAGTCCAGTGTACAAACACAGTGTGTGAGCCAGTCTATGTGATGATATAGACCAGCCATTTCAGGTGTTAAAGGAAAGCAATTTGTCAGATCATCCTTTCCCAAAACTACACTCCCAAAACTTGTCCCTATGGTAGTTTCCTCACCATATAGTATAGACCACTCAAAACTGAACTCTTGATAAATTTATATAGTTAGTTTGGACTAAGCTGGTCCAAACAAACTGTGACCCTCATGAACATTTGATGCAGCTGGATGTGCTGTATAAACTGTATGTAGGTCAGGCTACATACAACATAATGCATGTTTTCCAGGTTCGAGCTGAGACTTCCAAAAACATACCCAGAACACAATAGAGTCTAACTGATCGTCGCTCACCCATTCAGAGAAAGCGATGTATTCTAACAATGAAAACAAAGCTTCCTCTGATTGGCTGAGTTAGAGGTTGTGATATCATCAGCCCGTCTCTCTGATTCCTCTGATTCAGCCAATTAGAGGAAGCTTTGTATCAGAGCTGCACAAATAAATCATTAAAAGATCGCGCTCTCGATTCCACCCCCCTGACGATCTGTATTGCAGTTTCCCGATTCTTTCATGTAACAAGTATAGAGAGTTCTCTGCTCACAACATTGTAACTCTTCCGATTAAAGGGATAAAACTTCTGTGTGTAAATGCAGGAAGTTTAACAACTTAAAGTCTAAACCTTTTTCTGACACTTGTTTCTTACAGTTAAAATATGATTTTTTTGCTAGAAGATTACTTGGAACCCCCCAAAATTATATATATATATATATATATATATATTTTTTTTTAGCAGAGACCCTAGGGCAGTGATGGCGAACCTTGGCACCCCAAATGTTTTGGAACTACATTTCCCATGATGCTCATGCACTCTGCAGTGTAGTTGAGCATCATGGGAAATGTAGTTCCAAAACATCTGGAGTGCCAAGGTTTGCCATCACTGCCCTAGGGAATAAAATGACGATTGTTTCAATATTTTACATCACGCTGTATTTGCACTGTGGTCTTTCAAACACAATTTTTTGGGAAAAATACACTTAAATTAAAAAAACAAACGAAAACTGTAAAGTTAGCCCAATTTTTTTGTTTAATGTAAAAGATGATGTTACGCCGTGAGAATCGCAATCTATCTTCTAAGCAAAAAATTGCGATTCTCATTTTAGCCAGAATCATGCAGCTGTACTTTGTATTCATTGGTGGAATACATTGCTTTCTCTGAATGTCTGAGCACCAATCAGATAGACTCTATTATGGTCTGGGTATGAGACAGGAAGTCTCGGCTTGAAGCCGGAACACAGTGCGGAATGTTGTATGTAGTCACAGCTACATACACGTTTATACAGCACATCCAGCAGCCTCACATGTTGGTGAGGGGCATAGTTAGTTTGAATGGTAATGAAAGAGAAACGCCGTTGCAGATGATCTAATCCCCTCTCTGAAAGGCAGGTGCCAGTCCAGTCTGCGGTCTGGATGCACAACCAAAACATTCAAGAGAAAGTGACTGTACTCCAATCCTCCATAGAGCTTTATCCCATAAAATTCATATAAGACATCAAGAAAAAAATGATACACGAGGACAAAAGTGTCTAGGTTGACGTGTTTTTATGAAGAAATTTGCTTAATCATAATCCAAGGTTATAATTAAGTGATTTTTTTTTTCAACCATGCTGATTTTATCCTCATGTATCCTGTTTTCTTGATGTTTTATATGGATTTTATGGAATAGATCTCTAGTTTTCTCTGAAGATTGGCGTGAGGTCACCTTCTCTTGCATATTTTACTTGTTACATAGTTCGTTTTGGACAAGATGGCCCAAACAAACTATGTAAAGTGTATCAAAAGCTGGAGTTCAGCTTTCATTTAATAAAAGTTTACTTGAAAGGTTAACAATAAATTGTTGACTGTTTATCGACTTTACAACTAAAGAATAAATGAGAAGACTGGCAAACCATTTACTGTTGTTATTATTGAGTTTGTGTATTTTTGGTAATTAGTAACCAGGGGTATGGTGTATCCCTTACTCATTCACATACTGTAGAGGGAGGACTATCTGGGAATGCCTTTATTTTGAAGGGGACTTCCAGATTCTGATAAGTTTCTCTTGTATACCGAGCCAAGGAGGAGCTCTTGTCCTCATTAACATGGAGACAATATGTTTTGTCAAGGGGTTCACCCTGGCAAGGTTTCCACACCACGTATGTGGCCTGGTATGGTTGCTGTGCGAGTGTGCTGCCTCCCCCTCTTTTTCCTGGCCAGCCAAGCTTTATGCTCAAATATGGGTCTGGTGTGGAATTTGAGAGTTTGGGGGGGGGGGGGGGGCATGCTTTTACTTTCCAAAATTAGAAACATTGGTTGCAAGGATACAAGCAGCTTTTTTTGTGGAGTCCTGTTTATAATCCAGAAGGGTCTGGTATGGATGAGAGACACCCCCTTTGTTAACAAACTGAAGGAGGCAAGCTGGGAAATGTCATTTAGCCGCAATTTGTTTTCATTGTAAGTGTCGCTTTAGTACAAAGTACAGAGGTGCCAATTCACAGGCAGGTTTAGGCATACTCCAGGCATGTTATTTAATGATATTGGGGGAATTAATCAAAAGCGGAGCAGCCTTCCATGTCTACCAGCTTTTATCTTTAATTTCCAAAATGGATAACTTCTTTGCTGCCTCCCCCCCCCCCCCCCCCAACCTGCATGGTACTCTCAAAATGTTGAAGGAATATGACCTAGTATTGTTCAGGAGGGAAAATGCAGTGAGCTGCCCACAACCTAACTGGCCACCTACACATATTTTGGGTACTGCCCCTTCAAAAAATAATAGGCTGTGGTCCCTCTTCAATGTTAAACCAGGCCATTGGAACCATTAAGTATGCAGCATAGGTTGTTAGGAAAGAGAAGGCAGTGAGTGTGTATCATACAAGGCTACATGCCTTCAACACTGTGAGGATACCCCACAAGGACAGTAAATCATGTTGAGATGACAAGAGCCTTATCCCCCACATCTGATACCCCAAAAGGATTGGGGGTTGCGGGGGACTTATTGGAATCTGAAAGCTCCATTATAATGAGAGAGCCCCTGAATATGGACGTGGCCATCCACCCAAACTGACAGGCTGGGCAAGGAGAGAAGCAGCCAAGAGGCCCATGGTATTTCTGGAGATGCTGCAGAGATCCAGTGCTCTGGTGTGAGAATCTGCCCACAGGACAACGAATAGTTGTGCACTCCACAAATCTGGCCTTTATGGAAGAGTGGCAAGAAGAAAGCCATTGTTGAAAGAAAGCTATAAGAAGTCCCATTTGCAGATTGCAAGATGCCATGTGGGGGACACAGCAAACATGTGGAAGAAGGTCAAATGAGACTCCTTTCAGCTTTGCGTTCACAGGCAGATCAGTGGCTAACACCGCTCAATTTGACAGTTGGTAAAGTGGTGTGTGACAACGGTGCCAATCTGCTTAGAGCATTGAAACAGGGCAAAATCACGCACGTGCCATGCATGGCACACATCTTAAACTTGGTCGTGCAGCGATTCGTTGTCAAATACTCTGGGGTGCAGGACATCTTGCGGCAGGCAAGGAAAATCTTGGCCCATTTCAGAAGATCTTACACGGCCATGGCTCGCCTTGCTGACATTCAGCGGCGACACAATCTGCCGGTCAGACGTCTTATTTGCGATTGCCCGACGTGATGGAACTCAACCTTCTACATGCTTGATAGGCTGCTCCAGCAGAAACCTGCAGTTAACGTCTACCTGTATGAACTCTGCGACAGAACCGGTTCTGGGGAGCTGGGGTTTTTTTTCACCGTGCCAGTGGCTGCTCAAGCACGACGCATGCAGACTTCTGCGCCCATTTGAGGAGATCACCAAACTGGTCAGTCGCAGCCATGGCGCCATCAGTGACATGGTACCTTATGCCTTCTTTATGGAGCGTGCATTGCGTCGTGTCACTGATCAAGCTGTGGAGGAGCAGGAGCGGGAAGATGAGGAAGTGAACAATAGGAGTCTGAAGAGGAGGATGGTGCCGGGGCGGATGAGGAGGAGCAAGAAGAGCATGCTTTAAACCTTTCTGGGATCCCTGTTGTGCGTGGATGGGGCGAGGTGAATGAAGAGGACGACATTATCCTGGATGATGAGCAGGAGCCAGGCCACCACACCGCTTCCACTTTAGTGCAAATGGGGGCCTTCATGCTCCAGTGTTTTAATAGGGACCCCCGTATAAAAAGCATAAGGGTCAAGGACCAGTACTGGGTGGCAACGTACTTAGACCCCCGGTACAAACACAAAATGGCGGAAATGTTACCGCCGTCACAGAGGGCTGTCAGAATGCAGCACTTCCAGGCCTTGCTTCGAGAAATGCTGCATTCTGCTTTTGCGTGCGCTGGCAGAGGAGCAATTCCCACTCCCAGAGAAGGAGTTGCGGGCACCAATCCAACAGCGCCTGCAAGAAGAGGCCGGTTTGAAGATGTGTTGGTGACTTCGGATATGAGGTCATTCTTTCAGCCGACCCATTGACAGGTGTCATCCGGATCCAGCATCAGGGATGTGATGAACCCCTGGACTACTGGGTGGGCAGGCTTGACCTCTGGCCAGAGCTTGCCCAATTTGCAATCGAACTGTTGGCTTGCCCCTCATCCAGTGTCCTGTCCGAAGCAGGGGGGATCGTGACCGATAAGCGTACTCGTCTAGCTCACGACAGTGTTAACTACCTCACATTTCTAAAAATGAATGAGGCATGGATCTCAGAGGAATTCAACACATGTGACCAGTAGACCGTGTATATGTCTATAAACAATTTTTTTAATCGAGCACAGAGACCTTCTTTCTTCATTTGGCTATCTTCCTTGTCCAAAAAAAGCACACCGTACTATAAGCCCGTACCCTCCTCTTTGAAGAGGTTGAGCGGTGTCATATTTCTACTGGGGCTGCTTATTATGAGGGGCTCCCACCATCCCTGTGCTGTGCTTACATCCTCCTGGGGCTGTACCTCTGCTGTGCATATTATGAGGGGCTCCCACCATCCCTGTGCTGTGCTGACTTCCTCCTGGGGCTGTACCTCTGCTGTGCATATTATGAGGGGCTCCCACCATCCCTGTGCTGTGCTGACATCCTCCTGGGGCTGGGGAGACTACAAGGATCTATATTATCCAGCCTGTCACCCAGCCCGGCTGTTGATTGTAGATCACAGAAAACAAAAATGCTGAAAAAAAAAAAATTCCCAATGGTCCCACAGGGAGCCAGGTCCTTCTACACTAGGCAGAAAAAAACTGAGCTGCTGGATGCAGTGTGAGGGGTTATAGCCAGTAGTGGGCGGTACTGTGCAAGTGTTGCTGTTTTTAACACTTTCTGCCTATTCCTCTCCTAAAGGGGTGATATAACCCTAAGGTCAAGTTGAAGATGCTGTGTCCATCAATGAACGAAAGGGAAAAAAGGTTTCTCTGTTTACCCCTTATTAACCCTTACTTTAATCTAATCAGCCCTAATTAACTCCTTATTCTCTTTTACCCTTCAACTATCATTTTACTGATTTTTTCCCCCATTTTATGAAGTATTAATATTTAATATTGTTTTGTTTTTCAATATTTTTACACATTTAACATAAATGTACACATTTCCCACTTAAAAAAATTGCAAATAAAACCCCACTTTGCTGTATTTCATTTCCAAATATCTTTGCAATGCTTTGTACAAGAATAATACTTTTACACACGTACACACGATCAGACTATCCGGCGGACTTTGCAGCGGAGGTCTGCCGGACTTTCCGAAACGAGCACTGCTCAAAAAAACAAAAGAAAAAGTGTGTTTTGTTTAGTTTTGTTTCTATTTTATTGTCTAAGGACTGCCAAAAAAATCATTAATGCAAACAATATCATGAAAAGAAAGTGATGTTTGTCCTTAAAAAAAAAAAAAAACACACAATATACCTATTACTTTGTTATCTTATGTAATGACAAAGTTATTGTCAATAATAGGTATAATATAATAATGAATAGGTCCTTATGCCGCGTACACACGATCGGAATTCCGGCCAAAAAAAGACCGATGAGAGCTTTTCATTGGAAAATGCGACCGTGTGTATGCTCCATCGGAATTTAGCTGTCTGAATTTCCACCAGCCAAAAATTGATAGCATGTTCACAATTTTCCAGACGGAAAAACTTTCTGTCGGTAATTGCGATCGTGTGTATGCAATTCCGACACGCCAAAAATCACACATTCTCAGATTCAACTACGAGACAGAAGCTATTGGTTACTGGCTATTGAACTTCCTTTTTCTAGTCCTGTCGTACGTATTGTATGTCACCGCGTTATAAATGATCGGAATTTGATGTGGCCGTGGGTGGGCAAGACAGCTTGAGCCGAATTCCATCGGAATACCGTTGGGAAAACCATCAGAGCTTTTTCCGACAAGAATTACGATCGTGTGTATGCGGCATTAGAAATTTAAAAATTGCTCATGGTGAGTGAACAGGTGTGAGAAGTATGTAAAAAGAGAAGTATGGGCAAAGCATTATAGGCCATACTTCTTTTCAGGGTCATAGGAGTGAACTTACACCCTAAATTCAACAAAAGGTGGGACACTATGTAAAATCTACATAAAAACAGAATGCAATGACTTGCAAATCTCATAAGCCCATATTTTATTAACAATAGAAAATAGAAAGAATATTAAATGTTTAAAATGAAAAAAGTAAGGTAATATTCAAATTGATGGCAGCAACATTTCTCAAAATGTTGGGGCAGGGCAAAAAAAAGCTGTTCAGATCATGGCTGTGTTTAAAGTGGGAGTCCGCCGTTTTTTTTTAAAGCCAACAGCTACAAATACTGCAGCTGCTGACTTTTAAAATAATGACACTTACCCGCCCAGCGCGCCCGCGATGTCGGCACCCGAAGCCGATCTCTCAATCGTCTCTCGGGTGCTGCCGCCGCCATCTTGGGTATGGGAATCAGGAAGTGGAGCCTTGCGGCTTCATTTCCCGGTTCCCTACTGCGCATGCGCGAGTCGCGCTGCGCAACAAGGATGGTCCCTGCTGTCTCTGGGATCCGTGTGTTTCCCAGCAGGCAGTGAGGGACCTTCGGAAAGGGGCGTAGATTCTGCGGAAAGGGGCGTAGCTTCTGCAGAATCTACGCCGGAAGTGGGTGCAGATACTTGTACTGTACAGGTACCTGCACCCCCCTCCCCCCTGAAAGGTGCCAATTGTGGCGCCGGAGGGGGGGAGGGTTCCAATGAGCGGAAGCTCCACTTTAGGGTGGACCTCCGCTTTAAGAGAATACGATGTCAGCTTTGTGTGGTGTGTAGAGGAGTGCTGCAGCCTGTGCCTAGACTATGTGCAGTGCAGGGACAAGAGCTCTGCCAAGTACCTTGCCAGCAATGACCCCTGTCCTCTGCCCTTCCAACAATGACCCCTGTCCTCTGCCCTTCCAACAATGACCCCTGTCCTCTGCCCTTCCAACAATGATTAATAATAAACCCACCAGTATATGGTCAACAATATTTGACCAAAAAGGGAGCTACAAGTGCAGTGTCAAAAACTGAGGCACGTGCATGTACATGTGGCACAGGAAGAAAACTGTAGTGGGGAGAGATGGAAGAATCCACAAACTAAAACAGTTCATGAACTGCGGAACAGAATATGTAGTTTATGGTATTGTGTGCTCTTGTGGTCATCTCTATGTGGGTCAGACTTTGCGTCCTATGAGAGTCAGGAGAACATAAATGTGGTATTATTAATCTAAGAAACAAATACCCAGTTCCCCCGCATTTCCAAGAGGCTCACCAGGGGGATCCATCTCAACAAAGACCCCAAAATACACAAAATAGTGTGAAGCACTGTAGAGCTAATTGTAGGATAGGCTTTTTCACACACTAACTGCATCTAGTTTTTGCCACATGAGGTCTATTAACCATCGGTGTGGGTAGTTGTGGTTTGGCCTATCACAATTTAGATTTATATAAGTTATGTGTTCATTCTATCGGCAAAAACCAACTGCTGTTCATCAATTCAATGTTGTCTAGGAACACGCACATGCACAGGCATATATACATATCTCTTTCTATATATACATTTATTATCTATATATTTTAATAGTTCATCAACTGTGATCTTTTAAAATTGAAAATTCTTTATTTTTAACGTTAAATATATAGATTCAATTTAAAAGAAAAATCTTTTATACCATTTAAAACACTTAATTATGTGTTTACTTAATGTGCATTTTCTATATATGCATGCTTTTATCTTGGAATATATACTTTTTTTTTTTTAACTTTATTAAGATATTTATTTTGTTTACAAAATACATCAAAATTAAACATCCCCTCAGTCCCCCTCCCATCGCCTTATCAGATAAGAATATAACAAAAAAAAAAAAAAAGAATCATTCATATCTTGGGTGGCCTAAGAGGGGATTGGTATCATGGGGGCCATCCTATCTGATGTTCCATTTAATCTAGATTCCTACTCTATCACACTTCCCTCTCATCCCCATTCTCGCACACTTCCATCCTCTTCATTTTGCCCTCTTACTTTAATTCCTATTGGGTCACTTTTCATCGTTAGAATATTTTTCCACACTATTATTATTCACATATCAATCCCTCTGGCTTCCCACCAAGGTTTCCACATCTTGTCATATTTCTTTAAAGTCCCTTGTTTGATATATAACACTTTCTCTTTAAGAATTACCACATTCATGCTATTTATCCATTCTCTACCGGACGGAGGCGACACCAACAACCATCTTAGGGCAATCAGTTTCCTTGCCTGAAATAGGCATCTCAGTACCGCCGTCTGGCTGCTTCCCGGGTTTCCAACTCCTTCAACTAATCCCAGGAGACAATACTTCGCCTCCATCCTGGTGGAGGTTCCAAACACCCGATCAATGGTTCCTGTCACCTCCGTCCAGTATAGGATCAACTTCAGGCATCTCCAAAACATGTGAATCATGTCTCCCTCCATGTCCCCGCACCGGGGGCAGCTTGCGTCCGGCCGTCGGCCAAATTGAAAAAGTTTACGAGGAGTATAATATGTTCTATATAATAAGAACAGATGTGACATCCTCTGAGAGGGAGAGAGTGATACCAACAGAGCCAGTTCAAGAATTCTATTCCATTGTATTTCGGAGATATCTCCCACGTCTTTTCCCACTTCCTCTTGTACATAGGGGTCTCTATCCCTCCCATTCACCCCTTGTTTATATGTGGGTATATTTTCGAAAATTAAACCTTTTCCTGTTTCTGCATTCATTATTTTTTGAAGAAATGGGATTGTGCTCCATACTAAAGTCCTCCCTCTAAACTGCTCCTCCAGTGCGTGCCTGACCTGCAAATACTTATAGAAGGATTTATTTGGTAGAGCAAAATACTCTCAGTTCCTGAAAGGTTTTCAGGGCACCATCTTGGTATAGCTGTGCGATACATTTTATTCCACAATCTCTCCCATTCTCTTACTGTCCCCATCTTCTGCAGTTCTCCCAATTTGCTATTCTTCCATAAGGGGGTATGCTCATTAAATCCTCTGTATTTTAATACGGCCTTCACTTTGTCCCACACTCTCGTCATTAAACTCAAAGTAGGGAGTCCTAATGGAAAGGATCCTGCCTCCAGAGCTTCCACTATTGAGTCATGTGGTGTGTTTTGTAGGAGCATTTTTCTCCCTGCCTCTCCCCCTTCTAAATTACACCCCCCTATATACTGGAGTTGTGATGTGAGGAAGTAGCTAAAGGGGTGTGGGAGCACTACTGTTTTTGTAACTGCAAAGTACTCAATCGAATTCTTGTCGACTCACCCTTCCAGATCAGTTCCCTGAACACCGTACTGTTGAGGGTCTCTGGATACGTTTATTCCTAGGTATTTAAATTTGCTTACTACTTAGATCTGGGTCACCTCCTCAGGTAAGGGGCTTCCCAGAGGATCTACTTGCAGAAGGCTAGATTTTTCCCAATTTATCTTAAGTCCAGAAATTTGTCCAAATTTGTTAATAATGTCCATAGCTTTCTGTTTCAATATTTTTATTGAGGGTTTACAATACAGAACAAACAAAATTCTCATCAATGTGGTTAAGTATTACATCTAGTACAGTGCACAATTGAGTAATTCACTGGTCATTTCTTGGAACTCTCTTTCGGTAACTTTACAATTTCTACAACACCATCTTGTGACCACCACAGCAACCCAACGGGGTCGGCAGTGGGCACCTGTCCGGTTCCCATTTATAAAACATAATCCCAACCTAGAGAGTCCATAGCTTTCTGAAGGGAATCCTGTGTATCACCAAGGAATAACAGAAGGCCATCCGCGTATAATGCTACTTTTTCTTCCAAGTCACCCCTTCTAAGACCCTTCACCTGAGCAGAAGACCGCAGGGCAATGGCCAGGGGTTCAATTGCAATGGCAAAGAGGAGGGGTGACAAGGGAAACCCTTGTCTTGTCCCCCTCCCCGGTCTAAATTTGTCTGACTTTTCATTATTCACCTTTACTCTGGCTTCTGGTGCCATATAAAGCATTTTTACCCATTTCATGAAACCCGGTCCAAATTGGGCCGTCTCCATAACTCTCTGGAGATACTGCCACTCAAGACTGTCAAAGGCTTTGGCGGCGTCTAAAGACAAAATAGCCCTCTCTCCACTCTCATCCACAGGGACCTGAAGATTCAAGTATACCCTCCTTATATTTGTGCTAGTAGTTCTTCCGGGTATAAAACCCGATTGATCAGGGTGGATGAGTTTCAGTATACCCTTATTCATCCTAGCCGCCAAGACCTTTGCCAGTATTTTTATGTCAGTGTTTAATAAAGCGATAGGCCTATATGAGGCAGGATCAAGTGGGTCTTTACCCTCCTTGTGTATGGTGATTATGGTGGATTCCATCATTGATGAGGGGAGCTCTCCCCTTATCAATGACCAATGCAATACCCTCAACAGCTTGGGAAGCAATACCTTCCCATACTGCCGATATATCTTGGTTGGGAGTCCGTCTGGGCCCGGTGATTTCTGTTGCGCCATCTTAATAGTGACCCTTTGTATTTCCTGTATCGTTATAGGTCTGTCTAACTCAGTTCTATCTGTCTCAAGACAGGGGAAATTCAGATCCCTGGGAAAGCTGTCCATTCCATCCCCATTTCCTCCTGTTGCGATCTATACAAGTCCTCATAATATTCTTTAAACTTGCCCGCTATTTTTGGCGTATATGAGGATACCCTTCCATCTCCTATAGTTATCGTGGGTATAACAGATGGGGGGGGAGTTCACCCTGACTAATTGTGCCAGCATACGTCCTGCACTTTCCCCCTCTCCAAAGGCAAATTTTTTCTGGAAGAGATGTTTATTCTCTATTTTTCTAAGGCTCTTTAATCGATAATTTTTTTGTTCCTCTATCCATTTCCTAAGTCTATCCGGTGTTGGGTCATTGATATACTGTTCTTCTGCTGTAGTTACCCTCTCCCCTATTAGTCTCTCCCACTCCTTAGTCTGTTTTTTAATTAATCCACAGTCTCTGACCATCTCTTGTATTATCTCCAGTCTCTGACAATTTCTTATATCCCTTCCAGTCTCTGATCATATCCTGAATTATGTCCAGTATCTGACCATCTCTTGTATTATATCCACAATCTCTGACCAACTCTTGTATCCTGTCCACAGTCTCTGAACATCTCTTGTATCTTGTCCGCAGTCTCCAACGACTCTTGTATCTTGTCTGCAGACTCTTACCATCTCTTGTATCATGTCCACACTCTCTGGCCATCTCTTATATTATGTCTGCAGTCTCTGACCATCACTTGTGTCACATCTGCAGTCTCTGACCAACTCTTGTTTCACATTCTCAGTCTCTGACCATCTCCTGTGACATGTCCACAGTCTGTGACCATCTCCTGTATCATGTCTGCAGTCTCTGACCATCTTTATGTATTAGGCTTGCAGTCTCTGGCCATTTCTTATATCCTGTCTGACCATCTCTTGTGTCAGGTCTGCAGCCTCTAACAATCTCTTGTATTGTATCAAAAGTCTCTAACCATCCGCAGTCTCTGACCATCTCCTGTATCGTGTCTGCAGTCTCCAATCATTTCCTGTATCATGTCTGCATTTTCTGACCATATTTTGTATCATGTCCACAGCCTCTGACCATCACCTGTATCGTGTCTGTAGACTCCTGTTTCATGTCTGCAGTGTCATACTCTCCCTCCTCTCCAACTGCAGTGCCATGATCTCCCTCCTCTCTCTTTGCAATGCCATCCTCTCCCTCTTTGCAGCTCCATTGTCTCCCCCTGCAGTGCGATTCTCCCCCTCCTTGCAGTGCCAGACTCTCCCTCCTATTATATCTAAAGTCTGAAATCATCTGCAGTATCCAACCATCTCCTATATCGTGCCTGCAGTCTCCTGTATTGTGCATCATGTCTGCAATCTCTCGTATCTGATAATGAAAATTTACTGAATTTTATGTGTGTCCCACTGGTGATGTTGAGACCAACACTTGTGACCCCCCATGTCAAGAAATGTAACCACCACCTCTCCCTTCTCTCTTTTTGCAGTACCATCCTCTCCACCTCTCTCCTTACAGTATCTTTTCCCTCCTCTCCCCTTGCCATGCTATCCTCTCATTCCTATCTGCTTGCAGTGCCATCCTCTCCCTCCTGTCTGCTTGCAGTGCCATGCTCTCCCTCCTATCTGCTTGAAGTGGCATGCTCTCCCTCCTATATGCTTGTAGTGCCACGCTCTCCCTCTTATATGCTTGCAGTGTCATGCTCTCCCTTCTCTCTCCTTCCAGTGCCATCATCTCCCTCCCATTGCAGTGCCATGCTCTTCTTCCTCTCTCATTGCAGTGCCACCCACTCCCTTCTATCTCCTTGCAGTGCTATTCTCTCCCTCCTATCTGCTTGCTGTGCCATGCTCTCCCTCTTATTTCACCAGAGTTGCTCTCCTCTCTCCTTGCAGTGCGATCCTCCCCCTCCCCTTACAGTGCCATGCTCTTCCTTTTCTCTCTTTGCAGTGCCATCCACTCCCTCCTATCATCCCTCTGTGCCATCCTCTCCCTCCTATCTCCTTATTTCCCTACAGCCAGTGCATGCTCTCCCTCTTATCTCCTTGCAGTGCCATCCTTTCACTCCTATCTTCTTGCCCCCTCCTTCCTTGCAGTGCCATTCTCCCTCTTTTATCTCCTTGCAGTGCCATGCTCTCCCTCCTATCTCCTTGAAATGCCATGCTCTCCCTCCTATCTCCTTGCAATGCCATGATCTCTTCCCATGCCATGCCATCTTCTCCCTCATATCTCCTTGCAGTGCCATTACCTCCCTCCTCGCAGTGGCATGCTCTCCTATATCTTCTTGTAGTGCCATCCTCTTCCTCCTTGCAGTGTCATGTTCTCCCTCCTGTCTCATTGCAGGTCCATTCCCTCCCTTTCTCCCTTCTTGCAGTGCCATTACCTCACTCCTTGCAGTGCCATACTCTCCTATATCTTCCTGCAGTGCCTTCATCTCCCTCATTGCAGTGGCATGTTCTCCCCCTCTCTCCCTGCAGTGCCATCCTTGCCATCCTCTCTCCCTGCAGTGCCATGCCCTCCCCCTTGCAGTGCCATGCTCTCACCTCTTGAAGTGTCATGCTCTCCCCCCTCTCTCTCCCTGCAGTGCCATTCTCTCCATCCTCTCTTCTTGCAGTGCCATTCTCTCTCTCCTTGCAGTGCCATCCTCTCCCACCTTGCAGTGCCATTCTCTCCCTCCTTGCAGTGCAATGCTCTCCCTCCTCTCTCTTTGCAGTGCCATTTTCTCCCTCCTTGCAGTGCCATGCTTCCCCTCCTCTCTCCTTGCACTGCCATTCACTCTCTCTTTGCAGTGCCGTACTTTCCCTCCTCTCTCTTTGTGCCAAGCTCTCCCTCCTCTCTCCTTGCAGTGCCATGCTCTCCCTCCTCTCTCCCAGCAATGCCAAGCTCTCCCTCCTTTCTTTTTGCAGTGCCATCCTCTCATTCCTTGCAGTTAAATCCTCTCCCCATGCAGTGCCATGCTCTCCCTCCTCTCGCCTTGCAATGGTATGTTCTCATCCCTATCTCCTTGCAGCACCACCCTCTCCCTCCTCTCTTCTTGCATTACCACCCTCTCCTCCGTGCAGTACCATTTACTCCCTCCTATCTCCTTGTCGTGCCATCCTCTTCCTCCTATCTCCTTGCAGTGCCATCCTCTCCCTCCTATCTCTTTGCAGTGCCATGCTTTCTGTCCTATCTCTGTGTAGTGCCATCCTCTTCCTCCTATCTGCTTGCAGTGCTGTGCTTTCTGTCCTATCTCTGTGTAGTGCCATCCTCTCCCTCCTATCTGCTTGCAGTGCCATGCTTTCCTGCTTCTCTCCTTGCAGTGTGATCTCCCTCTCTCTTTCCAGTTCCATCCTCTCCCTCTCCTTGCAGTGCCATGCCCTTCCTCCTCTCTCCTTGCAATGCCATGCCCTTCTATCTGCTTGCAGTGCCATTCTCTCTCTCCTATCTGCTTGCAGTGCCATGCTCTCCCCTTTTCTCCTTGCAGTGCTGTGCTCTCCCTCCTCTCTCCTTGCAGTGCCATCCCCCATCCTTTGAGTGCCATACTCTCCCTCCAAATATCAAAACAAGCACAAAGTTCCTTAAGAGCTAGGATCTGTCAGTCATATATATGGGTGTAAATGCCTGGATCACGTTCAAGACCCTGTGCCTCACCCACAAATGCATGCATAGAGAAGCTCCGCAATACCTAATGGAGAAAATAAATCATTACACACCAAACCGCAGTCTTCGATCAGCCAACAAAAACCTCCTCCTCGTGCCCAAAGCCCGGTATAAATCCAAGGGTGATCGGAGATTCGCTGTCCAAGGGCCTCGGCTATGGAATGCTCTACCAATCAACATCCGCCAGGAAGAAAATCACCTGGCTTTTAGGAAAAAACTCAAGACCTTCCTCTTTTAGCAGATGATCAAAGCTCGCCACAGCGCCTAGAGGCGATTCAGTTCGCATTGTGCGCTATACAAGTATTTCATTGATTCATTCATTCATTCAGAAATGTGAAATGGACTAAAACCCAGTGCAGCTGCCAACCACTGGAAAATTGATAACAAGGGATGAAAAACAACAGAGCAGTGCTCTATGGGTAAAAGTCATAGATACTTATAAACCTTTGGCTAAGTAAAAAGTTAATTTATTGCACTTGAGAAAGGTGAACAACAACTATCAGATATAAAAACTTGCAGAAGTTGTACAAAACAGTCATAGGAGCATATAGCCAATATAGATACTAGTATAAAATGATAAATAGTGACATAGTAAAAAAATTCTTACCAACCAATGATGTATCATTAGCATCAGCATCAGTATCACTACCATTAATGATGCTAATGATATTGGTTGAGAATATTTTATTCTAATCTCCAAAGGGAGCAATACAATCAAAGGAAAAAAGAAAACTAGACGAGGTGGAACACAATCCAAGATCAAACAAAAAAAAGGAGAGGATAGACACCATCTAGAAGATAGTACCATTAAGACCTATAATCTGTCCTCACATACCCTTACACCTGCTGAATTTCTTTTATTGAAAAGGGGTCTCAGCTTCTCTCCTTCTATGGGGCCTAACAAATTCGGCCTCTTCAAAGATCTGAATAAGTTTATTCGTTCTCTCACCTTGAAACAACATTATGCCAAGAATCAGATCACGAATAAGCCCAATGGGAACCCAATATCAGGGGTCATTAACGATAAGAGGTCTCTTTCCAACCCCAAGAGGACATCCTGCAGGTTTTAGAGGACTTGTGGTTGGAGGGCAATATAGAAAAGCAAATTCAATGTCCATTTTTGGACCCAGATAACAAACACACTAGCTTTAAACCTCCATCTATATTTAACCCTACACAAACCAAAGGTCCACACATCGAGGCGTTCTACCAGGCAGTCTACAAGGACTTTGTACAGCTGTGTGATACCTCGGCTAAGCAGAGCTCCTTTAATCTAAGCACAGCTGAACGTCAAGGCCTTGGGGACCTAACATCCAATAAAGAAATTACAGTGAGACAGACAGATAAAGGAGGCAGTCTGGTTGTTCAAAACAAATCAGACTATCTCAGAGAGGCCTATCGCTATTGGCCGATATTGACACCTATTTAAAACTTCCCTCTGATCCCCTTCCCCAATATCAATTGGAGCTTGTCATCCTGGTCGAAGCGGTCTCGAGAGAGGGGGTGCTAAACAAGAAAGAGAAATGGTTTTTGATTCCTAAGGTGTGCAATACCCCCTAATTTTACCACCTCCCCAAGTGAACAAAGCCTTGGTGGACCCTCCAGGTAAGCCAATTGTTGCCAGTACCAACAGCTTCACCAGTGGTCTGTCAGTTTATATAGACTTTTTACTAAAGCCCATAGTTTGCCAACTCTCATCGTATATCAGGGATTCCAGTCAAGCAACATCTTACAAGGTTATTTTTGGCAAGAGGGATAGTTGTGGGCTTCCTTGTATGTTGCCTCACTGTACACATCCATACCCCTCAAGGTTGGAATTACCGCTATGCAATACTTTCTCACAAAAAATGGAAAGATGAATTCTGCACATCTGAGTTCTTGCTCAAAGGCACAGATTTTGGTTTACGGCATTATTATTTTACTTTATTTTATCAATTTTATCTCCAACGCAAGGGAACAGCTATGGGGGCAAATTTTGCCCCAGTTTACGCTAATCTCACTATAGGGTTCTGGGAGGAGAGGCATGTCTGGGCCAATAACCCCTTCTCTGGGCACATTGTCTTTTATGGATGCTACATCGACGATGTCCTGCTCATTTGGAGTGGGGGCCCAGAAATGTTTTCCTCCTTTGTTGCCTACTGCAATATCAACACACTGGGGTTATCATGTTGATAACACACGTGCTGGACGCTACGGAGTTAGTTTTTCTAGACCTGGTTTTATCTCATGATCAAGAGAATATTATTACTAGCAGTTATACAAAACCCACATGTAGTAACTCGTATCTTCATTTCGAAAACTGCCACCATCCAATTTGGAAGAAAAATACGAAATTGTACAAGACTGGAAGATTATACTCTACAGGGTGAACGTATGCAAAAGAACGTTTGAAGAGAAGGGCTATCTTAGGGATCTAGTCCAAAATGCTTTATTTTCGAATATTAATAAGCAATCAAAAAATAAAGAGAACATCACTAAAGAAACTGAAAATACAGCTAGTTTTGTGTAGACTTTCAACACTAAATATAGGACTATCTTGAAAATTATCTGTAAACATTATAATATTTTGAAGCTGGACCAACATTTGGCTCCCCTGTTTCCTCCTAAGCCACAAATAACTTTTAGAAAATCACACACCATAAAAGAAATAAAAACCTTGCCCCAAACAAGTGAGAAAAATCCAACAAAAGACCTCTGCTTGATATTAGGCCTATTTTGACAATAGAACAGGTATTTTTCAATGTCAGAAAAGAGGTTGCCTTACTTGCTAATCTATCACTCATGGATGTTCGAAGATTGTTACCAACAAAGGCACATCTTTTCAGATCAAGCAGTTCATCACGTGCTCGACTGAATTTGTCATTTACGTCCTGCGGTGCCCCTTCAACCTCTTGTATGTGGGTCACACGTTACGTACCCTTAGGACTAGAGTAGGCGAGCACCATAGGTTAGTTAAAAGGGTTTTGATAAACATAACGTCCCACACCATTTCCTCCAGGCACATAACAAAGACTCCAGATGCCTGGAGGATTTGGTGATTGAGGCCATCCTTAAGGGCACGCTCACCGCCAATGAGAGGTTTTCCCTCCTTTGTAGGAGGAGCACTGCTCTGTTGTTTTTTGACCTATACTCTCCCTCCCCTTGCAGTGCCATGCTCTTCCTCCTCTCTCCTTGCAGTTCCATTCTCTTCTTCTTATCTCCTTGCAGTGCCATCATCTCACTCTTATCTCCTTGCAGTGCCATGCTCTCCCTCCTACCCTTGCAGTGCCATGCTCTCCTTCCTATCCCCTTGCAATGCCATGCTCTCCCTCTTATTTCCTTGTAGTGCCAAGCTCTCCCCTTGCAGTGCTATCCTTTCCCTCATATCTGCTTACAGTGCCATTCCCTCCCTTCTCGCTCCTTGCAGTGCCATTCCCACACTTCTCTCTCCTTGCAGTGCCATCCTCTCCCTTCTATCCCCTTGCAGTGCCATTTCCTCCCTTTTCTCCTTGCAGTGCCATTTCCTCCATCCTTTCTCCTTGCAGTACCATTCCCTCCCTCCTACCTCCTTGCAGTGCCATTCCTCCTTTCTTTCTCTTTGCAGTGCCATGCTCTCCCACATCTTCTTGCAGCGCCATCCTCTTCTTCCTTGCAGTGCCATGCTCTCCCTCCTATCTCATTGCAGTTCCATTCCCTCCTCTCTCCTTGCAGTGCCATCCTCTTTCTCCTCTCTCCTTGCAGTTCCATTCTCTTCCTCTTATCTCCTTGCAGTGCCATCATCTCACTCTTATCTCCTTGCAGTGCCATGCTCTCCCTCCTATCCCCTTGCAGTGCCATGCTCTCCTTCCTATCCCCTTGCAATGCCATGCTCTCCCTCTTATTTCCTTGTAGTGCCAAGCTCTTCCCCTTGCAGTGCCATCCTTTCCCTCATATCTGCTTACAGTGCCATTCCCTCCCTTCTCTCTCCTTGCAGTGCCATTCCCACACTTCTCTCTCCTTGCAGTGCCATCCTCTCCCTTCTATCCCCTTGCAGTGCCATTTCCTCCCTTTTCTCCTTGCAGTGCCATTTCCTCCATCCTTTCTCCTTGCAGTACCATTCCCTCCCTCCTACCTCCTTGCAGTGCCATGCTCTCCCACATCTTCTTGCAGTGCCACCCCCTTCCTCATTGCAGTGCCATGCTCTCCCTCCTATCTCATTGCAGTTCCATTCCCTCCTTGCAGTGCCACCCTCTTTCTCCTCTCTCCTTGCAGAGCCATTCCCTCCCTCCTATCTCCTTGCAGTGCCACCCTCTCCCTTCTATCTCCCTGCAGTTCCATTCCCTCCCTCGTCTCTCCTGGCCGTGTAATTCCCTCCCTCGTCTCTCCTGGCAGCGTTATTCACTCCCTCCTTTCAGTGCCATGCTCTCCCTCCTGTCTTGTTGCAGTTCCATTCCCTCCCTTCTGGCAGTGCCACCATCTCCTTCCTCTCTCCTTGCAGCGCCATTTCCTCTCTCTTTTCTCCTCGTAGTGCCATGCTCTCCCATATCTTCTTGCAGTAATATCTTCTTACAATATCATCCTCTTCCTCCTCGCAGTGCCAAGCTCTCCCTCCTGTCTCGTTGTAGTTTCATTCCCTCCCTTCTCACATCTGGTAGCGCTACCATCACCTTCCTCTCTTCTTGCAGTGCCACCCTCTCATTCGTATCTTATTGCAGAGCCATTCCCTCCCTCCAATCACCTTGCAGTGCCATTCTGTCCCTCCTTGCAGTTCCATTACCTCCCTCCTCTCTCTTGGCAGTGCTGTTCCCTCCTTCCCTTCTCCTTGCAGTGCCATGCTCTCCCATATCTCCTTGCTCTCCCTTTCCCTTTGCAGTTCAATTCCCTCCCTTCTCTCTTCTGGCAGTGCGATCATCTCCCTCCTTGCAGTGCCATCCTCTCCATTCTATCTTCTTCCAGTGCTATCCTCTCCCTCATATCTTGTTCCAGTGCCATCCTCTCCTTCCAATCTCCTGGCAGTGCCATCCTCCCCCTCCTCTCTTCATGTAGGCAATCCTCTCCCTCAAATCTTTTTAAAGCACCATTCCCTCCCTCTCTGCATTGCCATCCTTGCCCTACTCTCTCCCTGCAGTGCCATCCTCTCCCTCCTTGCAGTGCCATCCTCTTCCCCTTCAGTGTCATTCTCTGTCTCCTTGCAGTGCCATCCTCTCCCCTCTTGCAGTGCCATTCTCTGCCTCCTTCAAGTTCCATCCTCTCCCCCTGCAGTGCCATGTTTTCATTCCTGTCTCCTTGCAGTACCATCACCTTCCTCTTCTTGCAGTACCACCCTCTCCCTCCTTTCTCCTTCTAGTACCATCCTCTCCTCATATTTCCTTGCAGTGCCGTGCTATTCTTCCTCTCTCCTTGCAGTGCCATCCTCTCCCTCCTATCTCCTTGCAGTGCCATGACCCCCTCCTTTCTCCTTGCAGTGCAATGCTCTCCTCCTTTTCAGTGTCATCCTCATCCTCCCCCTCATATCTCCTTTCAGTGCCATTCCCTCCCTTCCTCATTGCAGTGCCATTTCCTGCCTCCTTGCAGTTCCATTCCCACCCTCCATTCTTCTTGCAGTGCCATGCTCTCCCATATCTTCTTACAGTGCCATCCTCTTCCTCCTTGCAGTGCCATGCTCTCCCTCCTGTCTCGTTCCTTTTCCCTCCCTTCTGGCAGTGCCATAATCTACCGCCTTTCTCCTTGCAATGCCATCCTCTCCCTCCTATCTTCTTGTAGTGCCATTCTCTCCCTCATATTTCCTTCCAGTCCCTCCTTCCTATCTCCTTACAGTGCTATCCTCTCCCTCCTTGTAGACAATCCTCTCCCTCATATCGCCTTAAAATGCCATTTCCTCCCTATCCATTCTTATAGTGCCATGCCCTCCTTGCAGTTCCATTTTCTTCCTCCTTGCAGTGCCATGCTTTTTCTCCTCTCTCCCTGCAGTGCCAGTCTCTCCCTCCTTCCGGTACCATACTCTCCCTCATCTCTCTTTGCAGAGTCATCCTCTCCCCCTACAGTGCCATGCTCGTTCTCCTTGCAGTGCCATGCTCTGCCTCCTCTCTCCTTGCAATGCTATGTTCTCCCTCCTTGCAGTGCCATACGCTCTCCTCTCTTTTTGCAGTGTTATGCTCTCCCTCCTGTCTCTTTGCAGTGCCATCATCTCCCTCCTTGCAGTTCCATCCTCTCCCTCCTAATATATCCAAAGTCTCTAACCATCCGCAGTCTCTGACCATCTCCTGTATCATATCTGCAGTCTCCTGTATCATGTCTGCATTTGTATGACCATATTTTGCATCATGTCTGCAGTGTCTGACCATCACCTGTATCATGTCTGCAGTCTCTGACCATCACCTGTATCATGTCTGCAGTCTCTATCTCTTACATAGTAGGTGAGGTTGAAAAAAGACACAAGTCCAACCTATGTGTATGATTATATGTCAGTATTACATTGTATACCCCTGTATGTTGTGGTCATTTGGGTGCTTATCTAATAGTTTTTTTAAAAACTATCGATACTCCCTGCTAGGACCACCGCCTGTAGAAGGGAATTACATATCCTTGCCGCTATTACAGTAAATAACCCTTTACATAGTTTAAGGATAAACCTCTTTTCGTCTAATTTTAATGAGTGACCACGTGTCTTTTTAAACTTCCTTCCACGAAAAGGTTTTATCCCTATTGTGGGGTCACCAGTACGGTATTTGTAAATCAAAATCATATCCCTCTCAAGCGTCTCTTCTCCAGAGAGAATAAGTTCAGTGCTTAAAACCTTTCCTCATATGTCCTCCAGACCCTTTATTAGCTTTGTTGCCCTTCTTTGTATTCGCTCCATTTCCAGTACATCCTTCCTGAGGACTGGTGCCCAGAACTGGACAGCATACTCCAGGTGCGGCTGGACCAGAGTCTTGTAGTATGGGAGAATTATTGTTTTATCTCTGGAATTGATCCCCTTTTTAATGCATGCCAATATTCTGTTTGCTTTGTTAGCAGCAGCTTGGCATTGCATGCCATTGCTGAGCCTATCATCTACTAGGACCCCCAGGTTCTTTTCCATCCTAAATTTCCCCAGAAGTTCACCCCTAGTGTATAGATTGCATTCATATTTTTCCACCCAAATGCATTATTTTACATTTTTCTATATTAAACCTCATTTGCCATGTAGTTGCCCACCCTATAGATTTGTTCAGATTTTCTTGCAAGGTTTCCACATCTTGTGGAGAAGTTATTGCCCTGCTTAGCTTAGTATTGTCTGCAAATACAGAGATTGAACTACTTACCCCATCCTCTTACTTTGTACAGTAAAAGTTTATGGGGAACTGTGTCAAATTCTTTTGAAAAATTCAGATACACCACATCGAAGGTTAATAGATTGGTTTTGCAAGAACAATTCTTCATGAATCCATGCTGATTACTGCTAATGATACCGTTCTCATTACGAAAATCTTGTAAAGTGCCTTGCGAAAGTATTCGGCCCCCTTGAACTTTTCAACCTTTTGCCACATTTCAGGCTTCCAACATAAAGATATAAAAAAAATTATTTTTTGGGAAGAATCACCAACAAGTGGGACACAATTGTGAAGTGGAACGAAATATATTGGATTTTTTAAACTTTTTTAACTAATAAAAAAATGAAAAGTGGGGCGTGCAAAATTATTCAGCCCCCTTGCGTTAATACTTTGTAGAGCCACCTTTTGCTGCGATTACAGCTGCAAGTCGCTTGGGGTATGTCTCTATCAGTTTTGCACATCGACAGACTGAAATTCTTGCCCATTCTTCCTTGCAAAACAGCTCGAGCTCAGTGAGGTTGGATGGAGAGTGTTTGTGAACAGCAGTTTTCAGCTCTTTCCACAGGTTCTCGATTGGATTCAGGTCTGGACTTTGACTTGGCCATTCTAACACCTGGATAAGTTTATTTGTGAACCATTCCTTTGTAGATTTTGCTGTATGTTTGGGATCATTGTCTTGTTGGAAGATAAATCTCCGTCCCAGTTTCAGGTCTTTTGCAGACTCCAGGTTTTCACCCAGAATGGTCCTGTATTTGGCTGCATCCATCTTCCCCTCAATTTTAACCATCTTCCCTGTACCTGCTGAAGAAAAGCAGGCCCAAACCATGATGCTGCCACCACCATGTTTGACAGTGGGGATGGTGTGTTGAGGGTGATGAGCTGTGTTGTTTTTACGCCAAACATATCGTTTTGCATTGTGGGCAAAAAGTTCGATTTTGGTTTCATCTGACCAGAGCACCTTCTTCCACATGTTTGGTGTGTCTCCCAGGTGGCTTGTGGCAAACTTTAGACGAGACTTTTTATGGATATCTTTGAGAAATGGCTTTCTTCTTGCCACTCTTCCATAAAGGCCAGATTTGTGCAGTGTACGACTGATTGTTGTCCTATGGACAGACTCTCCCACCTCAGCTGTAGTTCTCTGCAGTTCATCAAGAGTGATCATGGGCCTCTTGGCTGCATCTCTGATCAGTCTTGTCCTTGTCTGAGCTGAAAGTTTAGAGGGATGGCCAGGTCTTGATAGATTTGCAGTGGTCTGATACTCCTTCCATTTAAAAGTGATCGCTTGCACAGTGCTCCTTGGGATGTTTAAAGCTTGGGAAATCTTTTTGTATCCAAATCCAGCTTTAAACTTCTCCACAACAGTATTACGGACCTGCCTGGTGTGTTCCTTGGTCTTCATGATGCTCTCTGTGCTTTCAACAGAACCCTGAGACTATCACAGAGCAGGTGCATTTATACAGAGACTTGATTACACACAGGTGGATTCTATTTATCACCATCAGTCATTCAGGACAACATCATTCAGGATCATTCAGAGATCCTCGCTGAACTTCTGGAGTGAGTTTGCTGCACTGAAAGTAAAGGGGCCGAACAATTTTGCACGCACCACTTTTCAGTTTTTTATATGCTAAAAAAGTTTAAATTATCCAATAGATTTCGTTCCACTTCACAATTGTGTACCACTTGTTGGTGATTCTTCACAAAAAATTAAAATGTTATATCTTTATGTTTGAAGCCTGAAATGTGGCAAAAGGTTGAAAAGTTCAAGGGGGCCGAATACTTTCGCAAGGCACTGTATATAGTCCCTTATCATCCCCTCCAAGAGCTTGCATACTATTGATGTTAGGCTAACTGGTCTTTAATTCCCAGGGATGTATTTTGGGCCCTTTTTAAATATTTGGTGCTACATCAGCTTTTCTCCCAACACCTGGTACCATTTTGGTGAGTAGACTGTCAGTAAAAATTAAGAACAATGGTCTGACAATTACTTGACTGAGTTCCCTAAGAGCCGGTTCACACAGGGGCAACTCAGGATCCGACTTCAGGTCGCCCTAGTCGCGCTACATGTAAAAAACAATGTAAGTGAATGAGAGCTGTCTTAATGCACACTACTGAAGTCGGTCCGACTTCAGAAAAGGTTGCTGTACTACTTCTATCTGATTTCTAGGCGACTGGTACTCATTGATTTCAATGGAAGTCGCCTCCAAGTCGGATCTCCATCTATATTGAGGCGACAATGTCACCTCTCACAGAATAATCAGCTCTCGAGAAGGAACTCCGGGCCAAATTTTAAATAAAAAACCGGCATGGGTTCCCCCTCCGGGAGCATACCAGGCCCTTAGGTCTGGTATGGATTTTAATGGGAAGCCCCCCCTACGCCAAAATCCATACCAGACCCTTATCTGAGCACGCAGCCTGGCCGGTCAGTAAAGGGGGTGAGGACGAGCGAGTGCCCCCCTTCTGAACCATACCAGGCCGCGTACCCTCAACATGGGGGATTGGTGCTTTGGGGAAGGGGGGCGCCATGTGGCCCCCCACCCCAAAGCACCTTGTCCCCATGTTGATGAGGACAAGGGCCTCTTCCTGACAACCCTGGCTGTTGGTTGTCTGCGGGTGGGGGGCTTATCTGAATCTGTGAGCCTCCTTTAATAAGGTGGCCCCCAGATCCCGGCCCCCCACCCTGTGTGAACGAGTAAGGGGTACATTGTACCCCTACCCATTCACCTGGGGAAAAAAAGTGTCAATAAAAAAAAACACAACACAGGTTTTTAAAGTAATTTATTAATCAGCTTCTTCCGAAGTTGGGAGTCTTCTTCCGTCTTCTCCGCTTTGTTCGGCCTCTTCTCCCGCTCTCCGGCGTCTTCTCCCGGGCTCCTCTGCTGTCTTCTTGCAGCTCTTTTACTAGCGGAGGAGCCCGGTCTCCTCCGTCCGAGCCCGGGAGAAGATGCCGGAGAGCGGGACATGACGCTGGAGAGCAGGAGAAGAGGCAGGACACCGGGAGAAGAGGCCGAACAGAGCGAAGAAGTCGGAAGAAGACCCCCGGAGCTAATTAATAAATTACTTTAAAAACCTGTGCTGTTTTTTTTTTATTGACACTTTTTTCCCCCAGGTGAAGGGGTACGATGTACCCCTTACTCATTCACATAGGGTGGGGGGCCGGGATCTGGGGGCCCCCTTATTAAAGGAGGTTCCCGGATTCCGATAAGCTCCTCGCTTCCAGACCCCGACAACCAATGGCCGGGGTTGTCGGGAAGAGGCCCTTGTCCTCATCAACATGGGGACAAGGTGCTTTGGGGTGGGGGGCCACAGGGCACCCCCCTTCCCCAAAGCACCAACCCCCCCATGTTGAGGGAATGCAGCCTGGTACAGTTCAGGAGGGAGGGGGGGCGCTCACTCATCCCCACCCCCTTTCCTGACCGACTAGGCTGCGTGCTCGGATAAAGGTCTGGTATGGCTTTTAGGGGGACCCCCACGCCGTTTTTTCGGCATGGGGGGGCTACCCCTTAAAATCCATACCAGACCTAAGGGCCTGGTATGCTCCAGGAGGGGAACCCATGCTTTTTTCATTTAAAATTTGGCGTGGAATTCCCCCTTGAGAGCTCATTATTCTCTGATTGGCCACGGCCAAAGTCATCTGGCCTGGGGCGACTTCAAGTCATGTTATAAGTCGCCCCAAGTCGTGTTGAAGTCACTCCAAGTCGCGCTGTTATTCATACTTAAGTCGTGTCCAAGTTGCTTCCAAAAGTCGCGCTGGAAGTCGTGTTGCCCCTGTGGGAACCCGGCTCTAAGTATCCTCGGGTGCAAGTAATATGGTCCCGGTGATTTATTAATGTTAAGTTTCCCAAGTCTGATTCTAATTCTGTTCTCTGTTAGCCATGAGCTAATGATCTTGTATCTGATAAAAATTCACTGAATTTTATGTGTGGCCCATTGGTGATGTTGAGAGCCATACTTGTGGTCCTCCATGTCAAGAAAGTTGACCACCACAGATATATATAATGAAAGTGTTTTCCTCTAACTCACTCTTTCTTTTTGTGTAGTGTGTTATAATGTAACTTATTGCAGACATGAATGTGTAACATGGTATGAAAGTTTACCTTTTGCTAGAATGTAACACATTGCAGGCATCAGTGTATAACATAACAGCTCCATGTAATGTCTACAATGCCAGACTCATCCAGCTCCTTTCATGCACTGCACACCCTCATTAATCTGGCCCTATCTGCTTGCAGTGCCATCCTCTCTTCTTAGAGTACTATCCTCTTCCTTCTATCTCCTTGCAGCCTCATGCTCTTTCTCCTTGCAGTGCCATCCACTCCCTTCTATCTCCTTGCAGTGCCATCCACTCCCTTCTATCTCCTTGCATTTCCATCCTCTCCCTCCCCTTGCAATGCCATACTGCCCCTCCTATCTCCTTGCAGTGTTATCCACTGCCTTCTGTCTTATTGCAGTGCTATTATGTCCTTCCTGCTTGCAGTGCCATCCTCTAACTCTTATCACCTTGCAGTGGCATCACTCCCTCCTTGCAGCACCAATCCCTCCCTCCTATCTCCTCGCAGTGCCATGCTCTCCCATATGTTTTTGTATTGCCATCCTCTTCCTCCTTGCAGTGCCATGCTTTCCTTCACTGTGTAGTTGCAGTTACATTCCCTCTTCTGGCAGTGCCATCACCTCCCTCCTCTCTCCTTGTAGTGCCATTCCACCCCTCCTATCTTCTTGCAGTGCCATTCCCTCCCTCCTTTTTCCTTGCAGTGCCATGCTCTCACATATCTTTTTGCAGTGCCATCCTCTTCCTCCTTACAGTGCCATGCTCTCCTTCATGTGTGGTTGCAGTTACATTCCCTCTTCTGGCAGTGCCATCACCTCCCTCCTTACAGTGCCATTCCACTCCTCCTCTCTCCTTGTAGTGGCATGTTCTTCCTCCTCTCACCTTGCAGTGCCATCCTCTCCCTCCTATCAGTTTGCAGTGCCATGCTTTCCCTGCTCTGTTTGCAGTGCCATGCTTTCCCTGCTCTGTTTGCAGTGCCATGCTCCTCCCTATCAGCTTGCAGTGCCATGCTTTCCCTTTTCTCCGTTTGCAGTGCCATGCTTCCGCTGCTCTGTTTGCAGTGCCATGCTTTCCCTGTTCTCAGTTTGCAGTGCCATACTCTCCCCCTATCAGCGTGCAGTGCCATGCTTTCCCTGCTCTGTTTGCAGTGCCATGCTCCCCCCCCCATCAGCTTGCAGTGCCATGCTTTCCCTGTTCTCAGTTTGCATTGCCATGCTTTCCCTGCTCTGTTTGCAGTGCCATGCTCCCCCCTCCCCTATCAGTTTGCGGTGCCATGCTTCCCCTGCTCTCAGTTTGCAGTGCCATCCACTCCCTCCAATCTCCTTGCAGTGCCATTCCCTCCCTCCCAGCGCCATCCTCCCCCTCTTTGCAGTGCCATGCTTTCAGCTTGCAGTGCCATGCATTCCCTGCTCTCGGTTTGCAGTGCCATGGACCCCTCCTGTCTAGATGCAGTTCCATTCCCTCCCTTCTGGCAGTGCCATCATTTCCCTCCTTTTTCCTTGCAGTGTTCGCCCCCCTTGTCCTGGCCCTCCTCGCAGTGCCCTCCCCCTGCTCTCAGCTTGCAGTGCCATGCGGTGGCCCGGTAGCGGATTGCAGCGCATCAATCTCAGCCCGCCAGTCTCCACTGCATTGCAGTCGTTGCATCCTCGGCGGCAGCCCCGCCTTCTGGCCAGGCTTGTCATTAGCATAGCGGCTGCCCCCTCGTCCAATAGGAGCTGCCGGGAGCTGTTGCCTCGGATGAGGACAGGGAGTGGCACGGCGCATGCGCACTGCCTCCTGCTGCAAGTCCTTTATTGCACAGCCCGGGTGTCGGGAGATCGGGGGCAGCGCATCCTCATCCTCCTCCTCCTCCGCCTCCTCAGCACCCTCCGTCCGCAGCACCGCTCCTCTGTCCGCCAGTCCCCCCGCCCTGTACCGAGGGGAGAGCTTCCGACATGTCTTACCAGGGCAAGAAGAACATTCCCCGCATCACGGTGAGTCCGGGTCCTGGGACTGGCATCGTGGGGTGGGGGGATCGTGCACAGCCCTGGGGGCACCGATCTGCATGCACAGAGCAGCGTGGAGGTGCCATGGGCAGAGGATGCCCTGTAGAAGGGTGTAGGTGTGTCATGGCATGGAGCTGTCAGGATGCTGCGAGATGATCCCATTTATTGCATTGTCTACAGGTACCCTACATACAGGAGGGGGTATGGGCACCTCCCCCCATATATATGTAGGTTTGTATGGGAATACCACCATGGAGGTGTGCACTGAGCCCTGCATTGTTCGCATTTCATACAGAGTCTCCAGGAACCTGCTGGATGGAGGACAATGCAGGTACCGGCATATCATCATAAGAAAAGGAAAAGATCATGTGACCAAAGGATCTATTTATAGGTCTTTACCAGAGATTCACACAGGGTTCCTAATTCTTGGTGAACCTTGTGTGAATCTCAGGTGATTGATAATTAGACCACGTAGTTCTAGGGCCAATGCCACTTGGCAGAGCCCACACCAAGACACCAATTACATTTTTGGCCATCCATAAGGGAGCAATCTTCCTACTGACCACCGCTGTATAGGTTGCAGTCTTCCCACTGACCACCACTGTATAGATTGCAGTCTTCCCACTGACCACCACTGTATAGATTGCAGTCTTCCCGCTGACCACCAATGTATAGGTTGCAGTCTTCCCACTGACCACCACTGTATAGATTGCAGTCTTCCCGCTGACCACCAATGTATAGGTTGCAGTCTTCCCGCTGACCACCAATGTATAGGTTGCAGTCTTCCCGCTGACCACCAATGTATAGGTTGCAGTCTTCCCACTGACCACCAATGTATAGGTTGCAGTCTTCCCACTGATCACCACTGTATAGGTTGCAGTCTTCCCACTGATCACCACTGTATAGGTTGCAGTCTTCCCGCTGACCACCAATGTATAGGTTGCAGTCTTCCCGCTGACCACCACTGTATAGATTGCAGTCTTCCCGCTGACCACCACTGTATAGGTTGCAGTCTTCCCACTGATCACCACTGTATAGGTTGCAGTCTTCCCACTGATCACCACTGTATAGATTGCAGTCTTCCCACTGACCACCAATGTATAGGTTGCAGTCTTCCCACTGATCACCACTGTATAGGTTGCAGTCTTCCCACTGATCACCACTGTATAGGTTGCAGTCTTCCCGCTGACCACCACTGTATAGATTGCAGTCTTCCCGCTGACCACCACTGTATAGGTTGCAGTCTTCCCACTGACCACCACTGTTTAGATTGCAGTCTTCCCACTGACCACCAATGTATGGGTTGTATTCTTCCTTCTGACTATCAATGTTAGGGTTGCATTCTTCTTACTGACCATCAATGTTAAGGTTGCATTCTTCTTACTGGCCATCAGTGTTAGGGTTGCATTCTTCTTACTGGCCATCAGTGTTAGGGTTGCATTCTTCTTACTGGCCATCAGTGTTAGGGTTGCATTCTTCTTACTGGCCATTAGTGTTAGGGTTGCATTCTTCTTATTGACCATCAATGTTGGGGTCTCATTCTTCTCACTGACCACCAGTATAAGGGTTGCATTCTAATGTACAGTAAGGGTTGCCTCCTTCCTACTGACCACCAATATAAGGGCTACATTATTCTCACTGACCACTATCTTAGGGGGTGCATTCAGCCTACTGACCAGCAATGTAAGGGTTTCTTCCTTCTTACTGACCACCAATGTAATGGTTGCCTCCCCCCTACTGACCACCAATGTAAGGATTGCCTCCTTGCTACTGACCATCAATGTAAGGATTGCTTCCTTCCTACTAACCACCAGTGTAAGGGTTGCATCCTTCCTACTGACCACCAATGTATGGGTTGCATTCTTCCCACTGACAACTACAGTAGGTGCTGCATTTTTCCTACTGACCACGAATGTATGGGTTGCATTTTTCCCACTGACAGCTTGCGTAGTGGCTGCATTCTTCCTACTGACTACCGACGTAAGGCTTGCATTATTCTTACTGACTACCACTTTAAGGTTACATTTTCCTACTGACCAGCAATGTAAGGGTTGCATCCCTCCTACTGACCACCATTATAAGAGGAACTTTCACCATTGATTCCTAATGAATTGGTTTTAGTAAGGGTTTCTGGAGCTCTAAAAATTATTTTAGGGAATCCTTTGGCATTAAAAAGTCGAGAGGCAGCTCTAACTGACCACCAATGTAAGGGGTTTCCTCCTTCCTACTGACCACCAACCTAAGGGTTGCATTCTTCCTACTGACCACCAATGTAAAGTTTGCATTGTTTTTACCGACTACCACTTTAAGGTTACATTCTTCCCACTGACCAGCAATGTAAGGGTTGTATCCCTCCTACAGACCACCACTGCAAAGGTTGCATTTTTTTTAATTGACCATCAATATAAGGGTTGGCCCCCTTCCTACTGCCTACCTATATAAGGGTTGCCTCCCTCCTACTGACCACCCTTATAAGGGGAACTTTCCTCATTGACCCGCAATGAATTGGTTTTAGTAAGGGTTTCTGGAGACCTGCCCACCAATGTAAGGATGGTGGCCTTCCTCCTACCAACCACCACTATGAGGAGAACTTTCACCGTTGACCTTCCAATAATTGCTTTTAGTAAGGGTTTCTGGAGAGCTGCCCACCGATGTAAGGGCAGCCTTCCTCCTACTGACCACTACCATAAGGAGAACTTTCACCATTGAGCCAGAATGAAATGGTTTTAGTAAGGCTGGGTTCACACTGATGCAAATTCAATGCCCCACATCCAGTTTGTTTTAACAGGAGAGTGTGACCGGCTCTCAATGGAGCTGGTAAACACACCTCCAGGGTGGCAGTGGTCCGGATTGAAGAAGGGTCCTGTGTGTATTCTGGTCCGTTTCAAGTGTGACTACAGCCAACAATTTGAACCTGGTTCGCACCTGAAACAGTGAACAGGCATGCATCGGAACCCCTGCTGTGAGCCAAGGCTGCAGCTAGTGTGAACCCAGACTTAGGGTTTCTGGAGACCTGCCCACCAACGTAATTAATGGTGGCCTGTCATCTTCCAACTCCCACTATAAGGGGAACTTTCACCATTGACCCTCAATGAGGCCTGAAAATTATTTTAGGGGTTCCTCTGGTGTCAAAAAGTTGAGAGGCTGCTCTAACTGCTGGAATTTTTACTTCTTTTATGAAGCATGCAGCAGGTAAAGCAAGTCATGGGGGAGCATAGTTGGGAACTACAGTGGTAAGACCTGGCTACTAAGATCCATTGATCTTCCAAAAGCCGGCTGGGTGACCCTTTAAGAATAGATTGTTTTAGTTGCAAGGTCCAGTATAGCAATAAATTCAGCAAAGGGTTTACATGGATGGTGGCAATAGAGAAGCCTCAGTGAGTTGGGTGAGGACAGATATTTGTGAACTGTCTTTGTCTGACTGCCAAGTCCACAGTCAAGTGCACAGTAGTGATGATTCAGTATGGATGGGGTTACATAACATAGATGGCTCTGCACTAAGGAACACGCCAGCTGCATGCAGCGGATTTTCCAGGGTGTAGCTGGGTGCGGAGGATGTTGCCCAGGTGATGTCAGATCTCTTTTTTTTATCAGAGATGCTGGGCAGGCTCATCATTATAGATGTATCATGTAGATTGAGGTGGCATGTCTGGCTGGTGGTGAACAGATGGGGTTACTGTGACACACATAGGAGGAGGGGAGCAGGATTCTGACAAAAGAGGAGTGTCACACACACACACACAGCACTGTATGCAATCACACACACACTGCACTGCCGCTGATGAATGCACACTGCTGATTAGAGATGCACCCTGCTGAGCCCGACACACATCAGGGCTGCTCACTCTTTCATACACACGCAAAGTTAAGCATTTAATTCACACACATCGATCTATTATATATTGTATTGTTTATCTGCTAGATTCTCACGCAAACACACAGCTTTAATATAAATATAGCGACCAATCAGCTTCTATCTTTGAGCGGCGGCAGTATACTGATAACTGGGTATTACACATTGCACTATAATTTCTTATTTTAGCCTATAAGTGTTCTATTTATTGCACTTACCATACAGTATATTCACATAGTGACTGTTTTCCATATCGCTCTGTCTGTTGCTTATAAACTGATTGATAAAGGCTAGAACAAGGGCAGGAGAGGGTTAATGCTCAGAGCCACCAATCGCATGCTAATGTTCTTTATATATTCTGGCCTGGAAAATGATAGCTGGAATCTGATTGGCTGTTATCAACCACACCTTTACTTTCCTTTGCTGCAAGTTGTACCACAGAGAATCTGTCAGCTCTGTTGTTCACTCCATTGGTTAAGTATGAACAACCTGTGCCGGAAGCTGTCATCCCCCAACTCCCAAGGGTGGTACATGTTAGGAGCCTCAGCTAACAGTAGTAGTGAAGGAGCAGATGGATCCTGGTAAAAAGATGCTTCATGAAATCTAGGTCAAATGAGAAGGGAGGAGGATACCCTCAATAGCAATCAAATGGTAGCTTTCATTTTTAATTCTGCATTGAAGGTATGAAATGTTACATGTTATTGGCTGGTATGGACCACTTTACATCTTATTGGCTGTTATGGGCAGCATTGCAGCTTACTGGCTGGTATGGGCCAAGTTACATCTTAATGGCTGGTGTGGGCAAAGTTACATCTTATTGGCTGGTATGGGGCAAGTTACATCTTATTGGGTGGTGTGGGCAAGGTTACATCTTATTGGATGGTATGGACCACTTTACAGCTTACTTGCTGGATATTGGCCACGTTACAACTTATTGGCTGGTATGGGCCTAGTTAGCCCCTGTACACACGGTCGGAGAATCCGTCGGAATGTGTCCTATCGGACCGTGTCGTCGGATAATCCGACTATGTGTGGTATGCATCGGACTGATTCGATCGGAATATCCGTCGGACCCAATTTTCCAACATGTTGGAAATATTTCCCGACCAACTGGTTCGATCGGACATACTCCGATCATGTGTAGAGAATTTTGATCGGACCAAGTGCCACGCATGCTCAGATCAAATTCCTACATCAAAGCTATTGGCTACTAGCCTGAACGTAGTTCCATCGTAACGAAATTACATCATCACGTTCTGAATGATCTGATTTTTCTACAACTTTGTCTGACCGTGTGTATGCAACAGTTTCGGACAAAATCCGATGGACAAAATCCGACGGATTTGGTTGTTGAAATCTCCGACCGTGTGTACAGGGGCTTACATTGGCTGGCGTGGGCCAAATGACATCTTATTGGCTGGTATAGGCAAAGTTACATCTTATTGACTGATAGGCCACATTAAAGCTTACTGACTGATATGGGCCACGTTACATCATATTGGCTGATATGGGCCAAGTTACATCTTATTGGCTGGTATGGGCCACGCTACATTTTATTGGCTGGTGTGGGCCAAGTTACATCTTAATGGCTGGGATGGCCAACAGGTCTTTTTTTTCTTTACTCAGTTTTCATACATCAGCCTACATGCATTTCCTTTCCTGCTGGAAAAAACTGATTTAAACATACTGGGCTGCCTCTCATCCAATCAGGTTCTTCTGTCTTACACATGTATACACTGCTTTGTATGATATGGACTGCACTTGCCCGTCACATTGACTTCTAGTAATATATACACAGCCCCAGTCTTACTTAATCATGCTGTTACCATATCAGCTTTGTTGCTCAAAGGTATATAGTATAGGTATATATTATATATGGGGGTAACTTATGAGAACCAATAAATAATCTAACATCACACACTCCATAGAACACTAAAGGCCCATTTACACTGTTGTACTCACACATTGAAACATGCAAAAACACATGTGGCCAACTTCCCCATAGTAAATATAGTGGTCGTTCGTATCTCAGCGCTGTAATGCAGTGTTTTTTTAAATATACGTGTCTGTTTTTTCTGCATTTTCGTCAGCTGGGAGGCCCATAGAACTCAATAGCAGTGCATCAAAACACAAGCCTTGGACAATTACTGTTAACCCTATCCACCCCAAATGTAAAATTAAAAATGCATTTAAAACGCACACCAATGCAAGTCAAAACTCATATTGATGCATGATAACGCACCTGCCTAACGTCACCTCTATGAACACACATAGACCTAAATGGGCCCTACATTTCCTGCTCATGCCCCCCTCTTCTGTATTATATCACCTGACATTTCTATACCTGATGATTACCTAGGTTCTTTTCACCCGGCTGTCCTCTGTTCCCCATCAGACCAGAACGGGATGAATCTATCCGCCATCTTGTGATGGAGGCATAAAAGACCCTTGCGATCGTTATGGGTGGGCAGACATGGGCTGATGTGTGTTCTTTCTCATCAGTGTTCACCCGGAAACCGGAAGTGATGCAGATCTTTTCACTTTGTGTTTGTAGACCTGAACTTGGATGTGGCAGAATTTAAATAGACACATATCCGTTTACTCCCACCGACCCATAGAGATGCATTGTGTGCCATCTGGATCCATATAAAAAACGGACAGACAGTACGCTCTCCTGAGAGAGGCCTTATATTATGTTATATTATTTATTATAGGTGATCAAGTATGGACTATTATAAAGCTTGGTCATTTTATTTTCTAACTTCCTATAGAATATCGACAGTTGGATTTGGATAGGTTGCCATGGTAACACTTCTACATTCCTTTGTTCTAGTTTTAAAGCAGATAATCTCAGCTCTTATGCTTGGGGGGGTTGAAAGCCAGGACAGAGAGACTATAGCTGGTGTCCATGCCCCAGACAGAAGATGAAACATGCAATCTGATTGGCAGATAGGGGCATATGTCTGCTTCCTTTTGCTGTAAGTCTCCAGACTTACCCTTATAACACTCCATATTAAACATAATATGTACATATTTAATATGGCAGTGGGAGGAGCAAGGCACAGGTAAGCAAAGCAAACAGATAGATTGTTAGTTTTGTTGGTGTGAACAATGGAAGATGGTTGCTGACTGCCTGCTATGGAGTACTTGGCTTTGCAAACTGCGTTTCGCCTGCTCTGTATATATTACCAGTCATATGTTGTCATTTCTTTGCTTGTCACATGCAGTTGTCACCTAGTCATGGACATGCATTCATAGAGGAATCTTGCATATATATGAAGATTTCACTGGCTCAAAGAACACCGCCTTGCCTATCCGGCACACCATCCTACTCTTCCATTGTGTGCCTTTTGTATGTGGATTAAGGAGAAGGGGGAGGAGAGGCGTACAGACACCCCGGCCTGTAACATCCCAGTTTGGGGACAGACCAGTACAGGACTATTGGCATATTACATTGGTGGTGGGGTTCTTGTTTCCATGGCAACCGCTGCCATCAGATGAGAAGTACTGAGCATTAACGCGCGGTCTCTCTACAGTGCTTCTTGCAGAGCGATCCCAAGCATGTTATTATGTGCAAATGCCCAGCACCAGTATGGTTAAAGGACATTCTAATCTATCCTGCCGACTGTAACAACTCGTAAATCAAGCATTGTTTTGATCAGCGATCAGGGATTTCTGTATCGGACAGAAAAATCAGAATTACACATGTCTAAAGGATTAAAATATGTAGAAGCTGCCAGAGCTGTGCTACGCGGGCTGTCAGTGCTAATATGATCCATATATTATCTTCCCGGAGGCCTTGTAACATAGAATTGGCTCATCTAGGAGGGTGCAGGTGATTATTATGTGCACAGGCTCTATTTAAAGCTTGAAAGGGAATAAGACATTTCTATTAGAGGAAGTGGTTGCATTGTATGCTGTGCTAACAAAGACACCAACAACAGCACTAAGGTAAAATAGAGTCTACCATGCGTGCATTCATTCATTGATTGACATTCAGTCTACCGTACATGGGAAGTATAGGTGGAGGCTGCCGAATAAACTGTCTGCTATTAAACTGTTTTACAGTTTATAAGTCTATATATTATATACACTATACTATATACACGTAGCCCCTTTTGCTTTTTTTTGTTATATACACTGTATATTCAGATCTCTTTTGACATTAAATATTCCCCTGTGCATTTCTTGCATTGTTTATAGCAGTGATGGAGAACCTTGGCACCCCGGATGTTTTGGAATTACATTTCACATGATGCACTAAGCAGTGTAGTGGAGCATCATGGGAAATGTAGTTCCAAAACATCTGGGGTGTCAAGGTTCGCCGTCACTGGTCTATAGAGTATACAGTATAGAGGAAAAAAAAACAGCGTCCAAGGGGAAACTCCTTCATTATAGCCGCAGCAGGTGGGGGGAAGGTTGGGACTCAAGTGCACTGATGTTGCCAGTCTTTTCCAGGGCCGAACAATGAAAATCTCCTGGCTTATGTTTTATTTATATGAAGTTCCTTTGCAGTCAAATGTGAGCATCAAATTCTTATTGTTTTGGCATAGATTACCTGATAAATTACTTTAAAGTCGATCTAAAGGCTTAAGCCCCATACACACTATCAGATTTTCTGCAGATTTTTTTTCCTTCAGATTTACCAAAACCATATAATATGAGGTCAAACCTTAGGAGTTTCAATTTGTATGCAATCAGGGAGGCCCTTTTGGTAAATCTGAAGGAAAAAATCTGCAGAAAATCAGTGTGTATGGGGCTTCAAGGTTTTTTACTTTCAAGCATTCTATGCATAAAGGTAAAAAAAAACTTCTGTGTGCAGCAGCCCCCCCCCCCCCCCATATACTCACCTGAGCCCCATGTCTATCCAGCAATGTGCACGAGAGCAGTGGCTCTCCCGGGTCACTTCCTCTTCATTGGCTGAGACAACAGCTGGAGCCATGGACTCTCGCTTCTGTCAATCTCAGCCAGTGAGCCAATGAAGAGAGAGCAGAGGTGGGTCTAAGCCACGCTCCGTGTGTGAATGGACACACAGCAACGGCTTGGGAGCGAGCCTGCTCTGGTGCAAGAGGGAGGGTCCAGGAGCGCCGGCGGGGGACCTGAGAAGAGGAGGATTGGCGCTGCTCTGCAAAATCACTGCACAGTGCAGGTAAGTATAACATATTTGTTATTATTTTATTTTTTTATCTACCTTTAATATCACTTTATTATTTTAAGTGTCTTGTGTGCTTCCTGCAATTCCTTATAATTACTGTACTGGTATCATCATCTTCTGAGTGGCCCTGAGCCTTTTATCTGATCTTACTTTATTCTTTATTCTTACTTTATTCTTGCACACACACATTGCGTGGGATTGCACAGTAGGGAATCATATGACAAGAGGATGCAGGTATGCCCTTAAGCAATTTTTGCTATGAGTTAGGCCTCATGTATGCCTCAAGCTTGTTTCCTGAAGTGCTTTCACACTCAACGTCAAGATTCCCATTATTTTCACTGGTGCCCATGTTCTCGGGGTCATGCCGTTTGAAGCTTGTTCCTCAAAACTAAAAAAAAGTGCATGTGCTTTTTTAGGCTGGAGTCAGGTTTTTGGCCCCTAAAACTTTAATGGGAGTGCCTGGAAGTTTCTTGCAATGCACAATATCTCGCCTCTCCTCCTCTTTCTTGTAACTAGTGGTGCATTGGATGAAACAAAGATGCTCAAGCCTTAAAAATACCTGAAAAATGTGCCTACAGACTGTTTATGGAAAGTTTGCTGAGAACTTCATGGTTCTTCTATCTTAAATGAGCTCCACTATATACAACTCATAACAACTAATCCATTTTAGATTTTGCTTTACGTAAATTTTGAAATAAATTGGTTAGTTGCTATTTCTGAATGTATGAGTGTCATAATGCCAGTTGAACTGTTATCATCATTGTTGTGGTAGTGTTTAGGTGGGCATATAAGGAAGATTTGGTGGTTAGTTTGCAGTTTGATAAATGAGCCATCCCTTAGATCAGTGGTTGTCATCTTATGAGCCAAAGTGGGCATCCAATGTGGCCCCTGACATCACCAAAGGGCCACACATAATGTTCAATATATGTAATGCTTGAGAGGACTATCAGAAACTGCGGAGCTAATAGAGGAAATGAGGGTCCGAGAGTTTGGACATACTACATTTTTGGCTGGGGATATGCTACAGAAGACAATATGAAACTGGGAACATGTCACCAGTAGAGATCAAGTTATTACCCTAATTAATGTTCCCACTACAGACTGCTGAGGTCAGAGGGCCGCACATCATACACCAAAGGGCCGCAGCCCTCAGGGCACCAGGGCCTTAAATATCTAGCAGAAGGATCAAAGTGGTTGTAAAGGCTGAAGGTTCTTTACCTTCATGCATTCTGTGCCTGAAGATAAAAAACCCCGTGTGCTGCTCCCCCCACAGCTAGCTGCCATAACCCCTGTATTTTCAGGAATGGCATGCGTTTCTCTTTAAGATAAAAGTGGTTTCCGCAGCGGATTCACAGCAAGATCACTTTTATCGGTGGCGAGAGAGGTGTCCACCCCCATTTCGCTGAGCTGCGGTCATCTCCACCGCTTATCGGACCTGCCGGTAGCGTCCTCTCCCATGCTTGGCTGGCTTCCGACTGAGGGGAAGATGGCCCCCGCTCGGCTCCATAGCTTGGGATGGCAGAAGTGACATTGGCCCATAGCTCTTAAGAGGTCCTGTCATGCTTTTTTTTCCCATTACAAGAGATGTAAATATCCCTTGTAATAGGAATAAAAGTGACCCAATTTATTTTTATTTTTTTTAAAAGACAGTGTCAAAATAAAAAGTAAAATAAATAAGAAAAAAAATTTTTTTTTTAAAGGGCCCTGTCCCAACGAGCTTGCGCACAGAAGCAAACGCAACTGCAAGTAGCGGCCACATGTTCAAACCACACATGTGAGGTATCGCTGCAATCGTTAGATCGAGTTTAATAATTCTAGCCGCTGTAACTTAAAACTGGTAACCTGTAGAAATGTTTAAACATTGCTTATGGAGATTTTTAAGGGTAAAAGTTTATCGCCATTCCATGAACATACGCAATTTTGAAGCGTGACATGTTGGGTATCAATTTACTCGGTGTAACATTATCTTTCACAATACAAAAAAACTTTACTGTTGGCTTTTTTTTTTTTTATTCAAAAAAGTTATTTTTTCCAAAAAAAGGTCTGCTTGTAAGACTGCTGCGCAAATACGGTGTGACAGAAAGTATTGCAGTGACCACCATTTTATTCTCTAGGGTGTTAGAGAAACAATATATGCGCAATGTTTGGGGGTTATAAGTAATTTTCTAGCAAAAAAAAATGATTTTAACTTGTAAACAAGTGTCAGAAAGAAACTCGGGGCTGAAGTGGTTAAAGTGTTACTAAACCCACAACAGTAAAGTCAGTCTGTATATGCAGTAAAGCATGTTTGTTATACTCACAGTGGAACCTAAGGGGTTAATCCTCTGATCCTCTCCTCCTTCCACTGTCTCCAATATATTTCCTGATAATACAGAGCCAGGAGACAGGTTGCACATGCTCAGTTTAGTGTGTATTGCTAGAAAGTTTTTCTTTCTACTTGAGAGCGTGCATGTGATCAGCACAGGGCCAATCAGCTCTGTCTAGACAGAGAGTCAGGGGAGAATCAAAAACTCCTCCTACAAGCTTAACCAGGAACTGATACAAGTCACAATATACTGCTTCTGAGAAAATGTATTTAGCAGTTTATATTTAGTAAAACTATTACATTTCCATGTTCTCTGTACTTTGGGAGACCAGATATAGTGAATGCAGGGTCCTGGGTTTAGCACTTTAATTTTTGAAAGAAGTTAAACGCCTAAAGCTGAATGTTAGGATTGATTCTTATTGCTTGGTTACATTGGTTCAGTTTGGATTAGTGTAAGTAGGCATATCTACCTGACCGATACTTGTGGAAGATGCTGCAGTACAAGCTGCGGTCTTCCAGGTCCAGATGCCATTCTGCATACTAAACACAAGGGGTTGCTCACGTGCCATTCAGAGAAAGCCTTGCTTTTTTTTCAATGAATACAAGACATTCTCTGATTGGATGGTGTAGCGACGTGGAGTGGTGACATCACAGTCTACACCTTGGTCAATCAGAGAACCATGCTATGCTACATTAGAGTGTTGCACTGATTCTACCATTTTTTTTTTTCATTTGTGATATGTCATATTGAGCATTAACTCCTTCTTTGAGGGTCTAAGGGAGGCACAGCAGGATCTCTAATTTTAGTTATTATTTATACTAATATTGATATTAATATTGATTCCTTGTTCAGTGAGCAAGCTGGAGACAGAGAGCTAACAAAGAAAGGCACATTGTTGATCCAGAAAATAAGCGTCTCCTGCCTTAGCTGTAGGGAATTACAAATCCTTTGGCAGGTAAAACAGTAAACATGTATCATTTCATATCTGTATTCAGCTATTTGTATGCAGTCCCACTTTAAGGCCTGGTTCACACCTATGCTGGTTGCAGTTTGCATATTGCAGGTATATTTTGCATTTTTCAATACACACATTTGATCTATTAAAGTCTGTGGACACAAAAACCAGAAAAAAGTCCCTGGGCCTTTCCGTAAAATGCACAGATGTGAACCACATCCATAGGAAACCATGTTAAATGGACTGTAGTGTGTTTCTGCAATACTGAAAACGCACTAAAAATGCATAGGTGTGAACCAGGCCTAAAGCTGAACTCCGGGAGGAGCAAACATGGTCTAAGGCTGGATTCACACCTATGCATTTTTGGTGCTTTTTGCATTTTGCAGATTTGCACTACAGTCCATTTAACATTGTTTCCTATGGAACATGTTCTGTAGTGCAAATCTGCAAAATGCAAAAAGTACTAAAAATGCATAGGTGTGAATCCAGCCTAAATAGAAGAGTCATGTATATTCCTCCCTGAGTTGTGCTTTGTGGATTTCTTCTAGATCTGTACAGTCATCCAGTGTGACACTTTAGCTCTGTGCAGGAGCCTCCTGTAATAAAGACCGGTCACTGCTGCTCTCTCTCTTTGTGTAAGGTGACTGGTCTTGTCTCCGCCCGTTCCTGTCTTTTTCTGCAGGCAGCCTGTAGTGGGTGGCGCTTGCTGTGCTCTCTGCTTAGACTTTGTACAGCAAAGTGAGGATGCCATGATACATTTACAAGGTAATATCTGGGTTTGCAGAGGCATTTGATGCACACAAAGTGTATTTAGTTCATGTGTGTCTGTTGAGGAGCAGATGTAATTTATTTATTTTAATTTGTTTGCCCAAAGTTCAGCTTTAAAGTGATATTAAAGTCAATTCTTTTTGTTTGTTTTTTTAAAGAGGAACTGCAGTCTGCTCACATAATTTGTAATAAAAACATCTTTGCCATTCTGAAGCTTCCCTCCAACCACTTGGCATATTATTTTATATATCCACTTACAGACCGGACCATTTTGCTGGTCAAAGACCAGACCACTTTTTTGCGATTCGGCACTGCGTCGATTTAACTGACAATTGCGCGGTCGTGCGACGTGGCTCCCAAACAAAATTGACGTCCTTTTTTTCCCACAAATAGAGCTTTCTTTTGGTGGTATTTGATCACCTCTGCGGTTTTTATTTTTTGGGCTATAAACAAAAATAGAGCGACAATTTTGAAAAAAAAACGCATTATTTTTTACTTTTTGTTATAATAAATATTCCCCAAAAATATATAAAAAAACATTTTTTTCCCTCAGTTTAGGCCGATACGTATTCTTCTACATATTTTTGGTAAAAAAAAATCGCAATAAGCGATTATTGATTGGTTTGCGCAAAAGTTATAGCGTTTACAAAATAGGGGATAGTTTTATGGCATTTTTATTATTAATTTTTTTTTACTAGTAATGGCGGCGATTTTTATTGTGACTGCGACATTATGGTGGACACATTGGACATTTTTGGGACCATTATCATTTACACCGCAATCACTGCTATATAAATGCAGTGATTCCTGTGTAAATGACACTGGCAGTGAAGGGGTTAACCAGTGGGTGGCAGTGTAGGGGTTAAGTGTTCCTAGGGGTGTGTTACTAACTGTTGGGGGCTGGGCTTTAATTTAGTGAACACTGATCTCTGCTCCAATCACATGGAGCAGAGATCAGCGTCACTAGTTGCTAGGCAGAATGGAGAAATGCTGTTTACAACGGCATTTCTTCATTCGGCTGCCCCGTGAGACGATCGCGGGCATGCCCGTGGCGATCGAGTCCGTGGGACCCGCGGCCGGACTCACGGGGGTCCCGACCAGCACGGGAGTGTGTCGGCGGCGGCACGCTCCCGATGGCAGGGCGGAAAATTTAAAGGGACGTACAGGTACACCCATTTGCTTGCCCGTGCCATTCTGCCGACGTACATTGGCATGCGCTGGGAACTGGATATACTGTGATTCTGTACTTGCCAAATATGCTGCAGAAATCTCCCTCCACTGAGTCTGGCTGCAGCCATTTTAACTGTGGGCAGCTGAAGCTGCTGCCTGTTCACTTCTTGGATTTATACAGACACAAAGAGAGGCGCACCTCCATCTCTTTTTGGCACTCTCACAGGAGTGACAGAGAGAGAGCTGTGCATGATGACATAAGCCTAGGCCAGTGATGGCGAACCTTGGCACCCCAGATGATTTAGAACTACATTTCCCATAATGCTCAACTACACTGCAGAGTGCATGAGCATCGTGGGAAATGTAGTTCCAAAACATCTAGGGTGCCAAGGTTCGCCATCACTGGCCTAAGCTAATGACCAGACAAGAAACAGGAAGTGGGCTGTATAAGGTTTTTACTGGCAGAAAAAAAAATGTTTTAATATCCAAAGTTAAAACAGCAAGGGCAGATGATTTAATAGATGGAAAGATGGAAAAAAATGACCGAAGGTCCGCTTTAAATAACAAAAATGTTATACTTGCCTGCTCTGTGTAGTGGTTTTGCACAGAGCAGCCCAGATCCTCCTCTTCTCAGGTCTCTTGCCAGCCCTGCTGTCCTCTCCCTCCTGCCAACCCCTCCGTCCCTGATTGGTTTACTGGCTATGATTGATAGTGACAGGAGCCAATGGCTCCCGCTACTGCCAAAAGCCAATCAGAAGTGTGAGTCCCCAGAGAATCAAGGGACATTGCTGGATCGAAAGGGGGCTCAGGTAAGTATTTGGAGAGGTGCTGCTGTACACAAGGTTTTTTAGAATGCATGAAGGTAAACATTACTAAATATTTTTGCACTGCAGTTATTTTTTAACAAAGAACACAAATGACAGTAATTGATCATTACAAGGAAGATAATTTGTTCCATCTCATGGCAACACATTATTGATCAGATCTAATTGGCCATTAAGTGTTAAATGTAATTTCATGTTAGACGCTCATTAGCAAGGAACTCCTGTAGTGAGATAACGGGGCAGCTTGAAGATGGAAGCCCTGGGTAATGACCAGCAATCATGGTTTTTGTTATGTAAATTGCTTTAGAACAAAGTGTGCTGAAGAGTTGTGATTTGTCCACGGCCACCACAAATCACATTCAGACTCTGTCAGCTCCTGAAAGGTTGAATCTTATTGGTGGCTGAGAGAAACACTGGCAGTTTAGTCTGCAATGTTCATCAGACTTCTAATCAATGCTTTTCCGCAAGATATTGGTAAAAAGCTTTCCATACACAGAACAAAGTTCAGCTGGGATCAGATGAATTTTGATCAGTATATGGCAATCCTCTCTCAACCAAAGTCGATGGTTTGATTGACTTGTGTCAAAGGAGAATGTGGGAAACGTTTTCTTGTCTGCAGCTACTGATCAGTGTATTTTCACAGTAGCTGGTGCTGCTGTCAGAATACAATATCTTGGAGGCATTCCTCCATACACCTCATTTGTGCAGATGGAGGAATCTTTTTTTTTTTTTTTTTTTTTTTTTTTACTGTCTGCTGGCTGAATGAAAAAAAAAATTGTATGGCAGCTTAAGGCCCCATTCACCTGCGTCTGCCATCACGCTGCAATGCACAACAATGGAAATCACCATATTCACATGTTCACATCAATGCAATATGGTGCACAGCCATTTTTGACAAGGCAGAAGCTTCTTAGGTGCAGCATAGTGTGTTATTTTTTAGACCAATAGCTTTGAAATGTGCATTTAACCGGTTCCCGACTGGCGCAAATGGGCGTACCTGCCGCCGTGCCATTGCGTGCGCCGACCAGGACCTCCGTTAGTCGGGTTGCAGGTCCCTTGGACTCAATTGCCACGGGGATACCCGCAATCGTCTCATGAGGAGGAAGAATGGGGAGATGCTAATGTAAACAAGCATCTCCCCGTTCTGCCTAGTGACAGTGTCGCTGATCTCTGCTCCCTGTGATCGGGAGCAGAGATCAACGACGTCTCACACACAGCCACGCCCCCCCCCCCCCAGTTGGAAGCCAATCAATATACGCTTATTGCAAAAATATGTAGGAGAATACGTATCGGCCTGAACCGAGGAAAAAAAAAAAGTTTTTTTAATATATTTTTGGGGAATATTTATATAGCAAAATGTAAAAAATAATGTGTTTTTTCGAAATTGACGCTCTTTTTTTGTTTATAGAGCAAAAAATAAAAACCGCAGGGGTGATCAAATACCACAAAAAGAAAGCTCTATTTGTGGGAAAAAAAGTAGAGGTCGACCGATATATCGGCCGATATTTGGCGTTTTTTAATTAATCGGCATCGGCCGATTGTTCTGTTAAAAAAGGCCGATGATATATTCAGCGCCACTTGCAAATTACTTCAGTAATAGAAGTCAGTGCAAGTTGCCTGGAGACTTGAGTGAAGCGACTTGTCTCCTCTCTGGGCAGTCTGCCAAGAAAAGATCAAAAAGATACAATGTTTACACTTGAATGAATGAATTCAACTTAGTGTGTAGAAGTTCTCAGTTTAACCATTTAAAGACTAAGGGCCGGTTCACACTGCAGGCGAGGCGAGGCGACTCCGACTTGCCTCGCCGCGACCTGCCGCGACCTCAGCGGCAACTTGCAGATGACTTCTGTATAGAAGTCAATGCAAGTCGCCCCGAGGTCGCCCAAAAGTAGTACAGGAACCTTTTTTCTGAGTCGGAGCGACTCGAGTCACTCCTCTCAGAACGGTTCCATTGTACAGAACGGGGGCGACTTGCAAGAGCGAGGCGAGTCGTGTCGCCTCGCATCGCCCGCTGTGTGAACCGGCTCTAAATCTTTTTTGACACGTGATGCTTACAAATAAAAATCCTGTATTTTCTGCTAGAAATTCACTTAGAACCCCCAAAACTTATATATATATTTTTAGCAGAGATCCTAGGGAATAAAATAGCGGTTGTTGCAATATTTTATGTCACACGGTATTTGCGCTGCGGTCTTTCAAACTCAATTTTTTTTGGAAAAAATACAGAGATTTAAAAAAAAAACAAAAAAACAGTAAAGTTAGCCCATTTTTTTTCATCCAAAAGTTTTGATTACCTGTTTTTGTGTAATATATATATATATATATATATATATCATTCTAAATTATACATACACGTTGTAGTGTGAAAGTCCTCGGGCTTTCACACTACACACAATGGTGCAGCTTCTTTAGGGCGTTTTGCAATCGCTATTTCTAATGCTATAGCGCCTGCAAAACGCCCTGGTGTGAAAGGGGTCTTAAGGCTGCTTTCACACTGGAGCGAGTAGGCGTTGACGGTAAAACGCTGCTAGTTTTAGCGGCGCTTTACCGTCATTTTAGCGGGGCACTTATAATTCAGCTAGCGGCCCAGGAAGGGGTTAAATGTGCCCGTGAAGCACCGCTGCCAAATCGCATTGCAGGTGCTTCGGCAGCAGTGCCCATTTATTTCAATGGGCAGGAGTGGTGGAGGAGCGGTATACACCACTTGAAAGATGCTGCTTGCGGGACTTTTTTTTAATGTCCTGCCAGCGCATCTCCTCAGTGTGAAAGCACTCGGGGCTTCCACACAGACTGCAGGGGAGCCGTTTTGCAGGCACTTTACAGGCGCTATTTTAAAGCGCCTGAAAAACGCCCCAGTGGGAAAGGTGTCGAACTGTTAGATTTTATGAGATGAAGGGGAAAAAATAAACAATCGGCCTAACATATCGGCCCAAAAAAATCGGCATCATATATCGGCCATCGGCCGTGGAGATTTCTAAATATCGGCATCGGCCAGAGAAAAACCCATATCGGTCGACCTCTAAAAAAAAGGACGTCAATTTTGTTTGGGAGCCACGTCGCACAGCCGCGCAATTGTCAGTTAAAGCACCACAGTGCCGAATCGCAAAGTGCTCTGGTCAGGAAGGGGGTAAAATCTTCCGGGGCTGAAGCGGTTAAAATGCATTTCCATCCATTTTTGGTGCATTTTTAGCAGAGTTTTTTGTTTAACAACCAGTCTCCTCCCTCTATATAAATAAATGCACTTCAAAAACGCACTGAAAAACACATGATTATGCAGAATCATTAACCTAGGCTGAGACTGTGATTGCTTCTGAAGTCCTTGAGTGGCAAAACAGTGTATCAAATCGAAACAACTTAAAATCTATACAAATAGTTACACATTACATAACTGGAGAAAGTGTACCAGTGATTTTGTATCAAAATGTTAGCTGTAAAGTTGGATGTACAAAGGCAGTTTTTCCAGTTCGAAAGGCAAAAGCATGGACATACACATACCTTCCTATCAATTTACTAAGGCTAGTAGCATAAGGATTAAAAATAGTTAATGTTGATTGAGAAAGTTTTGTTCCATTCCAGCCCTGCTATAAAGTGACAGCACACAAGACAAAAAATAAATAAAAATAATAATAATAATAATAATAATATATATATATAAAAATAGCAGATGATGCATGTAGTATTTACTTTCTGGAATCTATCTAACCATAGCTCAGGCATGTAGACAAGAGAGTGTGCTTGTTTTTTTTCCTTTTAATAACAAACATTTTATACTTGCCTCCTCTGTGCAGTTGGTTTTGCAACAAGAGGCCTCCATCCTCCTCTTCTGGGGTCCCTTAGCGGTGCTCCTGGCTCCTGTTGGAGAAGCGCTCTCCCTCGGGGCACTCCTGCAGGCGCAATCCTGTGTCCTACTGCTGCTGCATTTATTGACACAGACAGCAGGACTCTGCCCCCCCATCTCCTGTGTCATTGGTTTAGATTGACAGCGATGGGAGCCAATGGCTGCACTGCTATAAATCTATCCAATCAGGACCCAAGACACTGACTGGAGCTGCTGTGCTCGTTCTCAGTGCTGGAAAGACCGAGCTCAGGTGAGTAAAAGGGGGGGCTGCACTATAGTAGGTTTTTCACCTTAATGCATAGAATGGATTGCCGTGTCTGCATGAAGGGAGGACAGAACAAAAACATTCCGTGTATCCCTCCACTTCACTGAAAATTATTACATCTCAAGCAGGCTTCTTCCCCCTTCTAAGTTGGGAAACTACAAGCCGTTGGGGGGAAGCCCCGGCTATTAGATCGCACGGTGCTACATGCACCAATTCCAGAATCAAAAAAGGTGACTGAAAAGTGTCAAGCGTATTAACCACTTTCAGACCGGACCATTTTGCTGGCTTAAGACCAGACTACTTTTTGCGATTCGGCACTGCGTTGCTTTAACTGGCAATTGCGCGGTCATGCGACGTGGCTCCCAAACAAAATTGACGTCCTTTTTCCCCCACAAATAGAGCTTTCTTTTGGTGGTATTTGATCACCCCTGCGATTTTTATTTTTTGTGCTATAAACAAAAATAGAGCGACAGTTTTGAAAAAAAGGCATTATTTTTTAGTTTTTGCTATAATAAATATCCCCCAAAAATATATAAAGAAATGTTTTTTCCCTCAGTTTAGGCCGATACGTATTCTTCTACATATTTTTGGTAAAAAAAATCGCAATAAAGCGATTATTGATTGGTTTGCGCAAAATCTATAGTGTTTACAAAATAGGGAATAGTTTTATGGCATTTTTGTTTATAATTTTTTTTTTTTGCTAGTAATGGCGGCGATCAGCGATTTTTTTTTTATTGTGACTGCAACATTATGGCGGACACATCGGACATTTTTGACACATTTTTGGGACCATTGTCATTTATACAGCAATCAGTGCTATACAAATGCACCGATTCCTGTGTAAATTACACTGGCAGTGAAGGGGTTAACCAGGGGGTGGCAGTGTAGGGGTTAAGTGTGTCCTAGGGCTGTGTTACTAACTGTGGGGGGCTGGGCTGTGTGTTAGTGAACACTGATCTCTGCTCCAATCACATGGAGCAAAGATCAGTGTCACTTGTTGCTAGGCAGAACGGGGCGATGCTGTTTACATTGGCATCTCCCCGTTCAGCCTCCCCGTGAGACGATCGCGGGTATCCCCACGGCGATCGAGTCCGCGGGACCCGCCACCGGACTCACGGGGGCCCCGACTGGCACGGGTGCGATGGCAGGTCGGCAAATAGAAATGGACGTACCTGTACGCCAATTTGCCTTCCCGTGCAATTCTGCCGACGTACATCGTCGCGCGCCAGTCGGGAAGTGGTTAATTGTCATTGTCCAAGTACAAGTGGTACCCCTTTCCGAATAATGGTGACACCAAGTCCCAAACAATCTTACCAGTGCTTCCTATGTAGTCTGGGCAGTCATGCTATCTTTCCCCTCATAAAGCAGAAAACTATATGTATAGCCTGTGGCCCTGTCACAGAGCTTATACATCTTTTTTTTTATTTTATTTTTTTATCTTATTTATTTCAAAGTTTTCTATAGATTATACATCTTGACCCCATATCTGGCACGCTTGCTGAGGAGAAACTGTTTGAACACAAGACGGCCAGAAAATGTAATCAGTGACTCATCAACGCAGACAACTTGATCGGGAATAAACAAGGCTTCAAATTGTTGGTTGAAGTGGTTTACGAGGGGTTGAATTTTATGGAACCAATTGTATTCAGGGTCACCCCGAGAATGACAGAGTTCATTGTCGTTGACATTTGGCCCGTGTATACAACAGCCTGTCCGACGGAAGACAGTCTAAGGAGCACCTTCTTGTCGTTGAAGTGCATGACCTGCAAGATTTGCTTGTATGTAAAATTCACACTCACCAGCTACCAATGGCTATAAAGACCTCTCTTACTTTTTTTAAAAAAATACTCCAAAGGTGTCTCCTTTCTTAACTTTCCCACAACTAAAAAGTTAGTTGCATCTCCCATCTGTCAGTAGAGTCTCCATTCCATGGCATTAAATGAACAGCAGAGAGACAGATGCGTAATATAGTGTAGTATTTATTTAAAGCGGTAGTAAAGCTGCTGAGGTTTTTTTTTGTTCATACCTGCAAGGGAAAAGGCATAATGAGCTTGTATACACAGCATACTAGCTCATTATGAAATACTTACCTTATAACGAGGCCCTGACATCTCGCCCAATGCACACCGAGGGAGCTGACATGTTCCCTCAGTGTGTCTTCCGGGTATCGCGGCTCTGGCGCTGCGATTGGCCAGAGCCGCGATATCGTCACTCCCGCGCGTGCGCACGGGAGACTTCTTCCCGGCAGGGTCCGGCGTCTGCTGGACTTTCAGCCAAGAATCCCCTGTGCGCATGCGCCGCTGCAGTCAGCGGCGCATTGCGAGCTGAATATCTCCTAAACCGTACAGGTTTAGGAGATATTTTTTTACCTACAGGTAAGCCTTATTATAGGCTTTCCTGTAAGTAAAAGTTGTAAAAAGGACTATACAACCGCTTTAAATAATTGTATAAAATAATCCCAAAAATCTTGCACTTACATTGAAAGCCTTACAATATAGGCAATCACTGCTCAGCCGAGCCGGCATGCATTCCACTGGTGGGAAATATATCACCTACCAGAAGTGATGTTTAGATGTGATGAGGCTGCGCAGTCGCGGTGTCGAAACGTCACTTCCGGTGGGTGATCCACAACATTTCCGGCCGGTGGAACTTAACATCTTGCACTTAACACAAGTAATGTATTGTCTCACTGCCTTGAGAAGCTCTCACAGTCCCAGCTTATTCTATCCCTGCTGCAGGTATCCGGTGTCCCATAATTCACAGGGGCCGATTCCCGGCCCTCCCTCTTTGCTCCATCCATCCTCGATAAGTAAATTTGCATGCACATGGCTATGATGTTGTGTGTCTCCTCGCTGCCTCACACATCAGCAGGTGACTAAGCCATCCACTGGTTCATTATTAATTTACCGATCCGCAGCCTGCCATTTGCTCCTCACACAGCCACTAGTCACAATTTCCTGCCATCTTGGGCCCCCCACAGTGGAGGAATGCCAGGGTCCGGTTGGAAGTGCAACCTTTGCGACCCTTGTAGTTCCGCTACTGCCTGTGAGGGTGGTGGCCTTTACTGCCTATTCCAAAGCTACAACAGGAAGTAAGAAATCCCTTCAAAGTGAAGGAAATCTCTGGTTGTCACCAGAACTAGTGTCCTCATTGGAAGATTTCCCCACTATTCTTTAGGTGACCACTCAACATATAGGATTTTCTTACTTTCTGTAATAATGGCCAAATACACTCAGTAAATTTCTGGACCCTATAACCTCTGTAGCATGGACTGCCGTCCTTGATGGACAAACGCAGTCCTCTGACACCATCTTTGTTTTTGCAAAGCTTTTCCTGAAATTCCTGAAAGGACTACTCCCCCCTCCATGTCAACATTCATCTAGTCCACATCAAAGGGGAAAGAATTTTATTTTTGCTGAAGAATTTAATTGATAATACTAATTTTACAACATTCTTACATTTTATTTCTGAAAAAGCGATAAAGCTCTCTTGGGTAGGGACACACCCCGAAGGTTAAAAACCCGCCTATTCATTTATTCAGGCATCAAATAGAATTAATTAGATCTTTAGGCAATCCTTCCTATCATTTATAATTGGTAGACGCTGATGTATGCTTTCTTCTTCATAAATGAACACGCCGCCGTGAATGGCGTGCAAATGTCGTCTCCCCTGGGTCCTGCGCCTGCTATGCTGCCACTGCAGATTGCTGTTGTTTTTAGCTACACTTGAACTATTTTCCCTCTGGTAGTAACATTGTGAAAGAGACGTGCGGAGGTTTACCAAACAAACATTATTTTTAATTAGTGGAAGCAATTTTTCAGAAAACATTCTTGGGACTCGTGTTAGCCCTTTGAAGAGGTGGTGAGGAGGCATTACGTTGCCTCCTCACCGCCTGTTTTAACACCTAAAAGCCCACATCACCGTGCCGTAACTGCATGCATTGCGTGCAGTTATGGGGTGTTGCTGCGTGGCCATATTCATTGACTTGGATGCAATTTGCGTTTGTCACTACCCACTGGACTCAACAGCAGGGATCATTTTTGCCATGTCATGCTAAGCATCATGGCTGCAGTGTGTGTGTGTATACCTCCATATGGCTGCATTTGCAGTTTAGGGGATGGTGCTGGGGGAATGGGGGAAAGCGTTTAAAAAACAAACAAAATAAAACTGCCTATTTTTTGCCAACCCCCAACTGTAAGGCCGCGTACACACGGGCGGATTGTCTGCCCAACTAAGTTCGTCAGACAATCCGACAGACAGTCCGTTCAACTTTTGAATGAACGGACTTGACCACACACGATGAACAGACAGTCCGCTGAAAGCTTGCGCGATGACGTATACAGCACGTACGACGGGACTAGAAATACGACGTCCAATACACTGCAATGCAACCTTCGGCCGTGTAAATCCTTTCTGAGCATGCGCCATACTTAGTCCGTCCAACTTGCCTACACACGAGCGGACTGTCCGCTGAAACCAAGTTTGGACGGACAAAATTACGGAAATTCCGAAAGACTTAGTCCGTCAGACTGTCCGCTGAAAAAGTCAGCTGAAGCCCACACACGAGTGGATTGTCCGCTGAAACACGGTTCAGCGGACTAAGTTGGGCAGACAATCCGCCCGTGTGTACGCGGCCTAAGTCCACCGAAAAATTGAAATTTTAGCTATAGGTGGAACCTTCTAGACCGAGTTATCCTTAAGCCTGGTACCCACAATCAGATTATCGGACAAATATTCATCCGTATATTGTTGCAAGCTAGTCTCATATCGAAAGTAAAGAGGTTACTCAACTAACAAAAATTCTCGTATGACAGAATACAACTTCAGAAGTGATATAATATGTTGAATAGTTTTGTATGCATATTTTCATTACCGAGCATGGGTAGTCTTGCTCTTACGATTTTTTTTCATATGAAAACTATACTAATTAAACAAAAAGCGGACGTTGTTTTCACGTACAATAAAAATTTGATAGCATGTGCCTTCAGGTTATGTCATCCGAAAAGTCGGAATTGGCTGTTGAAAGCACTATACTAATGATCAGATAATCGGCCGATCATTCGTCGTACATAATTTTACTTTCAATATATGGGCCTTTAGGCTAATTATACGTTTGCATTAAAATTCTAGCTGTGCCCCTATCTTCTTGGGACCATAGTGTGTTTCTGTCCACCTTTGGGTGTTCCACTCCATAGCAGGAGGTATGGGCCCATTCATACTATTGTGCTACTGTAACACATGGTAACGCATGTTACATGTCTTGCTGCTTTGCAGTACCAAAGGCACCCCAACACATCATAAAAATACACTTTAGTACATTTCCAGGTGTCCTCTGCGGGAAAATTTAGCTTGCATTTTTGTATATGTTGTGGTGCATTTCAGCCAATTCATTTTGAATGTAATGCGTGTCAGTGCATGACAAATCGTGTATTGCAATGCACATTATTGTGGTATGAATGGTCCCCAAGTGCTCTGTTATTGATCTTATGCTACAAGCTGATGACTTGTTACCAAAGACAGCATTGTTTGTGTGACATCAGCCTAAGCCGTCATTCAGATGACATTTTGGATTCACAGCCTATGCAAAGCAATGACAAGCTGACAGCAGCCACAGCTGATGGGTGCTCAGATGGCAACGCACATCTGTGACTTACCTGCAGTTAGGGACAGATGATGCCCTTGGATTCTGCCCACAGCTGGCACATACATGCCATGTGAATGAGGCTATCAATGCTGCCAGGTGGCTCCAAGTTTACCAATATTTAGAGAACAGCTTTCATGCAATACTGTCCAGCCTTTCCACTTTTTCTACAACCGTTTCTGCCTCATAATTTATTAAAATTCTATCAAAATCCATACCAAGCCCTTATGACCCTTATCCAAACATGCAGCCTGGATGAGCGAGCGCCCCCCCCACTCCTGAACCATACCTGAACGCTTGCCCTCAACATGGAGAGGTGGGCTCTTTGGAGCGGGGGGGGGGGGCCTCTACGCTTCCCACTCCAAAACACTGGGCACAAGGGCACTTCCTGACAACCCTGGTCGGTGGTTGGGGTGATGGTGGGACCCCCAGATCCTGGCCCCCCATGTGAATGGGTACCGTGTACCCCTACCCATTCACCAAAAAAATAGCTCTGTCTTCTCCCTGAGCCGTCTCTCCTGCCACCGTCTTCTCCCATACCCCCCTCCCCTTGTTAAAGGGGGCTTCCAGATTCCAATAAGCCCCCAGACCCCGAAATCCACCGGCCAGGGTTGTTGGGAAGAGACCCTTGTCCCCATCAACTTGGGGGCAAGGTGCTTTGGGTTGGGGACACGCAGAGCCCCCCCATGTTGAGGGCATGCAGTCTGGTATGGTTCAGGAGGGGGGGGGCGCGCTTGCTCGTCCCCTCCCTTTCCTGACCTGCTGGGCTGCATGCTCGAATAAGGGTTTATTTTAATTTTGGACTGGTATGGACTGGGGGGGGGGGCGGGGGCCCACGCCGTTTTGTTTTTTTGTGAATTTTTGTTTTTTTGGCTTTCCAACCCGCTCCTTAGCAACCAGCTATACACAGTGAATGTAAAAAAGAAAAAACAAATCACGTTAAAAACACAGTACTTGTGTTTTGAATGCAGGTCCATTGAAATCTATTACATGCAAAATGCTGCATTTTGTGGGGAAAAAGAGTCCCCAACCCTTTCCAAAAATGCAGAGGCACAACAATGCATTGATGTGAACGTGTTGCATAGGAACCCATGTGAAAAAATTGCCTGCATTTCTGCAAAAATGCAAAAAGCATAAAAAAATGCATAAGTGTGAATGGAGCCTAATGGGGGCACAGGCAGCAATACATACCTGACCGAGGTTCTAATCCCTCTCCGCTCTATCAAGAAAAAAAAAGCTTTGCCCTTAGTTCTGCTTTAGGCTGGCCATATATTTTGCAGATTCCCTCCATGGGTGGCCCTGTTGGCACCCTCCTGCTCGACATCCTTTGATTGAAAAAAAATCACGAGAGCTGGATGCTGAACAGAACAAATATACATGCAGGACACCTAGTTATGTGATATCGAGCGGCAGAAGCTGGCCGACATTTGACCCGTGTGTATATTAGAGATCGATCGATATTAGTTCTTTCAGGGCTGATACTGATTTTTTGGCTGCCTTTCAGGCTGATAGCCGATGTCAGGTGCCGATATTCTTTAGATTTAAATTTTTTATTTTACACTGTCCTTTTATATATATATATATATATATTGTTATCACTTATTGCGGTCACAAGGAATGGGAACATCCCTTGTGACAGTAGTAAGCAGTGACAGGTACTCTTTATAGACAGATCGGGGGGTCTATGAGACCCCAAACCCCTCCTCTGCACCTGAAACTATTCAAAACATCAAGGTCTACGTGTTTTTTTTAGAATACTTTCTATCTTTTTAAACTGGCGCCTTTAGGATGCCAGTAATCCAGCAGTGATGTCTTGACATTGCTTCTGGGTTAATAGATCTAAGACCCGAACAAAGCTGATCTGGCTTTGTTTGGGTCTTCGGCCAGCCGGCAGATGTGCCAGCTGGTCGCTCGGGCCTCCCGGTGTGACGGGAGACCCAGGAGGAGTGCGGTGAGGCGCCCCCTCCTGCTGCTTATACTAACAGCTGAGTGGCTGCTGAGCCGCTTGGTTGTTATTCCATGAAAGCTGACCGACTGCTCTAAAGAACGGTACCAGGGTGATGCCTACACCTGCAAGCATCATCTCATTACAACCCCTTGAATCAATATCGGTAAGTTTGTAACCGATATGGATCCTTCAAAAAAAGTGAATATCTGCCGCACCGATAATCGGTTGACCCCTAGAGTATAGCAGCCAGTCCGACAGGAACCGGCCATTCAGCCAACTTCTGTGGAAAGGGTCATGACTGAATAAGGTCTGCCAACCGGCTTCTGATTGCCAATGGCTGAAAGTGCTGACCTTAGCGTTACGGGGGCGGTGCCACCCCCCTGTCAGAGCTCAATAGCACAGCAGGAAAAATTGCTATACTAACATCAGATTGTTAGTGCAGCGGCTCCGACCTGAGCTGTCAGTTCGTTTGTTTTTTGTTCAACCCAGCTAGTAGTGTGTATCAGGCTTTACTGAGAGCTGAGAACTGAGAGCACTAGGTCTAAGGCCTCATGTACACTGCTGCTGGTAAACGGACGTTCAGGCTCAGTTCACACCTAAACTGGCCGCGGATCGCACAGCAGAGCTGTTCTCTGTTTCAGGGACGAATCAGGGCAGAATCTTTGCCTGAGTTCAGCCTTGAAAGCAGGTAATGAAGCACACCATCTCTGTGCAATGCGGTCCACAGCCACCCCGGAGACATGTAAACTGGCTCCATATAGAGCCGGTCATATTCTCCCACTATGCGAATTGGATGAGGAGAAAGCTGCATCCAATTCCCATAGGTGTGAACCCAGCCTCAGAGGCAGTTGGAGGCTTTTTTTTCAGCTGCCCCTGAACTCATCCAATGTTATCTTATGTGTATATGTACACAGGTTGGTTTAATGTCGTTTTTAGGCGGTTGCGTTTAGAGGCTTTTCTTTGAAGGCAAAAAAAATGAGTTCAGACACGGAAGTTTCCAATGTTTCAGATGCCAAACACGTATAAACGTGGCTAAATGAGGTACTGCCGTTTTGCCGCGTTTTCCTTTAGAACTGTTTTTAAAGGTGCCCTATTTTTTTTTTTTTTTTTACATTACAAAACTTAAAAATGATAGCAAATGATGAAAAAACACTAAAAAAATATTTTAAAAGCTTGTAATTGCTTGCAATGCTTCATAGACCAATTTATATACCCCTAATGAGCCCATGATCCAATCCAACACACCACTAGCATTGCTGTTAGCCAAAGTAGAATTGGAATTTGACCTATATGTTGTTAGATTTGAACCAGATGACCCCACTATTGAGCTTGACTCCCGACTTGATCAAACATAGTTGCATGAAATTTATGTCACTTCCTTGGTATGGAGATGAGTAAGGCTAAGATGGCCCCCACCCATCTCCATACCATTGAATGGCGGAAGTGACGTCAAAAAATCACTTCCGCCCATACCTCTTAAAGGCACATTTTTTCAGTGTCATTTTTTCAAATGACACATTTTTTTATTTTATTTTTTTATTTTTTTGCATTTAAGTCCAAATATGAGATCTGAGGTATTTTTGACCCCAGATCTGATATTTAAGAGGACCTGTCATGTTTTTTTCTATTACAAGGGATGTTTACATTCCTTGTAATAGGAATAAATGTGACCCATTTTTTTTTTTTAAAACAGTGTAAAAATAAATAAAATAAAATAAATAAGAAAAACATTTTTTTTAAAGCGACCCGTCCTGAAGCGAACGCATACGTGAATAGCACCCGCATATGAAAACGGTGGTCAAACCACACATGTGAGGTATTGCCGTGATCGATAGAGTGAGAGCAAGAATTCTAGCTCCTCTGTAACTCAAAATGTCACTTTTTAAATGTCGCCTATGGAGATTTTTAAGTGTAAAGTTTGTTGCCATTCCACGAGCGGGCGCAATTTTGAAGCGTGACATGTTGGGTATCAATTTACTCGTCGTAACATTATCTTTCACAATATATAAAAAAAAATGGGCTAACTTTACTGGTCACTTATTTTTTTATTCAAAAAGGTGATTTTTTTTCCAAAAAAAAGTGCACTTGTAAGACCGATGCGCAAATACGGTGTGACGTAAAGTATTGCAATGACCGCCATTTTATTCTCTAGGGTGTTAGGAAAAAAAGGTATAATGTTTGAGGGTTCTAAGTAATTTTCTAGCAAAAAAAAAAATCGTTTTTAACTTGTAAACACCGAGTCTGAAAAAGAGGCCCGGTCCTTAAGTGGTTAACTAATACTGTTTTTTGTGCTTTGGGAGGGTCTTATAATGTTATCTTAAATAAACGCTCCTAGATTCGAACGCGGCTAAACAACGTTTTGAAATGCTGGTTTCAAGCTGTCAAACAAATCGTTCAGAAGAGGTTGCCTCAGCGTCCCGCGTACATTAGGCCTAACTCTGATTCCTGTTGGACTGCACCGAAAAGTGGGTGTAAGACTGTGGTAATGAAGGTAGTGCCATTTCTCACTAAATATCGCATTATGTGACTTCAGCCTGGCTAAATAGAACAATGACATTGTGGCCCTCATTGCAGAAATTACGCCACCCCCGTGTAATACAGAGACTGCGGCTTCTCACCTAATGTATCCGACGTCAATGCTTTCTCAGTCACTGGCCCAAAACAAGCATGGAGCCAGTACACTCATTGAACTCCTAATCTGCACACGTGTTGGGGGTTGTGATTCAGAAACTTGTCAGTTTTTCTCTTGTAAGACATTTTACAGCAGATCAAGTAGAAATCCCATCCGGTAGTTTATATTTAAATGCTGTGGCTTAGCGTGGTTTATTATACAGGAAATGCAGCACTTCTGGACGATTATTCAGAGTAAGCAGGCCTCTTTGAAATGGTGAATATATAAAACCCATGTAGTCTGCAGTTTAGTGCATTTTTTAGGCCTCATTCACATTTGGACGCTCGTACTGCATGATTGAGGTATTTGTCGTTTGCCTGCAAGCTGCAACCTATGAAAATGAATGCAGACGCAGTGGACGCAGTGGCTGCATGGACTAAGCTGTATATCTAAATTTGAGGGGTCTGCGGCGTCGCCTGCACTTGGTGTGTATTTGGGGTAGTGGACCTGCTCCTACACGTCTGTCCTGTAGCTGTTTCCTTACAGCCACTACATCTGTTTCACTTCCCTAGGCTGCCTGTATTAGGCTAGAATAGAGCTGCACAGTTGTGGCGAAAATGAGACAATTTTTTTGCTTAGAATAAAGATCACGATTCTCGTGGCGTAACATCAGCTTTCACATTATACAAAAAAATTGGGCTAACTTTACTGTTTTTTTTCTCTTTAATTTGTATTTGAAAGACTGCTGCGCAAATAGTGTGACATAAAATATTGCAACAGCCACCATTGTATTTTCTAGGGTCTCTGCTAAAAAAAAATATATCTAATGTTTGGGGGTTCTAAGTAATTTTAGAGCAAAAAATAATGATTTTAACTTGAAACCAACAGAAAAAGGTTTAGTCTTTACGTGGTTAAACTTCTCTCATTTACAGACCAGAGTTCATTCCTTTGATCTAAAGAACAAAACTATACAATGTTTATAGTTAGCTCAGGGTTGAGAAATGTTGTGATACTTGGCAGACTGCCTGTTTTTTTTTTGTTTTTTGTTTTTTTTGGGGGGGGAGGGGGGTTGACAGCTGTCAGCTTGAGCAGAGAATTCTCTGCATAGATAGAAACAGGAAAATGCATTGTTAAGATCCCGACAGAAAAAAAATCGCAATCTCGATTAATAACGATTAATCGCACAGCTCTAGGCTAGAGGCAAACAACTGTATAATATTTTCATCATACACATTCCAGGAAAAGGCATAGAGGTATATGGGTGCTGTACAAGCATTTATTCATATCAATGTGGTAGCGTTGGATAGTGCAGGTAGCGCAGGACCCCTTCATTGGGCAAGAAAATTATACGGTGCAAAGAACATTAATCACTTACGGACAGCAGTTTTACAGCAGCTGTTTGAAGGAGCTAGCTGCTGACATAACCCCGGTATACTCCTTTTCAGCGGGTGGTCCGCTACAAGATAGAAGTGGTCTCTGCGGCGGATTCGCTGCAATATCACTTTCATCGGTGGCGGGAAAGGACCCCCCTCCCACCACGGTCCGGTGCCCTCTGCCGCTTACCGCAGTGACGGAGGTGATCACGTCCTCTTGCTGGCTCAGTATGGAGACGAGTGAGAGGAAGCTGGCCCCCGCCCGTCTCCATACAATTGCTGGGCGGAATCGATGTCAAAACGTCACTTATGCCCACAGCTTTTAAAGGGCCATTTTTTTTTTAAATGACAACATTTTTTTTCTTTTTTTTCTATTGTATTTTAGTCTAAATATGAGATCTGAGGTCTTTTTGACGTCAGATCTCATATTTAATAGGTCCTGTGATGCTTTTTACAAGGGATATTTACATTCCTTGTAAAAGGAATAAAAGTGACATTTTTTTCTTAAAAACCAGTGTAAAAATAAAAGGTAAAATAAATAAGGAAAAAAAAAACATTTTTAACGTGCCCCTTCCCGACGAGCTCACGTGCAGAAGCGAATGCATACGTGAGTAGCGCCAGCATATGAAAACGGTGTTCAAACCACACATGTGAGGTATCGCTGCGATTGTTAGAGCGAGAGCAATAATTCTAGCCCTAGACCTCCTCTGTAACTCAAAACATGCAACCTGTAGAATTTTTTAAACGTCGCCTATGGAGGTTTTTTATAGGTAAAAGTTTGTCCCCATTCCACAAGCGGGCGCAATTTTGAAGCATGACATGTTGGGTATCAATTTATTTGGCATAACATTATCTTTCACAATATAAAAAAAATTGGGCTAACTTTACTGTTGTCTTTGTCTCAGTTTTTAAGTGTATTTTTTCCCCCAAAAAAGTGCACTTGTAAGACCGCTGCTCAAATACAGTGTGACAGAAAGTACTGCAATGACCACCATTTTATTCTATAGGGTGTTAGAAAAAAAAAATGTATTATATTTGGGGGTTCTGAGTAATTTTCTGGCAAAAAAAAAATGTTTTTAACTTGTAAACAACAAATCTCAGAAAGAGGCCTGGTCCTTAATTGGTTAAAGTGCTTGACCTCTGACATCATGAGGTCATGAAACCTGTCAAAAATAATGTCAACAAACCAAATTGGATTGTTTACATTATGTTTGGTGTGTTTCACAACATCATATGACATCAGAAGTCAGGGGGCAATTTCCTATACTGGCTTTTGATTGGTGGATGCCACTCTAAAGCTGGATACACACTATACAACTTTTGTTGTTTGAGTTCCTTTCAATTTACCAAAACCATGTAGTACAAGATCCTGCCTGATTGCATACAAATTGAAACTGTTAAGGTTTGACTTCATATTATATGGTTTTGGTAAATCTAAAGGAAATTGTATAGTGTGTATCCAGCTTTAGGCCCCATACACACAGGGCATTAACTTCTCTTAAGCCTCGTACACATGATCAGATTTTCAGACGACCGAACGTCCGTTTTTTGTTGCATGCTAGTCTCATGTTGAAAGTGAAGAGATTGTTCACCATCCGAAAATTCTCGTACGACAGAATACAACGTCAGAAGTGACGTCATGTATTGACTAGTTTTGTATGCATTCTTTTGTTTCTGAGCATGCGCTGTCTTGCGCTTACGATTTTTTTCTTACGAAAACCATACTGTTTAAACGAAAATTGGAAGTTGAGTTTACTTACGACGTACATTTTATAGTCTACACATCCAGCTTTTGTCTGACGAAAAACTGGAATTGGCTGTCGAAAGCATCGTACTAACGATCCGAATATCGGCAGATCATTCGTCGGATGAAATTTTACTTCCGTCATTTTTGTATCATGTGTACGGACCTTTAGGCCGGGTTCACACCGCTGCGATGCGGGAACGCCACGAATCCGCGGCGTTTTCCCGCATCGCACACCTCCCGCCGGCAGTTCACACTGCCCTATGCGGACGGCTGGGAGTGTTAATGATATGTTAATGACACCCCCAGATCCGTCCGCATATCGCAGTGCGATCTGCCGACTCGCACAGGAATCGGATCGCATGGTGTGAACACCCATGCGATCCGATTCTGTTGCGGACCAAAAAAAGGGTCCCGTGCGAGTTTGCTGCGGGAGCGATGCGAATTCAGCCATACTATCTGTATGGCTGAACTCGCATCGCTACGGAGATCGGATGTGATTTGCGGTGCGAATCACATCCGGATCTCCCCCCGCAGCAGTGTGAACCCAGCCTTAAACACCTTTTCAGCTGCTTTTGTGCAGAAAAAATGCTTGATCTGTTCAGACGTGTTTAAGATTGTCAAGCGCCTTTGCGTTAATTCATTTAATTGGCCATAATTTTAGCCTTTTAAATAAATGAATGCTCAAGCGCTTGACTCGCCTAGCATTAATGCGCGTTTAGAGCATTTTTTCTGCCAAAACAAAGCTGCTCCTGGAAACGCTGACAGTGTTTTTATTAAAAAAAAAAAAATGCCCCTTAGGCCCCTTTCACACGGGATCGATTTGCTGGACAGATTCTGCTTGCTCAGCGGGGGATGGCTCCGTTGATCCCCACTGAGCAGGCGGATGACAGGTCTGTCTCTGCTCACTGTGCAGAGACCTGTCAGGGCCCCACTGTCTGTTTTCATCCGATCTGATCCGCTCGACACATGGCAAACCTATCACCATTTGTCTTTTTTGAGTGGATCTTGTCGGAGCGGATGGCAGGCGGGTGTCAGCGGACACATCTCCGCTCACATGCGCCTGCCCATAGAAGTCAATGGGTGGCCTACTTGGATCTGTCTAAAAAACGGACAGGCGGATCCGAGTGGGCCAATCGTGTGAAAAGGGCCTAAATGCCTATGTGTGCATGGAGACATAGGCTAACATGAAGGGGCGTTTACAGGCAGAAAAAGAAAACACACGCCAGATGCCCCTAAAAGCGGCGTTTAAAAATGTTGTGTGTGCATGAGCCCTTAGCCCTGGTTCACATTGATGCCATGCAGGAAATGCATTGCACTGAAAAGCAATTGCACGGCATCCATGCGGTCTGCTGCGGGTGTCAATGTTAGATTACAGACATCCCGATACAGACTACAAAACGCAGTGCGATTGCCAGAAAAGCATCGCATTGGTGTTCACCTGCAATTCAGGCACAGGGGTAAGAAAGGGTCCTGCACCATTTTGGTGCAGATGCGGTAAGATTTCAGCCATACAAAATGTATGGCTAAAACCCGCTGTACAGATATTGCATGTGATATGAATAGGAATGCGGTGAGATTCCTTTGCGAATCACATTCGGTGTTCTGCATGCACCAGTGTGAACCCAGGCTTAAAGTGTAACTAAAGGCAAAACTTTTTCTTTCGTTTTGGATAGAGTGCAGAGGGATTAAAACAGCTGTCAGTTTTCATTGCTGTCTGTGTTCCTGTTTGGGAGATTCCTCCTTTCTGTCCTGTTTACTATTGGCATTGAAAGTGAAAGTAAAAGGAAATCCCAAATTGCTGGTTATCCCCAGAAAAGTAATAGAGGGGAAATCTTTCAAAGGGCACACCAGATACGGTGACCTGGGGGTCCCCAGGAAATCCCCTTAATTTGCAGGCATTTCCTCTCACTTCCTGTTTTGGCTATTGGGCAGGAAGTGAAGGTAAATCTCCCAAATGGGACATAGATGGCAAATATTAACCAACAGGGGTTATAACCCTCCTTCAATCCTTAAGTCCTTAAGTGACTTTGAATGTGGTATGGTTGTTGGTGCCAGGCAGGCTGGTTTGAGTATTTCACAAACTTCTGATTTGCTGGGATTTTCACACACAATCATCTCTAGGGTTTACAGAGAATGGTCCGAAAAAGAGAAACTATCCAGTGAGTGGCAGTTGTGTGGAGGAAAATGCCTTGTTGATATCAGAGAATGGGCAGACTGCTTTGAGATGATAGAAAAGCAACAGTAACTCAAATAACCACTCGGTACAAGGTATGCAGAATACCAAAACTGAAACTGCGGCTACAATTTGAACAGGCTCACCAAAATTGGACATTAGAAGATTGGAAAAACGTTGCTTGGTCTGATGAGTCTCAATTTCAGCTCCGACATTCAGATGGTTGGGTCAGAATTTGGTGTGAACAACATGAAAGCATGGGTCCATCTTGCCTTGTACCAACGGTTCAGGCTGGTGGTGGTGGTGTAATGGTGTGGGGGATATTTTCTTGGCACACTTTGGGGCTCTTCGTACCAATTGAGGTTAGTTTAAAAATGCCACAGCCTGCCTAAGTATTGCTGCTGACAATGTCCATCCCCTTATGACCACAGTGTGCCCATCTTCTGATAGCTACTTCCAGCAGGATAATGAACCATGTCATAAAGCTCAAATCATCTCACCACTAATTTCTTGAACATGACAATGAGGTCACTGTACTCCAATGGCCTCCGCACTCACCAGATCTCAATCCAATAGAGCACCTTTGGGATGTGGTGGAATGGGAAATTTGCATTATGGATGTGCAGCCAACAAATCTGCGACAACTGTGTAATGCCATCATGTCATTATGGACCAAAATCTCTGAGGAATGTTTCCAACACCTTGTTGAATTTATGCCATGAAGAATGAAGGCAGTTCTGAAGGCAAAAGGGCATACTAGCAAGGTGTACCTAATAAAGTGGCCAATGAGTGTATACTTTGGCTTAGTGGCGGATGCAGGCAGAAAAGCAAACACCGTATGGGTCAGCTCTCACGTGAATGAGGCCTAACCCATCTGCACCATTGTTTCTGCCTCACTTTGCATAGTGAATGAAACCAATTATGCATGTATGTCATACATCGGTACAAATGCATTTACCTGCATCAGAAATTCACATTACTGTCTAGTGGAATAGGGCCCTAAAGACACTAGATTGCTATGACAGCCAGGAGCCCACCTCATAACCACACAAAAATGCTTCTGTAATCCAGTGAGCGAGGTTTGAGTTGCTTGTAATTCAGACATACTGGTAAGCACGGCTTCAGAAGTGGCCGTCTCTGGGGAGAAGGAGCTGGCTGATTTGCATGACAGACACAACCCCTTGAAAGCAGCAGATCCATCTTGTGGAGCCTGGGCCCAGAATTCTTGGGTTTGTTTGTCGGTTTCCATTGGTTACCAGACACTTGGTTTGTGCCACATGTGACTCACACACAAAATAGCGTTTCCTGTGAAGAGCTGGCACCCAGTCAGCTGTTCCAGCAGGAAGCACACACCCTGGCAACTGCGGTCCTGCTGTGGGCTGTTGATGGATACAGTGTGCCGCTCAGCAGCGCTGATGAGTAATTGTCAGCTCTGATGCTGAGGCTTCTATTCATGTTCTGCACAGTTCTCGTTTTGTTAGGACATACACATACAGCCAGGCTAGACGCGTACAGACCTTTAACCACATCCTGACTTTTCTAGACTGGCCTCATCTATACCACCGGCAGTGCACCATCAGGAGGTACCGAGGGCTAGTAAGCATCTAAGCCCACATTTCCTAGTTCCAATATTGGACAGGGATCTCTGTACATCATCTGATTGCTGGCCTAATGACTCCTATTGATGAAAGGGACATCTGGTACTCATTGTTACCATTGCTTTAGACTACTGGAGGGCAACCTAGGAATGTGGAGATCTACCTAAATAACACAGGAAAGATCAAAGATCACTAGAGTGCAATGTGCATTTTTTTAAGGGGATAACCAAGCAAGGCCCCATTAAAGCGGTAGTAAATCGCAGTTGATGGGAAAAAAAAACGTACCTTAGAACGAAGGCCTCCAGAACCACACTGTCACCGCTGAGAGGGCTGACATCTTCCCCCGGGGTCTTCCTTTGGGGTTTGCATCCTCCAGCTACATGAATGGCCAGGGGCGCGATGACATCACTCACACGCATGTGCGTGGGAGCCACCGTTTACAGCACAGGCTCTGAAGGTCCAGCACTGTATGACGTCACCAGCTGCATGCACTCTGAATATCTCCTAAACTGGATATTTAGGATATATTCACAGTACCTACAGGTAAGCCTTACTATATAATAGGCTTGCTTGTAGGTGCAAGTGGTAGAACAGAGTTTGGAGTTTTGAGAAGTTCAGGGGTCAGTAGTAAGTATCACAGAGGTCAGTGGTATGTAGTGCAGAGTTCAGGGGTCAGTATGTAACAGAGTGCAGAGTAGAGGTGCACCGAAATAAAAATTCTGGTGCCGAAAATCAAAATTGACGGTTTAGAAAAAAAAAATATATGTATACACTATGTTTATAAATAATTTTATTATATTCGACTTTTTAATTATTATGAATTTATTGTTGGCCATTATCGGCACCTTTTGAAGCTGTGTTAGAAACCCTGCTTGCTGCATTTTTAGTGCATATTTGGTCTGTTAAAAAACTGCACCAAAAACACACCTTCCCATTGAAATGCATTGGAAACTTAGCAAGAACGCATCAAAAGTGCACCTGTGTTGCTTTTTTTTTATGCATTTTTTGAATGCCATGACCTGTGAAAAACGCACGTAAGCACTGTAAAAATGCTCAAAAATGCGGTAAAATCCCAGCAAAATAGTGGCAAAATCGTGGGCGTTTTCGGAACCTTTTTTTCTTACGACACAATGCTAAAAGCCCTATTTTGGGCCGATGAATTATTGCTTGTTGAAATTTCGGTGCATCTCTAGTGCAGAGGTCAGTAGTAAGTATCACAGAGGTCAGTGGTATATAGTGCAGAGTTTACAGGTCAGTAGTAAGTAACACAGAGAGTAGGGGGACATGAATAAGTAAGCCAGAGTTCAGAGGTCAGTAGTATGTAATGCAGAGCACCAGGAGTAAGTAACACAGAATTAAGGAGTCCTAGAAAGTAATTAAAAGTGCAGAGGTCAGTAGTATGTAACACAAAGATCAGAGGTCAGTAATAAGTAAGAGTGCAGAGTGCAAGGGTCAGGAATAAATAATGCAAAGCTCAGAGGTCAGTAGTATGTAACACAAAGATCAGAGGTCAGTAATAAGTAAGAGTGCAGAGTGCAAGGGTCAGGAATAAATAATGCAAAGCTCAGAGGTCAGTAGTATGTAACACACAGAGTTCAAAGGTCTGTAGTATGTAATTCAGAGTCTGCCCAGCACCGAAGACCTGCCACTACATCTGGCACCCTTGTACATCCTGCTGGCACTGACCCCTGCTGCCTTTTTACTTCACATCCATCCTGCTCTGCAGCATGTCTTCCCCCAGGCCCACCAGACCCTTCTGTTGCTGAGTTAAAGGGGTTGTAAACCCTTGTGTTTTTTCACCTTAATGCATTCTATGCATTATGGTGAAAAAACTTCTGGCAGTGACCGCCACACCCCCCCCCCCCCGTTTTACTTACCTGAGCCCCGTATTTCCCTTGGCGGAGACGCACTGTCCCTCTCTCCACAGGGTCCCGACTCTTGATTGAGAGATTGATAACAGTGCAGCCATTGGCTCCTGCTGCTGTCAATCAAATCCAATGGCGTGGGGGGCGGGGCCGAGTTCGGCATTCATGTCTATGGATGAAAATGCTGAACTCGGGAGTGCGCCCACAAGGCAACCCCCTCGAGAGAGCTCTTCTCCTAGGGGTTTATCTGATGTGGGGAGGAGCCGCGAGAACCACCAGGGGACACCAGAAGATGAGGTTCGGGCCACTCTGTGCACGGTGGAGGTAAGTATGATATGTTTGTTATTTAAATAAAATAAAAAAAGAAAGTTTACAATCACTTTAACCAGGACATATTTTGTGATTGGCAGTGCTAGCTGGGTGAGAACTTACCTCGTGCTGCTCGCTGGTTAGCACCAGCTTTATCATTCCTTGGGTCTTGCTCGGTCTCTGGCTATGATTATCACTCTGATTTGAAAAGCGGCAGGTAGAGCCAGAAATTGGTGGCATGGTGGGGGTCTCAATCTACCCATCACATCACTGTGGTCAGTAGGTATATTGTGACTGGCTGGCTGTGGAACCTGCTTTATACTAACTCATTCTGGTGGGTGGAATGGGCACCTGGCTCAACCCCACCATTGATATCTATAGAGCTTGTTTCTTTTTTTTTTATCTTGCACCATACTGTATGTAGCACCCTGTAGTTTAGGCAGGGAGCTCCTCACAGATCTACTTGCCAGGAGTAGTTATCCTTCTTGATTGAGATCCATTGATTTCTCCCTAAGTTTGGTCTAGTTGCACTTTTCTCTTCTACCACTAGGTGGCCGGGTACTTGGTGGTACTAGATATGAGAAGGGCAACCCAAGGTCAGGTTATAGGTATATGGGGTATCTCAGCCAATGGGCAGGGGTTTTCTTGAATCCCTTGGACTGCTGGTGGCACCTATATATTTGGGTGGAGTCAGGTGATCTAGGTTCTGTGCCACCTGGATGGCTGAATGGGTGGACATGTGTTGTATTGCCCTGCTAGGTGAGAGATTGGGCCTATCCCTGGGGCATTGGGCTGCCAGGCTGTGTGAGGGCCTATCCAGAAGTAAGAGGGCAGCGCAGGATTGGGATTGCGGCTTGCAGTCCATCCAAAAGTGACGGTTCTGCAGACCAATTGCCTTTACCAGGGACCACAGTGAGTAAATGAAGCAAGTACCAGAGCAGTATTCTCACTGAATGGGCACGTTGGAGAATCAGGAAACTTCAGGCGTCACCAGAGGTGACGCTTGCAGAGCAGCCTTGTGTGTGAAGCCAGGGACTGAGCCGGTCAGCAGGGGTAAACTTGAGAAGTATCTGAAGTGCCAAGCTAGGGACCCAGCAGGGAAGCATGGGTGAAGCCTCAGGGAGATACCACCCTGAAGATTGGAGGAGATCAAAGGATTCAGTGTCAGTGACCCAGAGGATCTAGTAAGAGAGAGACCGGGAGCTCAGTATTGAAGGACTACAAGAGGCAGTTGTAGTAAATCTGAAGGAACTGTTATGTTGAGTTTGAAACTATTAAACCATTGGAGTCTCGGAGTCTGCCAATTGAATCTATAACTATTTAAGGGTGTCCTGGCCATAACCCTCTTTGCCCCAAAAATACAAAAAGGACTGTTTAAAAGAAATAAAACCTCATTTACATCCAAGAAGTGTCTGGTGCCCAATGACTTTCACCATCTTTGCCTCACAACCCACTACATATGGAAGGATGTCAGCCATCTTTGGTCCTCATTAGACTGGAAGAGGCTAAAGACTTTACTACATGCATATAAATCAAAGAAAACAGTTCTGGGTCTGGACCCCTACTGCCAGGTATCATAATACATGCTATACGGGCTCATATAGAGTACACTACTATAGAAATATTATTATACTAGGACACTCTGTTTGGGTATGAGAATTCCCGCACTTCTGACTTCTGATCAGTATACTGTAATTCAGTGGTGGGATTTTGACACTTCTAGACATGAGCACATGATTGGTAGGTATCAGAGCTATTGATTTAGGTGGTAGGTAACGGAAGTATTTTGTTCTAGAGGTTAATTGTGTTGGCAGCTGGGTTAAGGATTAGGTTAGTTTAATACTAGGGTCATAAATTAAGGGATTAGGATTAAGTGATACTATTTGGGTTTAGTAGGCTAAGCAATAAATGAAGCGTCCTCTGGGTTCAGGTTAAGGACTGAATGAATATACAGTATCTCACAAAAGTGAGTACACCCCTCACATTTTGTGAATATTTTGTTACAGGGCTTGACAAATATGCTTAGAATCTAGGAGCCAGCTGAAAAAGTTAGGAGCCAATTTTTAAAATCCTCTTCCCAGCGCCCAGAACTGCATGTCTGGGGAATCGGGGCAATAAGAATTGCTCATGCCTGATGCCAAGCGAAAAAAAAGAACAATATTTAAAAATAAAAATCAACTTTTGTTTTGTTATAAGATTTTGCAGATATGTTTTTTTTCTCCTTCACTAATGTGCTCTGATAGGCTGCACTAATGGGCACCGATGAGGTGGCACTGATGGGCTGCACTGATGAGGCATCATTGAGATTGAAACTGATGGGCACTGACAGGTGGCACTGATGGGCACATATAGGCAGCACTGAGGTGCCACTGAAGGGACTGACAGGTTTTTTCACTTAGGGGTGTACTCACTTTTGTTGCCAGCGGTTTCGACAATTATGGCTGTGTGTTGAGTTATTTTGAGGGGATAGTAAATTTACACTGTTATACAAGCTGTATACTACTTTACATTGTAGCAAAGTGTAATTTCTTCAGTGTTGTCACATGAAAAGCTATAATAAAATATTTACAAGAATGTGAGGCGTGTACTCACTTTTGTGAGATACTGTAGGTGTTTGGGCCAGGGCTTAGTGTAGAGGTCAGGTTAAGAATTAGGAATGAATCATGTAATTGTTAGACTAAGGTGCTCAGAGTGGCACAGGATTGTGTGCTGTTAATGTTGAACGTTCTGGTGCCTTGTAAACTTAGTATAGCATTAGGGGTTACAGAAGGATTAATGCTAAGTTCAAGAGGGGCAGGGCTTTTGTATAAGTGTTAAAGGTTAAAGGGATATTAAAGATTTTTTTTTTTATTTTTTAAATAAAGCAGCCCTGATAATCTTCTTTTAGGGTCCCTCGCCAGCTCCCCTGGCTCCTCCCCCTTGACCAGGGCCCCCAATAGCAAGCCTCTTTGTTATGAGGGCACTGCTGCATGCTTGCTTCTGAGCCCATGCTCATATTACAAAAGGAGCCGCGGATTCCCTTATTCACACAAGGGAGGTGGATGGAGAAATGCTCCCTGCTGTGCTATTGTATTCTGAGTGTGGAGACTTCTCCACTGTCAGAATAAACTGATCAGAGTTGCAGCTTGGCTACCATTGGCTCTCGCTGCTGTCAATCATAGCCAGTGAGCCAATCAGGAGACAGAGGGGGAGGGACTGAGTGAATGGACTCACAGAGCTGTGGGTCGAAAACGTGCCTGCTTGGGTGCCCCCACAGCAAGCAACTTGTCACCGAGCAGGAGTAAATAGCCTTGGTTCTTGTTGAGCAGAGGCTCTTTCATGACTACCCAAACCTAAAGCGTAACTACACTTTTGTTGAGAAATAAACTCTCCCCTCTGGGTGATCTATGTACATTATAAGGATTTTAACAACCTTTGTTGCAGATTCCTACCTTTTGTTATTCTGAAGAAATCCTTGTTTGTTTCTCTGTGCTCATGTGCTCAGTGAGTCTAATGGGAGTGGTTTCCTAATTATCAACCAGCTGCTGCAGAATCAGGGCTCTAATGAGGAAAATGTCAGGGCCCGCATCCCTTTAGACGTTATTTCCTTTTGGGAGTATCTTACCAAAAATGACTTTTTTGTTGCATGGGATGCCAAAAATCTGACTTGTATCTTAATGTAGACTTCTGGGAAAATCAGTGAGCCAATCATAGAATCAGGAAATGACATATCTGGGGGACGTTCTGCACACATTGTGTGTATGGAACACCTCCAAGTAGCCATAGTGAATTGCACTTTAAAGCTGCAGATTGAAATGCAAAGGTCATTTTTAATAACATTCAATTACAGTGTGACTTGTGTCGCAAATGTATATGCTTTTTTCTTTTTTCTTTGCTTTTTTTTTTTCCTATGAAAGCGTTGTTACCCTTTTAATTATGCCTTAATGCTGATGGAGCTAATTGATTAAAATGGCCCCAAGTTCTAGTCAAGAGCGCACCATTCCATTCATATATGTCATATTCTCTGTTCTAGATTACTTCCAGAAGAAGGGATCACACAAGGCATTTTGTGTGTCTAGTGCAATTTCCTGGCCCTTTCCCGCATGGGCCTCATACAGCCTGCCATACAAGTCAATGGCTACATGCGACCATGCTCTTGTAAACACTGACGCTTCTTTGCATTGGCGTTGACCTGCACATACATGTCTGATATATGTTCTGAACTTACAGCTATCACGCACGGAGGGACATGTGTAGATATGTGGCATGTGCCAGTGCAAAGAAGCATTGGCATTTACCAGAGCATGGCTGTGTAACCATATAGCAGGCTTTGTACCACACTTGCGATTCCTGGGTGCTGAAAAGTGCCAGGAGGGTAAACTAGGCATATAAAATAGCTTGTTAAAGCTCTGTGTGCATGAACACTACGGTAATACTTCTCCCCATATCTTCTTACGTCCTTTCATTTTTTTTTCTTAGTATTTCTGCCAACAATAATATAATACGCTTTCATGTGTTTTTAATAAAATTTTCCAGTCACTAGAGTTCTATTTTATGACGTGTGCTTTGTCATGTGGCAAAGTGCATGTTATTGTTTTTCTAGGCAGTTTCTGATTTTTTTTCTGTTTGTTTTTTGCAGTTCTGTAATAGCATTAATAATCATAAAAATAGTACAAAAAATACAAATATCAATAATAATAATAATAATAATAATAATAATAAATATGAAGCAAAAATAAATTTCAGCTTTTCAAATAAATTTCAAAAATTCAACTTTTCAAATACATTTCAACTATATAAAGCCAAATAAGACAAGGTATTTAAAGTGTTTAAAGTAGAACCATAGGCAAAACTTTTATTTTCATTTTGGATAGAGTAAGGGAGGGTTGTAACCCCTGTCAGCTCCCCTCCCCCCCAACTTTCTGTGTCCCATTGTGGAGATTTCGCTTCACTTCCTGTTCCATAGCCAAACAGGAAGTGAGAAAAAATGCCTGCATGTGAAGGGAATCCCTTGGGGACCCCCGCTCACTCAGAACTAGTGTCCCCATTGGAAGATTTCCCCTCTATTACTTTTCTGGGGACAACCCAAAATTTTGGGGATTTTCTTTTTTCTTTCAATTATAATGATAAACAGGACAAATAGAGAGGGGGAATCTCTTAAAAAAAACTGACAAATGTTCTAATCCCTCTACAATCTATTCAAAACTTTACAAAAAATGTTTTTCCTTTTAGCTATACTTTAAAGAGGAGGTCCGGACGTTTTTTTTTTTTAAAGGTCAGCAACTACAGCTGCTGACTTTTAAAAAGGACACTTACCTGTCCAGCGAGCCTGCGATGCCAACCCCCCCCAGGCCGATCCGTCCATCAGATCGGGTGTCGGCGCCGCCATCTTTAACTAAGGGAAACAGGCAGTGGAGCCTTGCAGCTTCACTGCCTGTTTCCCACTGCGCATGCACGAGTTGCGCGGCGCTTTGTGAATGGCCATGTTTTTTTCTGGGACACACGTGTCCCAGAAGGCAACGGTGCCGCTTGTCGAAGAGGAGGGACTGAAGAAACATTGTTAGGAAGAGGCAGATTAGGAAGACTGCCTGGCAACAGGGGTTTCTGGTAAGTGAAAAAAAAATTTTTTTTCCAAATGTTTTCTTTTAATTTTTTTCTAAATATTAATGGAATTTTCTATTTTAGGGTGGCCCTCTACTTTAACCACTTCCATACCGGGCCTATTCTGGCACTCCTCTCTTACATGAAAAATCATCATTTTTTTTTTGCTAGAAAATAATACAGAACCCCCAAACATTATATATGTTTTTTTTTTGTTTTTTGTTTGCAGACACCCTAGGGAATAAAATGTCAGTCATTGCAACTTTTTATGTCACACAGTATTTGTGTAACGATTTTTCAACGCTTTTTTTTTTTTTTTCGGGGCGTGGCAACAGTCTATGAATTAGAAAATAACAGAACAGTAAAGTTGGCCCAATACTTTTTATATAATGTGAAAGGTGATGTTACACCGAGTAAATAGATATCCAACATATCATGCTTGGTGCCAAATTTTGGTACTTAAAAATCTCCATAGGCGATGCTTGAATTTTTTTTACAGGTTACCAGAGTTACAGAGGAGATCTGGTGCTAGAATTATTGCTCTCGCTCTAACACACGTGGCGATATTTCACATGTGTGATTTGAACAGCGCGTACATATGGGTATCTCTTGTCTTGAAAAGTGTCCAGGCATAACATTATCTACTGAATTATCTACTGAAGTGTATCTAAAGCCAAGAACAAGTGTTCATATATTACAGCTTATCCATTCTTAGCTGTAGTGGCTGCACTAGTTTTCTTTTTTTCAGAATTTTTCTTTCATTTTTTCACCTATTGATCCTGCCAGTAACAAACTTCCCATGTCACCATATTCCTGTGCAATTTGTGTGCAGTTCTGTGTAGTGCAATTTCAGCTCATTCATTTTGAATGGCCAGAAATCGCACTGCACTGCACCAAAAGTAGTGCGTGTACTACTTTTGGAATTGCACTGCAACCGGATCGCATGGTAGTTTTGTAAATGACCCATGTTTGGGTTGTCGTTAACTTTGCACTGACACTCGCTGCAGATCGCAAGGGTAGTGCGATTTGAATGCGGTGTAGGAAACTGGTGCGGGACATGGGCTTCCTGCACAACGGGCTTCCATGGGCTTCCTGCACCATGTTCTAGTGTGAATGGGCCATAAAAGTGTCAATCAAAAGCAAACTTTTTGTAAAACATTGTGAAAATTTGTGTTAGCAACAAAGTGATGAAAATGTATAAGGTTGCACATTGTTATACTTGGTTGTTTGCACCTAGTGGTTTTATTCTTTTACGCTATTTTATTCATGCCTGTGTAGTTCACAATTAAATAAATGCTCATTGGGCACCAACAACATTTTTATACTGCAGATTTCTTTAAACTGCAAACGAGCCCCAATTTATAGTACCACGTTGTAATTAATGGGTAGCCAAACCTGACTTGTGCTGATCAGTTGATTGATTTCTGTTCCAGGAGCAGGTCTGTTGCTCCATCATCCCTGATGGGTTTACTTCCTCTTTCATTCCCTGCAAAGGTAAAGCATAATGGACTACTATGCATCACATAGTAGTCCATTATGTGTCACTTACCTGACACAGGAGCCAGCGATGACACCGCTGTCCCCTGTAGTCCGGAGCCTCCATCTTCACAGTGGGTCTCTCTGCTCCGCCGCTGTCATTCATCTGAGCCGCGATGACGTCACTCCTGCGCATGCGCACGGGAGCTGCCACTCGCAGCATATCGCCGTTAACTGCGGAGTGCTCAGTGCGCCTGCGCGCCGCTGTCTACAGCGCATATGCCGTAGACAGCAGTGCCTGTCTTTCGGCAAATATCTCCTAAACCGTGTAGCCTTAATCTAGGCTTACCTGTAGGTCAAAGTGGTTTGTAAGGGTTTAACTGAGAAAAGTACACACTATAGAGGGATATGCTTTGTTCATATTTCATGTCTGAGGTTATAAACCACTTAACCCTCCCTGCAGTAAATTAAAATAGGGATCAGTTTATGGGTTTGCTCTTGTCTGTATGTAGGTTGATTCCACAGCCATCCTTGCCAAGTCACATGATCAGTGTCATGGCATTGGTCATGTGGTCTGTACTCCAGGATCTATAAAAGACTGATATACAGGCACGCAGAGCTGGCCATTGTTTGGACACTTCTCTGATGTCACTCAATTAGGTTCTTGGCATGAGCAAAAGCCAAAAACATGGCCAGACGGTCAACCAAAGGGATGCGGAATTTTTGTTTACAGAAAAATATGATTAGCTTCTCACCTCTGATGAATGTTTTATCACTGTACAGAGGTAAAATATTTATGTGCTGTCACTTTTAACTGTAGATCTGCTTCAAATCCCTCTGTTAATGTAATCATGCCATTGCTCAATTTGGCTCTGCTCAGTTTTGGCACCAGGCTTTGCACTTTCCTCTGGGCTTTTATATACAGTATTGTTATTGATGGATTGAACTGGGATTACTAGAATGTAATCATGGAGCGCACATTTGTCATACGTCTGCAACATGCATTCTAAATGTGTTAAATCTACAGCTGATTATTAACAATTGTTATGTCATGTTTTTCAGAGTGATCGACTCCTTATCAAAGGAGGTAAGATCGTCAATGATGACCAGTCATTCCATGCTGACATTTACATGGAGGATGGGTTAATTAAGTAAGTAAACATCCAATTCTTCAAGTATATGTGAACCTTTACCTTGTAAAACAACCCATTCAGTTTAAAATGGAAATGAAAGGCAAACCATTTGTGTATATATATATAAAAAACATAAAAATATTTTTTTCTCCTTTTTTATAAGTGATCACATGCCTACTGTTTACACCTGCATAAGGAGCTCAGAGAGCTGGAGGAGGACAAACAGCAGTGCACTGGCCTTCCCGGTGAATGGCTGTGCAGAGGGGGGGGAGTGTCAGCACAAGTCTCATCATTGGAGGAGAACAGGCTGAGTTTTCAACACAAGTACATGGTACAGCAGGCACATGTCAGGAATATAAAATGTTGAGGTAACATATGCTTTAATGTAGTTTTAAATTAAATACTGTATACATTATAAGGTTGAAGGCTTGGGTTATATATTATATATATGTAGTCATGTTAAATATTAAAGGCTAAGCTCACATTAAGAAAAATATAATAAATGGGCACATTTTTGCACGAAAGAAAATGTTAATTTATTATTTTCTTCTGAAGAGCCTGCAAAGCATTGCACCCATGATCAGCAGATTGCTGGTGTAATGTCATGCTCCTACTAGAGCTGCACGATTCTGACCAATATCAGAATCATGATTTTTTTGCTTAGAGTAAAAAGATTACGATTCTTGCAGCATAAAATCTTTCACATTGTACCAAAAGAAATTGGGCTATCTTTACTGGTTCTTTTTTTTTTTTTTTTTTTTTTTTTTGTTATTCATTTAAGTGTAATTTTGTTTCCCAAAAAATTGCATTTGAATGACTTCTGTGCAAATACAGTGTGACATAACATATTGCAACAACCACCATTTTATTCTCTAGAGTCTTTACTAAAAAAAAAAATATATATATATATATATATATATATATATATATATATAATATATAATATATAATATATAATGTTTGGGGTTCTAAGTAATTTTCTAGCAAAAAAATAAAAAATTTGTACTTGAAACCAATAAATGCCAGAAAAAGGTTTAGTGTTTAAGTGGTTAAAATTCCCTTTACACACCAAAGTGTATTCCTTTGATCTAAAGGACAAATTGTTACAATGTTTATACTTAAGTTCCACTGCTAAAGAATGTTTGATTCTTAGCACTGCCAGTTTTTTTTTTTTTTCCTTTCTTTTGACGGCTGTCAGCTTCAACAGATTCGGGAAATACTTTGTCAAGATTGCAAAGGGGAAAAAATTGCGATAACGAATCTTAATGATTAATCGTGCAGCTCTAGCTCCTGCAGACACTGCCTCCAGCTTGTCTATCCATACCTCCATACGGGCAGACAGTTACAAAGCTGGAGGCAGTATCAATAAACTATGACTTATCAGGACCCTCCCAGTTCATTGAGAACTATAAACCGTCTGCCGCGGTGGAAGATGGGACTTGTAGTTCATTCATTCACAGATTGCTGTAAATGAATGACGTGGCTATGTTGGTGGAGACCCCTTTGCTGTTTATGAAAAGTGATAGCGGTTGAAGGAAGAGGATCCCCCACCCACTGTCATGGGAAGGAGGCAGACCTGGAGCATGGTATACTCTAAATATGGGTGGTGAATTTATCCTTTAGGTACACCCCAAAATATTTGAACAGACAAACATCAAAATCTTTATTCAGACAGTACTTACAGATAAAGGCATTATACTTGAAGAAGAACAAAAAAAAAAACATTTGCCTCTTCAAATCATGCATTTGCCAAAAATATCAAGGAGCTGGTTTTGCCCTCTGAAGAACAAATTACTTCTTGTAAACATTTTGCATTACTGCCCACCAGTCTCTGATTTTTTTATAAAATTTTAGACCACTTCCTTGTGCTAAATTTCTTTGGTTGCAAGATGTTTGTGGGTTCCCTTACATAAATTTCTGCTTTTTAAACTCCCACTACAAAATTTCAGTAGGCATTAAATCAGGGCTTTGACTAGCGTAGTCCACAACTCTATTTTTTGCGTCAGATGCTAGTGTGCTTTGGATCATTATCGTGTTGACAGACTTCGAGTTTTAGACAGATGGCCTCACATTCTTATCAAGCACACATTGATATGATGCAGAATGTTTAGTTGATGCCATTACTGCAAGCTACCAGGGCCCTGAATCAGCAAAGCAATCCCAAACCATAACATAACCACCACCGTGCTTCACAGTTGCTATGAGGTTCTTCTTCTGAAATACAGCTCTTGGGTTGAACTTGCTGGATCAAACAGCCCTGGGCAAATGAGCAGTTGTTTGAAATCTATGACATTTGTGGGTTATTTTCCTTACAGTGCAATTATACATTTCAAATCATTTGGGGGTTCTTTTAAATCCCTTGGCAGACTCATTGGCATCCACAACTTTCTTTCTGAGGGCCTCAGAGAGCTCTAATGATCATGGCATGATGACACCACACATTTCATAGTTAAGAGAACACAAGGTCCTAGATGTCGGAGGTTAAAAAACATAAGTTCCACCAGCATACCCCCTATGGAAGCTCTACTCGTTGGGAGCTAATATGGAACACCAGGAGCTAAAATTAGAAAAAAAAAGTTTTGTGTTAGAAGCAATGATATGTGTAAAGCTGCTGCTTAAGCCAGGGGTGCTCAACCTTTTGAAGAGTGAGGGTCACTTAAAGCGGTAGTAAACCCGCAATTATTTTTTTAAACCTGCAAAGCAAAAGGCATAATGAGCTAGTATGCACCGCATACTAGCTCATTATGAAATACTTACCTTAGAACGAGGCCCCGACATCTGGCCCGATCCACGCCGAGGGAGCTGACATGCTCCCTCGGCGTTTCTTCCGGGTATCGCGGCTCCGGCGCTGTGAGTGGGTGGATTTTTCAGGCCGAGAATCCCCTTGTGCGCATGCGCCGCTGCAGTCAGCGGCGCATACCGAGGGGAATATCTCCTAAACCGTACAGGTTTAGGAGATATTTTTTTTTACCTACAGGTAAGCCTTATTATAGGCTTTCCTGTAGGTAAAAGTTAAAAATTTGAGTATACAACCACTTTAAGTGATTTGGTAACTGGTTGCAGGTCACGATGAATTGAAATTCAGAATTTCTCATTTTTTATTTTGAATAGCATAATGAACATTTTCCTCCTGCAGCCGCTGAATACCGGTGGGAGAGAGAGGGGGAGAAGCTGGCTTTCAGCGGTTTCAGGAGGAAAATGGAAAGTATTGGTTCCTGTATATGCCATCCCCACTGGCCCTCCTGTCTAATTGTAAAACAGAATGAAGCATGGAGTGAGATCACCATTGCAACACCTGATGCGCCACTAGTGGTTGGGGTGTGTGGTAAAAGCATGCCTCAACTATGGGGGTTTACCGCTCCCCAAACTGCATTCAGAAGTTTTGGTGCGCTTTTAGAAAATGCACCAAACCCGCAGGATATAATAGAAGTCTATGGTTCAGTGCAGCTAATCCACAGCAAAGCTGAAGGCGCAGTGCAGATCAGTGTGAAAGCAGCCTAATAACCCAAACTATACTCATTGCTCATATATGCCCATTGCAAAAATATCATAACAAATATGCTCATTGCTACTGTGATATTCATAAACTGATGTTTTTATCCTGCACTTTCTGCAACCATTGCTGTCTGTAATGTAGGAAATGTTGTTGTCCCAGGCAGAGTGCATTTGGTATCATTCCTTCTGAGACAGGAACCGACACTATAGGGGAAGCATCTGCTTATGCGGCTCTTGCTCCCTCCGTATCTGCTTGTTTCCTCCTGTGGCAGCTCTTTCCACAGATATACACTGATGCCTGGGATGACTGGGCGGCAACCCGCGGTCTTGGTTTGCCAACCCGCCATCCCAGAACAGGAGGTCACGGGCCATATCAGAGGGGTCTGCAGGGCACCGGTTGAGCACTCCTGGTTTAAGATTTCATAGTATATTCAACAGTTCTTTAGAAAGGGAGCTTTTTTGTTCATCTTACTCTAAGCTGACTAGCTATCCTAGCCTTTAAAAAAATGTGGCCACAAAGGATGATGTGTTATACACACAAGCAGGGCCGGTACAAGGGGTGGGCAGAAGGGGCACCTGCCCTGGGTGGTGTCTTAAACGGTGGTGAGGGGGGGCGCGCTGGGAGCTACCGTCACTGCTCCTGCCTCACTGACAGGAGTGACTGTGCTTTATATATTCACCACATGATCTACTGATTCCCCCGACTCCCCCATTCATCCAACTTTTCCTTATTTACTGCAGCTATCAACCACTAGCTGACCAGCTCACGCAGATATACTGTGGCAGGTCAGCTCTCCTGCCGAATCGCCGTATGTGTATGGCGACTCACGCAGTTGCGGGTGGGAGCACGCCTGTGGGTCGGGCTGACATAATATCTGCTGATGGCTCGAGATCGCCTAGTAGAGAGGCAGAATGGGGATATGCCTTTGTAAACAAAGCACATCTCCTGTTCTGCCAGGGGACATGTCAGAGATCTTCCCAGTAATTAGGAACAGTGATCTCTGTCAAGACCCAGTGAGCCCATTCCCCCTACAGTTAGAACACATCCAGGGCACACACTTAACCCCTTGATCGCCCCCCAGTGTTAACCCCCTTTCCTGCAAGTGTCATTTTTACATTGATCAATGCTTTTTTATAGCACTGATCAATGTAATAATGTCACTGGTCCCCATAAATTGTCATTAGGGGTCAGATTTGTCCGCCGCAATGTCGCAGTCCCGCTAAAAATCGCAGATAGCCACCATTACTAGTGAAAAAAATAAAAAAAGTCCCTAACTCTATCTCATAGTTTGTAGATGCGATAACTTTTTCACAAACCAATCAATATATATACCAATCAAGAATATATATCGGCCCAAACTGATGAATATATTTGTTTTTTTTAAATATTTTTTGGGATCTGTATTATAGCAAAAAGTTAAAAAAAATATTTTTTTTTTCAAAACTGTCGCTCTTTGTTAGCCCAAAAAAATAAAAACTGCAGAGGTGAGCAAATACCACCAAAAGAAAGCTCTGTTTGTGGCAAAAAAAGATGTCAATTTTATTTGGGTACAGCGTCACAGGACCGCACAATTGCCAGTTAAAGTGACGCAGTGCCGTGTCGCAAAAATAGGCCTGGTCAATAAGGGGGAAATCCTTCCAGGGCTGAAGTGGTTAATCACTCTGTCCTCCAGCAAGCCACACTCCTGTCCTAAACTTGCTCTCCTTTCTAGGACACCTTATCCCTTGTTACTCTCACTTGTCTGGCTCAACTCCGCTCCACTTCTCTCTACCTTCCCTGCACGATCATACAGTAAGTCAGCACCGATCCTCCTTGCTTCTCTGCCCTGTTCATTTTTTCCATTCTCCTTCTCTTATCTGCTGTCCCCTCCATAAACCTTCGCTACACATATGGTGCAGCCATTGGTCTCCGCTCAGCATTCCACGCGCTGATCTTACACCCTTTCCATCCCAGTTTGCCTTTAGCTCTTCTAACTGTCCTGTCCCCACGCAGCCTAGCACATTCTCTGCACTCCACCACTTTGCTCTTTATTAGCATATACTCTTACCATCCCAACCTCCTCACCGATTCACTCTTTTCTTTTCCCCAATAGTGGGTTCACACTGCTGCGCTGTGGTTTGACTGCAGTACGATTGTAAGTGCGGTTTACCCGCAGGTTTAAGGTCGCTCCCTTTAAATTCTATCAGCGTGCTTTCATGAAAGCAAGTCAGTCTTGCATGCTGAACGTTCAGAAAATGCACAGTCCATGAGAATTCATTAGGAGCGCATCTAAAACTGCAGGTAGAATGCACATACAATCGGACAGCGCACCATTGTGAACCATCTATAAGGGTAGGTTCACACGCACAAAATTGTGGCTTTCCTGACAAACACACTGTCCTTTAGTAGACGTTCAGCAGTGCCATTGATAGTTTAGGGCACCCCCACACATCCACTAACGCACCCCAAACCACATGGGGCCGCAGCACCGCAAGGTTTGGTGCAGCACATATTTAGAAAGGTTCATAGACTTCTTTTCCACATTTCTCACTTGTAGGGCAGCCTACTGACCAAAACATGCATGTGCACACCTCTAGGTGTAAACCTAGCCTAACTGATTTTTTATTCCTATTTTCAAATTCAAACTTTATCACGCACGGTCTCTGTGAAGCCTTAACACAGGTCCTTAGTGCATTCTGTCATAATTCCATTAACATTGACTTTACTTAATGGGTCACGTTCAGCAGGCAGTACTGTCCACCAAATGTGATGGGAGGATCATTTTTTTTTTAGATGCATGGCATCACAGTTGCACCATGTGCATACCCCCATATGGCTGCCTTTGAAGTTTAAAAGGGTGGCGACAGTAAAACCGCAGCTCAACCACCTTATTTTACAACCCCTCCCCCCAAGCGCACGTTTAAGCAAGGCAACAGGGCTCATTCACATGGCTGGGAGGGAGGTAAAAACCGGCAGTTGAGCTGCAGTTTTAGTGCCCCAACCACTCACCTGAACAAGGAGATGCTGCCAGCCAGGGCTGTACACATGGCAAAATCGAAATGGCATGCACTGCATACAACAGAGGCACATTAAGTCAGCATTTTTAGTATTAAAACAGGTGGTAACAACATATGGCCCCCCTCACCACCTGTCAAAAAGTAGCAAAGATAGCCAGCCGTATGTCTGAACGAGCCCTTAGAGATGTTTCACCGTTTGCCCTGGGTGCTGGATCACCTTGCCTTGTCCCAGCACTGCACACAGGACTGATATGTTCCCAGTAGTACAGGAACGCAGTTTGCTCTGAATTGAAATACCGAAAGGTATAAAACCACAAATAAATGCAGCTCAATAATCATTGCTATAACATTCAATGTACCAGTATTTATTTTAAATGTGAGAAGGGTAAGTACCTGAATTTGACTTGTTTTTGTCAGCCTCTTACAGTCCCTGTATGTACAACAGCATTCAGACTGGGGAGGGAAAAGCAGAACAGTGACAGAGGGGGTTATTTACGAAAGGCAAATCCACTTTACACTACAAATGCAAACTACAAGTACAAAGTGCACATGAAATTGCACCGAAAGTGCGCTTGGAATTTCAGTCGCTGTAGATCCGAGGGGGACATGCAAGGAGAATAAAAAACAGCATTTTAGCTTGCACATGATTGGATGATAAATTCAGCAGAGCTTCCCCTCATTTCAGATCTACCCGTTCGATTTACAGCGACTGTACTTCCAAGTGCACTTGCAGTGCGAAGTGGATTTGCCTTTCGTAAATAACCCCCTTTGTATTTCTGTATGTTAAACGGTATAGTCACTTATTTGTGATATTTTACATAACTATACCTGCAAAACGGACCAGCCTAAAGTGAATCAACTCAAAATGGTTGTAAATTATTATTCTTGAAAAAATCTATATAAAAAAATTAGATGCCTGATCATTATTACAGAGGGGGTCTACATATTTTGTTAAAACTTAAATGAACTGAAATGAAATATAAGATTGATACTTTTATACAATCTACAGTACAAGGAAATGTCAATGAAATGCTCATTAGACCCTCAAGCAGCTGATAACAGAACAGGAAATGGAATGAGCTCCATCCCTCCTGGGCCCCATCTTTCTGGCATTCCCGTCATCCTCTGTAGTAAGGCTTTAACGCACCACGATACTCTTTTACAGGCAGATTGGCGAGAACCTGATTGTGCCGGGAGGAGTGAAGACCATCGAAGCTCATGGGCGGATGGTGATGCCGGGTGGGATTGATGTCCACACCTGTTTCCAGAGACCTTGCAATGGAATGGTATCTGCTGATGATTTCTTCCAGGGAACCAGAGCAGCTTTGGCTGGAGGCACCACCATGATCAGTAAGAGGCTATTTTAATTGTTACATCATTTATAAAAGTATTTTTTTTTTTTATGTTTCTCACACAGGTTTCCGTGAAGAAATTTACTGCTGCTGATACCTGTAATAGAACATGGTTTTACTAGTACATGATAGTACGGGCCGTTGTGGGCTTATTCACAAAGTAGGCAGCAGCTATAATATCCAAAGTGCAGTAATAACCAATTGGAAATTGTCCATCGCTAATTTTATGCAGTAAACCAAAATCTGATTGGTTTGGTTTTAATTACTGTATTCCGCACATTATCCTTGCATTAAGTACATGGTGAAAAAAAAGTTGTGCCGTACTTTCCCTTTTCTAAAAATAACCCCAAGGTCTCCTCGTAAAAGAATTTCCCACTTTCTTCATGAATATTAAAGTGGTAGTAAAGTTCTGGAAAAAAAAATTGCCAGCCCCCCCAGCAGGTTAATGCCATCACGTTCTAGTATGCACCACATACTAGTACATTATGACAGACTTGCATTTTATTTTTAATCTCATTTTTTTTAAAGATTTTCTTTTTTTACGCACAAAATGACATACAGATAAACTGTCACACAGATCAACAGACTAAAAATAGAAGAAGAAAAAAATTCAACAAGGAACAACCAGATTACACTACAAAGCCCACGAGTTGGCGTTAAGTAGATATATCACCTGTAAACCTCTATCATACTTGGCCAACTACCCTGTTTCCCCGAAAATAAGACCTAGCGTGATTGTCGGTGATGGCTGCAATATAAGCCCTACCCCGCAAACAAGCCCTAGTTAAAGTCCTTGTAGGTCTTATTTTCGGGGAAACAGGGTAGGGCTTATTTGGGGGGTGGGGCTTATATTGCACCCATCACTGACAATCACAATAGGTCTTATTTTCGGGGAAACAGGGTAATAGATATTCAGCAAGTAACAATAAACACAACATTCCCAACAAACATTAAAGTGATTGTAATTTCTATTTTTTTCTCTTCTCTGGTCCCTCTTTGCTGCTCCTGACCCCTCCCTCCTGTCGGGTGCCCCCACAGCAAGCAGTTTGCTATGGGGGCACCCGAGCCGAGCTGCAGCTCTGTGTGTCCATTCAGACACAGAGCTGTGGTTTGGCCTCACCCGTCTCTCTCCTGATTGGCTAAGTGACTTTGATAGCAGTGAGAGCCAATGGCGCCGCTGCTGTGTTTCAGCCAATCGGGAGGGAGAGTGACGGATGGCCGAGGAACTCGTGGACATCGCTGGAGAGAGATGGGACTCAGGTATTAGGGGGTGCTGGGGCGGCTGCTGCACACAGAAGGCTTTTTATCTTAATGCATAAAATGTTTATCCACCTAGACCAGCCTTTCTCAACCTTTTCAACATGGAGGAACCCTTGAAATAGTTTAGGGAACCCTTGGTGAAAATAATAAATCTACAACTCATGATACATTAGTGTGATGGCCAGTGGGAAGAATGGTCCTTACACTTGTGGTCATTGGGAAGAATTATCTCCATACAGATTGCTAAAAAGATAAATGCTGTCAGTGGGAACTTATCTGAGAGGCAGAAATTGCCATGACTGAAGGAACCCCAGGGTTCCATGGAACCCTGGTTGAGAATCACTGATCTAGACCATATTGCAACAAACTTGTGTAGAGGATTGCAAAAAAGGTATGTTTCTCAAGTAAAATATATTTATTCAGATCAGATTTCCACTCATCTACTGATGATAGACTTACATTTTAAAGAGGAAGTAAAGGGAAAAAATAAATAAATAAAAAACACACCCTGCAAGGCAAAGGCATAATGAGCTAGTATGCATAGCATTTGTAATGCATAGCAGTAGTTTACAACTACTTTAACCCCTTGATGCTGACAGTTGGTAGGCCGCATATCTGCATATCTGTCTTTGTGCTGGGAGTATGCCGCACAGCACGCTTCCAACATAAGGACCAGGGTCTCACTATGAGCCCCGGATCCCGTACTAACAATTGCGACCTGGAACTCCTTGTTCCAGGCCACCTGATCGCTCTGATAGTCTCTTATTGGCTATCACAGTGATCAGTCACTGTGAAGACCATCCCTGTGTTTCTCCCTCTGTGAATGGAGAGGAAAGATACATTGTATCTCTCTCCTTGCAGAGAGAAATAAAAAAATAAAACTGTGTGTAAAAAAACAAAACAAAAAAAACTTAGACCAAGATTTGTGTTGTTTGTTTTAGGTAGGATACACAAAAGAAAAACAAGTACTATTATTTTTGGGCTGTACTACGGGTACAAACAACAAATAACAAAATTATGTTTAGGCGTTAACATTTGTTTTACCCTTAGGAGCCCTCCAGCAGTGCGCTTAGATCTTCTCCCAGTCTTCCTTCTGGGTCTGCACGACTGCACGGACTTTTCTTCCGCACATGTGCATGGGATTCACAGTCATGGCATGGCACTCTGAATTGATGGCACACTTTGTGTGCCCTCAATGCAGGGCGCGCTACGCATGCAATGGGGACATCGCTGGCAACTGTGAATATCTCCTAAAAAGCTTAGGAGATATTCACTGTATATACAGTTAAGCCTTATTTTAACCTTACCTGTAGGTACAAGTGAAAAAGCAGAGTATATTAAATCTTTAAAAACACTAATGAATGCAATTATGTAATTGTATAAAAATGACTTGCCTTTTAAAAGCAGCCAGTGTAAGCCCCTGTACACACGGTCGGAGATTTCGACAACCAAATCCATCGGATTTTGTCCGTCGGATCTTGTCGGAAACTGTTGCATACACACGGTCGGACTAGGTTGACGAAAAATCCGATCATTCAGAATGTGGTGACGTAATTTCATTACGATGGGACTACGTTCAGGCTAGTAGCCAATAGCTTTGATGTAGGAATTTGATCTGAGCATGCGTGGCACTTGGTCCGATCAAAATTCTCTACACATGATCGGAGTATGTCCGATCGAACCAGTTGGTCGGGAAATATTTCCAACATGTTGGAAAATTGGGTCCGACGGATATTCCCACGGAATCAGTCCGATGCATACCACACACAGTCGGATTATCCGACGACACGGTCCGATAGGGCTAAGTATCTAAACTTATTTCAGTTTCAGCCTCTTGTAATAGCCTATACAACAGACTGGCAGTACCTGGGCCCAATAAAGTATTCTGTTCTGACAAATGACATGCTGACCAGATGAAAAAACAGAGAAATTAACTAAGAAATTTGTTGCTGCTCATTCACTTTAAGATCACAGGCGGGGAGATGACCAAACTGTACAGCACAGTAAAGTGAGGTCACCAGCTTTTCTGTATGGACTGGTATGCTGTGCGAATCTCAGGACTCGATGGGCACAAATACAAATGCTTTTGCAGGCAAAATTTCTTCCTTATGTAATATATATTTCAACTATCTGCTTTGCTGTTTGTAGGGAGTTCAGTTTTAAATTTGGGATGACCCTTTTGTTTAAATAAATGAGTGAAAGGTTGGGTTCTTGGGAGTCATATCTTATATTCTTTGTTTTTCTTTCCTGAAACCAGTTGACCATGTTGTGCCAGAGCCAGGGACCAGCCTGCTTACTGCTTTTGACCAATGGAGGGAATGGGCAGACAGCAAGTCGTGTTGTGACTATTCCTTGCACGTGGACATCACGGAGTGGCACAAGGGCGTACAAGAGGAAATGGAGGCACTGGTGAAGGACCATGGTGAGTACAAGAACAACCATAAACAGTTACAAACACTTAAAGTGTAAAGCCTTGTGCACACAATTGGATTTACCAAAGGGAATTGTGTGATGACAGGCTGTTGGTGGAAGATCTGATCTTTTGTATGCTCCATCGGACAATTGTTGAGCCATGTGTGGACACAGAAAACATGTGGAAGAAGGTGCCAAAATTGAACTATGCTATGTGTGGCAGAAAATGAACACCGCACATCACCCTGAACACCCCATCCCCTCTGTGAAACATGGTGGTGGCAGCATCATGTGGGGATGCGTTTCTTCAGCAGGGACAGGAAAGCTGGTCAGAGTTGATGCAAAGATGGATGAAGCCAAAGATAGAAGAAAACCTGTTAAAGTCAGCAAAAGACTTGAGACTGGGGCGTGGGTTTCACCTTTCAGCAGGACAATGACACTAAACATACAGCTAGAGCTACAATGGAATGGTTTAGATCAGAGCATATTATGTGTCAAAAGTCCAGACTTAAATCCAATTGAGAATCTGTGGCGAGGCTTGGAAAATTGCTGCTCACAGACGCTCTCCATCCAATCTGACAGAGCCTAAACTATTTTGCAAAGAAGAATGGGCAAAAATGCCACTCTCTAGATATGCAAAAAGACTTGCAGCTGTAATTGCAGCCAAAGATTGTTCTACAAAGTATTGCCTCAGGGGGGCTGAATACAAATGCCACATTTGTCACATATTTATTTGCAAAAAAATCTAAAAAGTATTTATCATTTTCCTTCCACTTCACAACTATGTGCAACTTTGTGTTGGTCTATCACATAAAATCCCAATAAAATACATTTACGTTTTTGGTTGTAACATGACTAAATGTGAAAAATTTCAAGGGGGTATGAATACTTTTTCAAGACATTGTACATTATTGTGTGTTACCACAGAAAACCGCACTAGAAAGATTGAATGGGAGCTAATGCGAATCTCGTACGACAATTTTCAACAAATTCTACCAGCTTTAGCAAAGATGATAGAATGGCGACCTACTGGCAACAAATCCAGTTGTTCCACATTCCTAAAACTGTTACTTGTAGACTGCATTGATCTATGGCTCAAAATGCCGCTTTACACTAAAAGGACTGTTTAGAAACAATTTGCTGTGCGAACATCTCAGCATTTGCGCAAAAGGCGAGTAATGTTTGTACTATATCTGAAATGTCAGTTTCTATTTGTTGCCTTTCACAGGGTGAATGTAATATTCCCTAACATTTGATCCTAAGAGAAAATAGCCTTAAGAACATTGGAGCAGGAGAGTTACAGAACGTTTGAAGGATAGAGAAAATAGCCTAACACTATAGGCTTAGAGCATTCCACCAGAAGAGGAAATAATAAGGGAAAGCTCTGTGCTGTAAGCTAAGTGTATGGAGATTCCTGTTCTCACTATGGACAGTGTAATGCATCAGCTACTGCAGAGAATGAGCTGCTATACAGCGTTCATACGGTGTTGCAGACAGAACTTTGTTGATAACTAGGCTCCATTTACACTTTGTGGGCAGAATCGCTCCGATTCCTCCAGAGATTCCAAATCCTATGGTCATGTGCCATGTAATGTGCACAGTGTGCAACACGCCTTTGGGTGCAATTGCCCTTTTATGGCACCCCAAACACATTGCAATTCTCCCACAAATTCGTGTCTTTAAGAATTGCGTGATGCTTTTTGCCCCTAAAAAGGGGCAGGAGCTTCTATTTGGGCAACAAACATGCATAGGATAGGATATTCAAGTGAATAGGCTAGCCCTATGCGACACACAGAATCATGCTATGAAAATCACATAGTGGGAACGCTCAGGCCGCGTACACACGGGCGGACTGTCTGTCCAACTTAGTCCGCCGAAACACATTTCAGCGGACAGTCCGCTCGTGTGTGGGCTTCAGCGGACTTTTTCAGCGGACAGTCTGGCGGACTAAGTATTTTGGAATGTTGGAAATACTGTCCGCTGGACTCGCATTTCAGCGGACAGTCCGCCCGTGTGTGTGCCAGTCCGCCGTACTTTTGAAATGAGCGGACTTTTCCCGCCCGGAGAAAAGTCCGCTCATTTCGAGCGGGTAGGCGGGGCCCGCGACAGAGACGTCGTTGGCCCCGCCGCCTGGTATGGACTTAAAGGGGAACCCCAACGCCGAAAAAAAATCGGCGTGGGGGTCCCCCCCAAGTCCACAACAGACCCTTGTCCGAGCACGCTACCCGGCCGGCCAGGAAAGGGGGGCGAGCGAGCGCCCCCCCCTCCTGAGCCGTACCAGGCCGCGTGCCCTCAACATGGGGGGTGCCTTGGGGAAGGGGGGGCCGCGCGGCCCCCCCACCCCAAAGCACCTTGTCCCTATGTTGATGAGGACAAGGGCCTCTTCCCGACAACCATGGCCATTGGTTGTCGGGGTCTGCGGGCAGGGGGCTTATCGGAATCCGGGAGCCCCCTTTAATAAGGGGTCCCCGGATACCGGCCCCCCACCCTATGTGAATGAGTATGGGGTACAATGTACCCCTACCCATTCACCTGTGAAAAAAAAACACAGGGTTAAAATATTTTATTGCACAGCTCCGGGGGTCTTCCGTCTTCGGGGGTCTTCTCGCCGGACTCCTCCGCTATCTTCTTGTAGCTCTTTTGCTAGCGGAGGAGTCCGGCTTTCTTCCGCGCCGCCAGATTCCGATAAGCCCCCCGCCCGCAGACCTCATCAACATGGGGACAAGGTGCTTTGGGGTGGGGGGGCCGCGCGGCCCCCCCTTCCCCAAGGCACCCCCCCATGTTGAGGGCACGCGGCCTGGTACGGCTCGGGAGGGGGGGCGCTCGCTCGCCCCCCTTTCCTGGCCGGCCGGGTAGCGTGCTCTGACAAGGGTCTGTTGTGGACTTGGGGGGGACCCCCACGCCGATTTTTTTCGGCGTTGGGGTTCCCCTTTAAGTCCATACCAGGCGACGGGGTCAGCGACGTCTCCTTCGAGGGTCCCGCCTACCTGGAGACGCGCTCGAAATGAGCGGACTTTCGTCCGCGTGTGTGGGCGAGTCCGTTCATTTCAAAAGTAGGGCGGATAGTATGGCGGACTTAGTCCGCTCAAAAAGTGCCGTGTGTGGGCAAGTCCATTCATTCGAAAGTATGACGGACTGTCCGTCGGATTGTCTGACGGACTAAGTTGGCCAGACAGTCCGCCACGTGTGTACGCAGCTTCAGAATGCTGTGCGGGAAACCAACTCCGTGTGCGTTTCCTGTGCCGTGTTCACAATGTACTGAAGTTGTGATCTGCAACAGGTGTCAATGTTAACTGAATGACATCCAAAAGGCAGGTTGCAAATGCAGCCCATTTGCCTGCACCTGATCAGATGGTAGATAAGTACCATGCGGTCCGGTTTCTGTGTGTTTTATATAGTACATGCATTACATTTGGCGTGGTCCAGCGACACTTTTGCTCATCTATGAAAGGTTCAGTCTGGTGAACTTGTGAAACAAAAAGTTCAGTCTCTGCAACACTGTATCAATTCTGTATAGCACTTCTTTCCCTGCAGTAGCTGATTCATTACACTGTCGGTGGGAACGTCTGTAAAGGAGTTGTAAAGGCAGAAGGTTTTTTTATCTTAATGCATTCTATGCATTAAAAAAACCTTTTGTGTGTAGCAGCCTCCCCAGCACCCCCTAATACTTACCGGAGCCCCATCTCTCTCCGGTGATGTTCAGGAGTGTCTTAGCCATCTGGGACTCTCCTCCTGATTGGCTGAGACACAGCAGCAGTGCCATTGGCTTCTGTCAATCAAAGTCACTTAGCCAATCAGGGGAGAGAGGGGCTGGGGCTCTGTGTCTGAATGGACAGACGGAGCTGTGACTCGGCTCGGGTGCCCCCATAGCAAGCTGCTTACTGTGGGGGCACTCGACAGGAGGGAGGGGCCAGGAGCACTGAAGAGGGACCTGAGAAGAGGAAGATCCAGGCTGCTCTGTGCAAAACCTACTGCACAGAGCAGGTAAGTATAATATGTTTATTTTAGTTTAGTTTTTTTTTAATGAGCCTTTACAAATACTTTAATACTTGGAGCCATCTAGTGGCCAGTTGCAATATAATCTGTTTTAAATCAATAATTCACATTTATTCAGCACATAATATAGCCTATTTACATGACTTTTTTGCCCATTTGTGCAGAATGAATGTACATGCACTTTCACTGAGGGAATTCACACATTGGAGTACAATGCAGAGGTTTCCCTCATAGTATTTCATCTTTTGGTCAAATGTTCTTAGCCTAGTGTTAGGCTATTTTTTCTATTGATTAAATGCCTTATCTTTCTGGTCAACTCTTCTTCAGGCTATTTTTCTCTTAGGATAGAATGTCCTTCGGGGATGTTACAAAGGTAATCTATTGAAACTTACATTTCACACACATTACAAACCCTACAAGTCCTATTCATGGCCTTTGCAGAAATGCTGAGACACACAAATAGGCCTCTTTCATATGGGTTGGAGGCCAGTAGCAAATCCACCCACTCAGCAGGTGATCTCTCCGCTGATCCCCCCTAAGCAGGCAGATGACAGTTGGATGGAAAACAGACAGGCAGTCTGTTTCCATTTGACCGCCCCACAGAGAACAAGTGGGCTGTGTCTGCTCTGAATCAGCAGAGTGGACATGGACACAGCCCGATGTTCTCTGAGGGACGGTCAAATGGAAACAGACCGCCTGTCCATTTCCATCTGGCTGTCATCCGCCTGCTCAGTGGGGATCAGCGGAGAGATCAGAAACGGATTGGTCAGGATCGGGTGATGTCAGCGGACATCCGCCACTCCATAAAGAGCAATGGATAGTCCGATCGGGTCCGCCTGAAAAACTAACAGATGGACCCGATTGGTCCATCAATGTGAAAGGGACCATAGACCTCTGTGCAATTCTGAGTGTAAATAATCATCAGGCAAAATTGTATTTTGTGCAGTGAGTAATTGCTACTATGTAATTGCCTGCAGGCCTTTGGGTATAAGTTGCATCATCCATTGCACACAAGCTGAAATTTAAAAATGGCAGCATAGTCCTTGAAGCATGATTGAGTTGGAAGAGATGTTAAGCCAGCTAGAGAGTCATGGGAGAAACAATCAAGAGTTCTGACTCCTTTTAAATGGGAGTCTGAAGCTTGAGATTAAAGTGATCATATTGCATAGGCAAACAAAAATCCAGCTGTACAGAAAGAGAAAACATGGTAAAGGTAGGCAGAGGACGGTATACCTGCTGTAAATGTTTTGTTTGTCAGTTGGAGTTCTATGTAATGTATAGCTAGTGATTAATCATCTGCCCTTGTTCTGCAGGTGTTAACTCCTTCCTGGTGTATATGGCATACAAGGAACAATTCCAGCTGACAGACTCCCAGGTAACAATGATCTCACTGCTGGATGAGGAATGTGTTGTGTGTCGACTCTTTGGGAGTTGCGTGTTCCATTACTGGGCTCCGGCAGCCTTGTTTTCTCTGGTGATGGAAAACATGGCTGTGCAGTGTATACAGTCAGTTGTCAGTGCTCTGGGCGTGTGATGAGAACATGATGTCTTCTGCCAAGTGCACTGGCCACCTCTTAGGCTAGGCACATTGCTAGCATTCCTGGGACACACTCTGCATACTGATCAGTGCTGCCCTTCCTATGGGAGGACAGCCATTGTTAGGAATGCTCTCCTTCCTGTGAGTTAATCAAGACCTCAACATACTGTAAATAACACCCTTTGTATTTCTTCTACACATAAACTTTAGTTGTATTTAATACAAGCACATTACAGCTGCACAAGGACCTTGGGTCACAAAAATGCATGGGCTGTTTGTGATGTCTCCTTCTGAATATGCTAGTTCCCTGGCTGTCACGCTGATTCAATGGTGACTTTAGTTCCATAGCCACTGACATGAAATCAATATGTAGATCAGGAGTTTTAACTTCATTTACAACATACTTCTTTCATCTCACTGAAGCATTGAAATAAGTGGCAGTTGGGCAACATTTTTAGGAGGACAATGGGGTTGATTTAATAAAGACAAATCGTCTGTCTACTGCAAGTGCAGTCACTGTAGATCTAAGGGAAACATGCAAGAAGAAAAAAAAATTGCATTTTGCTTGCACATGATTGGATGATAGAAATCAGCAAAGCTTCCCCTCCTTTTAGAGCTTCCCCTCAGATCTAGAGCAACTGCACTTGCAGAGTGCACAGTATATTTGTCTTTAGTAAATCCACCTCAATATTGCCAGCCCTTATATGCTTTTCTCAGTACACAATTCCTATACAGTAACTGAATAACCAAGGTGACACCCATGCCTATGTGGATACAGTGTGATTGAATAAATAAAATAAATGTTAAAAAATATGCAACTGTCTTCAAATATTCCCAATGTGGGCTTTTGTCCAATACAATAAAACTTAGGCAGCACTTGCTATAACAAACTCCGTGCTATATGTGATCACAATATTATTGCACTGTGTATAACAATAACTGTATATTAGGTAGTTGCGCTCACCCTGTATTATATGGATGTTCCACAGTTAATTAAATCAATATAATATCATCAATATTAAACAGTGCTTATAGATCATCAATTGCTATCTAATACAATACTTCTTAAGCCCAGTGAAAAAAACACAAAATTGATAAAGACAGAAAAAAATCTGAAAAAATATTGAAAAAATATAAAAAACACAAACACTTTTGCAAAATAATGTGTTTCCAAAAGTCCAATAATGTGTTTCCAAAAAAAAAAAAATCAATTGTACTGTTCATATAATTATCCACCGTGCTTGAATCAATTGTGGATCCAGAAATACTATTGTGATCCGTGAAATACCACCACCTTCCAATTTAAACGCATACCATAAAGCAGTAATAAAAACGCCTGTGTATATCTCTTTAACACCCAGTATATTTCAGTTCTGTCAGGTACAGAGTTATATTCTGAAATTTCTCCAATGTGGCTTCTTAAATACTCATAAAAAAAAAAAAAAACGGCCATCATTGTGCAATACAGGCATACCCCACTTTTAAGTACACAATGGGGTTTATTTCTCACTTGTGCACAGAAACCAATGAGCTTCTAACCCCAGCTTGTTCAATCACCTTTGGTAATAAATCGTGGAAGCTCATTGGTTTCTATGCAGAAGTGAGCCTGACTTTGCACTTTCTAGTTTTAGTAAATAAGCCCCATTGTGTACTTAAAAGTGGGGTATGCCTGTATTCTACAAATGTTTTTTATTGTATAAAGTTTTAAAAATTGTGCACTCACATGCTATTGTGCCTTAGACCGGCACTGAGTCTGTCCAGCGTTCCAGTAACAATAATATTGCCAACTTATGCCGCGTACACATGAGCCGATTGTATGGCGTACTTAGTCCGTCATACAGTCCGTCATACTTTACACTGAACGGACTTGACCACACACGGATACCCAAACAGTCCGACGAAAGCTTGCACGATGACGTGTACAGCACGTAAGACGGGACTAGAAATAGGAAGTCCAATACACAGCAAAGCACCTTTCCGCCGTGTAAATCCTTTCTGGGCATGCGCCATTCTTAGTCCGTCCAACTAGCACACTGACGACCGTACTGAAACCAAAGTATGACGGACAGAATTACGGAAAATCCGAAATACTTAGTACGCCAGACTGCACGCTGAAAAAGTCAGCTGAAGCCCACACACGAGCGGATTGTCCGCTGAAATGTGTTTCGACGGACTAAGTACGCCATACAGTCCGCCCGTGTGTACGCGGCATTACATATACTTGTTGTGTTAAAAAGGGTTAACAAAAGCTAAAAATAAAATGCTTGCATGCAAAATTTGATAAAATTAATAAAATTGTGCAGAAACACAGTCCATAGAAGTATAGACATCCTAGGATTTTTGGGGTGCACACTGGGAAGTAAAACTTATTTCTTGGCGATAACCAAGACTGATCTGCGAATGAGGTATGCAACTTTCTTTTACTGGCTGTATCGAGGCAAAAAAAACAATTTTCATAGTGACAGTGGTGGCGAGGGGAACCAAGGTCTCCCTCTATGTGTGTCGGGTGCTGCTCATGTTGTAGTCCACAGAGGCTCCTTTCCGTGTACTAGCAATGCCACTGCATGTAGAATCCATCACAGATGTCTTTTCTGTCAGAAACACTTTTCTCTGCATGGTCACATGATCAGTTAATGTAGGAAGGCTGTGATAAGACCAATGTCAGTTTTCTTTATTTCTCCCCACACCATACCCTACAGACCCCTGGAATCTGTGAACTTGTCCTCCATGGAAGGAGGTGTTGGGAGATGACTGCTCACCATGAAAAGCCTATTCCTATCTTCCAACTCTGCCCAGTAGTAGCAGCATCAAAGCAGGCTGTACACAGATGCCAGGAGCCTGCAGGTCCAGTGTAGGAGAAACACCGTTCCTTTAAAGATGGGTAAATCAACCTGATTACTTCTTTACAGGCAGCAGGGACAGATAAGGATAGAAATCTTTATTTTTGGGCTGGACATTTCTTTACTGCTTCCATGAAAATGCTGGGCTTCCTGTTCAGCACCGGTGGTGTTATCTCAGCCTTTCTGGTTATAGATGGGCGAATATCTTCTTGAACATAACAGGCTAAATTGTATTTGTCCATCTAGTGGTACAGTGCCAGGAGCCAGCAGTAAGAACAGTCTGAGCACCATGCTCTTTCCTGGCTCCATATTAGTGGAAAGGATTGGCACTCACCCATAGGGAAATTGTCCAACATACTCAGATTCTTCTCTGGTTCTTACCCCTAGGACATTAGAAATGGACCATCTACAGGTACATTGCAGGAGTGGTGAGAACAATCTGTCCGTCATGCTTTTCCCTGGCTCCTTAACAAGGGAAAGGTCTGGGAACCACTCATTGGGGGGAGGGGGGGGGGGCGAACATGCTCAAAATCAAACTTGTGATTCTGAGGGTCCTAGACCCTCCGGTTCTTTTTATTACCCCCTAGGACATTAGAATAGGTCCATCTGCTGGTGCAGTACCAAGAACCAGTGGTGAGAACAGACTGCATCTTGCTTTTCCCTGGCTCCTTAACAAGGGAAAGGTCTGGGAACCACTCATTGGGGGGGGGCGAACATGCTCAAAATCAAACTTGTGATTCTGAGGGTCCTGAACCCTCCGGTTCTTTTTATTACCCCTAGGACATTAGAATAGGTCCATCTGCTGGTGCAGTACCAAGAACCAGTGGTGAGAACAGACTGTGCATCTTGCTTTTCCCTGGCTCTTGAACAAAGGAAAGGCTTGTGACTCACTCATAGGGAAATTTGTCCAACATGCTAAAAAAAAATCTTACTTTTGTTTGTGTCTCCAACCTCTGGTTCTCTTTATTACCCCAGGACATTAGAAATGGTCCAGTTATGACAATTGCTTTTTGAAATCAGGAACATAATTTGGGGGCAGCTTGATATATCTGTGAACTCTAGAAAGAAAACCAACAGAAAATAAATTGTACATTTTACAGTTACTGAAAGTGATCCATAGTTTATCTTTAAAGAGATCTAATCACAAATATATTTTAAAAAGGATGAAATGTTAATATTGTGTATAAGGGTTTTCTGAGGTTATCTGTAGCCTGAAAAATTCAGCCTTCCTTCAATTCCACACTCTAGTGTTGTCACCTTTTCTTCAAGCCAAACCCGAACACTTTAGCGACCTGGGACACCTTTGGGTGCCCCAAGGAGAGTAGTAATGTGGTGCACATAGTGTGCCGCAGCGAACAGTGAGTGTGGCCAAATTGCTCTTGCTGACATTATTAACCTTCCCCTCCCCCACCCCCAGTGATGCCGAACCTGCCCCCAGACTTCTGCCTGCAGCTTCCGGAAAGCAACAGATTTGTGTGTAACTATCTCGGTTACTTGGGGAGCCACAGCCTGAATAATGTGTCCGGTTTTCAGTCTGCCTGAAACTTGGACACATGATTAAAAACCCAGACTGTCCGAATGAATCCCAGACAGGTGCATCCCTACCCCACTCCCCTATGTCAAATGTGCATTGGAGGTCTGGTCAGCATCTGATGACAGCTGACCATGCCTGATGTCACAGGGGATAGAGACATAGGTGTGCGCAGCCAATTGCATTAGGCACACATGCCTTTCTCTGCAGCCTCAGTTGCACTGGACAGGGAATGAATATGAAGTGCTCTGTGCTGAGTGTCTTCCTGTTCATTCACAAACTGAAGCAAACTAAACATAGTTTAGTATGCTTCAGTTATGAATGAACACACTGAGTGAGTGTGTTTAGTGTGTTAATTTATAAATGGAAGGGGCTGGTAAATTACATACTAGCCCCTTCCCCTGCTCTCTATCCTGACATATCCCCCGCAGCAGCCGGGGAAGAGGAGAGGAGGGGAGGGAAGACGGCAGTACTGTGGGGCGGGGGGCCAACACAGGGGGAAACCCGAGCAGTAGGGGGAATTGGCACCACATGTAGTAATTAGGGTGTGCCCAGGCAAACCTGGCACACCCTCTGCACATGCCTATGGACACAGATATGCCGTTGGAGTAAAGAAGGGGGCCACTTGGAGGAGAATCAGGTTGCCTGCCATTACAATATGCAGCCCTTGGTTAGCCTTCATACACAATATTGTGCTGTAAATACTATAATGTAATTATCTAGCCTGTTTTTGTGACTGATCAGGGAAGTGCAATATTATAATGTTAATTAATCTAAAATTTCCAAGTACTGAGAATTTCTTTTAAGCTTACCTGTGCATTCATTAAGTTTTAACAGTGTCTGCTTGTGATTTGAATATTGTATTTTAAGGAAGAATTGGTTTTGGATAGTGTGGGGAAGTGTTAAAAGCCCTGGTTTTATTGCTCAGAGACCAGTGTTGTTCTAAGCTGCTCTCCTGATTTCAACTACAAATACCCCCAATCCTTATCTCCATAATTTAAGTTGGAGGTGTTCTGTGGTTCATAGAAGATAGCTGAAAAAGCTGTCACAATTGTTTGAGATTTCAGTTCAGTGTACAGAAAGTTTGAAGGACACTGGGATTCTGGCAGGATCAACTGGTATTTTCTGTACGTGCATTAAATGTTCTCAGCCTGAAATAAGAAAATAAATGCAGCCGCCACATTTAAGGGCTGATAAGCTACAATGTATAACATATATATGTTCTGGGGTTTAAATATCCTTTTAATACCTTTTTTATGCACATGGGAATAATGGAGAGCCTCTAATAACAATCTCTTTTCTGTTCTCAGATCTATGAGGTGTTCAGTGTGATCAGGGACATTGGTGCCATTGCACAGGTGCATGCCGAAAACGGTGATATCATTGCTGAGGTAAGAGCGTCACTGGAATAGATACACTTCAGTAACCAATCCATGATTTACACTGTTAAGAAGCTTTTGCTTATCATTGCTTTAGGTAATATAAGTAAATATAATATATAATATAAGTAAATGATTGTTTTACGCTTATACAACAATCAGTAGGGCGAGCTGTGTTAGCTTTATTGACAGGTTGGACAAATAAGCAATAAAAGGGCTGAGATACTTCTCTTTCTAGGACAAGTGTTGATTACACCCACAGCCTGGTGTTCTACCGAAAACTTCAACTCGCCAAACTCTCCAACCACATTAGTTGGAGATTTGGATGAGTTGGCTGTTTTCACAGAACACCGGCATCGTATAGACTGTGGTACGCGGCGAGTTCACTGTTTTGAAAGAACACTGGGAAAAGAGGAATAAAGTTATCTCCGCCTTGGAGCAGCCATGTTGTTGGTTAGACTAACAATGTCCACTCGTTATATGGTGTACCGTAGTGTATACGCTGCCGCTTTTCTGTCAAAACAATCAACTCGTCCAGATCTCCAATTATTGGTGCTGTAGAGTCACTGGAAGTGGCGTGGTTGGAGATTTTGGCAAGTTGGTGTCTTCTTCAGAATACCAGGCCACGGAGTAGGCAAAAGCGGTAGCGGCCTTGGGTGCTTTAGCAGAATGGGTGCAAAAAGAGCCAGAAATGAAACCTATACAGCTGTAGTAATTTACAGCTCATGGGAAAGGCGAAAATTTGAGTTTTTTTCTTTGGGTTTCAGCACTGCTTTCCCCACAAACCTTGGCATTTTATGGTGTGATCTAAAGAGAGAATCAAAGCTGAGATTAGCCCATCTTTAGCAGTGACAGTGGGACCAAATACCTACAAAGAAAGCTGCATTTGTTCCAAGAAAGTTAGGCTTTGTGTACACGGGACATTTTTACAACCCACGTTTAAAATGTCAGTTTTGCGACGTTAACAGGCCACGTTTTATCGCGTTATACATATATATATTTTTCTTTTTTAAATTGGCAAAACAAAAAAACGCCTATAAAGGATATGCAGCTAAACACGGATTACTGCGTTTGCAATCAGAAACAACGTAAACTTTGGCATCTGAACCCATTTTTTTGCTTTAGAAGAAACGCTGTTGAATGCAACTGCCTAAAAACTGCAATAAACATGATCACATAGGATAACATTGAATGAGTTCAGGGGCAGTTGAAACAAGCGCCCAACTGCCTCTGAATGTCCATTTAGCAGCGTCACGTGTACAGTACATGGGGCCTTACTGTATATAATTAATCATACCATTACATTTCTCCAGAGAGATTTATCCCGGCTATAGAAGCAGACAGATGCAGTAAATTACACTAGGACTCAATTGAGGGGTTAGTTCACCTTTTACAGAAAAAATATAAATGTGAACAAACATCAGACTCCCCCCCCCCCCAGTCTCCACTGTACTTATTCCAGTCTGCAGACAGTCCAACAGTCCAGAGATTTTAAACCCCGTCTCTTATCCATGCAACGGGACAGATCAGATCTATTCACTATGGCCACACTGACCAATCAGAATCAATCTGGTCCACCCAGGAAGCACTGGGCGAAGAAAAGCAGGGATTTCAAATCCCTGGGACAGCTGTAACCCCTACAGCTCAGCTACCCCAGAGGTAAGTACAGTGGAGGGTGTCCGTTGTTAGTTAATTTTTTTCTATTAAGGTGAACTAACACTTGAAATGTACTGCTTCATACAGTAAAAAAAATAGGCCTTTTTCTTTACTTGCTAGGATAAAATGAGTTATATTATCTTATAAAAAATGTCTGTCGCTACTGGCTGTAAGCCTATTCTATCTTTATCAGTACTTGTCAAACATCCTGCTTCTGAATGACTTAATCTCATTATATTAGTCTTCATAACACATGGGTGTCACTGTTTCCATTACTGCATATCTCTATTATGACACTGACATCTAGTGGCGAAACAGAGGTAATACTGAAACCGTGCTGAACTATACAAGGCAGACACTATCCAATCTATATCTTTATTCTGTAATATGATTTTGATACCAATCTTACTGTATGAGTATTCTGAGCCTGTAGATATTCGGTAACCAGTAGATAGTAAAGAGTATTCGGTAACCAGTAGATAGTAAAAATACCATTTCTATTGCAGGAGCAACTGAGGATCTTAGAACAAGGAATCACAGGACCCGAGGGACATGTACTGAGCCGGCCGGAGGAGGTGAGACTATTATTGTGTTTGTTGCTTTATGAGGCCTTACCTTTTTTCCCAAAAGTATGGCACTTTAGCCTTCATATTCTTAATATTGGTTCATTTGTTATTGGCAAAGAAGTTTCAGCATTAGAATTTAGCAAAATTAGACCTTCAGCACCAAAAAATTGTACACAAATAAGTCATCAGAATGCATTAGTATCAGTTATTCGGGACTAATTAAAAAAAAAAAAATGTTTTTAGGTTTGTTTTATTTGAATTTTGTAGGATTTTAAAATATTTTCATATTTTTTTCCCTTTTATAGAAAATCTTTTTTCTATTATTTTTTATTTTATATAATAAAAGTAAAAGAGGGCAACATAAAACAATTGCGATATTTCACACTGTTTTTGATAAACAAACTCATCAATATCTGGTTTGATGGCTGTACTCCTCCTTTAAATGCTATAATGATATGATGATACAGTAAATACTATTGTGATGATATCAGTGATCATAACACCATCTTCCATAATACATTGTGATTCATATATATATATATATATATATATATATATATATATATATATGTATGTATATGTGTATATATTTTTTTTTATATTAATGCAGCTGAATGCTAGTCAAAATATTTCTTCGTTTTGGATTGAGTGGGGAAGGGTTAGAACCCCTGGCAGGTTATTAGGGATGTTTTTCTCCCCACTTTGGAGATTTCCGCTTATTTCTTGTCCCAGTGGTTGCAGTTGGACTTGGAACAATTATTTATGCTTTTGGAGAACCAGCACCATGTTAGAGTAAAGGAATATATTGCAGTCAGCTCAGTTATGTGTGCTCTAAACCTGAACTGATCTGATTATCCTCTATTGTGATCATTCTAAAATGTCTATCTAATAAAGGTTTTGTATCTGCTCATACTGCGCAGTGCTTCCACATGTTATATCTGACCGTTCTTCTTCTTGTACAGGTGGAGGCAGAAGCTGTCAATCGCTCCATCACCATCGCCAACCAGACCAACTGTCCTCTCTATGTCACCAAGGTGATGAGCAAAAGCTCAGCTGAAGTTATTGCACAGTCCAGGAAGAAAGGTATGTCCTCTATTTAGCATTCACAGTAGTCTTTTAAAATGGAAATATGTACCAACCAATAGCAGGCAATCAGATAATATTGGTCGCTTTTGTAGGAGAAGTGTATTTTTGTGTAACCTAATCCTATCTATATCATTCATTTTATAAAATGTAACCATGTCATATCTATTCAGTTCAGCTGATCCCCTGGCAGAACATTAAACCACCAGATTTTTATTTAAAAAAAGAGACCCATTTACTTACCTGAAGTGCTGGTCATGTGACAGTCAGGGTCTTGAGATATCTGTAGTATGGGAGGGTCCTTCTTGCAGTGCCCATGATGCTTTCTGCTGACATTGATGCTGCCCATCGGCTGCCAAAGTGTCTACCATTTGACTTTTTTATGGTCCCCAAGGAGTCCCCATAGGGCTCTGAACCTTTCCAGAGGCAACATCACAACACGTGGTGGGTGGTTACGGGGTGGTTGTGGCGCATATCCAGTCAACAGGTAGCAGGATAGGGAATATTGTTGATGTTTGGAGGGATAGCAGTTATATATTGCAGATATTTACACTGATAGTTTATGTAGTGCTTTACATACATTTTACATTCTCATCAGTTCCTACCTTTTGACCTCCGGAGGATTTATCCCCCTTATGAATAGGCATTTTATTGCGACACAACACTACGTTATTTTAACTGAAAATTGTGCAGTCATGCGATGCTGTACCCAAATAACATTTATGTCCCTTTTTTTTTTACCACAAATAGAGCTTTCTTTTGGTGGTATTTTATCACCTCTGAATTTTTTATTTTTTGTGTTATAAACAAAAAAAGACAGACAGTTTAAAAAAAATAAACAATATTTTTTACTTTCTGCTATAAAACCTATCCAATAAAAAAATGTAAAAAATCTTATTTATTCATCAATTTAGGCAAATTCTGCTACATATTTTTGTTTTAAAAAAATCCCAATAAGCTTATATATTGATTGGCTTTCACAAAAGTTATCGCGTCTACAAACTGTGGCTATTTAAAAACATTTCTATTAGTAATGGTGGCGATCGGTGCAGAACTGCGATATTGCAGCGGACAAATCGGACACTAACTGACACTTTTTGGGGACCAGTGACACTAATACAGTGATCAGTGCTAAAAATATGCACTGTCACTGTACTGTACTAAGGACACTGGCTTGGAAGGGGTTAACATCAGGAGTGATCAAAAGATTAAGTGGTTATGCTTTCTCACGGTGTGGGAGGTGCTCTGACTAGAGGAATGCATTGATCCATGTTCCTGCTTTGGATCCATACCTTCCCTACCGGCAGAATGGCAATCACATTGTTTACATAAGCAGATCGCCTTTCTGCCTATGTACTTTATAATTGCTGCGTGCAGGCGGACATTGAGTCCGTGGTACCCGTCACTGGGCTTCCACTGTGTGTGATAATAGTGGGAGTGGGTCGCCGGCAGTGCACGCCTCAGACCCAGAAGTGTCAGTTCACGTAGTAGGTGCATGATCTGGCACAAAACAGCCACCCTGCCACAGTATGTGTATGGTGGGCGGTCCGCAAGTGGTTAAGGAGCATACAATATGCATACTGTACACAGGCCAATTTAGACAGTTAACCTACCGGCATGACTTTTCCCATGAAAACACAGGCAGAACATGCAAACTCAATGCAGCTAGTGTCATGATTGGGGTGCAAACTGATGAACCCCAGTGCTGCAAGGCAAAAGTGCTAACTACTAAACCACTGTGCTGCCCCAGAGCCAGTGGCAGATTAGAATATCGGACAGATAGAGGGGACCCATAGGGATCCTAAAAAGTATTCTGGACTTCAGTACTCATCAAAATAACTCTACACACTTTTTTATTCCTTGGATGGTGACCAACGGTCGTTTTCTTTCTAGACACTGAAAAAAATAAGCATGGGGGTAATATAGTTAGAAATATATTCACCTTTCCCCAAGTTCTGTAGTTCAGGGGGTGAGGCAATCTGGCTGCCGTCAAGATCCCTGGGAATGCTGAGTAGTCCAAATCTCATGAGAAGACATGCAGCACAGTGCGGGATCATCTTCCTGTGAGATGTGGCTTCTCAATATTCTCAGAGTTCTGGGCAAAAAGTGGATGACTTCACACCATATTCCGAATCCTGAAGAAATATTTCACAAGTGCCAACCAGAACAAAACACAAATGTCTGTGTACACTGACGCCTTATGCATGATCCCATTAACCCTCCTAGCGGTAATCCCGAGTCTGGCTCAGGGTAGGAATATACTGACAGGAGCGGTAACCCCGAGCCAGACTCGGGATGGCTTCGCTCGATGCAGGGGAGGACACAGGGAGAGTTACTCACCTTGTCCCCTGGATCCAGCGATGTCCGCCGCGCTGTGTGATCGAGCCGTCCTGCGCTCGATTCACAGTGCCGAATGCCGCCGCGCTCCGTTCCCTGCGATGTTACGGCGCACGGGAGCAGAGAACGGCGGCAAATTCAAAAAAGTAAAAACACACAAAACACACACAGCACTGCAATCTTACAGATTACAGTGCTGTATTAAAAAAGACACACCCCCTTTGTCCCTAGTGGTCTGTGCAATGCCCTGCATGCACTTTTATATTATAAATACTGTTTTTTACTGCCTGGAATTTGGAGATTGTCCATAGCAACCAAAAAGTGTAAATTTTTCAGTGTTTTAGGATTTTTTTACATTATTGAATAATTTTTATTATTCTTTATTATATTATAAACTTTATCATACCCGGGATGTCTGCTAGACTCTTGTTTGAACAGATTTAAGAGCGTTATTCCTAAGAATTACAGGACTACAAAATAAAAGCCAGATTTCCGTGCAAAATAATTGTACCGCTTTCAGCACCTAATTCCAGACTGAATCATACCGCCAGGGAGGTTAAACTGGCAAAGGGTCCATGAACTGAACAGAGCCCTGGGCTCATGGTGCTATGAATCCACTGTTGGGAAGCTGGTTACGTTTTATTTGTGCATCAACATTTGTGCTGCAATCTATGTAATGTGATTTTGATTTATATATAAGGATACTAAAAAGGGAGATGAAGTCAACTTCGGCTCAAACATCCAATCCTGTGTGGGAGAGGTCCCTGTGTATTTAGTTCCCCCTACATGATTGGAAGCTTGTAGCAAATGCGTTACCACCAGAAAAATGTGTGCCATCAGAGCGCTTTAGGTTTCTATCCAAATTCTGAAGGTCAGTATTTACATGGCATGCGATTAGACTGTGTTTATGCCTGCCATTCTCACCCACTCATACTTATCAGGGTCTTATAGGTGGCAGCCCCTTGTTTTTTAAATTTTGGTTTTGGCATCCCTTCATCATTTGAATTCTGCTGCTGAATTGGAACATTTTCAAAAAACCAAGCTCTGGCTCTTGCATGTGTTAGAAATCTATAAACATTAAAAAAGATGCTACCCCAGCATTTCATATTCCTGATATGTGTTTGTTGTACCATGGTAAAAAAATATCCTGTTACCTATGTATTGCTTCCTTTGTGTGAAAAATCCAGTAATCCTGCCAGTTCCCCTGCTTTCCTATTCTAAACTTACCACGCTACACTCATCCTTCCCAGCGTGATCAGTTTTCCCTGTCTTCTAATGATCTGATTTGTGCTGCCCCCCCATCTTCCCCCGGTGCAGCCAATAACGGGAAAGATTGGTGTACTGCTGTTCCTCCACCTACACCTCTCTTAAGCGCCCGATGCAGCTGAAAACAGGGTATGAAATATATTTATAATTATTTATTTTATATATATATATATATATATATATATATATATATATATATATATATATATATATATATATATATATATATATATATATATATACACACACCTTTTAAGTACACAATGGGGTTTATTTACTAAAGCTGGAAAGTGCAAAATCAGGCTCACTGCTGCGTAGAAACCAATGATCTTCCAGGTTTTATTACCAAAGCTTAATTGAACAAGCTGGAGTTAGAAGCTCATTGGTTTCTATGCAGAAGGGAGCCTGATTTTGCACGGCACTTTCCAGCTATAATAAATAAACCCCATTTTGTACTTAAAGGTGGAGTATTCCTGTATGTTTGTGTGTGTATGTATATGTATATGTATATGTGTATATATATATATATATATATATATATATATATATATATATATATATATATATATATATATATATATATATATATATATATATATATATATATATATAATTAATAACTATAAATATTTTTTTTTATAAATGATCACATACCCTCTGTTTTCAGCTGCATCGGGCGCTTAGAGAGGTGTAGGTGGAGGAACAGCAGTACACCAATCTTTCCCGTGATTGGCTGTGCTGGGGGAGGATGGGGAGGCAGCACAGGTCAGATATATATATATCTATATACATACATATATAGAGATAGATATATAGAGATAGATATATATACACACATATATGTGCACACACTTTCCTTTTCATTTCTGTTTTAAATAGGCTTTTTACAAGGTAAGGGTTCACATATACTTAAAGGCAATGCCCTCTTTTGGCTTGCCCCTTGTTGTTGCCATGTGTACTTGGTGTTGGTCATGTACGCTCAATGCTTCAACTTTTGTCTTTACAGGAGCTGTAGTGTATGGAGAGCCAGTCACGGCAAGTTTGGGCACTGATGGCTCTCATTACTGGAGCAAAAACTGGGCAAAGGCAGCAGCTTTTGTTACATCTCCGCCTCTGAGCCCCGACCCCAGTACCCCCGATTTCCTCAACTCACTGCTTGCCTGGTGAGTACCCTGTACTATGAGAAATCTTCTCTGCTTGGTTTATATAACTACCTGTTTTGTATGCATAAAATACATAGGGGCATATTTATACAACATTCATCTGCACATTCGCTGTACACTGTTTTATAGCGCATTCAGTGGCCACGCCAAAATATGCTGAACATTCCCCAGTCACATTCACCTATTTGAAATTGGATGACTGTAATAACTAATGTGACAACAGGTGAACCTCAGGTGAATGTCACATTTACAGTATGCTGTACAGACAGCTTTGAACAACTGGCAAATTATTTTGGCATGAGCGCTCTACACAATATCAGCAAGAGGAAGATATATTTTAAAACTTTATTTTTTACGTCATAGGCAGCCATTACATTTATATTCTAAAATGTAAAGATTCACTATGTAATCCATTTGAATTTTAAGTTAAAATGTATCCCGTTAATGTAGGGCATATGTGCAGGGACTGTAACATTCACCCTTTTATAAATGGAGTGAATAGTACAGGAAGCACCTTTCCCCTTGGAAGAACAAATATTGGAAAATGTCAGGGAATGTATTTTTTCCCATGGTAAATTTTTGGGGAATATTCAGTGAATGGGCTTTATAAATAAAGTGAATGTTGGCCAGTGATACAGTGCCTCGAAAAAGTATTCATACCGCATTTTCCACATTTTGTTATATTACTACCAAAACCGTAAATTTATTTTATTGGGATTTTATGTGATAGACCAACACAAAGTGGCACATAATTGTGAAGTAGAAGGAAAATGATAAATGGTTTTCAATTTTTTTTTTTACAACTAAATATCTGAAAAGTGTGGCGTGCATTTGTATTCAGTCAATAGAACTACCCTTCACTGGAATTTCAGCTGCAAGTCTTTTTGGGGATGTCTTTGCCAGCTTGTAAAGGGCATGAATACCTTTTAAATGCACTGTGTATTGATAAGTGTATAGTGAATATAGAGTCCGGTCCTTTATAAATATGCCTCTGTAGATTCAATTTCTCTTTGTATATGATAAAAAGGGATGATGAATGGGAATTGCATGTTTCTGAAATGTGCACATTTTGCATTTCATTGAAAGGCTCCTACATACTGTATCTGTCAATTTTCATGTAAAACGTTCTTCCCCTCCTAACATACATTACCCATACCTTAATCATGACAGCTACTCCCAAACCTCACTCCCTTTTTAATGAAACCACACAATTGGGTGCTAGTAACCAGGTGTCAAATTTAAGAATGTAAACCTATGTAGGACTATTGGGCAGGTATGCTGTTGTACCGTACTAAGCTCTGTGCCTGGGGAAACTCCATGCTATATGTTTGATCTAAATATGCTATGTGTCTGGGCCTGGGGATCCTGTCTTTTAAGTTAAGGTGCTATTTTTTTGGGATTAATGTTTGTTCCCCCCATTTCTCAGTGGTGACTTGCAGGTTTGTGGGAGTGCACACTGCACTTTTAACACAGCTCAGAAAGCTGTTGGAAAAGACAATTTCACTCTAATTCCAGAAGGGACCAATGGAGCGGAGGAGAGAATGAGCATCGTGTGGGACCGAGCTGTGGTGGGTACAGACAGTGGGAAGAGTAGTGGTTTGGGGGAGGGGGTGGGTCAGCGGTTTATTGGAGAAATGATTGTATGAGCAGTGGGTCTATCTTGTTTTGAATGGGAGCACAAATCTACATAGCTGTGCACACATGTAGCAAGGGAAGGCAGCTGGGGAATGGGGTAGGTGTAGTATCTCACTGGGAAAATGAATAAGCCATTCACGTAGAGTTCCAGACATTCTTTTTTTCTGCTTGAAGCAAGTGGGAAAGAGTTTAGAAACCGTGGCCAGATTTTATTGCTGTTGATAGCCTTTTAGGAAGGGTATTTTTCTATTTTTGCCTCTCAGAGACAGTCTTTGAGAAAGGAGATGACTCCGGTAGGGACACATGCAGCAAATAACACAGTTGTTTCATTTAATGGGGTAAGGTTGGAACCTCTGTTATGTTCCTATTGCTGTCTTTGATTTCTTTACAATTCCTCTGTTCCAAAAACAGTGTTCCCTCTTCACGGGAGACCTGGACATCAGTAAAAATCTGGAGGACAGGACCTAAAAATCCCTACTTCCATAATTTAAATTAAGAAGTCTTCTACATTTTTAACCACTTGACCTCTGAAAGATTTACCCCTTTCCTGACCAGGCCATTTTTTGCTATTTGTCACTGCGTTACTTTAACTGACAATTGCGAGGTCATGTAATGCTACACCCAAATAAAATCTGACATTTTTTCCAGAAAATAGAGCTTTCTTTTGGTGGTATTTGATCACCGCTGCATTTTATATTTTTTGCACTATAAGCAAAAAAAAAGACAGACAATTTAAAAAAATAAACAAACAAAAAAACTACATTCTGCTATAAAACATATACAAAAAAAATTGACAAAATGGAATTTCTCATAAATTTAGTCCAATATGTATTCTGCTACATATTTTTGGTAACACAAAATCCCAATAAGTGTATATTGATTGGTTTGTGTAAAAGTTATAGCGTCTAAAAACTATGGTATACTGGAATTCATTTTTTTTATTTATTTTTTATATATACTAGTAATGGCCTCCATCATCCACTTATTGCGGGATTGCAATATTGTGGCATGCATTCGAACACTGACAACTTTGACACTTTTTTGGGGACCAGTGACACTAATACAGTAATCAATGCTAAAAATATGCACTGTCTATACTGATGACACTGGCTGGGAAGGGGTTAAACATCTATGGCAATCAGCAGGTTAACGGTGGGCCTAACGAGTTTTTTTATGTAAACTGTGTGCTGCTTTTACTAAGGAAAGTGACACACAATCCATCACTCCCCCCCCCAGCCAGAATGGAGATCTGCCTTGTTTACATAGGCAGGGCTCAGCTATGTGTCTCCCCCCCCGATGATCGGCAGGTGTCAGCGAACATCCACCGACAATCACAGCAGAAGTGGCCGGCCAATGTCACTCATGCATACACCCTAGTTGAAAGTGCAGAATCACATGTATGTATGTGTGTATATGTATGTGTGTGTATATATATATATATATATATATATATATATATATATATATAAATACATACATGATTCTATGCAGAAGTGCCACCCTGTAGCCGTATATCTGCTATAGGGCGGTCTTTAAGTGGTTACCTATGATATGATATGATGAAGCTTTTAGCAGCAGATATACTTTTACCCCATAGGCCTCCTCATTTGTAGTACCTTACCAGAAATAAAGAAGTGACAGTGGATTTAGTGTTTTATCAGTTATGCCATCCAGCCCCGAGACTACCAGACTTGTGTTCTAGTAGAGTACTTTTTGACATTCTAGCTTGTAGATGTTGGTAGGCCAATTTGATTCTTGGCCCCGAGGCTTGTCCATACCTCCAGACCTCACTTTACAGTGTGGCATTACGATTTTTAATACAGTGTCTTGGATCTTTTATACTGTATATCAAATCAACAAGACAACGTCCTTGATCTAAAATGTTGCTTGAATATTTGCGATTAGGCCAAGGGTTAACATAAAACATAAACTAGTTTTCAGAATGTAGAGAGGTGGGGGAATTGTGGGTTTAATGTTCCTAGAGATAATACTTCACCTAAGATTGGATTTACTTTTTTTTTTCTTGGTTTAATGTCTCCTAGGTGTCAGGAAAGATGGATGAAAACCAGTTTGTAGCTGTCACCAGCACCAATGCTGCCAAAATCTTTAACCTATATCCCCGGAAAGGACGCATTGCCGTGGGATCTGATGCTGATCTGGTGATCTGGGATCCAGACAATATAAGGACAATCTCGGCCAAGACGCACAACAGTGTATGTCAATTTTAGCAGCTTGGACATTGAAAGGAAGTGCAAGTAATGCTTAAATAGCATTAATTAACAAGTGAACTTGTCTTGTATTTTCTAAATTGCAGTCAGTGGAGTACAACGTTTTTGAAGGGATGGAGTGCCGTGGGAGCCCCCTAGTAGTGATTAGCCAAGGAAAGATTGTTCTTGAGGATGGTAACCTTCACGTTACTGAGGGATCTGGACGGTACATTCTTAGGAAACCCTTCCCAGACTTTGTGTACAAAAGGATCAAAGCCCGAAGCAGGGTGAGTTTGTTGTTTTAAGAGCATCAAGAGAGCAGGAAATGCATATAATGACATTAAAGCAGAACTAAAGCAAACATTTAACAGTTTCTAAAAACAGTTACATTCACAGCACGCCGAGAATGATAATTGTTATATTTGCTTGTGCTCTCAAACAAACTGTCAAACCATTAAATGGCTGGTGTCATAGCTGATCACATGTGCAGCACCGTGGCAGATAGCAGCTTCCTTGAAAATGATAGAAGGGTTTAATTCTGCTTTAATCCATTTACGCTGGTGCCTCCTGGCCCTTAAAGAGGTTGCCGATGCTGGAAGGCAAGGTGGGGTTTATGACCATGTGACCACTGTGATTAGCTGTCACAGTGATCATATGATTGGAAAGCTCCTGATCGCTTTTCCGTTAGCTGCCAGTAACTGTGCCTGGAGCATGCAGGGCATGCACTCTCGGCACAGCTGTGTCTGCTAATTGGTATGCAAATATGCAACTGCTTGGCGCCAATGCCCATTCGCCAAGAGGTCACATATTTGCATACTGTTGACGCCTAGGGGTTAATGAAGATGATATCTGGGATCAAGGGCAAATTCTCACTTTTGAATGGCAGTAACACAGGGGGGTATATGTAAACTGCTGTTTGCAGTCATTTACATTGGCCATATACAGCAACAAACACCACTGCGTTGTGTTGCATTTTCAAAACTAGTGTCGGGGCATTTTTTTCATGTGTTGAGGCACATTGAGAGTCCATTCACTATTAATGAGCTGCCTTTAACGCAGCATGCCTCAACATATCAAAACGTTTGCGCTAATACATGTGTTCCCTCATGCAAAATTTTGAGTGTTCTCCATGACCTTGTGATGAAAAAAATGTTCAATTCCAATTTTGTGTAAGTGTTCAGAGGTAATAAGCCAGAACACAACGAGTCAGATATATAACAACTTAAAAAAAAAAAAAAACTGTTGCCAGTTATAACTTCCAGCTTGGCTTCTAATGACACCTGCTCCACTTTTTATTTTATTTATATTTATAAGAATCAAAGAATGGTTATTGCTTTTATTCAGCTGTTTGTAGACATCCAATGATAGGAGGGGCATGTTTTTATCTATTACTGAAATATATAATTTGATATAGTTTAATTAATAGGTTTGTTACCTTAATTTCCCTTCAGCTTGCTGAGCTGCGAGGGGTTCCTCGAGGGCTGTATGACGGTCCTGTCTGTGAAGTCTCTGTGACTCCGAAAGCGGTAACACCCGCATCCTCTGCCAAGACATCTCCTGCCAAACAACCAGCACAGCCAATACGGAACCTTCACCAGTCTGGATTCAGTCTGTCAGGTAAGTTCCCCTAAATTTACTGTAGACTGAGGCAGCAATATGGTTCGGTATACAAAGAGTCACTGATAACATGACTTCATCCGTTTAGAACTAATAGATGTATTTATCTGTAAAACCTTGATAGAGGACTTTATGCCATAGGGACCAGTTTACACATCTGCTATACTGAGACTTACTTGGAGCTTAGTTGTCCACACTAAGCTTTATGGAGTTATGTAAAAGCTGTATTCCAGATCCATTTAGATATGCAGCCTTCTGAGGCTAGCTCATGATTGGCTATTGGCAATCAGCTGGGAGAATGAATTGCTAAAGTGATGCTGAGGTTGCCCTATTTGTATGCCTTTTCATCATGTTTCCCCTATTGTATTTTATAAGAATGTTTAGAAAGAATTGGGATTTTTATGGTGCCATAAATAGAACAACAAATTAAATAAAATTAACAGTGTTTTATTAATAGAAAAATATAAAAGTGAGTAAACAAACCTTGGCTCTCATTTGCGAAAATAAAAAACATCACAATACGATTACAAACAATAATACATATAGAGCCGATTCTCTGCTCCTTTTCTTTGAATAAACAGGATTTTGATCAATTTATTTATGATATATATGACAGGTGAATCTCACCACTATTGCACATTACTACATGTGAGCTCCATTATCGCCATGGCCCATTAATTAGGATGCTATATGCTCTATATATTATGAATTGTGTTAGTGTAATTCTCTCTTTATCTAAATTTATTGGAGCATTCTAAAATGTAGGAAATAATCATTGTTTGTTATCTTATATCTTTTTTTTTGTAGCTGATATATTGCCTCACAGCTCCTGAATAAGCAATTAGCGAAACACGTTGAGCCAACAGGCATTTTTATAGCTTTATCAGCTCTATATGTATTATTGTTTGTCGTCGTATTGTGAAATTTTTAGTTTTTTGCACATGGGGGTCAACATTTGTTTACTTTCTTATATTTTTCTATTAATAAAACATTGTTAATTTTATTTAATTTGTTGTTCTATTTATGGCACCATAAAATCCCGTATTTCCCAATTCATTCTACACATTCCAATTAGGGATGAAGGTACCTATGATCTCTTGAATTAGTGTGACCATTGCATTGCAATGTATTTTATTAGAAGATTACAGTTATAATAACCAATTTACATTGCATTTACATTTTAACACAACTATATAGACTTTGAAATTGTAACACAACTATATAGACTTTGAAATTGTAAGTAAAAAATTGTGCATGCATACAAACTGTTGTGAAATTTCACAAAGAATACCAATCACTTGCAAGGAAAATTGAAAGTCAGCAGAGATTCACCTCGTTCACTAAGCTCTGAGGCAAATTCCCTTGCAAACTGAGCAGTTTATTTGCATTTAATAAGCAACCCCCATGTGTCTTGTGAGTTCTTCAACAAGTTTCCCAACTGCTGTGCATAGCAACAGGACCTGGATCCTCTATGACCTACTGACTTCAGGTCTGCTGACTGCTCAGCCCAGAGATCACAGGCTTTCCAAACCTCCCTCCCTCGAGTTTGGGGTGGAGGAACTTGACTGGCCTACACTTCAGACCGCTTGAACACCTTTGGGATGAATTAGAGCGGAGACTGCGAGCCAGGCCTTTTCATCCACATCGGTGCCTGACCTCACAAATGCACTTCTGGATGAATGGTCAACGGGTTCCCATAGACACATCCCTAAACCTTGTGGACAGCCTTCCCAGAAGAGTTTAAGCTGTTATAGCTGCAAAGGGTGGGCAACTCAATATTAAACCCTACGGACTGAGACTGGAATGCTGGGCACCATTCAAACCAGAAGACTGGCCACATCTAGTGGCAGAGAAGACTTAGCGCCAGAGAGGAAGTGTATGTATATATATATATATATATATATATATATATATATGTATGTGTGTGTGTGTGTGTATATATATATATATATATATATATATATATATATATACACTTCCTCTCTGGCGCTAAGTCTACTCTGCCACTAGATGTGGCCAGTCTTCTGGTTTGAATGGTGCCCAGCAACACCCAACCTATTTCCTGTGAGGCCGTAGATACAAAGACCCACCCAGAGGGAGCTCATTAAAATGGCCTGGGTTCCCAGTATCTCTGGACAGTGCAGTTATTACTACATGTGTGTTGCCCAGGAGTAGGGACCACCCACTACCACCACTGGGAAAGAAAAGAAAAAAATGGTTTTGTCATGAACCAGAAGACTGCATTGAAAAAAGGTAAGTATATATCTTATGTAAATAAGTAAGGATTGCATATTAGACTGTGCTGTTGGGGGTTGTTATGCCTTTGGTCAAATCTGTGCCTAAAAAAAAAATCAAATAATGAAATCGCACAACCTCACCTTTTTTGTCTTCCAGGTGCACAGGTTGACGACAATGTTCCTCGCCGCACTACTCAACGCATTGTGGCGCCTCCCGGTGGCCGTGCCAATATCACCAGCCTAGGTTAAACCTAGAGTAATTCTCCTGCCCCGGGATTCCATTCCTTTACCAAGAAAAATTACTCCAACAGATTTACCTATCCTTGGCATTTTTTTTATAGTATCAGGGGCAGTGACTTTTATAGGAGCAGAAACCAACCGTCCAGGAGACTCCTAGTGCGACATCGCACACGCATAGTGCGACATTCGTACATATCTACTTATACTTGTGACTTGCAAGTGTGTTCACTGCAAGTGTCAGTTTGTATGTTTGAATGTGTGTACATAAATATATGGAGTAATATATTGATATACACACAGAGATTTTTCTCCTGGACTTAATTGGGATGATTTAGACAGCCCCACAAGATCTGGTTTTCCTAGTGCCCATTCATCCCCCCTTTATCTCACCCCCCACTGGTATTCTTTCATGTTATTGTGAAAGGTCACATGAACAGAAACATCTCAACTCTAACGCTGTAGAGGTTCTTCAGGCATATGTTGAAGTTAGGTAATACAGCTCTATAACTGCATTTATTATTAAAGGGGAACTCCAGTCAAGGTAATCATGGTTAGCAAACTTGTATATCAGATTATGTGCATTTGCTCCTTTTTTTTTTTTTTATTGCAAGCTACAGAGATACCTGTACAGATAATTACAAAGTCAATTCCAAGATGATGATTACAGATTTGCAATGAGAAGCATGTGTGGATGTGTCCCTTGTAAGATCACATGGCATAGTATGCAGTGGCTAAATGTGTTCAGAACACACAGAAGCATGGCGATGTCACAGGCAGGCTTTTGCTACTGTTAGAAGCTTATCAATTTTTTTTTTTTTTTAGCAGTTCCTTTGTTTTTCAAATGGTGCATCTAAAAACCAGACATAAAAACATAGCTATTTACCTAGGTACTGGAATACAGATTTTTCATGCACGGTCTGGAGTCCTCCTTTAGATATATAAAGGAGATGTTTTTATGTCAAGGTTTTTATTACTCTTTGATCTGAAAACAGTTTACAAGCCAGTAATTGCATTTTATTTGCTGCAATATATCTCATACCTAGCCGTTTTGGTAACGGTAAATAACTCAGACACAGGTGCAGTCAGATTACTTTTTCAGCACCCCATCTATTTAACGTCTAATGCCGTTCTGCATTTTTTTTGGGAGATTCTTTATACTGGATGTTTGTCTCCCTATTCTGATTACTGATCAGCAGTTGTAAGCTAGTCAATAGCATAAACACCTTAATGTAAGACTAAAGCGAAGTGACGCTAAGGACCTCCTGGGTGGCAACGCCAGATGTGGGTGTTGGGTTGTTCGAGGGTATCCCGGTGCTGACATCGCAGGGTAGATGTTCCATTCAACCAGTTTTTAACCCATTGTGGGATTTGTGGTTGTGTTCCTGAGTGCAGGAGATGTTGTGCTAATGCTAATAAATGTGTCTAGAATGAAAATGTGCTCTCTCCGATGTCTTAAATAGCAAAGAGATAAGTCTTGTGTCTTTTTTCCCTGTAAACACTGTGTTCTTATTTCTTATCACAGGATCCACTAATAAAATGTTGTGCTTTCATGCCGCGTCACGCCTTTTTTATTCACAGTGCAAAGGGCAGTGATGATATGGATCGTTCATAAACCCATAACAACCAATCAATGGTCATCTCTTAAATAACGAAAGAAGATTTCTGGCTGGTGGCTGTGGCTCATTGCAGTTTAGCTAGGGAGTGTGTATCTGATATGACAGAAAGAGCATACCTGCCTTGTAGTGATGGTTTGTCTCTAATTTCGCTTTATGCAAAAAAAAAAAAAAACATATCTCCTGAGACCCAGACTGAGAATCCACAGACAACAAGAAGTCACAGAAGTAGTTGAATTCAGCTTAATACATATATACACACCAATCAGCAATATCATTATTACCACTCACAGGTAAAGTGAATAACATTGATGATCTCCTTACAAAGGCATTCGGCAGTAATTAAACATGTTAGCCCTAAAGTCGATGTGTTGAAGGCAGAAAAAAATTGCGGAGGATTGAGGATTTGAGTAAAGAAAAAAGCAGATGCTTTGTGGAAATAAAATAGCTGGCACTAACAGGTGAATAAGTCCAAACCTTTATGGAAAAACTAAACTAAGCTCTTGGCACTGGGTGCATGCAAATATGCGGCCTCGGCAGTGAGCGGACACATATTTGCATGTAATAGTGCAAATAGATGTGAGAAGGGAATAGATTTGGCGCTATGCCATTCAAACCAAAAATCAGAGTAAAGGAAATAGAGAAAATGTATACATTTTCCGGCGTGTTTATTACAGTAAACATAAAACTACTCACATTTGGCAAGATTAAAACACGCTTTGTATTGCAGTGTATTTAAAAATCCCGCTCGGCTTCCTCGCCGTGTACGCTGAAGGTGTACGTCGTCTGGCCGCGCCCTACGCGTTTCGTCATACAGACGTCATCCGGAGCGCTTTTTTCATCAATTTTTTCACGTTTTCCATCACTTTTCTCATCACTGGACTTTATTTATATCCGTATTTTTATTATATTTTTACATAGTTTTACCACTGCCTATTTTCATTATTTTTATCGGCATTTTTTCTGTTTGCACTCTGTTTTTATTAATCCATTTTATTAATCAATATTTATAGTATTCACATCATAGTTTCTCACTAGTTTTCATTTAACTTTTTTATTATTTTTATTTATTTATTCATTCTTTCATTTTTTGGTCAATTTATGGCTTAACACTTATCCAAAAAACAGATATTTATTCCGGTTTTTAACATAGACACCTGCTTTTGTCACAATCACCAGCACTTTAATATTTGCATGTAAAGGAATAATATACTGGCTTATACATTATGTTTGGTATTCACTACTAAGATTGATTGATTATCATTTTGGAGCATCACTTCTTTACATTTTTTACCTTCAATTTACATTTATATTGTTTTTTCACTAGTTTCAAATTAATTGCCAGCACACCGGAAAATTTATACATTTTCTCTATTTCCTTTACTCTGATTTTTGGTTTGAATGGTATAGCGCCAAATCTATTCCCTTCTCACATCTTACTGTTCCACCCATTGGGCGTAAATTAATAGAGGCTGCTCTTACCAATAACAAAATCTTTTTACATTAAAAGCTCCATAGCGCAACCTACCCTCCCTCTTTTATCCCAATAGTGCAAATAGAGCTGTGCCGAGAGCTCTCTCGGAAAGCTCCTAATCTCTGCTTGTGTTTGGAAGCTTTCCGACCACGACGGACACATAACCATAAGCCCCATCCTGCCTCCCGGCATTCTAAGCCCCGTAAATGGCCAGTAGGCACCGGTTCCAAGGGGTTAAAAAGTGCAGCACTTGAAAAAAAAAAAAAATATATGATACAGTGTCCAAATGTACACATTAAATTAACCAATGTCTATAAGTGTTAACTTATATGAAAATAGTCCATAGATGATCTTTACTGATAACAGTTCAAATAGTGACAACAGTCCTCAGTGATGTGTTTAGCCTTATTCAAACTCTTCAACAGAGATTCACAAACATTCCTCCACCAATCAAAATGCACTCACCAGAAATCAATGCTCCACAGATTATAGGCAGCAAACTGGACTCAACAGCATCATCCATGACTGTAATCAGACCTGAAACGGTGAACAGGGATGCACCGGACCCCTGCTGTGAGCCGCTCCGTACTGCAGTGTAAACCCAGCCTCAAGGAGATGACAGCAACCAGACTATTCCCACGGTGAAAACAGCAAGCGGATGGCAGGACTGAAAATTACATAAGTGCTCTCCAAAAATATATATATAGTGTAGTGTGAAGAAGACCCCCAGACGGCGGTGACGAAGAAGAAAGCCGGGCTCCTCCGCTAGTAAAAGAACTAGCAGAAGATAGCGGAGGAGTCCGGCAAGAAGACCCCCCCAAGACGGAAGACCACCGGAGCTGTGCAATAAATTATTTTAAAACCTTGGGTTGTGTTTTATTTACACTTTTTTCACCAGGTGAATGGGTAGGGGTACATTGTACCCCATACTTATTCACATAGGGTTGGGGGGCGGTATCTGGGGGCCCCTTATTAAAGGGGACTCCCGTATTCCGATAAGCCCCCCACCCACAGACCCCAACAACCAACGGCCAGGGTTGTCAGGAAGAGGCCCTTGTCCTCATCAACATGGGGACAAGGTGCTTTGGGGTGGGGGGGCCCAGGACCCCCCTTCCCCAAAGCACACCCCCATGTTGAGGGCACGTGGCCTGGTATGGCTCAGGATGGGGGGGGGGGCGTGCTCGGATAAGGGTCTGATATGGACCTTGGGGGGGACCCCACACCGTATTTTTGGGGTTTTAAGTCCATACCAGGTGACGGGGCCAGCGACATGTCAATCTCGCTGATGGAGGCAATGACATTGACCTCCTTCGCTAGTCCTGTCTACCTGGAGCCACGTTTAAAATGAACAGACTTTTCTCCGTGTGTGGACAAGTCCGTTCATTTCAAAAGTCTGGCGGACTCCGGCCATAGTACGGCGGTTTGTCCGCTGGACCTACTACACCGGCAAAGTCCGGTCGTGTGTGGGCAGGTCCGCTCGTTCGGAAAGTCCGGGAGACCCCCGCTGCAAAGTCTAAATCCGCTGGATAGTCCGATCGTGTGTACGCGGCATTAGACTTTCAAAGGATTCAAATACATTCCCCTTAATTATATGAGAAAGATGTGTAATATGCAGCCGGATCCACCATTGGGAGTCTGGGTGCCTATAGAGCTCAGGAAGACTAAGATTATCCCAAAGCGGGGTTTGTGGTGACCTCCCTGGAGTGGTGTTTGAGAGCATTTTTTCCCCTTTCTCCATGCCAGCAAACCCACATCCACAGGGTGAACCTGGAACACCTGGAGTTAAGTGCCCTATGCAGCACATCATTAGCTGTAACAGACGGTACATGAAAAGATGACATAAGAGCAGTGGATGGGGTCTGAGGGTTGGAGTGCAGCCATTCATAGACATATGTAAGTTGGGAAGCACTAAAGTAATTGTACAAATTTGGGTGGGCTAGACCTCCTTTTTGTTTAGAGGATTGTAAGGATGCCTTGGCTATCCGTGGTTGGGAATTCTGCCATATAAATGAGGATAAAGCAGATTCAATTTTCAGGAATAACTTTTTGGGGAGATAAACTGGGGTGGCGCTAAAACAATATAGAAATTTTGGGAGGTAGATCATTTTGAAAATATGAATGCATCCTATTAGATTGAGAGGGAGCATTGACCATGTTTGGAGTTTGTCCACCATCTGTTTAGTTATGGGGTGATGTTTAGGTCTTCATATTTTGGAAATTTGTTATGGATCTGAATACCCAGGTATTTAAAGGATTTAGTTGTCTGGAGATTGGAGGTATTCAAATGATCATACGCACGGGGGGGGGGGGGGGGGGGATTAGGAAAGGCTATGGATTTGTCCCATCCGACCCTCAGACCAGACACCTCCCCAAACTCCTCCACCACCTGCATGAGACCGCTAAAAGAGCTTTCCTTTCCGTCAAAGTAAATTAGCGCATCATCTGAAGACTCCAAGTTTTCCCTAGTGACTATATAGAGCATTTTCAAATGATTTTTTTTGTCAGAAAACGTGACCGACCCCACTGCTTCCCACATCATAAGCACTAGGTTTAACTCTTTCATGCCTAAGCCTATTTCTGACATTTTGTTGCCTACAAGTTAAAATCCATATTTTTGGCTAGAAAATTATTTGGAGCTGCCAAACATTATATATATAAGAGACCCTAGAGAATAAAATGGTGATTGTTGCAATATTTTATTTGCGCAGCGGTCTTTCAAACACACTTTTTTGGGGAAAAGACACTTTCATGAATTGGTCTAGTAAAGTTCACCCAATTTTTTGTAAGCCACACTCGGATTGCTTCTCAGAGGCATTTTACATATTGGGGTTGATTTATTAAAGGCAAATAGACTGCACTGGGATAACTTAAAACTTACATCTGAATGGAGTTCAGCTTCAAGGCTAAGGGCTTGCTTACACTTATGCCACGTACATACGATCAAATTGTCCGGCGTACTTAGTCCGGCAAACTGTTCGGCGGACTTTCTACCGAACGGACTTGGCCACACATGGACACACAGAAAGTCCGGCGTTTGCTAGCGCAATTACGTACAGCACGTACGACGGGACTAGAAAAAGGAAGTTAAATAGCCAATAGCTTCCTTCTCGTACTTGCTTCTGAGCATGCGTCATTCTTAGTCCGTTGGACTAGCATACTCACGAACGTATTGTCCGCTGAAAACCCAAGTCCGGCGGAAAGATTGGACTGCAAAACTACTTTCTAAGTTCGACTTTACGCTGAGAAAGTCCGCTGAAGCCCACACACGATTGGATTGTCCAGTGAAATGCGTTTCGGCGGACTAGGTACGCCGGACAATTCGATCGTGTGTTCGCGGCATAAGGCTCCTTTCACAATGGGGCAGGAGGTGCATCGGCGGTAAAGCCAATTCACCTCCCGGTTCTCCGTGTGCCCCGAGCAAACTACGCCCGCCACCCTGTGTGCCTAACAGCGAGACTGTCTGTTACATAAACACTTTGGGTGAATTTGTTCCTGCCTACCCCCTTTTAGAGCCTATTCATTCAGGGAGAGACCCCTCCCATCGGGAGCAAAAGAGGACTGTCCACCGTTTAGTATATGTTTTTTGTTGTGATTCTGTTTTTAGGTTATAACCCCCTTCTGACAGAAGACAAGGAAAAAAAAAAAAAGAAATTATCAACATCAGAGTCATCATTACGTCCATTAAGATTACAATTATCATTAACAATTTTCCCATACATAAAAATGATTCCAGAATTAATATAATTATATAATTACCACCTAAATTTATTTCATTATCATGTTATCCCCTTATGTTTACGTGACAGTGACAGACCCTCAGACCAGATACCTCCCCAAACTCTTCCACCACCTGCATGAGACCCCTAAAAGAGCTTTCCTTGCCGTCAAAGTAAATTAGCGCATCATCTGTGTACAAAGATATTTTCTCCGGCGCCCCAATCCAGATGCCCCCCTATCCCCGAGGCCTGCCGCACCACCAGAGCTAATGGCGAGAGGGAACAGGAGCGGGGAGAGGGGGCACCCCTGCCTAGTCCCTCTTTGCAATAAGAATGGTAAAGAGACATTTCTGTTGGTTCGGACCCTTGCTCTCGGGTTTGCATAAAGTAGGCGGACCCATTTCGTATGCTGCAGACCAAACCCAATGTGTGACATGGTCTACCACAAGAATTTTAACACATCTAATGACAAAACCAAACCACTACTTTTGTCTTTGTATGCCCTATTGATATGTCGATATAATCTTCGTATATTATCAAATGTGCTTCGCCCAGGCATAAAACCAGCCTGATCTGGTGGTATAAGTGATAGTATGACCTTCTGCAGGCGAAGTGCCAGTATTTTGGCCAACATTTTTGTATGATTATTCAAGAGTGAAATAGGTCGGTAGGATTCACATAGCAGCTTGTTTTTTCCAAGTTTAGGTAGGACCACAATTAAGGCTTCGTTCATTGAGTCAGGGTGAATTCCCTGGCCCAAGGATGCACGATAAGTGAGCAGAAGGTTGGAAGCTATTAATTCAGTATATGTCTGATACCATGCTGAACGGATACCATCTAGGCCTGGGGTCTTTGAGGATGGTAGGGAACCTATTGCCGCTTCCACTTCCTCTATAGTTATCTCTTGTTGTAAGAGGCCCCTCTGAGTGTCATCCAATACAGGGGAAAACCATTGAAGAGAAGAAACCCCTAAAGGTGGTCTCCGAGGGAGGCGCTGGATCCTCATAGAGTTTACGGTAATATGATGCGAATTCCTGATTGATAGTTAAGGGGTCTGTGGTAGTAGAGCCGTCATCTAATTGTATAGTGGACATTGAGCTGTCTAGATATTCTATGTGGGCAAGAAAGGCAAGCAATTTCCCATTCTTCCCCCCATTTTCGAGTATTTTAGCCATCTGGTATAGCTGTTGCTTTTTTGTCATGTCCACTAGGTGTAGCTATAGTGCCTTATGGGCGTTAGTTAGTTCCCCTCGAGTCACAGTCGATGGATTTAGCGTGTGTCTGGACCTTGCCTCCTCTAAGGTTTGCTCAAATGCAGCTTGTTGGGCCCTCCCGGTTAGTCTATAGTGCTTAATACGAGATATGTATGAGCCACACAGTACTGCCTTAAAGGCATCCCGTGTGTTGTGTCAAGGTTGGAGGACCAGTAATATACCATGTCCACCGGGATAGACTCTTATATCTCGGGCGTGGATATCCACAGGGGATTAAGTCTCCACACCCGAAACAAAGGCCTGTGTCCTAAGGTGAGGGTTACCTTTATAAGTGAGTGGTCCGATATGGTCTGTGGAACATATTTAATTGCCCTGATAACCAGTAGTAGGTCTTTGGTGGCAAGTGCATAATCCAACCTAGAAAGAGAACCATATGTCCTTGATTGACAGGAGAATATTTATTCATTAGGAAACTTCCAACGCCATATATCTACATATCCATACGCCTCACACCATTTACTAAAACAGTTTTGACTCAGTTACTTGAGGCTTTAATCTATCCATGGTGGGCTGCAACACTGAGTTGAAATCCCCAATAATAAATGTAGGACAAACAGGTAAGAGTGATAGTTTAGCGCTCAAGTCTGAAAACACTGTGGCCATGACTGGCGGGGGAACATATATCGTGACCAAAATAATAGGTGTTTTCTGCATAGTAACATGTAACACTAGATACTGGCCCTTAGGGTCCGAGATTACCTGGTGGCATTCAAAGAGGAGTCCCTTACGAATCAAAATGGCCACCCCACGAGCATAGTTGGAGTATGTGGAGTGAAAATTTTTAGCTACCCAGTGCTTTTTAAGTGCAAGGATTTTCCAGCCCATAAGGTGGGTCTCTTGTAGGCAAAGAACATGGGGGTGTAAACTTTTTAGTTGTTCAAACACCAATGCACGCTTAAATTTGGAATTCAGCCCACGCACATTCCACAAGCAAATGGTTACCTCAACCATAGGAGGGTTAGGTTCATCACAAGGCTGAGAGAAAGCGGGTGCAGCTTGTCCAGGAGCCCCGAGACATTCCCCCTTGAGCCAGCCAGAGCCACAGCATTACCAGTGGGACAAAGTAACACATAAACATTCATCCTTCCACACACCTTACATACCATTACTAAACTATATACATATAACAAGAAGCTATCAACAGGCAGCAACAACCCTGCCCTGCTCCCATGAAATCGGAGCAGGCTTGTACCCAGAACTAGGGCCATGCATCGGGCGCATGGCCTGATACCCATGTGTTAACCTTCAACAAGTCAGTTCCACCACTGAGTGGTTTAACACGGTTCTACTAGAGCAGCTCCCACATACTCATCCGACGAGGGGTGGGAGTTTTCCTGCAAGAGAGGTAATTGTGGTTGATCCCATTGCAATCGGTAAAGGTGTTGTAAGATTCATCACACAAAACATAGGTGGTGGAAAATAAAATAAAAAGCCGTCATCCATCGGGGCAGGCATCCGTCAGGCAGGTTCATGAGGGGGTTGTGGCAGAGATTCCCACCACGCCATGACATTCTTAGGTGACTGAAAGAAATTAACTTTCTCCTGGTGGGCAAAACATAGGGTAGCTGGGAATATCATAGAGTACTGAACAGCATGTTCCTGCAATTTTTGCAGACTGGAATTACGCTCTTTGATTGCGGACGGCCACCGAATAATCTGGGTATAGTGACACTTCAGCTTTGTTAATCTTCAAGCTTCCTTTCATTCTGGCTGCACACAAAATAGAGTCTCTGTCTCTGTAGTTCAGCAATTGTATGACCATCGCACGTGGAGGATTTCCTGGAGAGGTCTGCCTGGGACCAGATGAGCCCGCTCAATCACGAAGCAAGGGGACAGGAGATCACGGCCGAACTCCTGCTCCAGCCATCTCTCCATGAAGGCAACCGGGTCAGACCCCTCCACCCTCTCAGGAAGACCAACCAGCCTCAAGTTGTTTCTTCTAAGGCGGTTCTCAAGGTTGTCTACCTTGTCCTCTAGGGTGGCTATTTTCCTGCCCGCGGCATTGAGCTTGGGTAGCAGAGGGTTAACTGTGTCCTTCATGTCGCTAATGCGTCTTTCAGTCTCAGTAACCCATCCACGCAGTTTTTGAACATCCTGCCTTAGTAATGTAAAGTCACTTCTTATTTCAGCCACTGTCCCCATTAAAAGCAGCATGATTTACCTTAATGGTCTGTAGCACTTCCGCCAGCATAGGCCCCTTCTCGTCCTCCACTGCTTCCTCTCCCGTCGATGTTTGCGATATCCAGGATCAGGGGATCAGGGAGGATGGCAGAGAGGCACCGAGGCATCCCCAAAGAGATCTGGCGTGGAAGCAGGCGATACACAGGGTGCTGTGTTGGCCCGAGCATGTGTTTACATTCATACTCTGTTTTGCCCATCCGCCAATTCCACCATCCGGTTATACAGGGCTGTCCTCCGGTTCCAGCAGTATCTGTTTTGCGGTGTTCCAACCCAGGATTGAGCAGGATTAGTGCAGGAGATGTCGAAGCTGCACGGAAAGACGTCCACTCGCATGTCCTCCTAGGCCACGCCCCCTTCATGTTACAATCTTGAAATGTACATACATACGCCGACTATTTCATATTCAACCATCTTTTCTCTTTCTGCATTTTAATCATGCATTTACTTATTATTGCTTGGATTTTTTCTCGTTTTTCGTTGCTATTTTTTTCCATGGTAAACAAGACGCTTTTTAGGCCAATCAAAATTCAGCCTTGTGTACTTATGCCCACTCCCAATATGGCCGCCAGCTAAGCCTGACGAAGGAGCACGCATGCTCCGAATGCGAGTACCACCCACCTGCACTGTTCCCAGAAGTGACGTCTATCAAGCTGCGTTTTGCTATACTGTGGACGATCCCTCTCCTGCGCTCCAACCAGGAAGTGTCCACAACACGCAGCTCACCCAGAACTCTATTGGGACAGAGTATTATACCGTATACCTACAGCTTATGACCTCTCCCTAATATGGAACATGCGGATGAAACACATTAACATTGATACGCTGGCATTTTACTACTCAAATGTGAGTGTTTTTATACCCTATTTATTAAAGGTTTTATTATATACTCTGCACTTGGAGGACGCTGTCCTTGTTTGTGTTTGTAATTGTACAGTAATCAATGCCATTTTAATCACACTGATTGCTGTATTAATGCCAGTGGTCCCAAAAATGTGTCAAAATTGTCCGACGTGTCTGCCATAATGTCGCAGTCATGATAAAAATCGCTGTTCGCCACCATTACTAGTAAAAAAAAATATGTTAATAAAAATGCAATAAATTATCCCCTATTTTGTAGACACTATAACTTTTGCGCACACCAATAAATATACGCTTATTACGTTTTTTTTAGTTTTTTTTTTTTTTACCAAAAATATAAAAATGCAGGGGTGATCGCATACCACCAAAAGAAAGCTCTATTTGTGGGAAAAAAAGGACGTCAATTTTGTTTGGGAGCCACGTCGTACGACCGCGCAATTGTCAGTTAAAGCGACGCAAAAAGTGGTCTGGTCTTTGGCCAGCCAAATTGTCCGGGACTTAAGTGGTAATCCCTCAATAAAACATCAAAAACGAAGGGTGACAGGTGGAACTACTACACTCAGTGGCCTAGCGGGGGTACCGCTACACTTCTCTTACCCATAATCACCTGCCAGGTTTCGGGACCTAAAAGGATGGTAAGTATTAGCTGTGTGTGTGTTTGGGTTTTCTCCATGGATTTAAGTTGTATAAAGGCTGGTTCACACCAGTTGCAGCCCAGTGCATTTTTAATCTATATGATAAACACATGCACAGTGTTTACCATGTATTCCAATGGCTCTAAGGCCTCTTGCACATGATACTCCAATTTGAGCATCTACTTTTTCAGCCGTTTTTTTTAAATGCATTTTCGTGCATATGCGTTTGTGCAAATTCAAGTAAATTTCCGCGCATGAGCAGAAGCTTGTTCTCATGTTGTCACTGTCGATGGACAATCTGTGCGAATTTGCATGCAAATGTGTGTAAATTACTGACAAAAAATTCAGATTTTTCTATTTTTCTATTTTTTTTTTTCTTGAAGAATACACATTGCTTGTTTACACACCTGTCTAATGTGCTGTATTTTAGCTCAGTAAAAAAATAAGCTGTACTGAGCATTTTCAAGCTGCAGTGGGCAAGAGGCCTAAGTCATACCAATGCAGTGCATTCCTGTGCAATGAACAAAAGTAGAACCTGCTGCATTTTTTCTGTATGGAATGCATCTGGAACATGAGAAAACGCACCAGGATTCATGTAAATACACTAGAAACACACTGAAATGCACCTTTCCTATATTGAAATTAAGAAAAAAAGAGAAACATTACTGCCATCAAAATAAATCATTCAATAAATCAATCAATAGAATTTGAATAAGAATCTGCTTGTTGTGGCTCAAAAATAAAGAAAACTACATTACCACACTGCCACCTAGTGATAAATAGTGGCTAATGCTGTTGAACTGAAAAGGTAAAAGGATGAGAGGTATGTCTATAATATATATATTTTATATATATATATATATATATATATATATATATATATATATATATATATATATAGAGAGAGAGAGAGAGAGAGAGAGAGAGAGAGAGAGAGAGAGAGAGAGAGAGAATTGGCCATTGCTCCATTTAACTGCAGTGAAATGACAGCTTACATATTTTGAAGCTGAATAATAATAATAATATCTACAGTATCTCACAAAAGTGAGTACACCCCTCACATTTTTGTAAATATTTTATTATATCTTTTCATGTGACAACACTGAAGAAATTACACTTTGCTACAATGTAAAGTAGTGAGTGTACAGTATGTAACTCTGTCCCCTCAAAATAATTCAACACACAGCCATTAACCACTTCAATACTGGGCACTTATACACCTTCCTGCCCAAGCCAATTTTCAGCTTTCAGTGCCGTCGCTGTTTAAATGACAATTGCGCGGTCATGCTACACTGTACCCAAACAGAATCTTTATCATTTTGTTCCAACAATTAGAGCTTTCTTTTGGTGGTATTTGATCACCTCTGCAGTTTTTATAACACCGAAAAAATTTTGAAAAAAATTAAAGTTTTGCTTTTGTTTCTGTTGTAAAATTTTGTAAATAAGTATGTTTTCTCCTTCACTGATGGGCACTAATAAGGCAGTACCGATGAGATGGCACCAGTGAGCGGGAATTTACAGGCACTGACAGGCACCAACGATGGGCACTGATATGCAGCACTGATGGGCACTACTAGGCGGCCTTGATGGGCGGCACTGATATGAAGCACTGATGGGCATTGATAGGCGGCACTGATGGGCACTCATGGGTGCCACTGGCGGGCACTGACGGGCACTGATAGGCGACACTGATGGGCACTGAAAGGCTGCAAAGATGGGTACTTATGGGTGGAACTGATAGGCTGAACTGCTGGGCACTGATAGGCGGCACTCTGTCAGAGGCTCTTTACCAAGAAAGGTGTGTCAGACTGACACACCGCACCACCGATCACCGGGATGCATGCCCCCACGGGCACAGGGCAGCTGTTATCCTGAAGGACGCCATATGACACCCAGTCAGGATAACTGAACCACAGCCCGGCTGTCATTCTGCTATAGGCTGGGCAGGAAGTGGTTAATGTCTAAACCGCTGAGAACAAAAGTGAGTACACCCCTAAGAAAAAAAATTCCAAATTTGGCCCAAAGTGTCAATATTTTGTGTGGCCACCATTATTTTCCAGCACTGCCTTAACCCTCTTCGGCATGGAGTTCACCAGAGCTTCACAGGTTGCCACATGAGTCCTCTTCCTCTCCTCCATGACGACATCACGGAGCTGGTGGATGTTAGAGACCTTGCACTCCTCTACCTTCTGTTTGAAGATGCCCCACAGATGCTCAATAGGGTTTAGGTCTGGAGACTAGGGATGAGCTCAGGTGTCTTCGCATGGTCCATGTGCAGAGCCCGCCGGGAAGTCCATCACCTTTACCCTCAGCTTCTTTAGCAAGGCAGTGGTCATCTTGGAGGTGTGTTTGGGGTCATTATGTTGGAATACTGCCCTGTGGCCCAGTCTCCAAAGGGAGGGGATCATGCTCTGCTTCAGTATGTCACAGTACATGTTGACATTCATGGTTCCCTCAATGACTGCACTTCCAAGTACACATGCAGTAAATAACCCCCATCATCTCTATATGTGGAATACATCTATGTAGCGCCTCAGAAGTCCCAGTAATTGTTAATCTATCAAAAAATGTTAGCATAAACCACAATGAATTTGATTTTATAATACAGCCCCAACTTCAGGAAAGTGAAAGTCCATCCATGCAGGGAGGGGGGAGGGGTGATATCCTCTTTCACTTACCTGATACCAAACTCTCTTTCTTCACTCAAAGCCTTGACATCATCACATACTATAGAGGGACATTAACCCTGTATGGTATGATGGGGAGGCTGGAGTGTGATCACAGTCCGTAATTTACATAGGAGCTGAAGGGGACAAGTCACAGCAGTGGAGGACACCTACTGGAGAAAGCAAAGCTGAGTACACACAGATTGAGATTTGTCCAGTTCAGCAGTGACTGGCTACACTTCAGTGTATCCCTGTAAGACAGAAGCCAATTATTAGATCAGCTTCTCTAAGGCCGCGTACACACGGGCGGACTGTTCGCCCAACTTAGTTCGTCAGACAATCCGACAGACAGTCCGTTCAAAATTTGCATGAACGGACTTGACCACACACGATGAGCAGACAGTCCGCTGAAAGCGTGCGCGATGACGTGAACGGCACGTACGACGGGACGAGAAATTCGACGTCCAATACACTGCAATGCAACCTTCGGCCGTGTAAATCCTTTCTGAGCATGCGCCAAACTTAGTCTGTCGAACTAGCCTACACACGAGCGGACTGTCCGCTGAAACCAAGTTTGGACGGACTGTCTTACGGAAATTCCGTAAGACTTTGTTCGTCAGACTGTCCGCTGAAACAGTCCGCTGAAGCCCACACACGAGCGGATTGTCCGCTGAAACACTGTTCAGCGGACTAAGTTGGGCGAACAGTCCGCCCCGTGTGTACGCGGCCTTAGGCTACTTTCGCACTGGGGCTGCCCGTGCGTTAGCGCTAAAGAATCGCTAATTTTAGCGGCACTTTTTGGCCACTAGCGGGGTGCTTTTAACCCCTGCTAGTGGCCAAAGAAGGGGTTAAGAAAATGCCCATGTTGCATGCACTTTGGAAGCTCTGCCCATTTATTTCAATGGGCAGGGGTGGTTTATGAGCACTAAATACAATGCTCCCAAACTGCCCCTTTTCCTAACGTTCCACAAGCGCATCGGCACAATGTGAAAAGTCACACGTCACAGAGAGCATTTGAGAGGTGGTGAAGAGACATTGCAGCTGCAGCATGTGAACATGCCCAGCTTCTGCCTCTACAGCTAAAAGATGGTAATGGTTAAAGTGGATGTAAACCCACCAAAAAAAAAATAAGAAACTGCAAGACAAAGGCATAATGAGCTAGTATGCATAGCATACTAGCTCATTATGAAATACCTACCTTAGATCAAATCTCCCACAGTGGTCCGAGTACACAGCTCCAGCAAAATCACTCACGGAGTTACTTCTGAGTATCGCAGGCTCCGGTGCTGTGATTGGCTGGAGCTGCGATGACATCACTCCATTGCATGCACATGGTAACGGCAAACTAGCTGAAGCAACTGCACGAATGAGCCATTGCTTCTGTGTGCATGTTCCGATGACGTCGGCACATGCTGATACAGGGGATATCTCCTAAACCCTCCAGGTTTAGGAGATGTACGGGGTAGCACGAACGGTTTTCCCATTGTAATAAACTCTGAACGGAGTTCCGACAGGATCTCCTCTGAAACTGTCATGTGTACACATGATCACACCAAAGTCCAATTGTTAAGAATGCGATGATGTACAGCACGCACGAAGGGACTAGAAAAAGGAAGTTCAATAGCCAGTAGCCAGTAGCTTCCATCTCATACTTGCATCAGAGCATGCGTCATTTTTGGTCCATCGGAACAGCATACAGACGAACGGTTTTCGCGATAAGAACTGGTTTAAAGATTTAAAACATGTTGTATTTATAGGTCCGTCAGAATTTTCGTAAAATAAAAAGTCAGATGAGGCATACACACGAACAGAATATACGATGAAAAGATTCCGTCTGACTTTTTCTGACGGACATTCCGCTCGTGTTTACATGGCATAAGGGTTTACAACCACTTTAAAGGGCAGTAAAAGCAACGCTTAACAATAGGGTTTTAATGCACCTCAATCGCTAGTGTGAACAATTAAATGTTTTAATACATTTTAAAAATGTGGTTCTTTTTTTTCACATTGATAAGTGTTTATATAATTAAAACATGTTTTAACCACTTAACCACTTCAGCCCCGGAAGGATTTAACCCCATTTCCAACCAGAGCACTTTTTTCACCACTGCATCCCTTTAACTTCCAAATGTGCAGTCGTGCGACGTGGCTCTCAAACAAAATTGGCATCCTTTTTTCCCCACAAATAGAAAGTTCTTTTGGTGGTATTTGATCACCCCTGCGGTTTTTATTTTTTGTGCTATAAACAAAAAAATAGCGACAATTTTGAAAAAAAAACGCATAATTACTTTTTGCTATAATAAATATCCCCCAAAAATATATAAAAAAAAGTTTTTTTCCTCAGTTTAGGCTGATATGTATTCTTTTACATATTTTTGGTAAAAAATAAAATAAAAATTTCAATAAGCATTTATTGATTGGTTTAGGCCGCGTACACACGGGCGGACTGTTCGCCCAACCTTGTCCGCTGAACAGTGTTTGGGCGGACAGTCCGCTCGTGTGTGGGCTTTCAGCGGACAGTTTCAGCGGACAGTTGGACGGACAAAGTCTTTCGGAAATTCCGAAAAACTGTCCGCTGAAACTGTGTTTGAGCGAACAGTCCGCCCGTGTGTGGGCTTGTCCGCTGTACTTTCGAAATGAGCGGACTGTTCCCGCTCGGAAAGTCCGCCCATTTCGAGCGCGTGTACAGGTAGGCGGGGCCCGCGAAGGAGACGTCGCGGGCTCCGCCGCCTGGAATGGGCTTAAAGGGGAACCCCAACGCCGAAAAAAATCGGCGTGGGGGTTCCCCCAAAGTCCACACCAGACCCTTGTCCGAGCACGCTACCCGGCCGGCCAGGAAAGGGGGGCGAGCGAGCGCGCCCCCCCTCCTGAGCCGTACCAGGCCGCGTGCCCTCAACATGGGGGGTGCCTTGGGGAAGGGGGGGCCGCGCGGCCCCCCCACCCCAAAGCACCTTGTCCCCATGTTGATGAGGACAAGGGCCTCTTCCCGACAACCCTGGCCGTTGGTTGTCGGGGTCTGCGGGCGGGGGCTTATCGGAATCCAGGAGCCCCCTTTAAGAAGGGGGCCCCCGGATACCGGCCCCCCACCCTATGTGAATGAGTATGGGGTACAATGTACCCCTACCCATTCACCTGTGAAATAAAGTACCAAAAAAAACACAACACAGGGGGAAAAAATATTTTATTGCACAGCTCCGGGGGTCTTCCGTCTTCGGGGGTCTTCTCGCCGGACTCCTCCGCTATGTGTGTGTAGCTCTTTTACTAGCGGAGGAGTCCGGCTTTCTTCCTCCCCGCCGCCGGCCTCTTCTCCCGACTTCGGGGGTCTTGTCCCCCTCTTCGGTTCTTCTGCCGGGCCACCGCGCCTTCTTGTAGCTCTTTTACAGGCGGTGGCCCGGTCTTCTGTCGCCGCTGTCGTCGTCGCCGCCGCCGCCGCCTTCCGTTCTTGTTCTTCTTCTTGTTCTTCTTCTTCTTCTCCTGGAGATGTTGACTCGACGATCTCTCCGGCCGGAATGCCAGAGCCGCGCTGTGCGGTCACTTATATAGTGACAATGGGGCGGTGTCACATGGTATATGTCACATGGGTTGGTCACATGGTGACCCCGCCCCCTTACGATGTCATAGTCCCCATGTGACATCAACCCATGTGACCAACCCATGTGACATATACCATGTGACACCGCCCCATTGTCACTATATAAGTGGCAGCAGAGCGTGTCCCTGGCATTCCGGCCGGAGAGATCGTCTAGTCAACATCTCCAGGAGAACAAGAAGAAGAACAAGAAGAAGAACAAGAACGGAAGGCGGCGGCGGCGGCGGCGACGACGACGACAGCGGCGACAGAAGACCGGGCCACCGCCTGTAAAAGAGCTACAAGAAGGCGCGGTGGCCCGGCAGAAGAACCGAAGAGGGGGACAAGACCCCCGAAGTCGGGAGAAGAGGCCGGCGGCGGGGAGGAAGAAAGCCGGACTCCTCCGCTAGTAAAAGAGCTACACACACATAGCGGAGGAGTCCGGCGAGAAGACCCCCGAAGACGGAAGACCCCCGGAGCTGTGCAATAAAATATTTTTTCCCCCTGTGTTGTGTTTTTTTTGGTACTTTATTTCACAGGTGAATGGGTAGGGGTACATTGTACCCCATACTCATTCACATAGGGTGGGGGGCCGGTATCCGGGGGCCCCCTTCTTAAAGGGGGCTCCCGGATTCCGATAAGCCCCCGCCTGCAGACCCCGACAACCAACGGCCAGGGTTGTCGGGAAGAGGCCCTTGTCCTCATCAACATGGGGACAAGGTGCTTTGGGGTGGGGGGGCCGCGCGGCCCCCCCTTCCCCAAGGCACCCCCCATGTTGAGGGCACGCGGCCTGGTACGGCTCAGGAGGGGGGGCGCGCTCGCTCGCCCCCCTTTCCTGGCCGGCCGGGTAGCGTGCTCGGACAAGGGTCTGGTGTGGACTTTGGGGGAACCCCCACGCCGATTTTTTTCGGCGTTGGGGTTCCCCTTTAAGCCCATTCCAGGCGGCGGAGCCCGCGACGTCTCCTTCGCGGGCCCCGCCTACCTGTACACGCGCTCGAAATGGGCGGATTTGCCTCCTGCTTACGTGGGCGAGTCCGTTCATTTCAAAAGTTGAGCGAACTGTTTGCCCAACCTTGTTCGTCAAACAGTCCGCTCGTGTGTGGGCAAGTCCGCTCATGCAAATTTTGAGCGGACTGTTTGCCGAAACTGTTTGACGAACAAGGTTGGGCAAACAGTCCGCGCGTGTGTACGCGGCCTCAAAGTTATAGTGTCTACAAAATAGGGGATATTTCTATGGCATTTTTATCACAAATTTTTTTTTACTAGTAGTGGCGGCAATCAGCAATTTGTATCATGATTGCGACATTATGGTTTACACATCGGACAATTTTGACACATTTGTGGGACCATTGGCATTAATACAGTAATCAATGCTTTAAAATTGCATTGATTACTGTAAAAATGTCACTGGTAGTGAACGGGTTAACCACTAGGGGACAGTTTAAGTATGTCCTAGGGGAGTGTTTCTAACTGACTGGGGGAGGGGCTTGTGTCACGTGGACACTGATCGCTGCTCCTGATGAAAGGGAGCAGACGATCAGTGTCCTGTCATTAGGCAGAACGGGGAGATTCTGTTTACATCGGCATCTCCCCGTTTTTGAGATCGCCACGGGTATCCCCGTGGCGATCGAGTCCTCAGATCCCATGGGCACGGTCACGGAGCTCGCGGCAGGTGTGCAAATGGCGGGAATTTCAAAGTTACGTATGGGTATGTTACTTTGCCCAGCCATGCCATTCTGCCGACATACATATGTCGACAGCGGGCGGCAAGTGGTTTAGGACCAAGCCTCTTACTGAGATTTGTTGTTTACAAGTTAAAAACTGTTGTTTTTTGCTAGAAAATTACTTACAACTCCCAAACATTATACATTTTTTTTCTAACACCCTAGAGAATTAAATGGTGGTCGTTGCAATACTTTCTGTCACACCGTATTTGTCCAGCAGTCTTACAAGCGCACTTTTTTTGGAAAAAATACACTTTTTGAAATTAAAAAATAAGACAACAGTAAAGTTAGCCCAATTTGTTTTATATTGTGAAAGATAATGTAAATTGATACCCAACATGTCATGCTTTAAAATTGCGCTCACTCATGGAATGGCGATAAACTTTTACCGTTAAATCTCTCCATAGGCGACGTTTAAAAAATTCTACAGGTTGCATCTTTTGAGTTAAGGAGGACATTACTTTTTGTAGCCTGTGGAGTGGGAGGAAATTTCCTGGCCTGTGTTTCCTCCCACTCCACAGGCTGCATAGTGGCTCATACTGTGAAGATGAAATACCTCCTTGTGGGGTGAATAATAGCGGTGAGTGTGTTTCTTATGGGGCACTGTTTTCCAAGAATTAGAGAACAATTTGAAGGAGCACATTGTCACTTTATTGGACTTTTTTTTATACACCAGGGTTTAGCGATGGTATATGCATATTTCTGAACCCAGTTTCACAGCAACAATATACACCAGTCATATATGTTGGATTTTTTGTACAGAAATGTCACTTTGAATTGCAGTTTTTGCACAGTTTTGTGTTGTATATGCATTATATATAAGCGGTTAGGAGGTTTACACAGTAGGATTTTTTGTGGATTTTTGTGAATATACAAATATTTATTTTCTGCACTTTTAGTCACTTTTTGCACTAAATGCACCCATGACACACACCCCTCAAGTATTTAGAGGCATAGTTGCCAACTGTCCTGAATTTCCTGGGACATTCCCGGGATTAGGACCCTTTTGCCGATTTAATCTTTTCCCGGGAAATGTCCCGGGAAATTCGGTTATTCGCGATTGGAGGTCCAATCTCCGCCAGCTGCCATTTTCAAGAAGACCAGAAGGCTTGGCGGATAGCTACAATAGAGATGCTGTGGCACCGCCCACCCCCCGCCCCGCTGCCAGTGTCTGTAAACTGTAATGGAAAGGCTCACCCTCCTGACAGCTTAATCTCTTTCCGCGTGGCAACGTCTGGATGTCAGAGTGGGGCCAGTATGGATGTCAGAGTGGGGCCAGTCTGAATGTCAGAGGGGGGCCAGTCTGGATGTCAGAGGGGGGCCAGTCTGGATGTCAGAGGGGGGCCAGTCTGGATGTCAGAGTGGGGCCAGTCTGGATGTCAGAGTGGGGCCAGTCTGGATGTCAGAGTGGGGCCAGTCTGGATGTCAGAGGGGGGCCAGTCTGAATGTCAGAGGGGGGCCAGTCTGGATGTCAGAGGGGGGCCAGTCTGAATGTCAGAGGGGGGCCAGTCTAAATGTCAGAGGGGGGCCAGTCTGAATGTCATAGGGGGGCCAGTCTGGATGTCAGAGGGGGGCCAGTCTGGATGTCAAAGGGGGGCCAGTCTGGATGTCAAAGGGGGGCCAGTCTGGATGTCAAAGGGGGCAGTCTGGATGTCAAAGGGGGACAGTCTAGATGTCGGGGGCCAGTCCAGATGTCGGGGGCCAGTCTGGATGTCAGAGGGGGGCCAGTCTGGATGTCAGAGGGGGGCAGGGGCGGACTGACAACTCATGGGGCCCCCGGGCAATAGGAGTTTATGGGGCCCCCAGGCAATCAGAGATTATGGGGCCACACATGATACACAAACACACACACACAGTATACAATCACACAGTATACACAGACATGTTTTTATTGGCTGAGAAGGTACTGGAGAGGGGCGTCCGCTATAATCTCGGGATTTTTAGACCAAAATGATGTCAGTAAGGGACATTTCAGAGACAGATGTAAAAAAAAACACAATTTTTTACATACTGTCCCTGGTTTTACTGAGGCTGGCAACCCTGATGGGGCCCCCTAATGGCATGGGGCCCTCGGGCAATGCCCGAGTGGCCCAATGGTCAGTCCGCCCCTGGAGGGGGGCCAGTCTGGATGTCAGATGGGGGCCAGTCCCGGATGTCAGGGGGGCACCAGATGTACAGAGAACTGATGGGGACACCAGATGTAAGGAGGACTGATGAGGACACCAGATTTAAGGAGGGGCTCCGCTGATGGAGACACAGATGTGAGAAAGGCTGCTGTCACGTACCTGGTGGTTGAGCCTGGAATGCAGGGAGCGGCCCCTCGTATCCCCTGGCTATTGAACCCCTGAAGGTGGAGACAGGTATTCAACAGTCCAGAGGGCACAAGTGCCTGGTAGACGGTATTGGTCCGGGAGGTCAGCTGGGCACAGATAACAGGCTGGTATAGCGGATGGTGCTTGACTGTCGCTGGCAGGCACAAGTGCGGGAACTGGCTGGTGAGCAGATGTTCCGTAATGCAGGAACTCAGGTAGGTAGCAGGAACAGCGGAGTCAGATACAGGCCGGGTCAGCAGGAGACGATCAGCAAGGTACAAAGGGATGAGGCAGAAAACGTGGTCAAACAGGCAGAGGTCGTAGGCAGGCAGCAATCGATCAGAGTCAAGGAACAAGCCGGATGTCAGGAATCAGATAACAGGTTCGGATACAAACAGTACGGATCACGGACACGCTGTAGACTGGACAGCACAGATGGAAGGGAGCCAATGACTAAAGAAGGCTTCAGGGCGCCAAGCGAACGTACGACGGGTCAGCGCGCCCTCGTACGTAGACGTGCACCCGTTCGTGACCTACGTGTGCGCGTGTGCGCGTTCGTGTCGACGCGAGTGCGTTCGTTAGCTTTGACGCGCGTTGACGGGAAACGACGGACTCTCCACGACAGGTTCCGACGGGTAAGGTTTCTATGTCTAGTCGAGACGTTAGGGCGATCGTGACATTGCCCCCCCCCAAGGGGCAGCCCCCGGATGCCCAACCGAGCCCACTTGTTCGGGTGAGAATTCTTGAAGGCGCGGATAAGTCTCTTGGCATGAATATTAGCCTCTGGCTCCCAGGAATTCTCCTCGGGTCCGTAGCCCTTCCACTTAACTAAGAATTGGACCTGGTTTCCTCTTTTCCTACAGTCCAGGATGGCCTCAACTTCGAACTCAATCTCTCCATCGACCAACACAGGTTCCGGAGGGCAGGAGGTCCTGTCAGAGAAAGGATCCTCAACTGCAGGCTTGAGGAGCGATACGTGGAACACCGGGTGAATTCGGAAAGACTCAGGGAGTTCCAACTCAAATGCCACGTCATTTAGTTTCCTTTTGATCGGGAAGGGACCCAGGAATTTTGGACCCAATTTCTTGGAGGGACAGGATAACTTGAGATTTAAGGTGGACAGCCAGACCCTATCCCCGGTCTTGAGATCCAGCTCTCCTCTTCTTCTTCTGTCGAAGACTTTCTTATTATGTTCCTGCGACTTAGTCAAGGTTTCCTGTAAGAGTTTATTATTCTCTTCAAAGAAAGCAAGTCTCTTCTGAAGCGCTGGTACCGGACATTCAGGAAGATCGCCAGACAGGAACAACGGATGGTACCCGAAATTTGCATAAAAAGGGGACTGTTTGGTGGCTGAATGGACTGAATTATTGTAGGCGAACTCGGCCATAGGTAGCAGGGAGACCCAATCGTCTTGTGAGAAGGACGAGAAGCAACGCAGGTACTGCTCTAAGGTCTGATTCGTCCTCTCGGTCTGACCGTTGGTCTGCGGATGGTAGGCTGAGGACATGCAGAGGTCGATCTTCAGAGTTGCACAGAGTGCCTTCCAAAATCTAGATGTGAACTGCACCCCCCTGTCAGACGTGATATTGGCGGGGATGCCATGAAGTCTTATAACTTCCTTTATGAAGACGTTAGCTGTCTCTGCGGCAGAGGGAGTGCCCTTCATGGGCAAGAAATGAGCCATCTTCGTGAGCCTGTCGACTACGACGAAGATCGCTGTATGGTTCTCCGAAGGGGGGAGTTCGACGATAAAATCCATGGAGATCATTCTCCATGGTCTATCAGGAACAGGTAGAGGTCTTAGTAAGCCCCAGGCTCTGGACTTGTTGCCCTTATTCCGAATGCAGGTCGTGCAGGCCTGTACGTAACTCTTGCAGTCGTTCTTCATCCGCGGCCACCAGAAGTTACGCCTGAGTAATTCTAATGTTTTGAATGTTCCAAAGTGGCCGGCCATGGGATGGTCATGACAGGAAGCCAGAACCAAGGTCCGAACTGTCTGGGGGACGAAGATCCTGTTCCCATGCCACATAAGATCATCGCTGGAGGACAGCGGGATACCGGATGGAGGTGAGGCGCCTCTGGAAGCCTGTTTAACTTGAGAGACCACATCTCCTTGGAGTAAGAGGAAGTTTCCAGCAGAAAGGATGGTGTCACTGAGAGGTGGATCTTCCGGCTGGCTAAACATACGAGATAAAGCATCTGGCTTCGTGTTCTTGGATCCGGGGCGGAAGGTTATGTGGAATACGAACCTTGAGAAAAAGAGTGCCCACCTGGCTTGACGAGGCTTCAACCTTTTAGCTGTCTTCAGATATTCGAGGTTTTTGTGATCTGTATAAATCAGGATTGGGTGGATAGCCCCTTCTAGCAGATAGCGCCACTCCTCCAGTGCCGACTTAATTGCCAGTAGCTCACGGTCGCCCACGTCGTAGTTTCTCTCGGCTTCGGATAGTTTGCGGGAGAAGAACGCAACTGGGTGGAGTACGGACTTAGGTCCCTGCCTCTGGGACAGCACAGCTCCGACTGCCACCTCCGAAGCGTCAACCTCAAGAGTGTATGGCAGGGTAGGATCAGGATGTTTCAGAATTGAAGCTGAAACGAATAGCTTTTTCAGGGTTTCGAAGGCCTCTTGTGCCTCAGGTGTCCAGCGGAACTTGGTGCCCAGCTTGGTTAGCCCGGTAATGGGGGCGATGATGGAGGAGAATCCCTTTATAAATTTGCGATAGAAATTCGCGAAGCCCACAAACCGCTGAACTCCTTTTCTATCGGATGGGGCAGGCCAGTCCTGGATTGCAGTTATCTTCTGGGGATCCATCTCGACCCCTCGAATCGAGATAATCAGACCAAGGAACTGGATACTCTCCTTCTCGAAAACGCATTTTTCAGGCTTGGCATACAGGCCGTGAGAGCGGAGGCGAGTCAGTACCTTCTTGACATGTTCTCTGTGGGTGGCTAAAGTGGAGGAAAAGATTAGTATATCATCCAAATAAATGATAACAAACAAATCTAAATAGTCTCTGAAAATGTCGTTCACAAAATGCTGGAACGTAGCCGGGGCGTTACATAACCCGAAAGGCATCACTAAATATTCATAGTGTCCGAAGCGGGTACGAAAAGCTGTTTTCCACTCATCGCCTTTTCTGATACGGACGAGGTTGTAAGCCCCCCGAAGATCCAGCTTTGTAAATAGTTTAGCGGAACCCAGTCTCTGGAAAAGTTCAGGTACTAATGGCAGAGGGTAGCGATTTTTAACTGTGATTTTATTTAGTGCCCGATAGTCCACACACGGACGTAAGGATTGGTCCTTCTTCTCTACAAAGAAGATCCCAGCGCCGGCTGGGGAGGTGGAAGGTCGGATGAACCCTTTTTTAAGATTATCGTCCAGGTAGGTCTTTAGAGTACTCAGTTCGGATTCGGACAGTGGGAAGATCCTTCCGAACGGAATTTCTGCCCCCGGGAGCAGTTCAATAGGGCAATCATAAGGCCTATGAGGAGGGAGAGTTTCTGCGCCCTTCTTGCTGAAAACATCGAGAAACGCATGGTATTGCTCAGGTACAGCTTGTCGGGTTTCTTCATCCGCCTCCAGACAGAGAAGGACTGACGAGTCCCCATTGGGAGTCGGACAACAATGCTGGTGGCAGTAGTCAGAGGGGAACTTGATTACTCCGGTGGCCCAGTTGATGTGTGGATTGTGTGCCTTCAGCCAAGGCATGCCTAGGATGATGGGGAACAGGGGAGACTGGATGACATCTAGGCAAAGGAGTTCTTGGTGAGACCCGGCAATGATGGCGGGTAGAGGACTGGTCTCCTGAATTACTGGTCCTGATTCCAAGGTAGACCCATCCGCCAGGTATACCGAGAGCCCCTTCCCTCGTGGTCTAAGAGGGATCCTGTTCATTCGGGCGAAAGACGAGTCAATAAAGCCACTGCATGCCCCGGAATCGATTACCGCGTGGGTTGAGATAGTCCTTCCTGGGAGCTGCAAGAGAACAGGAACAGCTAGATGGGAGATGTTATCTGGCAACATAGGAGACGAGACAGGTGGAACACGGAGGCACTTACGCATCTTCGCCGGGCAGGAACGAACAAAGTGCCCTGGTTCCCCGCAGTATAGGCATAGGTTATTGACCCGACGACGCTGGCGTTCTTCCGGGGTCAGGGATGGGCGTAGTAGCCCCAGCTGCATAGGCTCCGGAGCGTCCGATGTGGATGCAACTGGAACAGGCGGAGGTGGGTGACTAGGCACCCGTGGTAACATCCAAACCGGACGGGGAGTTGTGGTGGATCGTTCTTGGCGGCGCTCCCTCAAACGCCTGTCAATCTGGATAGCAATGTCAATCAGGGCCTCCAGGGTTTCAGGAACACCCACTCGTGCCAGCTCGTCTTTCAGGGCCTCGGAAAGCCCCATGCGGAACTGGTACCGCAGGGCCGCATTGTTCCAGTCCGTGTCTGCACTCCAACGTCGGAATTCAGAGACGTAGTCTTCTACGGGTCTGCGACCTTGTTGTAGGGCATGTAGGGCTGCTTCGGCAGTGGCGGCTAGCTGGGGATCCTCATAAAGCCTGGACATTGCCCGGAAGAAAGTGTCCATGGAGTCTAGGGACGGATCCTTCTGTTCCAACAGTCGGTGTGCCCAGGCCTGGGGTTCATTGCTTAACAGGGAGATGACGAACCCCACCTTCGTTGCCTCAAGGGAGAAAGTTCTGGGCTGTAGGGCGAAGTAGAGTTCGCAGGAGTTGCGGAATGCCCTGAACTTGCTCCGGTCCCCTGTGAACCGTTCCGGGGTTGGGACCCTGGGTTCAGGTGGCAGCATCACGACTGACGGCGGGGCATGGGCCCCAGGAGCCGCTGGTGCAGAGGCGGATAGCGCCTGGATTTGTTCCTCCAGTCTGCCGTAGCCCTCTTGTAGGTTCTTAACTGCCTGTGTAAGGCCGGCCAGATGGTGGCAGAGTTCGTCCATGGGGGAGGCTCCCTGCGCAGGCTCGGACATGGCTGTCCAGTACTGTCACGTACCTGGTGGTTGAGCCTGGAATGCAGGGAGCGGCCCCTCGTATCCCCTGGCTATTGAACCCCTGAAGGTGGAGACAGGTATTCAACAGTCCAGAGGGCACAAGTGCCTGGTAGACGGTATTGGTCCGGGAGGTCAGCTGGGCACAGATAACAGGCTGGTATAGCGGATGGTGCTTGACTGTCGCTGGCAGGCACAAGTGCGGGAACTGGCTGGTGAGCAGATGTTCCGTAATGCAGGAACTCAGGTAGGTAGCAGGAACAGCGGAGTCAGATACAGGCCGGGTCAGCAGGAGACGATCAGCAAGGTACAAAGGGATGAGGCAGAAAACGTGGTCAAACAGGCAGAGGTCGTAGGCAGGCAGCAATCGATCAGAGTCAAGGAACAAGCCGGATGTCAGGAATCAGATAACAGGTTCGGATACAAACAGTACGGATCACGGACACGCTGTAGACTGGACAGCACAGATGGAAGGGAGCCAATGACTAAAGAAGGCTTCAGGGCGCCAAGTGAACGTACGACGGGTCAGCGCGCCCTCGTACGTAGACGTGCACCCGTTCGTGACCTACGTGTGCGCGTGTGCGCGTTCGTGTCGACGCGAGTGCGTTCGTTAGCTTTGACGCGCGTTGACGGGAAACGACGGACTCTCCACGACAGGTTCCGACGGGTAAGGTTTCTATGTCTGGTCGAGACGTTAGGGCCATCGTGACAGCTGCTCTGATGGGGCATGTAAGGAGGGACTCTGCTGGGGGCACCTAATGGCATCTGGTGGCAGGCAACGTGGCTAGTGACACGCTCATGGCTCCCACTGATTCTGCATTATGGTGAGTTGAATGATTTCATTTTATATTACAATGTAGTAATAGTAATAATGCGCTTCAATCATCCTGACACCATAACAATCATGGCGCAGGGATGATTGAAGCGCTAACACCAGGTATTTGGAGTGAGTATCTTTATCTGCTGATTGTCAAACTCTGGAAAACACATTTTGCTATTGTGGTGTAGGATCTGGGGTTGCTGTCCCTCCATCCTCTCCCCCCCTTTCCCTCTCCATCTTGCATTCATCTCAGACTCTAACCACACCCCTTTGAGCCACGCCCATTAAGCCACACCCACTATTTTACGCAAACCGCACCCATTTTTCGGCACACCACATTTTCACATTTTCATATGCCACGCCTATAAACGCATGTCCTGCCCCCTAATTATAATACAACCCCGCCTACAGCCAAAAAAGTGTCCCGGAATTTTTTTTTACAATGTTGGCAACTATGTAGAGGTTGTAGGTCACCTCTTAATAAGAGCAGCGCTATACCTATCCCCTCTTTTTCAGATAATTCTTGATGCAACCACAAAGCAAAGCATTGTAGCTGCAGCATGTGTGCAATCCAGGCAGCTACCTCTGCAGCTAAAGGGGAAGCATTTGGGGGCTGGAAAAACACAGCTTAACCTATTGATTTTACCACCCCCCACCCTCACATGCCACTGAGCCCTTAGACTGTGGTGCCTTGAGACTAAGAATATTTTTAAAATGTGCCGTGACTTAAAAAAAGGTTGAGAAACTTTGATTTAAATCATTTTGCCACATACTTTTTTAATAGCTTTTAGTACCTCTTTGTTCCTTAAGCTGTACACAAGAGGGTTAAGCATAGGAACAAGAGCAACATACAGCAGAGATATGACCTTATCTATTTCCATTGAGTCCTCAGACTGAGGTTTCATATATAAAATAAGAACTGTGAAGCAATATATTATGACAACAGTGATGTGTGAGGAGCAGCTGGAGAAGGTCTTCAGTCTACCAAATGTTGTGTGGATCTTCATGATGGTAGATATAATATACCCATAGGATGTTAAAATCAGAATAAAGGGCAACATACCACAGAAGACCACTTCAGATGATATTATGGTCTCGAGGCTCGTAGTATCACTACAGGAGAGCTTCAGCATGGTCTTAAGATCACAGAAGAAGTGATTAACTTCATGGGAACTACAGAAATTCAGCTTAGACACTAGCATGGAGCACATTATTGAGTTCAGGGCCCCCAAGAGCCAGGAGGTAACAATCAGAAGCATGCAGGTCCTCCTGTTCATGATGATAAAATAATGCAAGGCTTTGCAGATAGCCACATAGCGATCATATGCCATGGCTGTCAAGAGGAGAAAATAGGTATCAATACAAAGGGCAAATACGGACATCTGGATAAAACATCCATGGAAGGATATAAAGGTGTCTCCTGATAAAGTAATGCTCAGCAGCTTAGGCAGGATGGAAGAGACATACATAATATCTAGCACAGACAAGTTACACAGGAAAAAGTACATAGGCTTGTGTAGTTGGGACACCAGAGCCACCAGTGTAATGATAATGAGGTTGCCAAGGACTGATACAAGATAGATTATTAACACAACAAGGAATACAACAGTCTTTAGCGGAGCATATTTCGTAAATGCCAAGATAGAGAAATCTTCCTTAAATGTGTTGTTTTTTAAATTCTCCCCCATTTTACTTCCTGAAATAAAATATATTTTCAATGTAAAAATAAATGAGCACAATCACCTTTTCCATCTATGCACAGCTAAACACATTCTAATAATATGTTTCTTTACTTGTAAAATAGTCAAATGGAACAATTAGTTTAGTGTAGCAGCAGGTGACTGACATATCCTTCTGGAAAAGAGGCAGGGCAGACTGCTGAAGTGACCAGGGGTGTATTTGTGAGCCCTGACCAATCCCCAACTAGGATTGGCAGAGGGCAGGCCTCCCATATATACCCATGGTCAGCCTGTTGTGGGAGGAGTTGTCGGGTGGAAGAACTGAATGATGTAGTGTTAGGCTGTCATGGTTTGAGGGAACCGACTTTCTGGGTGGGGGGGGTGAACTCAGGCCTGGAGCTTGGAACAGGTCATTGAGAGGTGTTCTGGAACAGGAGGACGACAGCTGGGCAAGTCATTCAGGAGGGATCCATGCTGGGGTCGGTGAGTTAGAAGCACAGTGTGAAGCTCTGGGAGAGACATGCCAGGATGGGATGTGGAGCCAGAGGAAGAGACTGTGGTGTTGTTTTGGAGTCAAGTCGTTGCAGCCACAAGAGCTGGTAGGATTTGCATCGGATGTGCTGGGAGCAGTAGTCCACCAAGAATCAGTTAGCACCATTATCTCCTTCATCTAAAATGGTTAGGAAAATGTTAATTCAGAGTGAGGCCTAGCCATGTGCTAACGGTGACAGGAATCTGGAACTGGACAGTAAGGAAACCAGGTGATCTCAAGTAGTGTGCTAGAGGAGATATGAAGTAGCAGAGATTGTTACTTTAGATTCAACTACATTTATTTACATTACTAAAGATTCATCATTTGGGCATCCCATGTCCCTTTTCCACATCCAAGTTTAATCCCCTAATAAAAACAACAAAAACAAACAAGAGACTGTTCATTGACTGGAAAAGTGTGCCTAAAATGGATGACTGACCAGTAGGGTGATGTGTGGATGCTGAAACATGCAGTGACCCCACAGGGCACAGCTACATCATTATTATTCATTATGTAATAATCTGAGTTCATATGACTATACAAGTGAAGACTGTACAAAAAGCAAACTTTTGGCCTTGGTTTATCACACCATATGTGAAAAAACAAAACACAACTTGTAGACCTTTTGCACCAGTTTGACCAAAGTACACCTTCAAATGTTAATGCATATTAAAATACACAAATCTGATTTTTAAATTGGCAGATTCTTGAGAGAAAAAGAAAATTGCCATCAAGCCCTAGTGGCCTAATGGACAAGGAACTGCCTTCTTAAAGCAGAGGTCCACCCTAAAGTGGAGCTTCCGCTCATTGGAACCCTCCCCCCTTCGGCGCCACAATTGGCACCTTTCAGGGGGGAGGGGGGTGCAGGTACCTGTACAGTACAGGTATCTGCACCCACTTCCGGCGTAGATTCTGCAAAAGCTTCCCCCTTTCCGTAGAATCTACACCCCTTTCCGAAGGTCCCCCGCTGCCTGCTGGGAAACACATGGATCCCAGAGACAGCGGGGACCATCCTTATTGTGCAGCGTGACTCGTGCATGCGCAGTAGGGAACCGGGAAATGAAGCCGCAAGGCTCCATTTCCTGATTCCCATACCCAAGATGGCGGCGGTAGCACCCGAGAGACGATCAAGAGATCGGCTTTGGGTGCCGACATCGCGGGCGCGCTGGGCAGGTAAGTGTCATTATTTTAAAAGTCAGCAGCTGCAGTATTTGTAGCTGCTGGCTTTTTTAAAAAAAAAACGGCGGACTCCCGCTTTAAGTCAGGGTTTGTGGGGTTTGAGTCCCATCTAGGGTACTTGATAAATTGCTTGTCTTTTTTTTTTTTTTTTTTATGTTTCAATATTTTTTATTGAGTTTAATTGCTTGTCTTTTTAAAGTGTAAGTTCACCTTTTCAGAAAAAATAAAACGGTGAACTAGCACCAAACACCCTCCTCACCCCCCAGTCCCAACTGCACTTTCCGATCAGATGCCAGTACCAATGCAACCAGTGCACCACAACGGGGACTTGAAATCCTCGCTTTTGTCCCGTTTTTATTCAGGGCTTCGTGGATCGATCTAAGCTAGTCTGGCTGGTTAGCACATCAGAGCATCTACAGCTTTTATGAAAAGGGTAGTTATATAATGAAGGTCCCTTTTCAGTTAATTTTCATTATATATAGACAGCTGTCTCCTGATTTTTTTCCTACATTGCACCCTTTTATACTGTATGTGCTCTTAACCACTTAAGCCCTGGATCAATTGTCAGCCTAAGGATCAGAGGTCTTTTTACAATTTCGCACTGCACTGCTTTAACTGGTAATTGCGCGGTCATGCAATGTTGTGCCCAAACGAAATTTGCGTCCTTTTCTTCCCACAAATAGAGCTTTCTTTTGATGGTATTTGATTGCCTCTGCAATATAAATTTTTACGATATAAAAGGGAAAAATACTGAAAATTTTGAGAAAAAAAAAGATATTTTCTACATTTTGTTAGAAGAAAAGAATCGAATAAACTCAATTTTAGTCATACATTTAGGCCAAAATGTATTCAGCCACATGTCTTTAGTAAAAAAAAAAAAAATAAAAAAAAAAATTATAAATGTCAATAAGCATATATTTATTGGTTTGCACAAAAGTTATAGCGTCTACAAACTAGAGTACATTTTCTGGAATTTACACAGCTTTTAATTTATGACTGCCTATCTCATTTCTTGAGGTGCTAAAATGGCAGGGCAGTACAACCCCCCCCCCCCCCAAATGACCCCATTTTGGAAAGTAGACACCCCAAGGAAATTGCTGAGAGGCATGTTGAGCCCATTGAATATTTTTTTTTTGTCCCAAGGGATTGAATAATGACAATAAATAAATAAATAAATAAATAAAATGTTTACAATAAGTTGTCACTAAATGATATATTGCTCACACATGCCATGGTTTTATGTGGAATTGCACCCCAAAATAAATTTTGCTGCTTCTCCTGAGTATGGGGATACCACATGTGTGTGTGGGACTTTTTGGGAGCCTAGCCGCGTATGGCACCTGAAAACCAATCACCACCTTCAGGATTTCTAGGGGTGAAAATTTTTGATTTTTTTTTTCTTTTTTTTTCAAATTTCAAAACTTTGTGACAAAAAGCGAGATCTGCAAAATACTCACCATACCTCTCAGCAAATAGCTTGGGGTGTCTACTTTCCAAAACTGTGATTGGCAGTGAGGAGTGAAATAAAACACACGGTCGAACTTTTCCACGGGCAGGCCCACCGTCGGAATTTCGACCGTATGTATGCGCCTTTTACTAGCAAAATCTCTCCTCCGCCCCTGCTGCCCCCATGCTTCGGCATATATGCTCTTTTTTTTTTTTAAACTATAGTGGTGAAATCACCTCCTACAGCATTGGAGTCACAGCTTTATGTATCGTGGGAGCAAACGCTGTTGCTGTCAAGATAAATAAATCCGCGCTGCAACTGAATGGCGTACCTGCTAAGCAAATTATGGTTAACATTAAAACAAAGTAACATTACAGTATAACAGTAAAACCTTACCATACCATACCTGCAAAGCAAATACCAAAAAATAAATAAACCACAGTAAAAAAGAAAACATTTTTTAACGCAGCCTGTGCCTAAAATATATATATATATATATATATGCCGAAGCATGGGGGCATCCTCCCGCAAAAAAGTTATGCCGTGTACACGCGGTCAAACTTTTCCACGGGCAAGCCCTCCGTCGAAATTTCGATGTACGATAAATAAATCCGTGCTGCAGCTGAATGGCGCACCTGAAAACAAAAAAAATGGTTAACAATAAAACACAGTAAACAGTAAAGTATAAAAAAATGTCATACCTGGAAAGCAAGCATGATAAAACATAATAAAATATTGCAGAATAGAATACAGTAAAAAAGCGCAACGATAGAGAGAGAGAGAACAATAAAACGACAACTATTTTCGGTTTTTATATATATATATATATATATATATATATATATATATATATATATATATATATATATATATATATATATATTTTTTTTTTTTACACTTTTTTTTTGAACTGTAACAACTGTAATGGTTCGGGTCTCTCAAAATGCGATGGCATCTTGGGAGACCCTGTGTTAGTGTGTCCTAGCCTGTGAAATGCTGTACCCAATGCTAAAACTTCACTAGTGTGTGGTAGCATTCAAAACATTCACCAATGCAAAGACCAGAATTGCCAGGACAGCGTAGACAATAACAACGGGTGTCACGCCTATATCCGCGCTTGGTACAGACACGACATCTTCTTTGGGGGGCTCGTTGGGTAGGGGTACTCGGGAGAGCCGATCTCCATGAGGACGAGGGTCTCCACGAGGGCGACAAAGTTCATTGTCATTGAAGTGCATGAACCTCAAGATCTGCTTGTATCGTTTCCTGGACATGAAGTTAGAGAACACGGGTATATGGTCAGTCGGATGCGTGGACCAGCATGTCTGCAACGTCATGAATTTATGTGTGCCCATGTTGAGGGAAAGGCCCAGAAAGGTCTTAAATTCGGAAACCGTAATTGGTTTCCAATCTCTGGCAAGGGAAGGCAACTGGGGATTAGCGGCGATGTGTTGACCAGCATATAAATTAGTTTGGTCCACAATAGATCTATAGAGATCTTCTGTGAAATACATCGAATAAAAATCAAGTGGCGTAAAATCAGCTGTATCCACCTGAATACCAGGTTGGCCAGTGAATGGGGGAAGTACTGGTGCTGCAGAAGTGGTGGGCACCCAATCAGGATTGGCGAATTCTGCAGGAAGGGCACTATGGGAACGACAGGCCTGCCTTTGTCTTCTTCTTGGTGGCAGCGGGACACTACTTGTGCTTGCCACCTAGCCAGCTTGAACTGCACTTATGGGACTCACCACGTCACCACGTGTTACTGCAGTGCTGGATGTACGTCCAGGGTGTACTAGGCCGCTGGTGCTTGCCAGTTCACCAGAAGGATGCGCGGCGCTAGTACTTCTCTGCTCCATACGAGGGACCTGCGGTTCTTGCACCTCAACAACTTTAGAAGATCGGGGTCCGGTACACCTGACCTTAGCAGGGACCTCATCTTTGTCCTCAGAGCTATCTGTCAGGGAGCCGCTGTCCTCTACAGGATCTGATTCTGAGCCTGAATCTGACAGATAAGTGTCTTCCTCTCCACTATCTGTCATGCTCAGAAACGTGTAGGCCTCTTCACTAGTGTACCTTCGCTTTGCCATTTTGGGCTCTAAATTTAGTGGTACAACTAGTGAGACTCACAGGTAAAAAAGCACCTAGGCTGTCAGCGACTGTATAAAACGCTACCAAAAAAACTGTTAGCGATCGCAGGGATCAGTTATGTGTGTTGTGTTTTGTAAGTGACAGTGATCGATCGATAATGCACTTGGGTGGGCTGGGCTGGGCGGAGGGACAAAATGCAGGTGCTAGCAGATATCTGGACTGATCCCGCTAACAATGCTTTTTTTTTGGAACCCTAAACTGCTGGGGACGCTAGTATAGATCTTATCAGATCAGATATTGATCTGTTCAGATTCTATACCACTAAGGGAGGTGTATGCTTTGCGCGTGGGTGTTAGCGGTACTGGCACTAACCTAGCACTGCCTGGGGCGACGCAGACCCTATCTGACCCTAAAACCTAATTGATATCACCCGCCGGGTGATCAGAGGGTTAAACCTTTATTGGGTAATAAATGGCGGGTGACCTGATGCTATAAAAAGCGAACTAACTAACCAGCGTCACCTGTGACATATATGTGAATGGCAATCAATGAAGGTATTTAATGGGGACATTCTGTTATTGACCTGGGTCTCTGTGATCCACTGGGAGCTGTGACAATATGGGAGGGGGTTTTCTGGGTGGTAGGTAGGAGCTATCAATGTTAGTCAGGAATGACTGGACCCTGCGTGGTCCTTTCTTTTTTGTGGTTTTTGTTTTTCGTTTTTCGTTTTTTGTTTGCCTTAAATGTAAACTTCAATAAAAAGAATTTTATATAAAAAAAAAAAAACCAGCGTCACCTGTAACACTTATACGGTGATGACTGGTGAAAGGGTTAACTAGGGGCAATCAGGGGGTTAAAACCTTTATTAGGTAGTATATGGGGGTCCCTGACGCTATATAAAAACCTGACACAGAACCTAAATAACTAAATAACTAACTGGCTAACTGGCTAACCAGCGTCACCAGTGACACTTATACGGTGATCACTGGTGAAAGGGTTAACTCTAGGGGCAATCAGGGGGTTAAAACCTTTATTAGGTTATATATGAGGGTACCTAACACTATAAAAACCTGGCGGTGAACCTAAAAAATAACTAGCTACCTAGCGGCACCAGTGACACTAATGCAGTGATCAGAAAAACTATCGCTTAGTGACACTGGCAAAAGGGGGCAATCGAGGGGGTTAAACCTTTATTAGGGGGGGTAGGGGGCTACCCTGGACCTAAAGGGGCCTAACACTAACTGCCCTGACACTTTTTACAGTCACAACTGACACTAAATGCAGTGATCAGTAAAAAATGATCACTGCAATCAGTGACACTGTGACTGGGGGGCGGGGGGTGATTGGGGTGATTTGTGTGCCTATGTGTACCTACGTGTCAGTGTACTGTTGGTGCACTTACTTTGATGTCTTCTCTCTTACGCAGGCAGTGGAAGCTTCTCATTCGCCGGGAGCGATTGCGAGGGGATGGCCATAAACCAACGGCCCTCCCCTCATCCCGGATCACTCCTGAAGCGAAACGGACCGCCGCAGCCGTCAAAATTGATGTCCTTTTTTTCCCACAAATAGAGCTTTCTTTTGGTGGTATTTGATCACCTCTGCGGTTTTTATTTTTTGGGCTATAAACAAAAAAAAGCGACAATTTTGAAAAAAAACTATATATTTTACTTTTTGCTATAATAAATATCCCATTTAAAAAAAAAATAATAATTTTTTCCTCAGTTTCGGCCGATACGTATTCTTCTAAATATGTTTGGTAAAAAAAAAAAACGCAATAAGCGATTATTGATTGGTTTGGGCAAAAGTTATAGCATCTACAAAATAGGGGATATATTTATGGCATTTTTTTTTTTAGTAATGGCGGCGATCTGTGATTTTTTTTTTTCGTGACTGCGACAATATGGTGGACACATCGGACACTTTTGACACATTTTTGGGACCATTCACATTTACACAGCGATCAGTGCTATAAAATTGCACTGATTACTGGGTAAATGTGACTGGCAGGGAAGGGGTTAACACCAGGGGGTGCGGCAGGGGTTAATATGTTCCCTATGGGAGTGATTCTAACTGTGGGGGGAGGGGACTCACAAGGGGAGGAGACTGATCGGTGTTCCTCTGTACTGGGAACACACCATCGGTCGCCTCTCCTCTGACAGGATGTAAACACACAGATCCTTGTCCTGCTGTGTTCCTGGGCAATCGCGGGTACGTGCTTGTGCCTGTCCGTGCCATTGTGCCGACGTATTTTTACATGCGGCGGTCCTAAAGTGGTTATTGTAGATTGCAAGCAGCATTTGCCAACACACATGATTGATCAGAAACAATCCACTGTAGTTCCTTTTAGGAAGCCAGTACAGAGCAAGAATGTACAGAAGCTAGTGCACATGCATACCATGCCTTGAAAAAGTATTCATACCCCTTGACATTTTCCACATTTTGTCATGTTACAACCAAAAACGTAAATGTATTTTATGTGATAGACCAACACAAAAGTGGTACATAATTGTAAAGTGGAATGAAAATTATAAAATTGTTGTAAAAATTTTTTAGGCTCCATTCACATTGGGGCGTTGGGGGCGTGGGCGGTAAAGCACCGTTATTTTTAGCAGAGATTTACTGTTTTTTGCAGAGGTTTTTTAACCCTCGATAGCTGCCGGAAAAGGGTTAAAACTGCCCACAAAGCACCACTGCAGTGGCGCTATGTCAGCAGTTCGGCGGGGCCGCCCATTGATTTCAATGGGCAGGGGCACTTTAGGAGCACTGTATACACTGCTCCTACGGTGCTGCAAAGATGCGGCTTGCAGGACTTTTTTTGGGTCCTGCCAGTGCACCGCTCCACACTAGAGTGAGCGGAGAGGCTCTTTACAGGCACTTTGCAGGTGCTATTTTTAGTGCTATAGCGCCTGTAAAGCGCCTCAGTGTGAAAGCGGCCTCACAAATAAATATGTGAAAAGTGTGGTGTGCATTTGTATTCAGCCGCCCTGAGTCAATATATTCTAGAACCCCCTTTCGCTGCAGTTACAGCTGCAAGTCTTTTTGGGGATGTCTACCAGCTTTGCACACCTAGAGAGTGACATTTTACCCATTCTTTGCAAAATAGCTCAAGCTCTGTCAGATTGGATGGAGAACTTCTGTGAACAGCAAGTTTCAAGTCTTGCAACAGATTCTCAATTGGATTTTGGTCTGGGCTTTGATTGGGCCATTCTAACACATGAATATGCTTTGATCTAAACCATTCCATTGTAGCTCTGGCTGTATATTTAGGGTCGTTCTCCTGCTGGAAGGTGAAGCTCCACCCCAGTCTTTTGCAGACTCTAATGCCCTGTACACACGGTCGGACATTCCGACCACAAAATGCGTCAGTTTTTTCCGAAACTTGTGTTGCACACACATGGTCGTATAAAGTTGTCAGAAAATCAGATTGTTCTGAACGAGGTGACGTACAACATGTACGTCGGGACTATAAACGGGCCAGTAGCCAATAGCTTTCGTCTCTTAGTTTATTCTGAGCATGCGTGGCACTTTGTCTGTCGGAATTGTCTACACACGATCGGAATTTATGCAATTGAATTTTGTTGTCGGAAAATTTTAGATCCTGCTCTCAAACTTTGTGCGTCGGAAAATCCAACAGAAAAAAGTCTGATAGAGCCCACATACGATCAGATTTTCCAACAACATAATCCGATAGGACTTTTTCCATCGGAATTTCCGACCGCGTGTACAGAGCATTACAGGTTTTCTTCTAAGATTGCCCTGTATTTGGCTACATCTATCTTCCCATCAACTCTGACCAGCTTCCCTGTCCCTGCTGAAAAAAAGCATTCCCACTGTGTTCAGGGCAATTCTAAGCCTACTAAGCTATTGCTAGACTTGACTGCCAGGCATCACAAGTTTTTTGCACAATTGCAGAAAATCTGCATTGCATGACATGAGATCAAATTTCTTTTCAGACATTCTGCAAGTCTGCTGCAAGTTCTGGTTCAATTATGTTGTGCAATAGTCATCCCACCACAGGGGTCCCTGTGGCTAAATTTTCATGCTGTAGACTTGCAGAGCAATTGCCGTAGATTCACCACTACAACTTTGCTCTTGCTAGAGACTTTCCATGCACATTTACTACAAATTGTAAAAGTGTCAACTAGAACTTGTGCTTCATATGCTCTGCTATCTGGGTTGTTGCTGGCCACTATGTGTTGTCCTCATTAACAAATTCCATACAAATGACTCCACAAAATGATACCTGGTTCTGTATTCTTCAAAAGGGGCAATACTGCCCAGAAAGCAAGGATAACTTGCCACAAATGTGTGGCAGTGTTGAATTGTAAGGCTGTTAACTTGCTGTACATTTTCACAAATTGTACTCTTGCAGAGCACTTGAAGCACAAGCTCTAGTTGACAGTTTTCTTATTTGTAGCAAATTTAGAGAAAAAGTCTCTAGCAAGAGAAAAGTTGTAGTGGTGAGTCTACAGCAGGAGCTCTGCAAGTCTACAGCATGTAAATTCAGTCACAGTGACCCCTGTGGTCGGATGACTATGGCACAACATAACTGAACCAGAACTTGTAGCCAACTTGTGAAATGTTTGCAAAGAAAGTTGATCTGGAGTCATGCAATATGGACTTGCTGCAACTGTGCAACAAATTTGTAAAGGCTGGGGGCGTGGCTTAGCTATGGCAGCGTGAGGAAGCACAGACAGGAGCTCTGCACAGGACCGAGCTGAGAGCCTCCCGTAGCGCACTCGCAGACGAGCCAGCTTCACATGCCAGGGGACCGCAAACACCCGCTGACCACTGAGGATCGGAGGGGACCCGAGATCACGCACTATTTTCTGCGGCAGCACCCGGTCTCCTCGCCGGCCGCACGGACCAAGATGGCGCCGCCACGAGTTCCTCCGGCGAGCGCTGCAGCATCAAGTAAGAAGGGCGCACTAGCGGGGGCCACAGCGATGGAGGAGGATTTCCCCCCTCTCATACCCAGGGCACACTCACCTATACAGTCCCCAGCCATCCCGGTCACGGACCCACAGCCACACGCTGAGAGTGCAGGGGATATGAGTGGCCTCTCAGAGGGATCCCTTAGGGAGATGGTCTCAGGACTGCCCACTAAACAGGACTTAAATGCCATAGCAGCCTCCATAGTGAGTGCTCTCACAAGGGAGCTGCATGATCTAAAGCAGCAAGTTGACACCGTGGAGGAGAGGGTGACTGTAATAGAAACCTCTAATGCCTCCACCGATGCCCGCCTCACCTCCCTGGAGACAGAACACAGGGCCTTCCGTCGCCATCTTGTAGATGTCCAGCTGCGCCTAGATGACGGCAAGAACAGGAGCAGGCAGAATAATTTGCGCCTCCGAGGTATCCCCGAGGCCACCGCGGGTCCAGATCTCAGCGCCACTGTCACGGCTATCCTGAACCAGGTCCTGGACAAGCCACCTACCGCTATGTTGGAACTGGACAGGGTCCACCGTGTACCGGGCCCCAGGGCCCTACCTTCAGCATCACGGTCCTCTGCCTCCATGGATCTCCCACGAGATGTCCTTTGCAGGGTGCATTTCTTCACCATTAAGGAAGAGATCCTGCCCCTGGCCTGGGAAAAGGGCCCAATTGACTTAGACGGAGCCTCCATACGGATCTTCCCCGATATCTCCAGGCAAATCCGTGTCATGCGGGGAATGCTGAGACCGCTGCTGGGTCTGATACGGGAAGCTGAAGCCACGTACCGGTGGGGTCATCCCTTCCATTTGATCGTTCGGAAGCAAGGTGCGGAGTTCCATCTCTACTCGCCTGACCAACTGCCTGACCTGTTTAGCTTCATCGCCAAGCCGGCAGTCAATGTCCCGAACTGGTTTGACTACCTACTCTCACAAGAGACCCCTGGCCCACCTCTGCCCAGGCAACAACGGGTCCTACGGTCTCGTTCCCGTGCACCGAATCGTGAGGCCACCAGACCGCATCCAACAACCTCTGAGGCTTGACCGTGGCGCCCACTCCTCGGACTGGTAGGACTTTACCGTATCCCCTTTTTATGGCTCCCCGCAACATTCCGGCCATATCTCGAGACCCTACCTACCTAGACTCTCTTGATTGACTGTTCCAACATGCCTTGGATAGAGGTGGAACCTCTGACCCAATGTGATCTCTGCCGGGGGAGTTGTGTGTTTTTCTCTTTCTTTTTTGTTTTTTGTTTTAACTAGGCCGGTGCTGGTTCACATGGTTAGGCCCCCCGGCCTCTCTCAGCCTGCATCTCTCTCTGGCAGGTGATGGGAGATTTGCAATGTGGGCTGGGGGCGGACGAGCCCCTCACTCTGGGCTATACTTATTGTTATGTGGCAACTGTTCAGATGTCCGTGCCTGACTATACCGTAGGGAGACCCATCATCTGGGTCTCAGGTGTGTCCGCTGGGCCCTGCTCCTCCCCCCCCACACTGGGTTTAGGGCGCTGACCTCCCCGCGGTGGGGGGTGGTGGAGCCAGTCGGGTGGGTGGGCCTCTGGCAGGTTGACTAAATGTGTTTTACCTTTATATCTAGTTCTGCTACTGAATCCATAACCATATAGTTTTCTTGCATACAGCGAGTGTCGACTTGCCTGCGGGGGCCGTGCCCTGGCCCTGGCGCCTGGGGGATGGGGTGAGGGGGCTTTGGGCCTGCTTCACTGGCTGATGTAGGTTTTGCGGGGAGGTCCTCCCCGTTGCATTGGCAGTGGGCAACTGCGGATGCCTGACCTACTCGCCCACCGCACAGGCGTCGGATATCAATTAGCACGGTTCATTTAAGTTGTAAAGTTGGATAGAATGTTGGCTCAAATGTTATTTCTCACATGGTTCTCGTTGCTCTCATCCTGTGCATCTCCTTACACGATGATTCTTTTGTTTATATTTTCTTGTTATACCGTTGTTAAGCTTTAAGCTACCCTTGTTGCCTTGTCCACCCCCAATTAGGGCAGCCCCCCGTTTGGGCACTACCAGTGCTTATCGGGGGTCTATTGAGTTTTCACACTTGAAGACCAGTTTTCCCCACCCCCCCCCTCTCCCCTCTTACCTCTCCCTCCCTTCCCCTCCACGATTACCCCTTCCCCCCCCCAGGTGGTGGTGCCTCTCGGTGAGGTCCTTGGCAAGGGATTGCCACTCTCTCTGCTTGGCACATAGCGGTCGCTACCCCATCAGAAGGCATTATGGGTCTCCTGAAGGTCACCTCCCTCAATGCGTGTGGCCTCAACGTGCCGGAAAAGCGCTCGCAGCTCCTGGCTAACTTGCGCAAAGACAGAACTCACGTTGCCTTCTTACAGGAAACGCACTTCCATGGTGAGCGTATCCCTAAATTGACGAACGTGGCCTTCCCGATGGCATACCACAGCATATCACCTATCTCCAAGTCTAAGGGGGTCAGCATCCTCCTGGCCAAGTCGGTACCGTGGGTTTTTAAGGGCGCAGCAGGTGGACCCCCAGGGCCGCTTCCTCCTCCTTAAAGGGAGGGTGTTCGATGTGCAGGTCACCTTCGCCAATGTCTACTTCCCTAACGTTGACCATCCGCAATTTTTGCGGAAGCTGGTACCCCAGCTGCTGGAGTTTTCAGAGGGTATGCTCATCTTTGGGGGTGACCTCAATTTTGCAATGGATCCTTCACTGGATGCCTCACGCGGCGCCTCTCATACGCACGTCTTAAGAGGATGAAAGCGGATCTCCATGCCTTACGCCTGGTGGACCCCTGGCGTCTGCTACATCTTCAGGACCGGGACTATTCCTATTTCTCCCAAGTCCACCATTCTTACACGAGATTGGACTACCTACTGATGTCGCACAAAGACTTACCTAGGGTAGTTTCGACTGCCATCGATGTCATATCCTTCTCGGACCATGCGCCGATACATCTGACACTTCAGGTGGGCCTTGTGACTCAGACCCCTCCATTGTGGAGACTGAATGAGGCCTTGTTGCAATCGGAGGAGACCCGTGCTGAGGTGCTGGCCTCGCTGCAGGAGTACTTCTCTGTAAACGTAGCCTCAGTTGCCAACCCTCTGACGGTGTGGGAGGCCCACAAGACGGTGGTAAAGGGCACCCTAATCAAAATAGGGGCCCGCCTTAAGCAGGAGAGAACTACTTGCTCAGATCCGCTCCTTAGAGTGCGTTCACAAAGCCAGTCTTGCGCGGTCTACTCATCAGGAACTTCTCAAAGCACGCGAAGAGCTTCGCTCAATTCTGTTTCATAAAACGAAGCAAAAACTGGCATGGGCTCACCGTTCGATGTATGAATTCTGCAATAAACCCGGCACAATGCTGGCTAGGGCACTGCGAGGCCCTCGCACCAAAACTTATATTTCTCACATCCTAACATCCACTGGCCAAAAAGCGACCACATCAACTGACATAGCGGCGGAGTTCCGATCATTCTATGAAGGCCTCTATGATTTGTACAGGCCACATTCGGATGATCCCGACTCCACTGGTGGGTTCACCCCACGGTCATATGTAGCCACGTCCGGCATGCCCTCACTCCCAGCTGTGGTCCAGGAGGAACTGGAGGAACCGATAACGACTGCGGGGTTGGGGGCAGCGCTGGCAAGCTCGAAACCAAAGAAGGCCCCCGGTCCCGACGGTTTCACCCCAACTTATTATAAAACCTTTTTTGAGACGCTTTCCCAACCTTTGGTCTCGGCCCTCAACTCGATTACGGAGGGTAACTCCTTCCCGATAGACACTTTGTGAGCTTACATATCCCTCATCCCTAAGGAGGGGAAGGATCCACTGCGGTGTGGGAGCTACCGCCCGATAGCCCTCCTGAACACCGACCTTAAATTGTTTGCCAAGATACTGGCCAATAGGATACTCCCCCACATACCAAGTCTAATTCATAGGGACCAAGCGGGTTTCGTCCCACAACGGGAACCCCGGGATAACACCATTCGGGTGGTGAACCTAATCCACGCGGCCAAGTCCTCTGGGTGACCCCTTCTCCTGCTGTCAACCGACGCAGAGAAGGCTTTTGACCGCGTGGATTGGTCCTTTATACAGGCCACCCTGGAACACATCGGTCTCCGCTCCTCGATGCTCGGTTGGATCCTTTCCCTCTACTCCCACCCCACGGCTGCGGTCAAAGTGAATGAAACGAGGTCCGGTTTCTTCAACATCCGTAATGGCACACGTCAGGGTTGCCCCCTGTCTCCGCTGATTTTCATTCTCTCTCTGGAGCCCCTCCTGTGCAGAATACGGGCAAATCCAGGTATTACAGGTTTTCACAAATCCTCTGGGTCTCATAAGGTGGCCGCCTTTGCGGATGATTTGATTTTTTTCCTAACAGACCCACTCAATTCGCTCCCCAACCTCCTTCAGTCCCTGCAGCAATACGGAGCCCTTTCTTTGTTCTCAATCAATCTGACCAAATCATCCCTCCTGAACATTACAGTGGACAAGGATATTGTCGGCCACTTGCACTCGGCCTACCAGTTACGCTGGGCGGTCAGCACTATTCCTTACTTGGGTGTCGACATTAGCGCAGACCCTTCTGACTTATACAGGCAAACTTTGCCCCACTCCTTCTCCGTCTCAAAACCGATCTCCACCAATGGCATTCACTTACTTTAACTTGGTTCGGGCGATGCAATGCCATTAAGATGACCGCATTGCCTAGGATACTATATCTGCTACAAGCCCTCCCCATCCGTCTCCCCCCGTCTTTCTTCTGTCTTTCGACTGTTCCGCGACTTAATTTGGTCGCATCGAAAACCACGTATCAGACTGCAAATCCTCCACATGGCTAAGCATAGGGGAGGAGTCGGTCTCCCAGACATAAAGGCATACTACAGGGCAGCCCACCTTACTAGAGTGGTCGACTGGTATTGCCACGCGGGGGCCAAACAGTGGGTGGCGATGGAAATGGAGGACTCTGAGGGAATGGCCAGGAGCTGGCCGTGGATCGCTACCTCGCTGCCGAAGGCCCTCAATGACCATCCTACGCTAGGCAGTACGATACGGGTAGTCAGGGATGCCTTCCGGCACTCCTCAGTTTCCCCGATGCCTTCCCCCATGGTGCCAATTTTGGGTAATCCAGACTTTCCGCCTGGCCGGCTGAACCCCATTCTTGGGCGCTTGGCAGCGGAAGGGCGGTTTCATCTCCACGACTTTCTGGGCCCGGACGGCCAACTTGCAATAGAAGCGGGGGTGTCCGCTATAGACCCCCCGTTGGACTTCTGGAGCGGTCTCCAACTACATAACTTCCTGCGCCGGTGTGCAAGGAGGCCTGGCATATCGCGTCCACTCACGGAGCTGGAACGAATTTGCCACCACAGAGAACCGATCCGCCACTGTCTATCTCTGCTCTACTCCTCCCTGATCTCACCAGCAGAAGGGTTCATTCCCCCCTTCCTTTCTAAATGGGAGGCGGATCTAGGAGTCCAATTTAGTGACTCACAGAGGGAGAAGATCCTTCACTTCGCCCAGAAGTCCTCTATTGCCACCAGGGTCCAAGAGACCTGCTATAAAATCTTGACCCGATGGTACAGAGTGCCCACCTCTCTGCATTGTTTCTTCCCACGGGTCCCCAGTCTTTGTTGGCGTTGTAATGTGGAGGAGGGAACGATGCTGCACATTTTCTGGGACTGCCCCAAAATCAAACCCTGCTGGATGGAGGTGGCACGCACGATCGAGCACCTGACTGGTGTTACCCTGGAGGGAGACCCCGCGGCCTGTCTACTGCACCTCTCTAAGCGACCCATTAAGAAATATAAAGCCTCCCTTACCATCCAGCTATTGAATGCCGCCAAGGCATGCATCCCCTTGCGCTGGAGATCGGAGATTCCACCAACTAAATCCCTGTGGTTTGCCAAGGTCAATGACCTAAGAAACATGGAAGATCTCACTGCCACCCTGCACGGAGGGGAGGAGGCCTTTCGGGAGACGTGGCGACCATGGCAACAATACATCTACACGGAAGCTTACCTCCGTGAGGTTGCATTGCCTGATTAGTCCCTGTAGCGTGAATCGCTCTCTGGTCGGGAGGCACCACCACTCCCCTTCTCTGTTCTCCCTCTCATCCTCCCCCCCTTTTTTTCCTTTTTTTTTGCCTCGCTACCCCACTATCCACCTTCCTCCCTACCCCCAACTGGGGTATCCTTCCCCATCCTGCCTTTCCACTCCCTTTGTCCTTCTTCTCCTAATCCGCTCCCAGCCTTGGGCCGGTCTACTCAGATAATTTGAACATCCTACTTTCTATAACCCATCAGTTGTGCCACGTGGCTGGACTTAGCTGGTTGGGAGACAACCCTCCCTGGCAGGTGTAAATGAGTCTCTTACAGTATGGTCCTGGTGACTTCACTAGCAACAGGAGGTTACCAGGGTAACAGTCGGGTAGTCTCCCCCAGAGTGGTGCACGGTTAGCCATGATACACAGCCGTAACCGCCTATGTTTTTCACGGACTGCACAACTGGGGGATTTGATATTTGATAATGCTGTTATAACATCAAACTGTATTCATTTCCCGTTTCTGTTTTTATTTTAATTATTGTCATCTTTTCTGACTGTAAAATTGCCTCATCTTGAAAAGTAAATAAAGGAATAAAAAAAAAAAAAAAAAAATTTGTAAAGGCTGGCAAGTCGAGCAATAGCTTAGCAAGTCATTTTCAAACTTGCAACTCAATTGCTTGATATCTCAGTAGGAGTTGGGTGGGGGGGGGGGGGTTTAACCAAGGGACGGTGCTTGGAGGTGGGTAGGGGGCAGGGAGAAAGGGTGAATTAGAAGGGGAGAGTACCTGCACCTATTATCTGAGAAAAAAAAAGCCCTGGACAGTGTTTTAGTGCAGCATTCCACCACACACTTATTATTTTTTTTTTTACAAACAGCGTGGTGGTTTATTGAGAATACAAGAAGAACAAAAAGGTAATATACAGACATTGGTCAGTACAATGATCACGACAGTGGGAGAGTGAGAATAAGTACATTTTGTGCGGCAGGGGGGGCGCGCAGGTCCCCAGCACATCAATATGAGCAATGAACTAAAAGAAATAAAATATAAAGACAAAATAGTGCAAACATAAATAGCCAGGAGACCCAGTCCAGAAGGCGAATTCTAGGAGACACTACAGCAGGGGATCACAAATAGCAGCATTGTGAAATCATCATTGCACAGCGCGGCGCCGGCCCCCCCCAGGCCAAGTACACAGGAGCACCCAGCCCTATAAGGGAGGCTCATCACAGGTAGCAGCCTCATTCAACCATACATCCCAGACTTTAGCATATTTAGCATGACAGCCCCTGTGGGCATACAGTTCTTTCTTGTATGGGAGTACCTGATTAATCGCAGCCACCCATTCCTGAAACGTGGGGGGCTGGACTTGTAGCCACCTTCTCGCCACCAGTAGCCTAGCCAGAAGCAAAGACTCATGTAAAAAAATCTTGTGGTACTTGTCCGAGTCCGGATCAGGGAAAATTCCCAAAAGGCACTGCTTGGGGCACAGCGTCAGAGGGGACCCCATTTTATCATGGATAAATCCAACAATTTGAGACCAGAAACACTGGATCACCGGGCAAGACCACAGGATATGAAAAAAAGTGCTTTGTAAACTACCACACCTGGGGCAGAGGGGACTGTACTCTGGTTTATATTTAGCAATGCGTGCCGGTGTCAAATAGGTTCTATGTAAGATATTGAGGTGGGTGAAGCGATCCGAGAGTTTAGGCGAGACCTTTTTTCCAGCGTCCAGGGCTTCCTCCCACTCATCATCCTCAAGTCCTCCAACATCCTCCAACCATCTCCCCCTAAGGGCCTCTGTCAAAACAATCGCTGGGGGTCTGATCAAAAGGTTGTATATACTAGAAATCAATTTACGTGGGTCTTGCCCCAAGAGCACGTCCACCACCGCCAGGCTGCCCACCCCAGGCGAAGATTGCCCGAATTGTGCCTGGAGAGCATGGCGAAGCTGGAGGTACCTGTAGAGCATAGAGTTCAAACTCCTCCTTGAGCTCCTGAAACGATTTCAAGACCCGATCTCGATATAAATCAGAAAGGAATCTAATTCCATGCATGAGCCAAATCGAGTATCCCGGGAGCAGACGCAATTCGTCCAAACCGGGGTTGTCCCAAAGCGGGGTGTGGGAGTGGGTCTCAGGAAAAACCAGCTTCCTACCAACCACCTCCCAGACCCTGCAATGTGCGTAAAGGAGTCCCCTGCGGTTCCCCCGAAATGCCGCTGAGGCACAGGCTCTAAATATCACCTGGAAGGGATGGGTAATGGAGTATCCACGCCTGGGGCAAAGAAGTATTAAGTACTTATCCCTGTCCTGTTTATCCAGGTGGTAAAAGTGGGACACCTGGGCCGCCAGGTAGTACAAGGCAAAGTCCGGCAGGGCCGCCCCCCCCAGATCCCCAGGGCACTTCAATGCTTGCCACGATAATTTATGTCGCTGTGAGCCCCAAATGAAGGAATTGAGTAGGGCTTCTATGGATTTAAACAGTCGTAGAGGTAAATAAACAGGGGAGTGCCAAAACACGTATAAAAACCCGGGTAGAATAATCATTTTTACAAGGTTTATTCGCCCCAGAACGCCCAGAGGGAGCTTGGCCCACGCCTTGATTCTAACCTTAAGGGATGCCACCAGGGGATCTATATTTAGCCTGGTGTAATCCTCAGGGGATCTGGTGACATAGATACCTAAATATTTTATCTTACTCACCCTCAGGAGGGGAGCGGACGCCTCCACCTCGGAGGGGACACCCAGATCCATGGGCAAAATTTGGGATTTCTCCCAGTTGATCTTAAGCCCCGAGTATGCTCCAAATAGTTGGATCGTTTCAAGAGCTGCCCGGAGGGAGGGGCCTGTATCCGCCAGATACAGCAACATGTCATCTGCATACAGGCTAATCCTCTCCTCCAGGCTGCCACATTCAAGCCCCCTAATACCAGAGTGTCCCCTGAGAGCCGCCGCGAGCGGCTCCACCGCTATGGCATACAACAATGGGGACAAGGGGCAGCCCTGTCTGGTACCCCGAGAAAGAGGGAAAGGGGACGACACCCGCCCATTAACCAAGATCCTGGCACAAGGGCCGCTGTACAGGAGGCGTATCCACTTAATAAAGCGGGGTCCGAAGCCAAAGCGCCGAAGACAGCTCCACAAATACCTCCACTCCACTGAATCGAACGCCTTGGCTGCGTCCAGAGACACCACCGCTCTAGTTCCTATCAGATCATGATCCGCTTGCAGATTCATATGCAACCGACGCAAATTGTAAGCCGTGTTTTTGGATGGCATAAACCCCGTCTGGTCGGGATGGATCAGATCTAGGATAACCGCATTCAGACGGGTAGCCAGGACCTTGGCCAGGATCTTGATGTCCAACTGGAGTAAGGAAATGGGCCGATAAGACTCGGGGAGCTCCAAGTCTTTCCCGGGCTTGGGGATTAGGACTATATAAGCCTCACACATTGAGGGAGGGAGAGATTCTGACTCGAATATATGAGAGAATAATTCTTGCAACCTAGGGGTCAGGGTATCAGCATATTGTAGATAAAATTCAAGGGGGAGCCCGTCCGAACCAGGAGCTTTGGACTTGTTTAGCAGGGACATCGCCTCCGCGATATCATCAGTACTAATAGGGGCCTCTAAAAGGGCCACCTGAGCCGGCGTAATTGAGGGCAGGTCAAGGGTTTCGAGAAGCCCGTCCACCTCGTCTCCAGCAGCGGTGGTCGCCGAGGAGTACAATGATGCATAAAATGTTCTAAACTCCTCTGCCACCGCATCAGGATCAGTAATCAGCGTGCCGTCAGAGCCCCGCAAGGAGACCACCGTGGGAGGCCGTTGATCCATGTGCGCCAAGTAGGCCTAATCAGACCTAAAATCAGCCCTACTCGGGGATGGGTCCTCAGCAAATTCGCGTTCAGCAATAGACAGTTGATGCTCCGCCCGAAGCAACGCCTCCGCAGACGAACGACGATATTGCGAAATTTGGTGCGCCATAAACGACCGGGCATGTGTTTTAAACGAGTCCCAGACCAGCGTGAAAGGGGCCGTACCGCGATTCGCATCAAAAAATAAGTCCCACTCCGACCCCGCCTCCTCCAGTCCAGGGGTCACCCCCAACCAAAAAGGGTTTAATTTCCAAGAGTAGGATTGTGGAGGGCCTGGGAGACGCAGCACGACCCAGTATGGGGCGTGATCCGAAAGCACCCGCGGATTAAATCCCACTTCCGCCAGATAGGGAAGAAGGGGGCGAGAAATAAAAATAAAATCAATCCTAGACATAGTAGAATACGACGCCGAAAAACAGGAGTATTGTTTAGCCGTAGGGAAACTATGCCGCCAGGTGTCCACCAGAGCTAGCTCCAGGAAAAACCTGCCAAACCTAGTAAGCCCCGGCGACAGCACAGGTGGGGGAGTCAACACAAGTCTATCCAGTTCTCTATGTGCAACATTGTTGAAGTCCCCCAGCCATACCGCCGGGACAGTAGGGAATTGGGCCATAAACGCCAATCCCTCGTTGAGGACAGTAAACTGAAAGGGGGGAGGAACATATATAGCCAAAAGAAGAAGTTCTTTGCCATTAACTCGGGCATGTAAAAAGAGAAACCTCCCCTCAGGATCAGACTTGAGCAGGAGGAGCAGGAATTGCACTGACTTGGACACCAGCAGCGCCACACCCCTGGAGTAAGTAGAGAATGGGGCCTGGTATACCCAGCCCACCCAGGGCTTCTTAAGTGTGAGTAGTAGGTGGCCAGTAAGATGGGTCTCCACCAAGACAATTATGTCTGCCTTCTGAGCCCTGAGATAGGTCAGGACCGCGCTGCGCTTCTGTTTCGCCCTGATCCCCCGAACATTCCAAGTAAGGCATTTCAGGTCACCCATTGCAGAAAACTCACATACTTGCCAGAATATAGGAACCAGCGCCCCCACCCGCCACCCACCACCCAACGGGGAGTCAGCAGAGTACCCAGCCCACTGTCACTTATATACAACGACCAACATTTATTTGTCTTGAAACAGCAAAAATCATACCACCATAGAAAACTTAACCAACTGAACATAGGTAAAGATTTAAAATAACATGCACCGGGCCGTTCGGCGCGGCCCCAGCCCGACCAAGAGGTCAAAGCCTGGGGCCGACCCCGCCCGGCCCGGGGAAACCAAGCTTCAAACCCGAGCCCGCAAACCTGCGGGTCACGGGACCCTATGTAGGGCCCAGTTAAATATAAAACTAACGTGACGGTTAAACTCTGAAGACCCAGCAACACCGCGAGGAGCATGGTCACCGGGTGCAGCCACGGATGGTCAGACGGCCGCGGAGAGCACCTTGCAGGCCAACGTCCCGTGACCGTCCGGGGTACCATGGGAACTCAGAGTCCGCTGGAGGGATAAAAAACAGTCAGTAGGCATACAGTTAAAGGATCCCCTTGGACAGGAAGACCAATAAACTTGGAAGGGAGCGGCCAATGCAACATGGAGGTGGGAAGGGACATGCAGAGGGGGGCCGCGGAGGAGAAGGGGCCCAGGAGAGAGGTCGGGGAAAAGCACCGGGGGTGCGGGATGGGAACCGGGGGGGAGGGAGTCTCTAGTCTATCAGCATAACAAATCTCCGGACCAGGGCATCATGCCACCGTGAGCAGTGGGGCGGTAATACAGTACAGTACCTTGCCAAAGAGCAAACGTAGTCCAGGAGCAGGATCCATGTCACTTCACCCCCCTAGCTCTCCATTAAGCACATCGCCCCGTCAGCCAACAACATCGCAAGGAGCTAAGCCGCATCCCGCCGCGGTGCCGCCCTATTCTCCAGCCAGCCGAACACCGCCTCCGGGGTATCAAAGAAATGGGCCCTGTCCTCTCCCGCAACCCGGAGCCGAGCCGGAAAGAGCATGGCATAGGAGTAATGACGTATGCGCAGCTGGCGCTTGGCTTCAGTGAAGAGTGCTCTTTTCTTTTGAACCTCGGCCGAGAAATCCGGGAAGACCTTGATCTCGGTGTTGTGGTAGGGAATGTTGCCCTTCAATCGCACCAAGCGCAGGATGGCATCTCTATCCCGAAAGTTCAAAAACTTCGCAATGAAGGTCCTGGGGGGAGCCCCCTGCGGGGGAGGTTTTGCAGGCATACGGTGGGCCCTTTCCACCGCGAAAGATGAGGAGAACTCTGCATGGCCAAAGGAGGAGGTAAGTAGGTGTTCCAGGAACGCGGGAGGATCGTTGCCCTCCTCGCCCTCGGGCAGGCCGACAAAGCGTAGGTTGCACCTTCTTAAGCGGTTCTCCATATCATCTTGTTTCGCCAGGACCGTGGAGAGCTGGTGCTGTAGGCGCTCAGTGATCGTCTGGAGCGGGGGCAGGTCATCCTCCACGCGGCTAATTCTTGTCTCCGTCTCGGTCACCCGTTCCCGCAGTTTCTGCACATCTTGCCGGAGGAGGGAGACATCCACCTTTACCTCCTCAATTTTCCCCATGAGGGCACTCTTGCAGTCCAGGATAGCTTCCAAAACTCGTGCATCAGGGTCAGGTGCGGCGGAGGAGGAGGGAGGAGAAGCGCCCTCCGCCGCCATGTTGCCTTTCTCCGCGTGGCGGAATTTAGCCAGTTTAGCCGCCGCTTCCAGCTTCGCTTTAGAAGGAGACATGTCCCCTGCGTGTCTGGGGTGTACAGGGCTTCGTAGCAGCTTGAGTAATAGCAAGAAATAGCCTCAGGATAGAAGTACACGGATAACAATCCAGCGGAGCTCACTCACAATGCTCCTCACGCCATGCCGGTCCAGGCCACGCCCCCACCACACACTTATTTTAATAGTCCGCTATAAGAACACACCAGCTAAAGATTCTGGAAGCACACTTCTATTAGCTTCCTACTAGCTCTGTGAGGTGACTTATGTCTGCTGCAGATGCAATGGATTACAGAAAAATTTGGGTTTTGCTGAAATGCATTCTTAGCCTACTGCTTGCTTTCACTTGTTGCTGGAACTTCTCTTTAATGTTGTAATACTAAATGCTTTGATGGAGACCATTTGAATAATTATCTGCAAGTGCAGAGCAGTGTTCACAGTTTTATTATTCTGTAGATTGAGCCTTAAACTTCAATACAAGGTGCCAGAACTGTTTAATTTGATTACTTGGCTATGGAAACAATACATTAAAAAAATTAAAAAGAATTGCTAAATTTTTCAACAAAACGAAGGGGTGTGGTTTGGCTCCGGTCTGAGATGGCCACTTGCTCTGAGTCTACCTGCAACATGGGGCAAACTATCAGCTTTTGCAGGGCACAATCAGCATCCAAACCATGTGGAAGAGTGATGGGCATTACCTCGGCACCATGCAACCCTGATGACCCGCTCTCTCGCTCATCTGAAAACATGCCAACAATGTTTTGCATTTCTGCTGGAGATGGCCACGGAGAACAGCAGCCAGCCTAATTCTGCCTCACACTCCCTGAGCCTCACAGACTTACAATCTGTCGCAGCCGACATCAAATTCACCCTCTCAGCAGCAATCACTAACCTCCGAATCGACATCCAAACTATAGCAGCTCGGATTCTGGCAGTGGAGCAGACTCAACCCGCCATGCAGACACCATTAGACGAATGCAGAAAGATTCAGACATAAACCTATCCCACAAACTCGAGATTCACAGACATCTAGAGAATCTCAACAACTGGGGTTGCCACCACAACATCTGTATCAGGGGTGTTCCAGAGAGCATTAAACAACCTCTCCTAGAACCATACAACCAGAAATGTTTCCTCTCCACGCCAATACATCCTTCCCTAGTTTTCTATACATTCCTAGCCTACTGTGTCATAAAAGCCTTGCATTGCCTCACACTTCCTGAAATTTAGCATGAAATTGCTTCCTTACCCTGCCTATCTCATCGATAATTTTTCCGACAATGCCCTTACCTACTTCCATAAGCCTTGCCCCACTCAAGGAGGAATTTTCTCTTCAGACCCACCCAAACACACACTCACGCGGAGGAATTAATTCTCTACTCTGATACATCCGGACCTCCCCCATCCTAAAATCTAGGTAGTCTAGCAGGTCTATCCCTACCTCCGGATGCTCTACTTCCCTCTCCCTCTTCTCTCACCCCTTCTTCCCCCCCTTACATTCTAACAACCCTCTCTCATCTTCCCTCTGTTTACTACTCTGGTGCCCTTCTCTCTCTGCACAATAAGAGCACATCTCAACACCCCCATTCAGTCGTTTAACGGAGGTTTTTCACTGATATTTTCTTCTCCCCATCTAAAAAGCGATGATGTTATACGCCATCACAAAAACCTCTCCCTTCTTCTCTTTCCTTGAAATAGTTTTATTTTTACCTGAAAAAACGCTCCTCATTTCTCATAGAATCTCTGATAAAGAATTTTCAAGTGTCTACCATGCAACAAACAAGGAATCCAAAACAAAGGGTGCATCTATCCTACTTTCAAATCAAAATCCATTTCAACTGATCGACACATTGTATGATGAGGCAGGTAGATACATCTTCCTTAAGGGGGAAATTGGTTTGAGACTCATTACGATAGCGAACATTTATCTTTTTCACCAAATGGGACAATTATTAACCTCCTTTTCAACAGGTGTTCTTATCCTTTGGAGCGTCTATAATATTCCTCTAAACTCTTTAGTGGATACATCTTCTGGCATCTCTGCCTTGCCCTAGAGGACACTTAAACAAATTAAACTGCAACTCCATAACCTCATGTTACAGGATACATGGAGAGTATTGAATCCCCAGGGAAGGGACTACACTTATTTCTCTCCCCTACATCAGAAATATTCCCAAATTCACTATTTCTACATATCTCAATAAGATATCCCCTTCCTGCAAAAAGCCACAATAGAACCCATGTTATCACCACCCAATAACCATCACCTTAGTCTTTCCATAAACCATCTCCAGAACTAAAATCTGGGGACTCAACACCTCCCTAATTAAAAAGGCAGTAAACAGTCAAAGATTTACTGCTTGTACCCAAGACTATTTTTCAATAAATTATATGGCATTTCAAAAACATCCCCTCTCATGCAATGAGAGGCTCATAAATGTGTCATCAGGGTTGAATTCCTAAAGACTGCCTCTAAAATTAAAAGAGAAAAACAAGCTTAGATTTCATCCCTTTTGGACCGAATACATTCAATAGAAGCATCACATAAACTAAATATTGCATCCTCAACACATCAAGAATTGACCCAAATGTGAAAGCTCCTCCTTGAGGAATTAAACATTAAAACAAAAAGACAATATATTCTAAAGCCGCGTACACACGGGCGGATTGTATGGCCTACTTAGTCCGTCATACAATCCGACGGACAGTCCGTCCTACTTTCGAATGAACGGACTTGACCACACACGGATGCACAAACAGTCCGTCGAAAGCTTGCGCGATGACGTGTACAGCACGTACGATGGGACTAGAAATAGGAAGTCCAATACACAGCAATGCAACCTTCCGCCGTGTAAATCCTTTCTGAGCATGCGCCATTCTTAGTCCGTCGAACTAGCCTACTCACGAGCGGATTGTCCGCTGAAACCAAAGTATGACGGACAGTATTACGGAAATTCCGAAATACTTAGTACGCCAGACTGCACGCTGAAAAAGTCCGCTGAAGCCCACACACGAGCGGACTGTCCGCTGAAATGTGTTTCGACGGACTAAGTAGGCCATACAGTCCGCCCGTGTGTACGCGGCTTTAGACATAAAATGTATTTACGAACAAGGGAATAAAAGTGGAAGACTTGTAACACCACTACAGAATAAAAAGGCTAGTGCTACAATAGACCACATTGAAGATAAAAAAGGACAACACACTCGTCCAATGAAGACATAACAAATCAATTTGATCACTATTACAACTCACTATACAACATTCCCTCAAACCCTAAGTGCCCTTACGGTTCTGAAAAAGGAGGAAAAAAAATATTCAAGAATTTCGTAAAAAATTTGGACTTTCCCCTATCTCTTTTGAAATATCTTGTGGACTCAATGCTCCCCTATCAGAACAAGAATTTGAAAGAGCTTTAAAAGATATGAAGGTTGGTAAAGAGCCGGGCTTAGATGACTTGCCACTCCAATACTATAAAACCTTTTCGGAAGCTTTAAAACATGGGTTCCTGGCCGCTTTCTGCACATTCCAATCAGACACACAACTTTATTTTCCAACTTCTGGAAGCTCATATTGCAGTTCTCTCTAAAGAAGGCAAAGACACTACTCTCATTACAAATTATCACCCAATATTCCTTATTAATGTTGAATTAAAAAGTTATGCCAAAATAGTAGCTAACTGACTACTACCATTACTTCCCTTCATAATATCTAAGGACCAGGTTGGATTTATTCCTGGCAGAGAAGGCAGGAACAACACAAAGCACTAAACCTTCATCACTGGCTGACCTACAATGCAAAACAAGGTTTCTTCCGTTCCCTAGACACAGAAAGGGCATTTGACAGGGTGGCATGGGACTACATGGACGCAGTACTTTTATACATTGGGATTCCATCTCGACTACGGGCATACATAAGAGCACTTTATTCAGACCCTACGGCAAGAGTCAGTGTAAATGGCCACCTGTCAAACACCTCCAGAATGGTATCAGACAGGAATTCCCCCTTTCCCCACTACTATTTGTCCTTACCCTCGAGCCATTAAATACGCTTAAACCTTGACATTAGAGGTATCACCTTTAACATCCAAACATATAAGCTAGCAGCCTTCGCCGATGACCTCCTTTTTCTAACAGAGCCATACACATCCCTGCTAAACCTCATCAAGGACCTAAAGCAATTCCAAACTCATCTTGCATGTATAGTCGACTGGAATAGTCAAAGACTAGGTCACATTGGAACAGAAAATTATACCCCACTGTCTGAGATCTTTACCCTGGATACATCCACAGCATATCCCATCTCAAGCCAATTTATGCCCTCTCATTGGTCCCACTTTATAAGTCTTCAGACATCCATCCAAGCCAACAACCATAAACCCTTGCCACTACAGGCCAATTCAGACTTTCCCCCTAGAACAAACGATAACATTTCTTTCTGGAATCTGGCCCCATAAGGATGTCTTTGCTCACCACTTCTTTCATAGAGGCCCCCGAATGACAAACTGACACCCCACGCTATTCTTTCATGGACATACATGCAGTTAAACATTTCCTTTCCAGAAGAGATAACATTTGGACAAGGCCACTCACAACTCTAGAAATGCTCTGCACTAAAAAAGCCCCCCAAAGACACCTTATCTCGGATTTATGTTCCTCTCTCTTCGGAAGAACGTTCAACTTTCTCTGCTACCCCATTCATGACATGGGAACATGATTTAGACAAAAAATTCACAGACCTTGAATGGGAAACCATCTGTTCCTGTACACATAAGGGTTCTCTAAACCTCGCTGCACAAGAGTGTGCGGATTTAAAATCCTCACATGAGGGTATAGGACCCCAGATCTCCTTAATACATTTTCTAACTTTATCCCAAACAATTGTTGGTGCTGTAATATAACAGACGGGTCAATGCTCCACATATGGTGATCATGCCCCAAAATGTTACTTTTTTGGAAATCTATTTATGACATTATCTTAGAAGTCACTACAGAAAATGTTGAGTTTTCACCTGCCCAATACCTGCTTCATCATACATCTATTCCAAAGAAAACGTTATCTCAAATCAATGGGGATGTTCATGATAAATGCTGCTAGACACTGTATACCTTGCCATTGGCACTCAGTGACCACCCAACAAAAGAGGAATAGGCTCACAGACTCAATAATATGAAACAGAAGAACTCATCAATATCTCACTAGAAAAAATCTTGAAATTTACGCAAACCTGGCACTACTGGCGACATTTTAACCAGTGGCCGACCGCCGCATGACAATGTACGTCGGCAGAATGACACGGGCAGGCATATGGGCGTAGCTGTACGTCCCTGCCTCCCAGCAGGTGGGGGGCCTGATCAGGCCCCCCCACAGTGCCAGCGGTGGTCGGATTAGCTTCAGGAGCGATCCGTGCTGAGGGGGAGGCCACTGATTCATGGCCACCCCCTCGCGATTGCTCCTGGCAAATGAGAAACTTCCCCTGCTTCTGTAATGTAAACAGAAGCAGAGGAATTGATGTCATCACTCCTCGTGAAGCCTTTTCGTTCTGGCTTCCGAGGACAGAAGACATCCAAGTGAGTGTGCACAAACACTACGCTAACAGTAGCACACGCAGGCACGCTATTCACCCCCCTGCACCCCTTATCACAGTGTTCACCAATAGCAGTTTTTTTTTTACTGATTACTGCAATGGTGTCATTTGTGACTGTTACAAGTGGTAGGGCAGTTAGTGGTAGGCCTCTTTAGGTCTAGGGTACCCCCCGTCACCTCCCGTCGCCAGTGTCACTAAGCAATCGTTTTTCTGATTGCCATATAAGTGTCACAGGTGTCGTTAGTTAGGTAGGTAAGTTTTTATGTTCGCTGTCAGCTTTTTATAACATCAGGTACCCCCATATACTACCTAGTAATGGTTTTAACCCCCTGATTGCCCCCTAGTAAACCCTTTCACCAGTGATCACCGTATAAGTGTTATGGGTGACGCTGGTTAGTTCATTATTTTTTTATAGTGTCAGGGCACCCGCCGTTTATTACCTAATAAAGGTTTAACCCCCTGATCACCCGGCGGGGGATATAAGTTAGGTTTTAGGGTAAGATAGAGTCTGCGTCGTCCCAGGCAAGGTCAGGTTAGGGCCAGTACGGCTAACACCCATGCACGCAGCATACACCTGCCTTAGTGGAATAGTATCTGAACGGATCGATATTTGATCTGATCAGATCTATACTAGCGTCCCCGGCAGTTTAGGGTTCCCAAAAACAGTGTTAGTGGGATCATCCCAGATACCTGCTAGTACCTGTGTTTTGCCTCTCCGCCCAGCCCAGCCCACCCAAGTGCAGTATCGATCGATCACTGTCACAAAACACTAAACACATAACATTCACAGAGTCAGGCCTGATCCCTGCGATCACTAACAATTTTTTGGTAGCATTTTTATACAGTCGCTGACAGTCAGGAGCTTTTTTACCTGTGAGTCTCACTAGTGTACCACTAAATTTAGAGGCCAAAATGGCAAATCGAAGGTACGCTAGTAAAAAGGCCTACAGGTTTCTGAGCATGACAGATAGTGAAGAGGAAGTCACTCATCTGTCGATTCAGGCTCAGAATGCGATCCTGTAGACGACAGCGGCTCCATGACAGATAGCTCTGACGACGGAGTTGTGGTCTGCCAAGGTCAGGCATACCCAATATTCTTCTGCTGTTGAGGTGCAAGAAACGCAGGACTCTTGTATGGAGCAGAGAAGTACTAGCGCCACTTTTCTTTTTGATGAACTGGCAAGCACCAGCGGCCTAGTACACCCTGGTCGTACATCTAGCACTGCAGTAACACTTGGTGATGTGGCGAGTCCCATAAGTGCAGTTTAAAGGGGTTGTAAAGCGTAATTTTTTATTTTCTAAAATAGGTTCCTTTAAGCTAATGCATTGTTGGTTCACTTACCTTTTCCTTCTCCTTTACCTTTTCCTTCTAAATGTTTTTTTCTTTGTCTGAATTTATCACTTCCTGTTTATCCTCAGTAAACTTCACACCATCATCCGAGCGGTGTTTAGTCAGCCAGAACAGCTTACTGAGGAGGAACAGGAAGTGAGAAATTCAGACAAAGAAAAAAAAAAACATTTAGAAGGGAAATCGAAGGAAAAGGTAACTGAACCAACAATGCACTAGCTTAAAGGAACCTATTTAGAAAATAAAAAATTACGCTTTACAACCCCTTTAAGCTGGTGAGGAGGCAAGCACAAGTAGTGTCCCGCTACCACCAAGAAGACAAAGACAGGCCCGTCGAGCCCATAGTGCCCTTCCTGCAGAATTTGCCATTCCTAATTGGGAACCCACCACTTCTGCAGCACCCCCACATTCATTGGCAAACCCGGCATTCAGGTGGAAGCAGTTGATTTTACTTTACTTGATTTTTATTTGCCGTTTTATACTGAAGATCTCTAAAGATCTATTGTGGACCAAAGCAATTTGTATGCTGGTCAACACATCGCCACTATTCCCCAGTCCTCCCTTGTCAGTGATTGGAAACCAATTAAGGTTTCAGAATTTAAGACCTTTCTGGGCCTATCCCTCCTCATGGGCATAACCAAAAAGAGTGAGTTGCGGTCATATTGGTCCACTGACCCAATTCACCATATGCCCGTGTTCTCTGCTTCCATGGCCAGGGCAGGATATGAGCAGATCTTGCAGTTCACGCACTTCAGCAACAATGAACTCTGACGTCCTCGTGGAGACCCTGGATACGATCGGCTCTAAAAAATTTGGCCCCTCATAATCCACTTCAACCAACGTTTTTCAGACTTGTTTACTCCCCATCAAGTTGTCTGCGTTGATCTGTCCCTGATTACATTTTCTGGCCGCTTGTCATTCAAACAGTATCTTCCCAGCAAGCGTGGTAGATAGGAGGTCAAGATGTATAAGCTCTGTGACAGGGCCACAGGCTATAGTTTTATGGTTTACGAGGGAAGAGATAGTAGAGCCAACAAACTGCCCTGACTACATAGGAAGTGCTGGCAAGATTGAGTGGGACTTGGTGTCACCCTTATTCGGAAAGGGGTACCACTTGTACATGGACAATTATTGCACGAGCGTGCCACTTTTTAGCCACTTGTTTGATCATTAGATTGGAGCATGTGGCACCATACGATCTAATCGCTGGGGCTTTCCCCAGCGGCTTGTAGAGTCAAGTCTTAGGCTGGGGGAGAGAGCCTGCTTGAAGTGTAATAACTTGCTCGCTATGAAGTGGAGGAATAATAAGAATATTTTCGCTCTTACCTCTCTTCATGCAGACATGATGGCGACTGGTGTTGTGGAGAAACCCCTCTGTGTCCACAAATATAACCAAAATATGGGAGAGGTAGACCTCAATGACCAGTTGTTGGCACTGTACCTAGTTGCCCATAAGGCCAGATGCTGGTACAAGAAAGTGTCTGTTTATTTATTTCAGTTGGCTTTGCTGAACACTCATGTGCTATACAGAGCTTCAGGACAGAATGGATCCTTCCTTTAATTCCAGGAGGAGATAGTCAGAACCCTTCTGCTTCCAGATGGTGCTCCACCTCACCTTTCCAATCCAAATGCAGTAAGCCGGCTACATGACAGACATTTTCCTTATGTCCTCCCGAGTACCCCTACCCAACGTGCCCCCCAAAGAAAATGTTATATCTGCGCTTTTCTACAGACACAGGTGTGACACCTGTTATTATTGTCCCTGCTGTCCTGACAATGCTGGTCTTTACATTGGTGAATATTTTGAGTGCGACCATACACTAGCTGAGTTTTAGCGTAGGGTACAGCATTGCACAGACTAGGCACACTTTCACAGGGTCTCCCAAGATGCCATCACATTTTGAGAGACCCGAACCTGGAACCGTTACAGTTACAAATAAAAGTGTTACTGTAATTGTAACGGTTCAAATAAAAGTGTAAAAAATAAAAAAAATACGCCAAATAAACACAATTATATATAGTTGTCATTTTATTGTTCTCTCTCTCTCTCTCTATTGTTCTGCTCTTTTTTTACTGTATTCTATTCTGCAATGTTTTATTGTTATTATGTTGTATAATGTTTACTTTTCAGGTATGTAATTTTTGTATGCTTTACCGTTTACTGTTTTTTATTGTTAACCATTTTTTTGGTTTTCAGGTACACTATTCAGCTGCAGCATGGATTTATTTATCTTGACAGCAATAGTGTTTGCTCCCACGATATATAAAGCCGTGACTCCAGCGCTGTCGGAGGTGATTTCACCACCACAGTTAAAAGAAAGAGCATAGATGCCGAAGCATGGGGGCAGTAAGGGTGGAGGAGCGATTTGCTCATAACTTTTGGGGCGGATGCCCCCATGCTTCAGCATATATATATATATATATATATATATATATATATATATATATATATTTTAGGCACAAGTTGCGTTAAAAATGTTTTATTTTTTACTATGTTTTTTGTATTTGCTTTGCAGGTATGGTATGTCTTACTGTTATACTGTAATGTTACTTACTTTTACAAGCAGTGGGAGGGAATGTCCCCCCCCCACTGTCTTCCATGGTTTTCTCTGGCTCTCCTGTCCCAACAGGGAACCTGAGAATGCAGCCAGTAGTTCCGCCAGCTGACCATAGAGCTGATCAGAGACCAGAATGGCTCCAATCATCTCTATGGCCTAAGAAACTGGAAGCTACAAGCATTTCATGACTTAGATTTTGCTGGATATAAACAGCGCCATTGAGAAATTGGGAAAGCATTTAATTACCCCGATCTTGGTGTGGTCAGATGCTTTGACAGCAGAGGAGAGAGCTAGGGTCTAATAGACCCCATTTTTTGTCAAAAAAGATTGCCTGTCACTACCTATCGCTATCATGCTATCTTGGCATTTTATGGCCTTCAAAACTGTGATAGGTAGTGAGGAGTGAAATCAAGAATTGACACCCTTAGAATTCTGAAGGCGGTTTTCGGGGGCCCTGTACATGGCTAGGCTCCCAAAAAGTACTACACATGTGGTATCCCGTACTCAGGAGAAGCAGCAGAATGTATTTTGGGGTGTAATTTCACATATGCCCATGGTATGTTTGAGCAATATATCATTTAGTGACAACTGCAAAAAAAAAAAAAAAGTGTTTTTCATTCCCCCCGCAGGTTTTGGCAAAATATAAAATATGCCATGGATTCAACATGCCCCTCAGCAAATAGCTTGGCGTGTCTACTTTGCAAAATGGGGTCATTTGGCTGGGTTTTGTGCCATCTTGGCATTTTATGGCCTTCAAAACTGTGATAGGTAGTGAGGAGTAAAATCAAAAATATACGCCCTTAGAAATCCAGAAGGTGGTGCTTGGATTTCAGGCTCCTGTATGCTGCTAGGCTCCCAAAATGTCCCACATGTGGTATCCCCATACTCAGGAGAAGCAGAAAAAAAAATATTTTGGGGTGCAATTCCACATAAAACCATGGAATGTGTTAGCAATATATCATTTAGTGACAACTTATATGACATTTCAATCACTGGGACAAAAAAATAAAATATTCAATGGTCTCAACATGCCTCTTAGCAATTTCCATAGGGTATCTACTTTCCAAAATGGGGTCATTTGGGGGGGGGGGGGGGTTACTGAAAATGTACCCTAGTTTGTAGATGCTATAACTTTTGCGCAAACCAATAAATATACGCTTGACATTTTTTTTTTACCAAAGACATGTGGCTGAATTTTGGCCTAAATGTGTGATTAAAATTGAGTTTATTGGATTTTTCTTATAACAAAAAGTAGAAAATATAATTTTTTTATCAAAATTTTCAGTCTTTTTCCATTTATTTCGCAAAAAATAAAAATTGCACAGGCAATCAAATACCATCAAAAGAAAGCTCTGTTTATGGGGAAAAAATTATGCACATTTCGTTTGGGTACAACATTGCATGACTGCGCAATTACCAGTTAAAGCAGCGCAGTGCCAAATTGTAAAAAGTCCTCTGGTCTTTGGCCAGCCAAATGGTCTGGGGCTGAAGTGGTTAAGACGACGCATGATTATTTAGACAATGGATGAATCCTATATACACACAAAGTATTCACTCATTAGCCTAATATAGACACTCTTTAATTTGTTCTTTTCCTGGCCCCATACGGGAACAAAGCTCAAAACAGAAATATATACACTACAAAGAATGAAAGAGGGAAAAAAACAAAAAAAAAACAAACAAAAAAAAACAATAATAATAATAATAAGCTCAATATATATATTGCAACACTACCTCATTTGCTGCCTCAAGTGCGGGGAGAGAGAGTGTGCAGGCACCATCCTTTTCTTCCCTCCCTTTTCTTTCTTTCTTTCTTTCTTTCCTTCTTTCTTGTCTACCCCTATTATCCCCTTATGACCCTTCCTCAATAATCCCTTTCCCCAATCCCAAGATTCAATTATAGTACTGATACCAATACTATCTCTGATATGCAGACATGTAATATAAACTTTAGAAGACATGATTTCCTTACCATCTAGTACTGTTTTCCCTACTTTATTCATTTTATAAAGAACGGAACTATATATTTTTTGAATCTGCAATTATATTTGTTTTATGACTGTTCATATTATACAACAATTATCCTATGCTCATTGTTCTATAATTGTTATACATGTGATATATATTCTATGCATGTTACAACCCTTTCAATAAAATTTATGGGGAAAAAAAAACACACACACAACACAACACACACACACAATACGAAGATATTGGTTTACATTTGTTAAAATGTATCTGAGAAATCAAAAGAAACATGATCAATGATACATTCTTACAGTTAAAATGTGGTGATTCTTTGAAGCTCCAGCTTCTGTTTGAAAATAATGAGGAAAAATTTATATTTTACAGATTGCATTGGGAACTGTTCCCACTGGATTATTTCTATATTTTTATGGACAAGGGATGGGTCCTTAAGGAATTTGAGATGTGTAAGGTATTGCAGTAATTACAATAACTCAGTGTAATTTTTTTTATATGCAAGAATGTATTTTTAAATAGTATAAATATAAAAAGTGCAAACTGTTTTAATAAGGATAATCATATGCCTGATTGATACGTACTGTAGATATTTCCAATACTTAGATGTTATTCATATTACACAGCTTGTATTGATTGGACAATGGGAGGAAGAAAAAGGCTGGACTTCCGCCCAATGTAAATGAGATCAAAAGATTATAACAATGTTTTTCTACAATTCGACTCCAAAACAAAAAGACAGAAAACATTTTTCTTACTTAGCATGCAATATAATGAAGGTATTTTACTGTATAAAACTTAGGTGTGAATGTTAATCTTAATGTTACACCAAGGTCAAACATGCAATGGACAGTAGTGATGGACAAACTTCCGACGGGACGTTTCGCGAATGCGGACCCGTGAACGCGGCCGATAGTTCGCGAACCGGAACGTTCACGGCGGGCCCTATTGACTTCAATGGGAGGCGAACTTTGCAAACCTACAGGTCAAATTTGCAGCCACAAAATAATTAATAGCTGTGTAAACATAGTCCCACCACATGGCCAATTTTTTATATGGGAAATTGTTGTGACAATTCAGGACTGCGGAGCGCATGAAGGCAATGGAGGAGAGGGAAGGTCAGGGACCAGGGTAGGCAAAGAAGAGGGTGCAGGAGATGATCACCAGCAGCGTGACATACAGCAATGACACCTGCACCGTGATAGAGTCATCTGACACCAGCACCGTGATAGAGAGCACTGACATCAGCAGCGTGACATACAGCAATGACACCTGCACCGTGATAGAGTGATCTGACAACAGCACCGTGATAGAGAGCATTGACATCAGCAGCGTGAAATAAAGCACTAACACCTGCACCGTGATATACAGCGCTGACAGCAGCACCGTGATAGAGAGCACTGATATCAGCAGCGTGACATACAGCAATGACACCTGCACCGTGATAGAGTCATCTGACACCAGCACCGTGATAGAGAGCACTGACATCAGCAGCGTGACATAAAGCACTGACACCAGCACCGTGATATACAGCACTGATACCAGCACCGTAAGCAGCCCCAGGAGGAAGTCAGCATAGCACAGGGATGGTGGGAGCCCCTCATAATGAGCATAGCACAGGGATGGTGGGAGCCCCTCATAATATGCACAGCAGAGGTACAGCCCCAGGAGGAAGTCAGCACAGCACAGGGATGGTGGGAGCCCCTCATAATAAGCAGCCCCAGGAGGATGTCAGTATAGCACAGGGATGGTGGGAGCCCCTTATAATAAGCAGCCCCAGGAGGAAGTCAGCACAGCACAGGGATGGTGGGAGCCCCTCATAATGAGCATAGCACAGGGATGGTGGGAGCCCCTCATAATGAGCATAGCACAGGTATGGTGGGAGCCCCTCATAATATGCACAGCAGAGGTACAGCCCCAGGAGGAAGTCAGCACATCACAGGGATGGTGGGAGCCCCTCATAATAAGCAGCCCCAGGAGGATGTCAGCATAGCACAGGGGTGGTGGGAGCCCCTCATAATAAGCAGCCCCAGGAGGAAGTCAGCACAGCACAGGGATGGTGGGAGCCCCTCATAATGAGCATAGCACAGGGATGGTGGGAGCCCCTCATAATGAGCATAGCACAGGGATGATGGGAGCCCCTCATAATATGTACAGCAGAGGTAACGCCCCAGGAGGAAGTCAGCACAGCACAGGGATGGTGGGAGCCCCTCATAATAAGCAGCCCCAGGAGGATGTCAGCATAGCACAGGGATGGTGGGAGCCACTCATAATAAGCAGCCCCAGTAGAAATATGACACCGCTCAACCTCTTCAAAGAGGAGGGTACGGGCATATAGTACGGTGTGCTTTTTTTGGACAAGGAAGTGAGCCAAATGAAGAAAGAAGGTCTGTGTGCTCGATTAAAAAAATGGTTTATAGACATATACATGGTCTACTGGTCACATGTGTTGAATTCCTCCGAGATCCATGCCTCATTAATTTTTAGAAATGTGAGGTAGTTAACACTGTCGTGAGCTAGGCGAGTACGCTTATTGGTCACGATCCCCCCTGCTGCGCTGAACGTCCTTTCGGAAAGGACACTGGACGAGGGGCAAGCCAACAGTTCGATTGCAAATTGGGCAAGCTCTGGCCAGAGGTCAAGCCTGCCCACCCAGTAGTCCAGGGGTTCATCACTACTCAGAGCGTCCACATCGGCCGTTAACCCGATGTAGTCGGACACCTGACGGTCTAGGCGTTCCCTGATGCTGGATCCGGATGACACCTGTCGATGGGTCGGCTGAAAGAATGACCTCATATCCGAAGTCACCAACACATCTTCAAATCGGCCTCTTCTTGCAGGCGCTGTTAGATTGGTACCCGCAACTCCTTCTCTGGGAGTGGGAATTGCTTCTCTGCCAGTGCACGCAAAAGCAGAATGCAGCATTTCTCGAAGCAAGGCCTGGAAGTGCTGCATTCTGACAGCCCTCTGTGATGGCGGTAGCATTTCCGCCATTTTGTGTTTGTACCGGGGGTCTAAGTACGTTGCCACCCAGTACTGGTCCTTGACCCTTATGCTTTTTATACGGGGGTCCCTATTAAAACACTGGAGCATGAAGGCCCCCATTTGCACTAAACTGGAAGCGGTGTGGTGGCCTGGCTCCTGCTCATCATCCAGGATAATATCGTCCTCTTCATTCTCCTCTCCCCATCCACGCACAACAACAGGGGTCCCAGAAAGGTTTAAAGCATGCTCTTCTTGCTCCTCCTCATCCGCCCCGGCACTATCCTCCTCTGACTCCTCTTCAGACTCCTGTTATTGACTTGTCTCAGATAGAGTAGCCCCCCCTGGGAATTCATCCAGCATTGCGACTTCCTCATCTTCCTACTCCTGCTCCTCCACAGCTTGATCAATGACACGACACAATGCACGCTCCATAAAGAAGGCATAAGGTACCATGTCACTGATGGCGCCATGGATGCGACTGACCAGTTTGGTGATCTCCTCAAATGGTCGCAGAAGTCTGCATGCGTCGCGCATGAGCAGCCACTGTCGCGATGAAAAAACCCCCAGCTCCCCAGAACCTGTTCTGCCGCAGAGTTCATACAGGTAGACGTTAACTGCACGTTTCTGCTGGAGCAGCCTATCAAGCATATAGAAGGTTGAGTTCCATCGCGTCGGGCAATCGCAAATAAGACGTCTGACCGGCAGATTGTGTCGCCGCTGAATGTCAGCAAGGCGAGCCATGGCCGTGTTAGATCTTCTGAAATGGGCAGAGTTTTTCGTTGCCTGACGCAAGATGTCCTGGACCCCAGGGTATTTGACAACGAATCGCTGCACGACCAAGTTTAAGACGTGTGCCATGCATGGCATGTGCGTGATTTTACCCTGTTTCAATGCGCTAAGCAGATTGGCACCATTGTCACACACCACTTTACCAACTGTCAAATTGAGCGGTGTTAGTCACTGATCTGCCTGTGAACGCAAAGCTGAAAGGAGTGCCGGGCCAGTGTGGCTCTTGGCTTCCAGGCACAACAGACGCAGCACGGCATGGCAACGTCTCACCTGGCATGTCGAATAGGTTCTGGGGAGCTTGGGCGGCGTAGCGGAAGAGACGCTAGCAGCGGAAAAGGAGGAGTCAGCCGAGGAGGAGAGGGAGGAGGATGGAGTAGGAGGAGGAGAAGAAGAGCCAGGCCTGCATGCAATCCGTGGCGGTAAAACCAAATCTACACGAGTGCCACGGGTTGGTTACATGCTTGACGTCCGTCAGAAGGTTCACCCAGTGGGCAGTAAAAGTGATATACCTTCCATGCCCGTGTTTGCTAGACCACGTGTCTGTGGTCAGATGTATCTTGGCACCGACACTGTGTGCCAGAGATACATTCACTTGCCGCTGGACATGGCCATATAGCTCTGGGATGCCCTTCTGTGAGAAATACTTCCTTCCTGGGACCTTCCATTGTGGTGTTCCAATGGCCACAAATTTACGAAAGGCCTCTGAGTCCACCAGTTTTTATGGCAGTAGTTGGCGGGCTATGAGTTCTGACAAGCCAGCCGTCAACCGTTGGGCAAGAGGGTTATCCGGCGTCATAATTTTTTATGCTCGAACATTAGGCCCACAGAAGCCTGCCTTTTTGCAGAAAAACGTGAGCTTGGCGTGATGGAAGGTGGAGTGGAGGACAATTGTGAGGAGAGAGGAGAAGGAGAAGTAGAAGACGAGGCTAGATGGTGAGAGCCTGGAGTGTGGCTTTGTGTGTTCCGTTGCTCCCACTGGGCTCGGTGATGGCTGCTCATGTGCCTTCTTAAGGCGGTCGTCCCTAGGTGAGTGTTGGGCTTACCGCGACTAATGCGTTGACTGCAAAGATTGCAGATGGCAACGATATTGTCAGCAGCGGACACGTTAAAAAAAGCCCACACTGCGGAGCCATGTGCCGGCTTCCTGAGAGCGCCAGATGTGACCGTACATGGTTGATGCCTTGCTCCTGATACATTAGCAGTCTGCTTTGTCCCTCCTGTGCAATCTATGTTCCGCCTGCTTCTTCTCCCTATTTGCTGGTCCATATCTCCCTCTGAACTCCCCTCCTCTTCCTCTCTTGTGGGCACCCACGTGACATCACTAGACACGTCATCATTGATGTCACCTTCCCCACTGCTATAAGTAGAGATCTCGGAGTAGGCAGCAACACCGGGGACCAACCTCCTCCTTGGGCTGATCTGGGTACTGTCGTCAGACTGCTGAGTAGCGGTTGTTGCTACCTCCTCTTCCTGATCCAATACCAAGAGTGGCTGCGCATCAGAAATGTCTTGATATGGATCGGAAAATAATTCCTGTGACTCAAGCGGAAGGTATGTGGTGGTGGTGGTGTTGTTGGTGGTAGTGTCTTTGGGGGTGCACATAGCAGAGAGTGAAGAAGAGGGTGCAGATCGAGAGGATGAGGAGGGTGCAGAAGAGTAAGGCTGAGCGAGCCACTCAACCAAGTCTGGTGCGTCCTTTAAAGTAATTGAATGCACCTTCTGCAACTTCCCACTTTGGCTCAAGCCTGTTGCTCCTGCCCTACCCCTACCACCCCTGCGGAAGGGCCTGCCTCTTCCTCTGACTGTCATTTTTTAAATGACCCTGTGACAAAACTCTCAGTCCCTATACTGATGAAGGACTGCTGCAGTATAGGGCAGCGGTCAGCAGTAGTGCACCTCAACCCTATGTATTGTGGACCTATACCAGTCCTTATAGAATAGCAGACTGTACCTCACTCAACCCTATGTACTGTAGTACCCTATACCTTACCAGTCCTTATAAGGACCTTTGTGGAACAAGTAGGTTGTGAATGATTAGCAGACTGTACGTCAGTCCCTATACTGATAAAGGACTGCTGCAGTGTAGGGCAGTGGTCAGCAGTAGTGCACCTCAACCCTATGTATTGTGGACCTATACCAGTCCTTATAGAATAGCAGACTGTACCTCACTCAACCCTATGTACTGTAGTACCCTATACCTTACCAGTCCTTATAAGGACCTTTGTGGAACAAGTAGGTTGTGAATGATTAGCAGACTGTACATCAGTCCCTATACTGATAAAGGACTGCTGCAGTATAGGGCAGCGGTCAGCAGTAGTGCACCTCAACCCTATGTATTGTGACTGATTAGCAGACTGCAGCAGAAGGGCAGCAGTCAAGTATAATATTCTTTCTATATTTGGGAGAAAGCATATTATACGTGTACAAGCCTATTACCTGATACCAGTCCTGAAAAGAACCTTTGTGGACCTAATATAGTAACAGCTACTGATTAAACTGACCCTCACTGCCTCACACACTGCTTCCTGCCTGTCCCTATATAAACGGACAAAACAAAGGCTGCTGGAACAATAACTGGTTACTGGAATAGCACTTTTGTGGACCTGATAGTAACAGCTACTGATTAAACTGACTCTCCCTGCAGCACACAGCGTCCTGTCCCTTTCTCTAAACTGACAAAAGACACTCAGGCTGCTGCAACAATCAGTAGCACAGCAAATCTATATACACCTAACACCTATACCAGTCCTGAAAAGAACTTTTGTGTACCAAATAGCTAGCGATTTGGGTCACTGCAATCTCTCCCTGCTCCACACAGCAACCTCTCCCTATAGTGACAGAAGAAAGAATGTAAAATGGCTGCCGGATTGGGTGTATTTATAAGTTAGGGGGAATGTCCAAGTGTCCATGTGCTGTAATGTCTCGATTGGCTGTCCTGTACCCCATGATGGATGTGTCATCATAGGTCAAAGTTCTTTTTCACAGAAAACACGGAAGTCCGCCGGGCAAACGGCGGCAATAGTCCGCCGATCGGGCAAATCGCGAACAGCCGAAATTCGCCACGAAACAACCGCCGGGTGAACCGTTCGGCCATCATTAATGGACAGCATATAACGCCTTCTTACTCCCTGGAAATTCACTGTCCCTTTCCCAAGGGCACAGGGAACTACTGAGAGAACTTTACTGCAACTATCACCACCCAGTAAATTGATATAAAAGAATAGAGATGGACGAACTTCCGACGGGATGTTTTGCGAACAAAAGTTCGAACCTCAAAGTTCGCGGCGGGCCCCATTGACTTCAATGGCAGGCGAATTTTAAAAACCTACAGGTCATATTTCCAGCCACAAAATAATTACTAGCTGTGTACACATAGTCCCACCACATGTCCACTGACATAACACATGTATGAAGCGAATCTGGGATCGACAACTACAAGCATTTTTTTTATATGTGAAATTCTGACAATTCAGGACTCAGGAGCGCATGAAGGCAATGGAGGAGAGTAGACATGTGCAAAAGGAAAAAATTTGTTTAGTTTAGTTTCGTTTTAATTAGTTAATTAATTAATTTAGTTTAGTTATATTCGTTAAATTCCTTAAATTAGTTTTCGTATTTCGTTTAGTTTTCTACCAAATTCGAAAAATCGGTCACATTCGAAAATATTTCAACCAAATTCGAAAATATTTCTACCGAATTCGAAAATATTTCAACATGATTCGAAATTATTTCAACTGCATTCGAAAATATTTTGTGACCCGAATTTAGGGCCATGTATCTCGGGGTCACTTGATGCTAGAAACCCCAAATAGATATGTTGTAGTGCTATTTCTATTGTGTTTGCATACCAAATTTGGTGTTTCTAGCTATAAGTGACCCCAAGATATGTGGCCCCAAATTCGGGGCGAAAAATGTCATTCTCTGCTGCAGAAAAGTACTTTCATATTGCCCATATCTGGGGTCGCTTGGTGGCAGGGGACATGGCAAGTGGACAATCCACAACTTGCTCCCATGGCACTCGTGGCCGGTCACATGGCACTCGTGTTAAGTCATGTGGCACTCGTGGCAGGTCACGTGGCACTCCTGGCAGGTGTCGTGGCAAGTGGACAATACACAACTTGTGGCAGGTGACGTGGCAAGTGGACAATACACAACTTGTGGCAGGTGACGTGGCAAGTGGACAAATACAATACACAACTTTTGGCAAGTGGACAATGACATACAGCATATGCACTTGCCTTGTGATCGACATCTGTGACTTCTTCAATCAGGCATGCTGACAACTTCATTGATACCATAAATAAAAATGAAATAAGATGTGTGTGTTTTTTTTTTTGCATTGGTACACAAGTAAGAAAAGTATGAAAGTATGCAAGTATGAAAAGTTGATGTGACAGATATATATAAGTAAGTATAAGTAACTAACCAAAATTTCTAATTCAAATCGAAAAGATTAGAACAGAATAGAAAAAAAATAATTTAATAGAATAAAATAGAAAGAATATACAACCATCTTCTGAAATTCGAATTTGAATAGAATAAATTTGAATTTAGAATAGTATGAATTCAAATTTTTAAATGAATTAATTTTAAATTTGGATAGAAAAGATTATAATAAAATAGAAAATAGACTAGAAAAACGATAGAACAGAATAATATATATTTTATTTTATTCTGTTCTGTTCTATTGTTTTTCTAGTCTATTCTTTTATATTATATTAAAATCTTTTCTATTAAAATCAAAATCATTATATGCTAAATTCGAATTTCGGAAGATGGTTATATATATATATTTCCGACATTTGAATTTCGTATAGAATGAATTCGAATTTGAATAGAAAAGATTAGAATAGAAATAGAGAATAGACTAGAACAATAGAACAGAATAGAATATAGATACTATCTATTTAAATTTAAATTTTTTTGCAGATTACCATTTGTTTTAATAAGATCTCCTGCAGACTATTAGTATCTATTTCGTTTTTTTTCACCAGATCTCCTGCAGACTATTAGCATCTATTTAATTTTTTTTGCAGATCTCCTGCAGACTATTAGCATCTATTTTTTTTCTTAGCAGATCTCAGGTAGACTATTAACAGCCAATTCACTTCTTTTTTTGCAGATCTCCTGCAAACTGTTAGAATCAAAATTAGAAATAGAATAGAATAGAAACGAAATAGATACTAATAGTCTGCAGGAGATCTGCAAAATAATTAAATAGATGCTAATAGTCTGCAGGAGATCTTATGGAAACAAATAGTAATCTGCAAAAGAAATTAAAAATGAAATAGATAGTATCTATATTCTATTCTGTTCTATTGTTTTTCTAGTCTATTCTCTATTTCCATTCTAATCTTTTCTATTCAAATTCAAATTTATTCTATACGAAATTCAAATGTCGGAAAGAAATATATATAAATTATAAAACCACCATCTTCCCAAAATTCAAATTTAGTATATAATGATTTCGATTTTAATAGAAAAGATTTTAATAGAATATAAAAGAATAGACTAGAAAAACAATAGAACAGAACAGAATAAAATATAATATATTCTATTCTGTTTTGTTCTATCATTTTTCTAGTCTATTTTCTATTTTATTATAATCTTTTCTATCCAAATTTAAAATGAATTAATTAAAAATGTTGAATTCATACTATTTGAAATTCAAATTTATTCTATTTGAAATTTGAATTTCAGAAGATGGTTGTATATTCTTTCTATTTTATTCTATTAAAATATATATTTTTTTCTAATCTTTTCTATTTGAATTAGAAATTTTGGAAGATGGTTAGTTACTTACTTATATACATCTGTCACATTAACTTCTCATACTTGCAGTGTACCAGTGCAAAAAAACACACACATCTTATTTCATTTATATTACTTTTCTGCAGAAGAGAATGGCATTTTGCGACCCGAATTTGGGGCCCCGTAACTTGGGGTCACTTGGTGCTAGAAACCCCAAATTTGGATATGTTATAGTGCTAGCTCCTAGCTATAAGTGGCCCTGAGATACATGGCCCCCTACCCTTAACCCTTGTTCCACAACCTTCATAGAAAGAAAACTCCAGCATGTGGCACCGTAAGGATGAACCGGAAGGGCTTTCCTCAAAGCCTCATCAACAAAAAGTTAAGAAAAGGCGAAGCGGCGAATTCGGAACGAGGAAATTTTGGCTGTGAAGTGGAGGGACAGAAGGGATGTGTACATGCTTTCTTCGATCCACAACAATACATTTGTTGAGATCACCAGGAGGAATGGCCCAATACAAAAGACAACTTGTATCCATGAGTACAACATGTTCATGGGGGGTGTCGACTTCAACGACCAGATGCTCGAACCCTACCTTTCCACAAGAAGAACATACCAGTGGTATAAAAAAGTTTCAATTTCTTTCTTTAATTTGGCCATGTACAACACGTATGTAATCTATCGAAAATCCACTGAAAGACCCATACCCTTCCTTGGCTACTAGGAGGAAATTACCACTGCCCTTATATACCCGAACGGCCCACCAGAAAACATTCGATCCGATGTGATTAGCAGACTCTCTGAATGCCACTTTCCTGATAAAATCCCTCCCAGACCAACAGGTTGAAAACGTCAGAAAAAATGTCGGGTGTGCAGCAAACAAGGATTGAGAAGAGACACCACTTATCATTGTGCCCAATGCCCTTCCTAACCAGGCCTCTGCATAGGTCACTGTTTCCGCTGTTACCATACTTCAGTGAATTATTAGTGAAGTATGGTAACCATAACCCTCACTTCCTGCCATTTACCTTCACACCCCTTATGCCTCTGCTTGCTCTGTAACTAACCCTGGCTTGTTATTCGACCACGCTTCTGCCTACTGATTCTGTTTATGCCTCTGCCTGATCTGGAACTGACCCTGGACTGTTATTCGACCACACTTCTGCCTACCAATTCTGTACATACCTCTGCCTGATCTGGAACTGACCCTGGACTGTTTGACCATGCCTCTTGCCTGCCTCTTGGACTGATCTTGTACCCTCCCAGTGGACTAGTGGAATTCATAACAGGGGTCTCACATATGTGAGGGGCTCCAGAATTGTTTTTCTGGATGAAGAAGACAATTTCATTTGTTTTCTCATTCCTAGTTTAGGGTCTGGAGACTCGGAGGCTTCAAAGAGATTTGGGTGGGAGAAGCCTCTACCCCTATCCCCATTCTGTCCTGAACGAGGCCCTACTTCTGCCTGCTGCCTGTAGGACCTGTGCCATCATGCCTCTGCCTGTCGCATAAACTGACAACACCACATGGATGGACCATGTTCCTGCCTACTACCAGGACCAATATTTTGGCACTGCTGACAATCTCTGCCTGCACTGACCTTGGACTGTATATGGACAGTATCCCTGCCTGCTGCCTATATTGACTATGGACAGTATACCTGCCTGTTGCCTGGAAAATTGTTTTCGCTTTTGCTGACCAAGTCCCTGCCTGCTGCCTGGACTAGTGCTATCATCCTGTGGACAACTGCGCTGCTAAAACCACAGGTAATCTTTTGTTTACTCTTTTCTCAGCAGAATGTATTTTGGGGGGTAATTCTTGGTATGTGCATGCTATGTGTCCCTGGAACACCTGATGGTGTTCCTTGTATGTTGGGCCTCTGTATGTGGCCAAGATGTGTAAAAATCTCACACATTTGGTATTGCCATACTCAGGAGGAGTAGCAGAACATATTTTGGGGTGTCATTTTTGCTATGTACATGCAATGTGTTGGAAATATCTTATAAATGGACAACTTTGCGTAAAAAAAAAGCATTTTCATTTTTTTCACATATTCCCAAAACTTCTGGAAAAAAATGAACTGTTCAAAAGACTCATTATGCCTCATAGATTATACGTTGGGGTGTTAGCTTTCCAAAATGGGGTCACTTTGTGGGCATTTCCATTGTCCTGGTGCTCCAGGGCCTTTAAAAATGTAATAGGTGGTTGAGAAATGAGATGTGTCATTTATGCTCCTAGAACGCCTGATGGTGCTATTTCAATATTGGGCCTCTGTATGTGGCCAGGCTGTGTAAAAGTCTCACACATTTGGTATTGCTATACTCAGGAGGAGCAGCAGAACGTATTTTGGGGTGTCATTTTTGCTGTGTGCATGCTATGTGTTGGAAATATCTTATAAATGGACAACTTTGTGTAAAAAAAAATGCGTTTTCATTTTTTTTCCACATATTCCCAAAACTTCTGGAAAAAAATGAACCATTCAAAAGACTCATTATGCCTCATAGATTATACGTTGGGGTGTTAGCTTTCCAAAATGGGGTCACTTTGTGGGCATTTCCATTGTCCTGGTGCTCCAGGGCCTTCAAAAATGTACCGTATATACTCGAGTATAGGCCGACCCGAATATAAGCCGAGGCCCCCAATTTACCCCCAAAAAAACTGGCAAACTTATTGACTCGTGTATAAGCCGAGGGTGAGACATGCCTGTCCATCCCTGTGTGTGTGTCCGTCCATCCCTGTGTGTCCGTCCATCCCTGTGTGTCCGTCCATCCCTGTGTGTCCGTCCATCCCTGTGTGTCCGTCCATCCATCCCTGTGTGTGTGTGTGTCCATCCATCCATCCATCCCTGTGTGTGTGTGTCTCCATCCATCCATCCATCCATCCCTGTGTGTGTGTGTCTCCATCCATCCATCCATCCATCCCTGTGTGTGTGTGTGTCTCCATCCATCCATCCATCCATCCCTGTGTGTGTCTCCATCCGTGTGTGTGTGTGTGTGTGTGTGTGTGTGTGTGTGTGTGTGTGTGTGTGTGTGTGTCCAGCCTACCTTTGTCCCGAGCCTCCGTCCCGTGCCTTGCCTCCTTGCCTCCGTCCCGTGCCGTGACTTGCCTCCTTGCATCCGTCCCGTGTCGTGCCGTGCCTTGCCGCCGCCGTCCCGTCCCGTCCCGTGCCGTGCCTTCCCTTGCCTCCGTCCCGTGCCCTCTTCGTCGGCGGCCATTGTAAAGTTCAAAAGCTGCGCCGCCGCCTTCGCCTGTGATAGGCGGAACACTGAATTTCCCAGCAGCCTGTGTTCCGCCTATCACAGACGTCGTATCATCCTCGTCCGTAGTACGAGGATGATACGATGTCCGTGATAGGCGGAACACAGGCTGCTGGGAAATTCAGTGTTCCGCCTATCACAGGCGAAGGCGGAGCCGGAGGCGCGGCTTTTGAATAGAATGGCCGCTGTCTGTCTGCTCGACACGCTGATCGAGCGGGCAGACAGCGATGACTCGAGTATAAGCCGAGGAGGGCACTTTCAGCCTCAAAAAAGAGGCTGAAAATCTCGGCTTATACTCGAGTATATACGGTAATAGGTGGTTGAAAAATGAGATGTGTAATTTATGCTCCTAGAACGCCTGATGGTGCTATTTCAATATTGGGCCTCTGTATGTGGCCAGGCTGTGTAAAAGTCTCACACATGTGGTATTATAATACTCAGAAGGAGTAGCAGAATGTATTTTGGGGCATCATTTGTAGTATACACATGCCATGTGAGAGAAATAACCTATTATATTGAAAATTTTGTGAGAAAAATAAATAAAAATGTTGCAAATAATTGTGGGAAAAAAATTACAACATCAAAAACCTCACCATGCATCTTAGTAAATACTTTGGAATGTCTACTTTCAAAAAAGGGGTCATTTGGGGGGTATTTGTACTTTCCTGGCTTGTTCGGGTCACAAGAAATGGGATAGGCCACCAGTACATCAGGTGTGATCAATTTTTTATGATTCGCACCACAGCTTGTGGACTCTTTAACTTTCACAAAGACCAAATAATATCCACTAATTTGGGTTATTTTACCAAAGATATGTAGCAGTATAAATTGTGGGCAAAATTTATGAAGAAAAATTAATAATTTGCAAAATGTTATCACATAAACTAAGAAAAATTCTTTTTTTTTCAAAATTTTCTGTCTTTTTTAATTTATAGCGCAAAAAATAAAAAACCCAGAGGTGGTCAAATACCACCAAAAGAAAGCTCAATTTGTGGGAAAAAAGGACAAAAAATTCATTTGGGTACAGTGTTACATGACTGAGTAATTGTCATTCAAAGTGTGAGAGCACCGAAAGCTGAAAATTGGTCTGGGCAGGAAGGGTGTTTAAGTGCCTAGTAGGTAAGTGGTTAAATGAGCTGATTGATATATAGACAGATGCTGAATAGAGACTTTTCTTTATTTTGGTCCACCAGGTTATTATTTATGACCACTACTGAAGCATGCATCATACGATAGTGTATGTATTGCACGATAACAAAAAAAAAAAACTTAATTATACAGAAAAGACATAACTGCTGAAATCTTATAAATGACAACATTGCTTATTTGGCAATCTAATTACTTACAATACATTTACCACAATTTTTAAAGCATATCTGACCTCCCTCAAGGGCCGGGTCCTTGGCTGATGTCAGGACTGGAGAAGGGGAGCAGCTAAGATGCTCTTGGATGCATCACCTATCACACTCCCAGAGGTGTTAAAGGTGAGTAAAAATATGTTGTATTTGGTGCACACTGTAAAGACACACTAACCACCATGAACAACCACTGATATATATCTACTTCAGTGTTGTTTCTTTTCAGTTATATCATTCAGGCTAAGAATCTGTGGATTCAGGTTTATGACCTACAACGGGTGACAGAGTATTGCTGAAATACCTGGGTCCTCATGGGAAACAAATTCTAGCTGACTGGTGAAGCTCACATCCCTATATCGTTTGTGCAGCCCAGCCTTCCTGTGTTTTTGAATATTTTGGAGGTTGGTGCGGAACCGAATGCCGAGGGCGCAGCTCTTCACTGCTTTTTTTGGAGACCTTGGGGAGGATCTAATGAATTATCCAGGCCCCTTTTTTTCATAGTCTTGTGTTCTAAATTATAGCTGGCTGAGGTGGTGGGGCACCTGGGTGACTTCTTCATTAGAACTCCCTGAAGTTACCCAATAGCTTTGTAGGTGGTAGATCCCATAATTTCTGGCATGTGTGTGTGTGTGTGTGTGTGTGTGTGTGTGTGTGTGTGTGTGTGTGTGTGTGTGTGGAGGGGGGTTTCTTGGTTCTTCTTTATTGTTAAGAGAGGCTTACAGATTCGGTAAGCTCCCACCAATACTGGGCTATGGCTGTGGGAAAGAGACCATTGTCCTCATCAACAGGGGGGCAAGGTGCTTTGTCTTTTGCATTTTTTTTCCAAAAAGGGGAGGGTGAGCAGTGCAACTTTTCAGATTAGCAGCACTGGCCAGATGATAGAAGCTCAGGCCAATATCTGGCATCTATGAAGGGAGATCCAAAGGGAAGATTTTTACAAGAAGCAGCTGCATAACTAACATGTATGGTGATGTATCAAATAAATACTAAACTTCAGCTGTAAGCATATAAAGATTAATCAATGCAAATATAAATGTTTATCAATGTTACTATAATTTTTATATAAGGGCTCCCTTTTATTTCTGTCAAAAAATGTTGAATGTTACAAAAAACAAAACAAAAAACAGCATGTTAGATCCTAAAGTATCTAAAATTCACATTTATACATTTTAATAATTTTGTTTCTTCTGAAAATGTGACCATATAAATAATTCATGAACCAATTAATTTTAATCTTCTGGGAACTTAATTATATATTATGAATTTTATTCTTCTGGAGACTTAATTATATTCTTTGATTGCTAAAAGAAAAGGTGAAGTAAGTAATTAATAACCGCGCTCCCAAATGTAAATACAAAAAAAAATCAATAAAGCATATAAGTCCATCAACCAGCCAAAATAAATCAATAGAAAATATTGGTGAATATAATGCCCATAAGCAGCCACTAGGTGTCTCCAACCAAGTGTGAATAAAATCTTCTTTTGAATTCTACACCACTGTATTAGGGATTTACATTTGGGAGTGCTGTTATTAATCACCTCAATACAGTGCACTTACAACCCCCTTCCTGTCCAGACCAATTTTCAGCTTTCAGCGCTCTCACAGTTTGAATGACAATTACTCAGTCATTCAGTCATGCAACATTGTACCCATATGAAACTTGCGTCCCTTTTTCCACACAAATAGAGCTTTCTTTTAGTGGTATTTAATCACTAGTGTTTTTTTTTATTTTTTGTGCTATAAATAAAGAAACGTAAATTTTGTGGAAAAAAATGCCCTTTTCTTTGTCATAAAATTTTGCTAATTAGTAATTTTTCTTCATAAATTTTGGCCAAAATGTATACTGCTACATATTTTTGGTAAAAAATAACCCACATTAGTGTATATTATTTGGTCTTTGTGAGAATCTACAAACTATGATGCAAATCACTGAAAATTGATCACATCTGATCAGGCTTTCAGTACATCAGGTGTATCTCATTTCTTGAGACACTAACAAGTCAGGAAAGTACAGACACTCCCCAAATGACCCCTTTTTACAAAGTAGACATTCCAAGGTATTAAGTAAGTAGCATGGTGAGTTTTTTTAAGTTGTAATTTTTCCCCACAATTCTTTGCAAAATGAAGATTTATTTATTTATTTTTTTACAAAATTTTCATATTATCAGGTTATTTCTCACACACAGCATATGCATTATGCTACTCTTTCTGGGTATGGCGATACCACATGTGTGAGACTTTTACACAGCCTGGCCACATACAGAGAAGCAAAATTGAAGGTGCTTCAGGTTTTCTACAAGCAAAAATTACACATCTCATTTCACAACCACCTATTATATTTTTGAAGGCCCTGGAGCACCAGGACAATGGAATTGCCCACGAAATGACCCCATTTTGGAAAACAAACACTGCAAAGTATAATCTATGAGGCACAATGAGTCTTTTGAATGGTTAATTTTTTTCCAGAAGTTTTTGGAAAATTTGGAAAAAAAATGAAAACGCATTTTTTTTAACACAAAGTTGTCCATTTATAAGATATTTCTAACACATAGCATGTATATAGAAAAAATTACACCCTAAAAAAACACACTTTGCTACTCTTCCCGAGTATGGTGATACCACATGTGTAGGACTTTTACACAGCCTGCCCATATAGAGAGGCCGAACATTGAAGTAGAACCTTCTCACGTTCTAGGAGCATAAATTGCACATCTCATTTCATTCCTACCTATTACACTTTTGAAGGTCCTGGAGCACCAAGACAGTGAAATTAGCCACAAAATTTACTCATTTTGGAAAGCAAACACCCCAACGTATATTTTATGAGACATGGACTGCAAATCTGTACACGGGTACTCTGATGGGCTGCAGGTAGGTACTCAGTACTCTGATGGGCTGGTGACAGGCACTCGGGTACTCTGATGGACTCTGACAGGTACTTGGATACTCTGATGGACTGTGACGGGTACTGGGGTACTCTGATGGCCTGGTGACAGATATTCGGGTACTCTGATGGCCTGGTGACAGGTACTCGGGTACTCTGATGGCCTGGTTACTGGTATTTGGGTACTCTGAAGGGCGGTGATAGGTACTCAGGTACTCATATGGACTGTGACAGATACTCGGGTACTCAGATGGACTGGGACAGGTACTTGGGTACTCAGATGGACTGTGACAGGTACTTGGGTACTCTGATGGACTGTGACAGGTTAATTACTTGCTTCCATATATATATTCTAATTACCAGCCTCACACTGGGCTTCTCCGGTAATTAAAAATGTAAAATATAAATAATCACAATCCAAAATATTCACAATAAAATTCATATAAATAAGTTTATAATATAAATATAAATCATTTAAACTCACAAATTTCTTTACAAATTTTTTATCACATTACTTTCTTGCCCAGTTTGCGCAGGTTGACGGTTTTTACCTATTTTATACAAAAGTAAAGGCAAATATGTAAATCTTTCATTCTGACCACAAGGCATCGTTGTGTTTTTTTGAAGATCGACTTTACGTCCCTTTGAAGCAAAATTTTGTCTAGTTCCCTTCCTTGGCCCAGATTTTTTTCTGTGAATTACACAAAATTGTAAACAATTTGTATTTCCCCTATGTTTTTCCCAACATGCTCTGGCTAGAATTTTCTCTCTCTCTTCAAACAAAACGATGTTCATATGCTCTAAGATTTATCTCCTGAATAATCTGATTGTTTTTCCAATTAATAATTCTTGATAGAACATCTCAATGCATACTGTATATGACTCCCATTGTGCTACAATTGTGAACAGCATCCCCAGGACATCGCTGTGAAATCCAGGACAGTCTAAGAGAGGTGAGACAGTGGGCACAGATAATTGGAACCCATTGTAGACAATCAGGCAGAATTTGTAACATTATCAAAAGATACTGGCATGTCTTACATGATGATAATGATTTGTCTGAGATACTACCACAGACCCTCAGATTTTATACAGAAAGGGTAGAAGTCCAAATACATGCTAGTACATAGCCATTTTGAAAAAAATCCCATGCATTGCCCTTTGATTTGGCTACCAGATAAACCACAGGAAAGTTTCAAATGCGGACATTGCAAAGCCAGAAAATACATGCCAGCAGTGAAAAGTTTGTTAATTTGAAAAATGGTGAAACAAAAAGGATAGACACGTTTGGCAGAAGCATAGTGGAAAATCTGATTGTCTATGCTTTTGGACTGTTTAACAGGTTAAGTTTGGTCAGAGGAAAGGGGACCTGGACAAACAAAACTGCTTAAAACAGAGGGGAGATGGATGTTTCACCTTGGGTTGGACTCTACACATGGGCTAAATGAGAGCTTCACTTACCTTCTTTTTATGGATGAATAGCTCATCATCATGTTGCTCGTGTATAAATAAATGTATTCATTCATTTATTAGATTGTGGTGATTATTTTATGTGTTTCATAAAAATGGTGAGCATTGCTAATTCTGGCAAGAAATAGTTGTACAAAAGCACCCCTAATATAATACACTATAACTGTAGCCGTGAAAGTAATGAGATGGCATCAATTTGATCATAACAGCAAATTTTGGTATTATAGTGATGAGCATGCGTATGTGATGGCACCACAGTGTACAGAACATATTTTAGACTATCTTTATATAGGGGGCAAACAATGGTTAGCCACTATTTACCATGTGGTAGGTTAATTGCACTGTTTATGATTTCTGGGCACCCCTGACGAAGCTGGTATAGAGCGAAATATGTAGGGTCTTTTTCAGTCTTTTTTCCTTTTGGTGCATTATCCCTTTTGTCAGGCATCATCTGCCATTCAGAGCATGTGGCGACTTAATTCACTGTTTAGTCCTTTTCATTAAAACTATATACCCATTACTCATTCACATTCAGGTTAATATCTGCAGGCCCCTTTATTTTTAAAGGGAGATTTAAGGGTCTGAAATACCCTCTGACCACAGGCCACACAACCACTGGGTCAGGGTTGAAGTTGTGACGAAGAGGCCCTTGTTCCTATCAACATGGGGATAAGGTGCTTTGGCAGAGCACTTGGCCTGGTATAATTGAGAAGGGGGTAGCCACGTGCTCATTCCCATCTTTTCCTGGGCAGCTAGGCTGCCTGTTCAGTTGAGGGTGTGGTAAAGATTGTGGGGTTATTGTGGGATGGATCCTATACCTTTTGTTTTTTGCACAGGTTATCCCCTTGAAATGCCTACCAGACTTGAAAGGGACTCCATGCCACTTTGCAGAGAATAGAGATGTTTGTTTTCCAAATTAGCAGATAGAAAAGAAAAAAAAAAAGGTTAAAAAAGAGGCTTTGCAAAAAAAGTTAGTAAATAGGTTGTGTTGCGTTAACTTTGAACACTTAAAATAGTATTAATCGCAAAACCAAAAATTTTAATACATTGCAGCTTAACAGTCATTAGATGTGGTGGCTGCATACGATTTATTTTTTTTAGAATTTTTTTCTCTCTGTTTTCACCTGGTGATCTGGCCAGTAACACGCTTCCTCTATTTGAATGCATCCACTCTGGATGAAGGAGAACAGTGGGCCTATGGTAATCTGGGGGGAGGGAAGTGTTAGATGTACTAGCAGATTTAGATATAGACACTAACAAACTGAAGCCAACCCCCAGCTCACACTTTATAAGCGGTTACAGCAAAGTTTTGCCCCTTTGTGATAAAGGTTTTGCTTAAATGAACAAAAGCTGATCATTGAAAGTACCCCTGTCTGTGGTAAATGGTTTGTCCCATCCCTCTAACTGCTATATCTGCATGGCAACTTGTCCTTTTGAAAAATAACAGACTTACTGTTTAGATCACCAGATGAAAATAAGGAAAAGAAAGCCTAAAAAATAAAATGTAAACAGCAGACACATATTTGCACACTGGAACTGACTAGTATTCCTGTGTTTCTCTTCTCCCTCATTTTCTCTACCTCACTCGGCTAATGTGACTTCCATGTTGATGGAGAGGAGCAGTGGAGAGGCAAACAATGCCTCTCCACTGCTGTGCTGTGCAGATTTCCCCTTTATCAACCAATAACATTATTTGTTGTTAGGACGCCGGAAGCTGGAAGGTTGTAATGGTGTACCCGTGGCATTGTGACTTTGTGTACGTAAAAGTCTTCATCCATCATCCGCTGACTTGTATACAATTTTTGGTAAATTTTTAGTCATTTTTCAGAGGCCTCCCTGTAGAAATCTGAAAGGCGCCTGAGCACTCTGTTAGAAAAAGGTTGAACTAGAATGTTTTTATAGTTTCACAATATTTCTGTGTCTTCATTTACAGAACACGCTCCTTCTAGTGCAGTGTTAGACTATGAAAAAAAATGTGATAAATTAGCATAAAAAAATAACACTAAATTGAAGTGCTAAATGTTGCAAACCGTAAGTCTCCATGCACACTAGTGTTTTTTAAGCTACTAGAATCAGTTATTTGCATTTTTATTCTGCTCCTAGAAATTAAATCGTGTTATCTTATGTGTATATGAACACTGCTTTAGGCTATTAGCATTTTTTAAACTTCAGCATCTAGGAACAGAAAAAATATATATTTTTGTAGAGTTTTTTGGAGTGTTTTTCTGCTTTTAACTGCTTCTAAATGCTACTAACAGCTTTTTTTTAGCTTTTTTTTTTCTTTTTCATGTACTGCAAAAACACTAATAAAATGCTAATTCATCCAAAAGCTCCTAAAAGTTACTAACATGCTGCTAGAAGCTGGCACAAAAATGCTATTATCAGCATTTTTCATCCAGGATTTTTTTCTAGCTGTTTTTGAGCTTATGAAAAACACAAGTGTGCATGGACCCTAAATATTTAACTCTTTCCTTAAATAAGATTTTTTTTGTGAATTTGCTATTTTTGAGTGTTTATTTTAAGGTAAAAATCCACGTAGCATTTATCTCTTAATTAATTGACTCCATATCTCCACTTGTAGCCCTCTATTTGTACTGGTGACTATTGTCACGGAGAAAAAAAATCCAGAATTTTAAAATTGTCACCAGAACAAGGGGTAATCTTCCAGTAGGGACACCAGGGACAACTGTCTAATAAGGAAATTCTAATCACTTGTTGTGCCTCTGGGACAGAGAGTGTATACAGGTACCAAAAATAAACTGGCAGGGATTTTAACCACTTGCCGACCACCTGCCGTCATTATACGGGGGCTGTTTGAAGGGGCTAGCTGCAATAACCACTGTTGGCTTTCAGATAATAAGCGGTTGGCTTTCAGATAAAAAGTGGTCTCAGCGGATTCACCGCTTTAATCGGGAGCAGGAGAGGCTCCCCTCGAGCCGGGCTCTGGTAGTCTCTGCCGCTTACCGGAGCCATCTTACATTATAAATGTAAAATAATTAAGAATCAAACGCATATGTAAGTTGCGCCTGCATATGAAAGCGGTGTTCAAACCACACATGTGAGCACTAGACCTCCTCTGTAAGGCTGCTTTCACACTGGGGCGGTATTCAGGCGTTACAGCGCTAAAAATAGCGCCTGTGTAGCGCCTGAAAAAAACCGGCCCCTTTCCCTCCAGTGTGAAAGCCGGAGGGCTTTCACACTGGAGCGATGCGCTGGCAGGACGGTGAAAAAAGTCCTGCTAGCCGCATCTTTGGAGCGGTGAAGGAGCGGTGTATTCACCGCTCCTATACCGCTCCTACCCATTGAAATCAATGGGACACCGCGGCAATACCGCCGGCAAAGCGCCGCTGCAGCGGCGCTTTGCGGGCGGGTTTAACCCTTTTTCAGCCGCTAGCGGGGGTTAAAACCACCCCACTAGCGCCCGCAGACCGCCGCTAAAACGACGGTAAAGCGCCGCTAAAAATAGCGGCGCTTTACCCGCCGACGCCGCTCCCGCCCCAGTGTGAAAGCAGCTTAACTCAAATCTTGTAACCTGTAGAAATTTTTTAACGGCGCCCATGGAGATATTTCAGGGTCAACATTTATCGCCATTCCAGCGGGTGCAAATTTGAAGCATGACATGTTGGGTAACAGTTTACTCGGCCTAACATTATCTTTCACAATATAAAAGAAATTGGGCTAACTTTACTGTTGTCTTATTTTTTAATATAAAAAAGTGTATTTTGCTAGCAAAAAAAAAAGATTTTAACGCGTGAATGCCAAATCTCAAAAAGAGGCTCGGTCCTTAAGTGGTTAAATCTAAGTGGTTCCCTAATCTATCCAAAACTATTTAAAAAATTGTGGCTATACATACACTTTGACTTATATCAGAGACTTCAATCTGTGGAACATTCTAATGGTTAAAGTATGAATGTTTGAATGTTGATGGTTAAAATGGAACTTCACACTCTCAATCCACTATTTGTAAGCCTTATGCTGATAGCGTTAGTAAATGGATAGGAACATATATCAAGCTTACTTGTTTTAAACTTTTTCTTACATTTCTTCAGTTACTTCATGTTTAGGCAAATAAGTCTTTAGGAAGGGAGGAGGGGCTTTCTCAGCTAAGCACATCCTCCTGCCTGCATGTCTGAGATAAGGGCAGATGGATTCCAAGAAGTACATGCTACATGAATCATCTGCCCTTACTCAACATGACTATGGCCAAAAATGCTAGGGAGTGTTTTTCAAAGTGATTTCTCGGCAAAATAAAGCATTTGAATATTAAACATAGCGTTTTTGGCTTGTGGTGCTCAGATGCAGTGGACTTCTGCTTTCACTGGGTACTAGACACGTGTAAACTGAAATATTTTGTTTCAGAATTTCGTTTTCGTCAGAAAATTAAATCTATTTAGTTACTCCCGAAATTAGTTTTTATTTATTTTGTTTTCGTTAGAAAATCCAAAATAATTAAGGTAGAATCTGTCATTGAAGGCTTATGGTGTCTGTTGAATGTTCTAAGAAGATTCGACAGAGCAGCTAAACTGTACGACGCCACGATCGTACATTTCCGGTCGAATGTTCTGCCTACAAGCTATAGGAGAATTCTAATGTTGTATGACATTAGTAATAATTATATTTATTATTATTACTAGTCAACCAACATTGGAATTCTTCTATAGCCTATGGGAGGAGCATTTGACCATAAATGTCCACTTGACTGCTTCGTCGAATCTTCATGTTGAATCTTTTCTCTCTATGTCGAATAATCTTGGACTAATAGAGTTAGGTTAGGCACATTCAACCTTTTTTCTATTGTCTCTATAATGTCAAATCTTTTCTCTCTATGTTGACTCTTTTTTCTCTATGTCAAATCTTTTCTCTCTATGTTGACTCTTTTTTCTCTATGTCAAATCTTTTCTCTCTATGTGGAATAATCTTGGACTAATAGAGCTAAGGTTAGGCACATTCAACCACAGGTTCGATGGACACAGATCGCTATTGTCAGCGTCATGTCGAATCTCCTATCTGTATCGAACTGTTGTCACAACGAAAATGAAAATAGAGCATTTTGTTTATGTCAGATCTTTTGGTTTTCGGATTCTGCACGTTCGTTATCGTTTGAATACAAAAATGCATTCGGACGAAAACTAATGCACATGTCTACTGAGTACTCACTCATCAGTGTATGGGTATGACTGCTGTGAGAATGCTACATATTGCCACACACCTATATGTACAAATAGGTTTATTACATAAATATACACTACAAATACAGATATATATATATATATATATATATATATATATATATATATATATATATAATTAATAGTATTATTATTATTATACAGGTTTTGTATAGCGCCAACAGTTTGCTCAGCGCTTTACAACATGAGGGCAGACATTACATTTACATTACAATTTAGTACAAGAGGAATTAGATGGCCCTGCGCGTTAGAGCTTACAATCTAAAAAGGAAGGGGCAATTGATACAAAAGGTAATAGCTGTAGGGGATGATATATATATATATATATATATATATATATATATATATATATATATATATATACACATTATATTTATGTAGAAAATGTATCTGTTACTGATTCACGTAGATGTGTGAGGACCTGGGCAGGTGGTAAGGATGGAGACAACACGTGGAAAGACCTTATGGGGGAACTCCATCAAAAATATCACAACTCATTTTATCTCTTTGGAAGTACATCTTTGGGTAAATGATATTAACAAATATGAGGTATTTCCAACACAAATAATACATAATACTTGATGTATTCATTCAGTGTAATTTTGTTTTATCAACAGACCACCATTTCTCTGAAGAAGACCCCCCAAGGGGTTGAAACGCGTTAGAATTATATATATTTTTACTGTTATTATAATATACAGTGTAATTTATAGATGTGTCTGTTAATGTACGCCCATGGATATCGTTGTACTCTGTATATAAGAGTCCGCTTTTAAACTGCTCAGGTAGAGCTCATGTTTTTTACCAAATATTAAAATACTTTTTATATTATTTTGACATGCGTTAGTACTGTTTTTTTTGCTGCCTAAAAACCCCGTTTTGTGGGGGAACTTGTTCTATTCTGATTCGTCTGGGGTGAGCAGCACTCTCCTAGCTCTACGTAGCAATGTGTTCTTTTCGACTACTACACGTGGAAAGACCTACCAACCAAACACCTATGTAAGGGACCACTGGCATCTCCTACAGGTACCTGAATCATACTGTACTGCCGTTGCCTATGTGTCTATGATCACTTCAGGAGCCCAAGCACAGCCCTCTGCTGCTTTGCCAATTGACACTTTCACCAACGGATGTAACATACAACCACAAAAAAATTATGATGGCGACAGGCAAGAGGTCTCAGACTTGCAAGCCCCACAAGTTGTTACTCAATTTAGAAGAGTGTGCAAACCCAATCCAAAGTTCCAAGACTTTATCACACACTGAATCTTATGCCGCGTACACACGATCGAATTGTATGGCGTACTTAGTCCGACATACAATCCGGCGGATAATCCGGCGGACTTTCTACCGAACGGACTTGGCCACACACGGACACACAGAAAGTCTGACGTTCGCTTGCGCGATGACGTACAGCACGTACGACAGGACTAAAAAAAGGAAGTTCAATAGCCAGTAGCCAATAGCTTCCTTTTTCATACTTGCTTCTGAGCATGCGTCATTCTTAGTCTGCCGTACTAGCATACTGACGAACGTATTGTCCGCTGAAATCCAAGTCCGACGGGAAGATTGGAGTGCAAAAATACTTTCTTAGTCCGCTGGACTTCACGCTGGAAAAGTCCGCTGAAGCCCACACGCGATCAAATTGTCCGCTGAAATGTGTTTCGGCGGACTAAGTACGCCGGACAATCTGATCGTGTGTACGCGGCATTACTCAACATTGTGCATTTTATATTGTATTTTGTTATTGTTCCTTGCTATGTTGCACTTCTTGTTGGTTCTATATTACAATTCATTTATATATGCATATCTTTTCTTTAAAAAGGGGAAAAATGTATAATATGTATGGTTACTGATTCACATATGTGAGGACCTGCGGGTGGGAACAGGAAGCAGGAGGTTTATGAAATTAAACTTAAAAAAAGGTTTTACATGTGGCTCTCGGTTGGCTTTAATAAACAAGTTCTTTACAAGGTTCATCTCTGTAAAGAAGAAGAACTCATGAACTCACCGTTGCTTCCACAGATCTACAATTTATGAACTTTATCTGCTTGACTTTATTTTAGTTATTCTTACAATAACTCCTATGACCTCTTTGTTTCTTAAAGTGTATACAAATGGATTTAGGGTTGGAACAACAGCCACATAAAGCAAGGAAACCAGAGGATCTTCTTCCTTAGAATCGTTGGGTCTGGGCTTTATGTACAACAAAATGATCGGTGCATAAAATAATATAACATTGATAAGATGGGAAGTGCAGCAAGAAAATGTCTTGAGCCTGCCTGCAGAAGAAGGAATCTTCAAAACATTGTATATAATGCAAACATAGGAGACCATAATAATGACAAATGTGAAAAATATAAAACAGATGTCTTCCACAAAGAGAACCATTTCTGTGCTGGTAGTCTCACTAGAAGCAAGTAACATCAGTGACCGAATTTCACAAAAGAAATGGCTGATATTGTGAGAGGAGCAGAAAGATAGCGTGGATGTAAGTAAAGTTAAGAGTAATGAATTCAAGACACTGGCAACGAATGAGCAACCAGACATCATAGCACATACACTTTTTCTCATTGTCATTGAATAGTGCAATGGAGAACAAATAGCAACATATCGATCGTAAGCCATACAAATCAGAATACAAATCTCTGCATCAGCACAAAATACAAAGAAATACAGCTGGGTGATACAGCCCGTGAAGGAGATCTCCCTATAGTCTGTTAAAGTGAGGGATAAAAGCTTTGGAAGAATGGCAGATACATACGTGGCATCTATAATGGAGAGATTTGACAAGAAGAAATACATAGGGGTGTGCAGTTGAGGTGCCTTGCAGACCAACAATGCAATAAGCATATTTCCAGTCAATGCTATAACATACATCAACAAAAATCCAGTAAATTTAAGATAAGTTGCAGTTCCAGAAGCAGTGAACCCCATAATGTAAAATCCTTGTATTGTATTGTTTTGGCATTGATCCATTGTGTGTACTAAGAGAAACATTCGAAGACAATATTATTCACCTCACCTACAACCCCAGTATAAACAATGTATATTGTTTCCTTTTGCATCTCAACCCTATTATTTTAGGGGCGTACTTACAAAGTAGTGAATTTGACTTTCACCAAACATTCACTGCAGGTCAGTCTTTCTGGTGCACGTACTTTAAATGACATGGAATGAATGTAGATGTTTAGTGAATGTTACAATTATTGCTTTATAAATATGCCCATAGTATAAATTTAATATCCTCTTCCCTGAGAAAAATCTATATTAAATCCATAGTAAACTGCAAAAGAATTTTTAGCAATGCAAAATTCAGTAGCAAAAACATGTACAAGTGTCTGCTTGAGATAGAGATACATGTCCTAATTATTCTTTCCCTAGGATTTCCTGCCTAAAGTGATTCTAAAGTTTTTTTTAAAATAACAAACATGTCAAACTTGGGTTTGCACAGAACAGCCTCGATCCTCTTTTTTATGGGGTCCCCGCAACTCCTCCCCCCTGCCGAGTGCCCCCAATAGCAAGCCGAGCTCATGTGAATGGACATTGTCGATTCACACACAGAATGTGACTCGGCCCCCTGCTGTCTCTTCATTGGCTCATTGGCTGTGATTGACAGCAGCAGGAGCCAATGATACCTGCTGCTTTGTGAGCCACTGACGAGAGAGAGACCAGGGAGAACCACTGCTCTCATAAACATTGCTGGATCAACATGGGACTCATGTAAGTATAAGGAGGGAGGGGGGAGGGCAGCACCCAGAAGATTTATTACCTTAATGCATGTAATGCGTTATATGGTAACAAAACTTCTGCCTTTAGAACCATTTTAAGTTTCAAACTCCGAAAATATAACCTTTAGTCCTATACCAATTTTTCTTCCTCCTTTGAAAAACAACAGCCAGGTAAGAAAAATTATATAATAAGTTTATAGCATTAACCCTAAACTAAACAACAAAAGATAGAAACCCAACATATTTTTGTGATCAAATGGCTTTATTGGGGGATTTGTGGAGGAACTTTTTTATTTGTTTTTCTTTTGAAAATTATTATTAAAAGGTATTTATTTCAGAAACAAGCATAGTTGTATTATCTATTTGGTGTTATAGTACCAGGTTGAAAGATATGTTCATTAAGTTTCTTCCACAGTCTGGGTCCTCACCAGCAGTGGCATCTTCTCCCTGACAGCTGGTCTTTTGGCCAGCTTGGGATGATGTAACTTCTGCGCAAGTGGTGGAGTCAGTCATCCTGGCACACAGGGACATGGATGGTGCTGTAAGCTGTCAGCTGAGCTATGCATGCGCAACTCAGTTTACATGCTGTTCAAGGCTGAGTGGTCAGGTAGGTTTTATTTATGTAGAAAAAAATATCCGCACTCGGTTGTTGCTCTTAAAATGTCTTCATTTTATTGAATAGTCACAGTGAATAAACACAGATTAAGTCAGTTGACGCATTTCAGCCTATAAGGCCTTAGTCAAAGGTTTTATTTATCCCAGAACAGAAATTGCATGTCTCTTTTGGGATAATGGACTGCCTGCTTGCAGTCTATTAATAGAAGACTAGAATAGAAGTAATGCAGCATCTGCAAGCTGCCACATGATTCAGCTCCCTCGGCCATTTCGATTTATTCACATAAGCTGGATGGACAGAGGAATCCCCCTAGCCAGGATATTGTATTCTGACAGTGGCACCCGTCGCTGTCAGAATACACAGCTTCTAATTTTCTAATACACACTTCTAATTTTGACTGTCATATCATCCTTGACCACAAACCGTCCTCACTGTGCTATATTCTTTCTGCTGCACCATTGGCATGGTTATATCTTCTTAGACCTCTATATAAAATTATCTGAAATGTGTGCTTAATGTAGAACTATAGACAACCCTTTTTTTTCATTTTGGAAAGCGTAAGGGTGGGTTATAGCACCTGTCAATTTCTTTTTCACCATCCCTGTCCCATTGGAAACAATGCAAAGTGACTCAACTATTGACAAAAACATAGGAACTGGGGTGCAGAAAAATTTGAGATGTTGGCTATAGCAGATTGTTTGTCGAAGGGCTGGAGAGCGGTATAATAATTCCCATTTTCAGGCAGCAGTCAAGCATGGTGGAGGTTCCTTGCAAGTTTTGGGCTGCATTTCTGCAATGGAGTTGGAGATTTGGTCAGGATCAATGGTGTCCTCATTGCTGGGAAATACAGGTAGATACTTATCCATCATGCTATAGCATCAGTAAGCATGAGATTGGGACCCCAAACGTAAAGCGTAAAGAAGAACAAGGAGTCCTGGAAGTAATGGATTGGCCCCCACAGAGCCCTGATCTCAACATCATCAAGTCTGCCTGGGATTACCTGAAGAGACAGAAGGATTTGAGGCAGCCTATATCCACAGAATATCTGTGGTTAATTTTCCGAAATTTTTGGAAAACCCTACCTGCCAATTTTCTTCAAAAACTGCGCGCAAGTATACCTAGAAAAATGTATGCTGTTTTGAAGACAAAGGGTGGTCACACCAAATATTGATTAATTTACTTTTTATTTATTTTTTACTAACTTTGTTAATTGATAAAAATAAACTATTAACCGCTTCCCGCCCGCCCTATAGCCGAATGATGGCTATAGAGCAGGCGCTTTCGTCCGGGAGGTCGTCCCTGGACGTCCTGGTGTTTACTTCCGCAATGCGTGCCGCGGGCGCGCATCAGGGAAGTTTTGTGTTTGCCGTATCCCCCAGAGACAGGAAAACACAGATCGCTGTAAACGGCCAATCACAGCGGCCGTTTACAGCGTGATCGGCGTGTCCAATGTGAGATGATCTCATATGTAAACATATGAGATCATCTCTCAGCGCCGCTCTCCCTCCTCACACAGACAGCGTGTGAGAGGGGAGAGATGAACGGCTGCAGCGGCCGTAAGTGAAAAAAAAAAAAAAAGTGCCATCCGCCCGAGTGCCATCCGCCCCATTGCCATCCTCCCCCAGTGCCATCTGTCCTAGTACCATCCGCCCCAGTGCCATCCACCCCAGTGCCATCCTTCCCAGTGCCATCCTCCCCAGTGCCACCTGCCCCCAGTGCCACCTGTTAGTGCTATCTGTCCCAGTGCCACCTGTTAGTGCTATCTGTCCCCAGTGCCACCTGTTGTCAGTGCCATTTGTCTCCAGTGCCATCTGTCATCAGTGCTACGTATAAGTGCCATCTGTCATCAGTGCCATGTGTCATCAGTGCCACATAGTGCCATCTGTCATCAGTGCCACATATTAGTGCCATCTGTCATCAGTGCCACGTATCAGTGCCATTTGTCATCAGTGCCACATGTCAGTGTCATGTGCCATCTGTTGTCAGTGTCACGTGTCATCAATGCCACTAATCAGTGCCATCTGTCATCAGTGTCATGTGTCATCGGTGCCACGTATTAGTGGCATCTGTCATCGGTGCCAGGTATTAGTGCCACGTATTAGTGCCATCTGTCATCAGTGCCACGTATTAGTGCCACGTGTCATCAGTGCCACGTATAAGTGCCATCTGTCATCAGTGCCACGTATAAGTGCCATCTGTCATCAGTGCCACATATTAGTGCCATCTGTCATCAGTGCCACGTGTCACCAGTGCCACGTATAAGTGTCATCATTGCCACGTATCAGTGCCACCTGTCATCAGTGTCACGTGTCATTGTCCTGGTGCTCCAGGGCCTTCAAAAGTGTAATAGGTAGTCAACAAGTTAGATGTGTAATTTATGCTCCTAGAACACCTGATGGCGCTTCCTGCATGTTGGGCCTCTCTATGTGGCCAGGCTGTGAAAAAGTCCCACACATGTGGTATTGTAATACTCAGGAGGAGTAGCAGATTTTTTTTGGGGTGTCATTTGTGGTATACACATGCCATGTGAGAAAATAACCTATTACAATGACAATTTTGTGGAAAAAAATTTAAAAAATTAAAAATCTTAATTTTGCAAAGAATTGTGGGAAAAAAATGACAACATCAAAAAGCTCACCATTCCTCTTACTAAATACCTTGGAATGTCTACTTTCCAAAAAGGGGTAATTTGGGGGGTATTTGTACTTTCCTGACTTGTTCAGGTTGCAAGAAGTGAGATAGGCCACCAGTACATCAGATGTGATCAATTTTGTATGATTCGCACCACAGCTTGTAGACTCTCTAACTTTCACAAAGACCAAATAATATCCACTAATTTGGGTTATTTTTACCAAAGATATGTAGCAGTATAAATTGTGGCCAAAATTTATGAAGAAAAATTAATAATTTGCATAATTTTGTCACAGAAACAAAGAAATATGCGTTTATTTTCATTTATAGCGCAAAAAATAAAAACCCCAGAGGTGATCAAATACCACCAAAAGAAAGTTCTATTTGTGGGAAAAAAAAGGAAAAAAAATTCATTTGGGTACAGTGTTGCATGACTGAGTAATTGTCATTCAAAGTGTGTGAGCACCGAAAGCTGAAAATTGGTCTGGGCAGGAAGGGTGTTTAAGTGCCCAGTAAGCAAGTGGTTAATGCCCTGTACACACGATCACACTTTTCGACGAAAAATGTGCGATCGAGGGGCTTGTTGTCGGAAATTCCGACTGTGTGTGGGCTCCATCTGACTTTTTCCATTGGAATTTCTGACACACAAAGTTTGAGAGCTGGATCTAAAATTTTCTGACAACAAAATCCGTTCGCGTAAATGCTCACAATAAAGCAGAAGAACTTCATTTTTCATGGCTCATTGTACGTGTTGTACATCACCGCGTTCTTGAGGTTTGGAATTTCCAACCAACTTTGTGTGACAGTGTGTATGCAAGACAAGTTTGAGCCAACATCCGTTGGAAAAAATCAGATGGATTTTGTTGTCGGAAAGTCCGATCATGTGTACCTGGGCATAACACTTCTATTTCTGAAACCATTCTTAATTTACAGCATTTTTTCACACCTGCCTAAAACTTTTGTACTTTACTGTATATTAGGGAAATTGCTAAAAACTACAAAAACAGAGGGACCCCTGGTAGTGGACTTTAAAAGCACGTACAACCGTAAATTCAAGTAAGAGCAATTGTATTTATTACATTAATATAAAACCATATAAAAATAATTTATATGTGCCACAACAAATTATACAATACAATGGAGCAAATCACCTATACAAGGTAAGATTGGCTACAAAAATAATCACCCTACATGTTTCGGAGCTAATATGATCTCCTTCTTCAGGGGTGGAAACAGAGCATGAAGTATAATTCTAGTGAAGAATATAGATGACAGGATAGCATAGATAGAATGCGTGGCTTCCCAGTATCCTAGGCTCCCATGAAGGAAAATATTTGACGTAGTATTGGAAGGTTTTTTAATTTAAAAAATGTTTTATTTAAAAAACCTTCCAATACTACGTCAAGTATTTTCCTTCATGGGAGCCTAGGATACTGGGAAGCCACGCATTCTATCTAATCCGGCCTGCTGTTTTTAATTGAATATTTTGCTATACCCACATGACATTCTATCTGGCTATGTAAGTACCAACAGAAAAAATACTGTATCATTATTATTATTTTTTTGTCCATTATGTTCCTGCTCTAATATCCTGTCATCTATATTCTTCACTAGAATTATACTTCATGCTCTGTTTCCACCCCTGAAGAAGGAGATCATATTAGCTCCGAAACGCGTAGGGTGATTATTTTTGTAGCTGATCTTACCTTGTATAGGTGATTTGCTCCATTGTATTGTATAATTTGCTGTGGCACATATAAATTATTTTTATATGGTTTTATATCAATGTAATAAATAAATAAAATTGCTCTTACTTGAATTTACCGTTGTACGTGCCTTTAAAGTCCACCACCAGGGGTCCCTCTGTTTTTGTAGTTTCTATATTGGATGTGGCACAACAACGTTACACAGCATTGCCATTCTATACCTTATTGTCATTGTTTTCTAAAAAGACCTTTAGATTCTTTGTATTAGTCTATAATATTTTTTGAAGATTGCTTTTTTTAGAAAAACATCCAGGATTAAAGGGTTTTTATAATCCTACCATAATCTAACTTGTATTGCATGCAGATGTTGAAAAAAGCTTTTGATTATTGAACTGAAATATGATGAGATATGATTGAAATAATGTGTAATAGAACAATGTGTAAATCAAGTCTTACCTGAGAGTTTACCACCTATATCTTCCTATAAAATATCGAGATCTAGGATCTATATATCCTATAAAGGATCTAGACTTTTGCTTAGCAGTAATAAGCACTCACATGATCCAACTAACAATATATGCTATAATCTGTATAGATCAAGAAAATTTAACTGCTAAAAAATATGTTAGCTTTATGGGTGAATGTAGGTATTGTATTGTCCTTTATGTTGATATTTTCACAGACATATAAAAGAAGCTGGTTTCCTCAAGGAATAAGCATCTCTCCTCTGTGAGATCTAGTCCTTATTGAGATAATATATTTTTATATCCTAAATTATTCTTCTGCAACAAGGGAGCCTGAAATCCATTGTTGACCTTTAATTCGTTTATATGATTAACATTGAAGGTTTCTGTAAAGATTAGAGATGAACAATTTACTTTTTGTGCTAACCAATGTCTGGCACAGATTTGCAATACGGCACTGCGTTACGTTAACTAACAATTGCGCGGTCATGCGACACTGTACCCAAATAAAATTTATGTCATTTTTTTCTAACAAATAGAGCTTTCTTTTGGTGGTAGTTGATCACCTCTGCTATTTAAATTTTTTGTGCTTTAAATTATTTTGACCGACAATTAAAAAAACATTTTTACTTTATGCTATAAAAAATACCTAATAAAAAAATGTAAAAAATCAAATGTATTCATTAATTTAGGCCAATATGCATTCTGCTACATATTTTTTGGTAAATAGGCGTATATTAATTGGTTTGCACAAAAGTTATAGCATTTACAATTTATGGGATATATTTATGGAATTTCTATTTATACATTTTTTTTACTAGTATGGCAGCGATTAATGATTTTTAGCGGGACTGTGACATTGCGGCAGACAACTCAGACACCTAACTGACACTTTTGACACTTTTCCAGGACCAGTGACACCAATGCGGTGATCAGTGCTAAAAAAATGCACTGTCACTGTACTGGCACTGGCAGGGAAAGGGTTAACATCAGGGGCGATCAAAAGCTTAAGTGTGTCCCTAGGGGGTGCTTTATAACTGTGTGGGGTCAAAAGGTTAAGTGTGTCCCTAGGGGGTGCTTTATAACTGTGTGGGGGGGGTGCTTTGACTGGGGGAAGACAGAGATCTGTGTTTCTACTAAGCAGAAACACTAAATTTCCATCTTCTCCTCTGGCAGAACAAAGTTCTGCCTCTCCTCAGAATGATTGACAGACGTTGCGTCCACTGGACTTGCTGATTGGCTCCTGCTGTGTTCAACCACAGCAGGAACGGGTCTTCCTTCCAGGTCCGCGGACTGTGTGAATGGCCAGACACGCAACAACATCACTGCTGCACTTCCACAGGGGAGCCGCCATTTATGGCACAGGATTCTGAAGACATGGCCTGGGTGGACAAGCGTATCTTTGATTTCGCACAGGAGGGCTGCCCTGCCCTAGTATATCTGTGTAGGGCAATCCAGAAGTGGTTAAAGCTGTAGTAAACGGATGGGTGCTTTTTTTTCAGACCTGCAAAGTAAAGCCATAATGTGCTATTATTCATCACATTATAGCATTATAATGATGCAATGTCATGGTTGGAGGCCGCTTCAGTCTTCACCCATCTTACTTCCAGGTTCGTGGACTCCGGCTGTGTGACTGGCACGTGCAGTGGAGCCATCATTTACGGCACAGTATTCTGAAGGAACGGTCCAGGTGGACGAGAGTATCTGAAACTCAAAGTAACGTGATGAGGCTCCAAGCTCGCTCTACGCATTTCCTCACATCAGGTCATCAGGAGCGGCCTCATTATTGTGAATTTCATATATGTACACAACACATTAGGACATTTTGGAGGAGATATTTAAAGAAACAGTACACTTAATTGCTATGCACGTTATATTTAAAGAGATGATACACAATTTTGTTTATATAGTTACTTTTGTTTTATTATGATCATTACGCCTTAAAAAGAGCTAGTGCCACCTATACCTCTCTCGCTATACTCCAACTTAAGAGTTACTTGCCACCAGTTTCCCTGCCCAACCCCTACCCTGCATCATCCCTAATTCTGCCCCTAAACACATCCTCATAAATGATCTCATGAAATTACGCTGTTAAATGTTTTATGCAGAATTAAGTAACAAAAATAAATATTAACAACAACTTTATCAGTGCCCAGCAATGCAGCCTCATCAGTGCCCATCAATGCAGACTATCAGTGCCCATCAATGCAACCTCATCAATGCCCATCAATGCAGCCTATTGGTGCCCATCAATGCCGCCTCATTAGCCCCCCGCAGTGCAGCCTCACCAGTACCTATTAATGCAGCCTCATCATTGCCCATCAATGCAGCCTCATCTGTGCCCATCAATGCAGCCTCACCAGTGCCCATCAATGCACCCTGATCAGTTCCCATCAATGCAGCCTTACCAGTGCCCATCAACGCAGCAGCACCAGTGCCCATCAATGCAGCCTCACCAGTGCCCATCAATGCAGCTTCACCTCACCTGTGGGCTTTCCAAAGGTACGGGGGTTTGCTTATTTTTATCGAAAATTCATCAAAGATTTTTCTGGCATTATTGCCCCAATTACTCAGCAGACTTGCCAGCATACCTGTTTCCAGTGGTCCCAGGAGACCCAAGCAGCTTTTGATAAGCTAAAGGCTTTGTTCACCTCAGCTATCATTCTGCAGCATCTGGATCCAGCTTTGCCCTATGTTTTGGAGGTTGATGCATCGGAAGTCGCCACAGGGGCTGTCCTGTCTCAACGCCAAGGTCCTAAAGCATTACTGCATCCAGTAGCTTTTTTCTCCCGAAAGCTGAGCTTGCCGGAAACAAATTATGATGTGGGGGATCGGGAACTGCTGGCAATAAAAGCTGCACTAGAAGAATGGCGGTATCTAATAGAAGGCGCAGCTCACCCCATCATGATATTTTCACAGATCATAAAAACTTGGAGTATCTCAGATCTGCCAAACGTCTAAGACAATGGCTAGCCAGGTGGGCCTTGTTCTTCTTGAGATCTGACTTTCATCTCACTTATCGCCCAGGATCCAAGAATGGGAAGGCAGATGCTCTCTCACACATGTTCCCAGAAACTCTGGAAACTGTCGCCCCCAGCACCATCTTGTCCCCTCAGAATTTTCTTCTGGTTCAGCCTGATCTATGGTTGACTCTCGAACAAGCCTCTGCTCGATGCTCTGAATCCAAGGGTTCTGCACTCAGAAAACAGGAAGGACTCCTGTGACACGAGGACAATATTTTTGTTCCTGAGGGAGCCAGACTTCAGGTCCTCAAGACCTTTCACGGACACCAGCTTTCCGGCCATTTCGGGGTCCATAAGACGTCTGAGCTGATACAGCGATCCTACTCGTGGCCTAACCTGAAACAATATTGCAAGGAATTTGTAGGTTCCTGCATAACCTGTGCCCGAAATAAAGGAAGTCGCACGCAAGCTTGGGGTCTGCTAAGACCATTACCTGTCCCAGACCGCCTTTGGAAAATGCTATCCATGGACTTTATAGTGGAGTTACCCACCTCTGAAGGTTTTTCCAACATCCTGGTGGTGGTCGATCGTCTATAAAAGATGGACCTATTTCTGTCTCTACTGGATACTCCCTCTGCCATGGATACAGCACACGCCTTTATCAAGGAGATTGTAGGATTACATGGCCTGCCAAAATGTATTGTCTCTGAAAGAGGAGTGCAATTCACCTCAAGGTTCTGGAGGGCTCTCTGCAAAGCTTTGAACATTGAAGTCTGCTTGTCATCTGCATATCATCCACAGAGTAGTGGCCAGACAGAGAGGACAAATCAGACTCTAGAGCAATATCTCAGTTGCTTCTCTACCTTTTCTCAATATAACTAAGTAGCCAGTGCCGTGTGCTGAATTTGCGTACAATAATTCTGTACACGCTACCACCAATCAGTCTCCATTCTGGGCGAAATATGGATTCCATTCATCATTCTTGCCTAATGCCATTCTGGAAGCAGCAGCAGGACAGATTAAACTTTATTCAAGAAAATGTACAGGTTCTTCAAGAAACCATGCAGAAATCACAGGAAGACTACAAAAAGTACTATGATAGGAGGAAGAAAGGGAATCCACTTCTGAAGGTAGGGGATAAAGTAAGGCTCCCTACATTGAGAGAGGACCCACGTGGCGGCAACTGGAACAAATGTATTCTCCAGAAGGAGACTTTATGGATCGAACAGTTGGAGGCCAGTAAATCACCTGGCATCAATGAAGTCCTATCATATAGATTATTTCTATGACTAAGGTCAATGATATGCCTACTGTCCATGCCTAGCTGATTGTCTCCATTATATAGTTTTGTATTTGGCATAGTACTATGATGTGGGTCATATACAATCTCATTGGATATTACCCTCTCTAAGGACCTAGGAGGATTAATGGAAGCTTAACACCTTTTTTATAGGTCTATGTGTGCCTTTGTTATTGTTATTTTTATTATTGGGTTGTCTCACCATATTGTATGAATTATTACATTGGCTGGATATCAGGATATTCCTCCAGGCATGAATACATGCAATCAGGGCACTGATTGCAGATGTTATATACGCTTGCTAACCATGGAAACCAGACTGCAATATCTCCAGCCACCACCAGGAGGCCTGCTCTGAGAGGTTCCCGCATAGCATGGTCAGTGAGTGCGGCCGCCCGAGACACAGCCAGGGTCCTGCAGAGTGATATTTTGCCCTTGAAGACAATACTGGCTGTGTCATCCTGCGGCGCCCTGGGAACCCATCCATTGTCCCCCAATTGGACCGCAATGCGCTGACGGTAACGTACATTGGGACCAGCCTCTGCCGGTGTCTTGTCAAATAACATCCTCCATCGGATAGTGTCCGCTGCGTACTGCGCATGTGCAGTACACAGCAACACAGATTCCAAAAATTGCCGAGGATGAACGGCGCCTGCGCCGTGAGTCCAGGTTCTAGCCCCACTATCCAAGTGGACATAGAGTAGGAATAAAAAAGAGCCGAGCACAGCGAGGCCGAGCCCGAAGCGTGGCGAGCGAAGCTCGCCCGTGAGGGGCCCTCTAAAATTCACAACCCTATGTCCGCTTGGATGGTGGGGCTACCACCTCCACTCACTGCGCAGGCGTCGTTCAGCTTCGGAGATTTTCCGAAGCTTCGGACACTATTTCATGGCCGGACACTATACGGCAGAACACCGGACAATCCCAGTGCGTCTGCGCTGACTGCGCGCATTTGCGATGTGTCCGGCCGGACCGGGTGATGTCAGACGTCGTTCTGGCACATTTGGGACTTACAAAAGAGAGGTGAGGCTGCCATTCCCCTAGGTGCCTCGAGGTGAACGGACATCCCTCATTCCTCAGAATTTCCCCTGGATGCCTTTGGGAAGCACTCATCATTCAGGCGGGTCATATACGTGCTGAATAGTACTTAGTACAGGTGGCCTGAGGCAGTCTCCTCTTATCCTTCCCTTTCACTATAGCTTCTCCTCCCTCTTTTTTCCTCTTAGGAATGTCAACGGTATTACTTTGGCATTGTATTGCCTGCTAACAACAGAACTCTCATTACTCCTTACCAGTAGCAAACTTTGTTTTACAATATCAGCAATGGTCTCAAGGTAAATCCATGTTCCTTGCTGGACCATCTGTATTACTAGTATGTTTGTACCCTTTGTTTCGATATTGGGCCTCATTAGAGAAGTCTGTGTCTCTTTTTTTATTTGCTCCTGTTTCTGTCTGCGTTCAGCCCTTCAAGGCTTTATAAAAAAACTGCCAAGCAAGCCTGCTCTAATTAAACAAGCCAAGTGTGTTTTAAATATGAGTATTGGGAGGGATTATTCTAGTATATAATTAAATACCATCATACCTGGGGTCTCTTACCTTTATGATACGTTACTCCCCTTTATTCTTATTAGCTTTTTAGCTACCTTGTATATCCCCAAACCCCGACACATGTGCTGATTGCGGCTACTTCCTGGTTCTGAAGGCCCGGGTGGTTGGTCTCTTTCCCTTTCATCTTGGGGGGAGTCTTGTTGTCGGATACCTACGGCGCAAGTGATTTTAGATACATCTTTCACATACATTGTATGTATTTATTGCAGCAATTTGTTTTTACTTTTATTCTTATAATTGTAAGTTGTTCTGTACAATATACTGTTACTAGAAACACTTTTTCATATATAGAAATATTCAAGCTTCAGAAAAGTGACGGATCAAGTAGCGAAACATATAGAAGTGTATTTAATCTATTAATGGAGAAGTGGAACCCCAACTAAGAGCCACTAGTAGTCCAACTTTTATGTTTGACGCTATACATGCACTGTAATATATATGTATATTAATAAATCTATTTTGTTAAAAAATTTATATACGTGCCTTTAACCACTTGACCACTGGGCACTTAAACACCCTTAATAACCAGACCAATTTTCAGCTTTCGGTGCTCTCACATTTTGAATGACAATTACTCAGTCATGCAACACTGGACCTATATGACATTTTTGTCCTTTTTTTCACACAAATAGAGCTTTCTTTTGGTGGTATTTAATCACTGCTCGGTTTTTTATTTTTGTGCTATAAAAGAAAAAATACAGAAAATTCTGTAAAAAAAATGAATTTTTCTTTGTTTCTGTTATAAAATTTAGCAGATTAGTAATTTTTTCTTCATAAATTTTGGCCAAAATTTATACTACTACATAGCTTTGGTAAAAATAAGTACAAATTGGTGGATATTATTTGGTCTTTGTGAAAGTTATAGAGTCCACAAGCTGTGGTGTCAATATCTGAAAATTGATCACACCTGAAGTACTGACGGCCTATTTCAATTCTTGAGACCCTAACATGCCAGAAAAGTACAAATACCCCCCAAATGACCCCTTTTTGAAAAGAAGACATTCCAAAGTATTTAGTAAGAGGCATGATGAGTTTTTTGAAGTTGTCATTTTTTCCCACAATTCTTTGCAAAATCAAGATTTTTTTTACTTTTTTTTTTTCACAAAATTGTCATATTATCAGTTTATTTCTCACACACAGCCTATGCATACCACAAATTACACCCCAAAACACATTCTGCTATTACTCCCGAGTACGGCGATACCACATGTGTGAGACTTTTACACAGCGTGGCCACATACAGAGGCCCAACATGCAGGGAGCGCCATAAGGCGTTCTGGAGCACCCAGGACAATTCTGACATTTTCTCCTACATGTAAAAATCATCATTTATTTGCTATAAAATTACATAGAATCCCAAAACATTATATATTTTTTTTTAGCAAACACCCTGGAGAATACTACTTAAAAATCCCCATAGGCGACGATTTAATTTTTTTTACTGGTTATATGTTTTGAGCTACAGAGGAGGTCTAGGGCTAGAATTATTGCTCTCGCTCCAACGTTCACAGCGATACCTCACATGTGTGGTTTGAACACCGTTTTCATATGTGGGCGGAAATTACGTATGCGTTCGCTTCTGCATGCGAGCACATGGGGACAGGGGCGCTTTAAAAAAATAAATTTTTTTATTGTTTATTTTACTTTATTTATTTTAGTTTGACATTTTTTTCCCCAAAAATAAATTTTTTGATCACTTTTATTCCTATTACAAGGAATGTAAACATCCCTTGTAATAGGAATATGGCATGACAGGTCCTCTTTACAGTGAGATATGGGGTCAATAAGACCCCGCATCTCACCTCTAAGCTGGGAAGCCTGAAAAAAAAAAAAAAGATTCTGGCTTTGATCGTATTGGCGAGTCGGTAGAAGCACCGGAGGGCGGCGGGAGGGGGGGGGGTGTCTATGGCTGGGCATTGCAGGGTATCACAGACTATCGCTGGGTAGGGCTGGGTATCTCTGAGTATGGCTGGGTATCTCAGAGTATGGTGTTGCAGAGTATTGCGTTGCAGAGCATTGCAGGATATTGGCGGGTGTTGCAGAGCATTGCAGAGTGTTGCAGGGTATTGGCGGGTGTTGCAGAGCATTGCAGAGTGTTGCAAGGTATTGGCGGGTGTTGCAGAGCATTGCAGAGTGTTGCAGGGTATTGGCAGGTGTTGCAGAGCATTGCAGTGTTGCAGGGTATTGGCGGGTGTTGCAGGGTATTGGCAGGTGTTGCAAAGCATTGCAGAGTGTTGCGGGGTATTGGAGGGTGTTGCAGAGTGTTGCAGGGTATTGGCGGGTGTTGCAGAGCATTGCAGAGTTTTGCAGGGTATTGGCGGGTGTTGCAGAGTGTTGCAGGGTATTGGCGGGTGTTGCAGAGCATTGCAGAGTGTTGCAGGGTATTGGCGGGTGTTGCAGCGCATTGGCGGGTGTTGCAGGGTATTGGCGGGTGTTGCAGAGCATTGCAGAGTGTTGCAGGGTATTGGTGGGTGTTGCAGGGTATTGGCGGGTGTTGCAGGGTGTTGCAGAGTATGGCAGGGTATTGCAGAGTATTGGCAGGGTATTGCAGAATATTGCAGAGAGTTGAGGGGTTAATTCTCGGTGAGCAGCAATGTGGGCACTGCAGATGCAGCCCACATCGCTGCTGCCACCGATCTCTTCCCCCTCCGCTGTATCGATCGGTACAGAGAGGGGGAGGGAGGAACCAGCGTCATAACATGACGCCGGTTTGTTTACAAGTGATCACTCCGTCATTTGATGGAGCGATCAAGTGGTAAACGACCGCGATGAGCGGCCGTTTACCGTGGTCCGTGATGTGCCGGGTCCTGTGGACCCGGCGGTCATGGATGCTCTCAAGTGCGCTCCCCAGGGAGCGCGCGAGAGCGGAATACTGGGAGGACGTCCTATGACGGCCTCCCAGAGTTAAACAACCGCCCTGTAGCCGTCATTCGGCTATGGGCCGGTTGTTAAGTGGTTAAAGTCCATTCCTTCAAAGATTGCAAACTCCCTACATTGAACCTCCTGCCCCTCTTGGAAGCTGGGTCCAAGGTTCATCAGTGCCAGAAACCATGAATCAGACTGACACAGAAGTACAGTTAAACTTCACTTGTTTAACCACTTTCAGACCGGACCAATTTGCTGGTCAAAGACCAGACCACTTTTTGCGATTCGGCACTGCGTCGCTTTAACTGACAATTGCGCGGTCGTGCGACGTGGCTCCCAAACAAAATTGACGTCCTTTTTTTCCCACAAGCTTTCTTTTGGTGGTATTTGATCACCCCTGCGGTTTTTATTTTTTGCGCTATAAACAAAAATAGAGCGACAATTTTGAAAAAAACACATTATTTTTTACTTTTTGTTATAATAAATATCCCCCAAAAAATATATAAAAAAACATTTTTTTCCCCCAGTTTAGGCCGATACGTATTCTTCTACATATTTTTGGTAAAAAAAATCGCAATAAGCGATTATTGATTGGTTTGCGCAAAAGTTATAGCGTTTACAAAATAGGGATAGTTTTATAGCATTTTTATTAATAATTTTTTATTATTTTTTTTTTACTAGTAATGGCGGCGATCAGCGATTTTTATTGTGACTGCGACATTGTGGGGGACCCATCGGACATTTTTGACACATTTTTGGGACCATTGTCATTTATACAGTAATCACTGCTATATAAATGCAGTGATTCCTGTGTAAATGACACTGGCAGTGAAGGGGTTAACCAGTGGGTGGCAGTGTAGGGGTTAAGTGTTCCTAGGGGCGTGTTACTAACTGTGGGGGGGTTGGGCTTTCATTTAGTGAACACTGATCTCTGCTCCATGTGATTTGAGATCAGCGTCACTAGTTGCTAGGCAGAATGGAGAAATGTTGTTTACAACAGCACTTCTCCATTCGGCCGCTCCGTGAGATGATCGCGGGGATGCCCACGGCGATCGAGTCCGCGGGTCCCGCGACCGGACTCACGGGGGTCCCGACCAGCGCGGGAGCGCGCCGCCGGCGGCGCACTCCCGATGCCAGGGCGGCAAATTTAAAGGGACGTACATGTACGCCCATTTGCCTGCCCGTGCCATTCTGTCGACGTACATCGTCGTGCGCTGATCGGCAAGTGGTTAATAATAATAAAAGGTAAACAGAGTAAACGTAGTCAAAACATAGCCAAAGTTCAGGAATCGGAACGAATAGTCAAAACGTCAGGGAGCCAGAGATGAGTGTAGTAGAACAGCAAGCAGGATCTGGAGCCAGAAGGAATGTCAGCCAAAACAGGAACACAGGAGAGCATCTCTAGAGATGTGACCAAGGCAAGGGTAGAGATCATCTGGGCTGGACAGCTTAAGTTGGCAGGACTGACGAGCAGGATATCATCAACAGGCGAGTCACTGTGGAGAGATAGGAGTCGGCAATTAGCCGACAGCTGAGCGGCCAGCTCAGAGAAGGAAGGGCTGAGCCCAGCCCTGACCATCAGTCCCTTTGCAATCAAGAAAGAGATTAATCCTGTGGCCTTCGAATTATCCCTGCCGAGCTCTTACAAGATTTACCCAGTCTTCCACATTTCACTGCTTAAGCCAGCCACTTCTGGCCCCTTTTCTGGAAGAGAACACCCACCTCCAATCACAGTGGGTGAAGAAACAGAATTTGAGATGGAAGCCATCCTGGATTGTCGAAAAAGGGGTAGACAAATCCAATATATAAGCCAAAGTGCATGCAATACCTAATAGACTCTGGCGCCAGTGGCCTATTTAAAGCCTGCATCGGCAGTACCTATTAACTGCTGGATGATCTTCAGCTTCCTTGTGTATTCCTGAGTTCTTGTTCCTGCTATCATTGGATTTCCTCTTACTGACCCGGCTTGCCTTTGACCTGTCTTTGACCCTTGGCTTGTTCCGGTCACTCTGCTTCTGCCTGCTGAACCGTGTATGACCCCAGCTTACCCCTGGCTGATCCTTTGTGTATGACTTCTGGCCTGGCTCCTGATTCTGCTCCTGGCTCTCCCTGCTGCCAAGTCTCACCTGGTACTCCTGAGGGACTCCTGCCCAGCAGTCCACCCTGCTTGTCAGCCGCCTTCTAGCAGACATCTCTTCATCACTTCAGCCTGTTGCAGCTGGCAACCCCTTCTTCTTTGAGTATAGCACTCCCTGTACCACCTTCAGGGGGCGCTCTGCACTTAGTCGCAAGGGAAGCCCGCTCAGCACTTCGGCCTCTGACCAGATACATAACAAATACATAGTTCACAAATGCTTCAGTCAGTGCACCATTGTCTCCCAATTATTGGATTAGGAGAGGAGGTTGAGTGCAGTAATGGTTTAGAAAGTGAAGGGAAATCCAAGAGCTGTTACCAGAGATGAAGGACAACTCACATCCTGCTGCATCTCTGGGATAGAAAGTGAAGGAAATCACAAATGGCAGAAAATAACAGTACAAGCTTTTTCCCTTTCCATACTTCCAAAAATTGGTTATACATACCCTTTAAAGATGAAATAATAACATATTTTTGTCTAAAGAACCCCTTATGATTTTCAGCCAAGTATTATACTTTTACAATTTACTATTTAACGTGCACCAAAAGTGTTATGCTACACTAAACCTTTCATTCAGCTTTTAAATTATTGCACTTGTTATTTTCAAAAGCCAGTAAAAAGGAAAGGGAGAGGTGATTAAAAAAAAAAATGTGTTTTATCCTTTTATTTACTTTGAACTAAATGGTATATCCCTTTCCATCTCAAAACACTAGAACATACGCTATATTGTCAAAAGTATTGGGACATGCCTTTACACGCACATGAACTTTAATGGAATCCCAGTCTCAGTCCGTAGGGTTCAATATTGAGTTGGCCCACTTTTTGCAGCCTCAACCCTTCTGGGAAGGCTGTCCGCAAGGCTTAGGAGTGTGTCTATGGGAATGTTTGACCATTCTTCCAGAAGCGCATTTGTGAGGTCAGGCACTGATGGTGGACTAAAAGGCCTGGCTCGCAGTCTTTGCTCTAATTCATCCCAAAGGTAATCCATGGGGTTGAGGTCAAGACTCTTTGCAGGCCAGTCAAGTTCCCCAACCCCAAACTCACTCATCAATTCCTTATGGACCTTGCCTTTATGGACCTGCATAGAGTTTGCATATTCTCCATGTGTGAGTTTGCTCTCACGCTGCAAAGACATGCTGGTAGATTACAGGGTCCTAGTATGAATGTGAGATAGGAATCTTAGATTATAAGCTCCTCGAGGGCAGGGACTGATGTGAATGTACAATATATCTGTATAGTGATGCATACATTTCTATATAAGTACCTGAGAAACCTAAATTTAGTTAGTAAGTTAGTTATAACTAAATAAAACGAAAAAACAGCAACATGAACGTGATGTTATACAAAAATATTATACATAAGCTTGTTTGCGACTGGTTGAAACTTTTTAATTGCTCCTAAAACCTCTTTATTTCTTAAGGTGTAAACTACAGGGTTCAGCATTGGGACCAGAGCCATATATATCAGTGACATCACCTTATCACCCTCTTTAGAGAGTCCAGCTTCTGAATCAGCATAGTGTATGATAGCCGGGCCATAGAACAATATGACAGTAGTGATGTGTGAGGTACAGCTAGAGAATGCTTTGACACGACCAGCTGATGAACTTATCTTCATGATGGAGGAGATAATATACACATAGGAAATCAGAACCAAAGAAAAGGGTATAAATGCAAGAAAAATATCATCCACAATTATAAGTATTTCCCTGCTGGAAGTATCACTAGTGGTGACTGTGTACAGTGTTTTTAGGTCACAATAAAAATGATCAAGGTTCTGGGGGCTACAAAAAGATAATACAGAAGTAATAATGCCATATTTTACTGAATTAATAATGGCTATAAGCCAAATGGAAATGGCCACTATAGTGCAAACTATTCTATTCATTATCAGATGATACTGTAAAGGCTTACAGATGGCAACATACCGATCATAAGACATGGCGGTCAGCACCAACATATCGCAAACAACAGATAAGACAAGAAAGGAAGTCTGAGCTATGCATCCTGAAAAAGACATTGCTTTGGCATTTGTTAGTGTTACTGACAAGAGCTTTGGAAGAATACTAGAAACATACATGACATCTACAATGGAGAGATTACATAGGAAGAAATACATAGGGGTGTGCAACCTGGGCACCAGGCAGATCAATGTTGTAATAAGCAAGTTCCCAGTCACTGTCATCAGATACATTAGAAAAACTCCAAAAAAGAGCACAAGTCCACCTGCTTTGGAGGTGGAGAAAGCTAGAATATAGAATGTGATTGATGTGTTGTTGAAACATTCCTTCATTTTTTTTCTTCTGTCTGGAAACCTGAATAAAAGAGAAGAGAATCATGTATTTTATTTTATTTTTAAGTAAAGGTTTTTAATGATTACACATATATTAAATCAGAACTGTGCTGTATCAATGCTCTCTTTCACTTTCAGCACAAACAGGGTTTAAAGGAGAACGGATGATTCCATGAAACAGTGCTGATACTTGGTGATTGACTCAGTGCTGTTAAAAAGGGTAGGAAGAAAACTCAGCCATTTTTTGATATGCGAATGGAGGAACTCAGTGATTCTCCTCCATCTCCATCTCATCTCCATCTCAGACAATCTCCTGAAAGCTCAAAGGAAAGCTGAGTATGTTCAACTGGGGAGAAGTGCATTAAAGAGAACCTATTACTTTTCCCTGCTTGTTGACCCCACCATTTCCTAGAGTAGAGGGTTGGTGTCTCAGTTCTGGCATGTTGGGGAGTATGTAGGCCAAGCTTTCAGGAAAAAAAATATTTTCTAAGGGTTGTAGGGGCAGATTTGAGGGACCGGTACATTATTTTTCTAGCTGCATGCAATTATGATATGCTAATTTATCTTTGGTATAAGTTTACGGTATAGTAGATAGACTTTGCTGACCTCTCCTTTTAAAAAAATCTAACTGCCTGGCTGCCCGGTGTTAATTTAGTTGACAAAAATGACTAAAACATTTTAGTTGACTAAATGAATAATTAACACTGTGGCTGCCTTTCTCCTTTTTTGGTTCTAATATTTTCTCAGTCATTGACCCAGAAAAAAACACTTATCACAAATTCTGACTACATTTGCAGCATGTTTGTCGAAAGACCCAAACTCAGAAAGTATTAAAAAGAAAAAAACAAGCAGGAAATAGAACGTAATGCGATTTCCCATTAATTGTAGCTCCAGGCCTGTAATTGTCTTCCAAATGTGAATATAAGCTTATCTGTGGAGAAAAAGCTCATGCAAAGGCACAATGTCATCAAATTGTCAAGTCCTGGGCCACAAATTGGAAGGCTTCATTTACTGAAGACAAATAGGCTGTTCATGTTGCAAGGGAATTTCACTAAGAAAGTGACTCTTCCATTAACTTTGTGAATTAGGTCAACCTCTGCTGGCCTCTATTATCCAATCCCATACAAGTAAAAATATAGTTTTTTTTTCTTTTACATGCATGTTATTCCCTATACTTTGCAAAGTGAATTTTCTCTACATTTACTAAGCTAAAAGAATATTCCATTGCAAAGTAAAAATTGCATGGTCTCCATCACTTTTAAAGAATGGTAAGAGGTGTTTTTTTTAAATCTAAATAATGCTGGAGGTCATTTGAAGCATAACTGTTTATGTGTGTATGCGATAAATATATATATATATATATATATATATATATATATATATATATATATATATATTTTTTTTTTTTTATTTTTTTTTTTTTTCTTACCTTTTTTGGAGTTTTAACTTTTAATAATGCACAGTGAGGGATCACCTTGCCAGTTTTGGGAGTTGGGAGTCTTTTACAGAGAAACAATCAACCTCAAAACATACCAAAGGGTCACATTTTTTAAATGTTGCTGGAAGTTAAACTTTCATACCTATAGCATAAGCATTACAGACTCATATATCCCTAAAATGTATTCCAATATACAAGTCAAAACCCAATTCAGCCCCTTTTTCATATGAAGGAGTCATTGCTGTGGTACATTAGAAAATGAGAGAAAGCAGGACCAAAAAATCTCACACCATAATTCCTGTGGAGCTGTCAAAATTGTAAAAAGGATTTATTTCTGGTTTACACTTCATATCTGGCTCTAGGTGAAAGAGAATTTTTTCACCCTTCCTATAGTAACTTCTAGAAAACAACAGTTAAAAGTTAAAATTCAAGATCAAAATATGAAATGATTAACAGTTAAAATTCAAAATCAAAATATGAAATGATTAATAGTTTTAATGCACAACATTATCTATACTGACTGTAAATAGGGCGATGCTGTTTTCATATTAAATACACAATTTGAAAACGTATGAATTTAGCCAGCAAATTGAATATTCAAAGTGCGCATAGCCTCACGTTATTTACTAATATTCACTTTGAAAGTAAATTACAAAGAATTTTACCAACTAACTGGATAAGCTATTCAGGTCTAGATCCCTGGTACAAAGAATGAACATAAATTTCCTCAAAAAATTAGATTTTTCCTGTCTCACCGTGGACAGTTGATTTCTAGGTTTTTTTATTGGTTCGATCTGAAGTTGTTTTTTTACACACTATGTGCTTATCATATGTGATCCATTTTTAGATATATTCTGTCTGTATGTTTTATCAACAAGTTTTTTTTATACATTTCATAACTGTTTTTGGTCCTTTAAGATCCAATTTTTTAAAACATTTCTGTTCTTTCCAAAGTAAATATTCACTTTACTAGGTGTATATTCTCTATTCTATTAGTAAATCAACCCCTCTATGTCTGACACACTTTGCACTGCTGTAACTGTACAGTGTTAAGGAAAAAGATGGCTAAACCTCTAACCCGTTATAAGTCTTAGAACAACTCTGTTGTTCTGATTAACAAACATGGTTCTGCTTGGCAGAATATATAATGGTTTAAAGACCTTGGGAAAAGCACTTGGATTGGGTCTCATGAGGATTTAAGCAATTATTTTAAAATCATTAGCAGAATAGATGGAGGATTAATCCTGAACCCTTTGTAAAAAAGAAACCATATGTTTTATTATACATATATAATATATTAATATATATTGGTTATAATATATATATATATATATGTATATATATATATATATATATATATATATATATATATATATATATATATGTATATATAATATTAACCTGTGTTTTGATGATTTTCATATTTGGTAGCTTTCGTAAACCATTTATTATTTTTTTATATATCTTGGGAGCAATAATGATGAGATGCCAACACTTAAGTTTCTGGGTTTGTACACCAATTGGGTCCCGCTCTTACTGACTGACTTTTATTTTATATTATAGAGAATCAAAGAGGAAGAACTGAAATATGCATATTGGTGTGATACAGCCCAAACTATCAGAAAACATGAACATGGCCAGGATGTACAGTTTTAAAATCTTATTAATATAGTTTACATGGCACAGAAGAATTCAGAGACTAATTCTACCCACCAGGCTCCTCCTGTAACCTAAATATTACTTTTTGGGTTAACTAAATCTTTAGAGTAGACTTCTTTTATTAGGCTCTATCCACTTCCTAGTTTTATCCATATAGGTGGTTCATTTCATGCTAGGAATATAACATTGCAATGTAGGATGTCAAATATCTTCTACATATAGAGTTATCATTCCTAGCAACCGAAATGTTGCCCGTTGAGGCTACATTTCTGATACCCAGTGACCAGCTACCTCTGGCCATAATGATGTAATTACATACATGCTTTCCCTATAGTTGTTGCCACTTGAGTATTAAAAAAAACCTGCAGGGCTTCACATACTTAGCTTCCAGGTGGACGTTCTATGCTGTAGAAATAATAGAAATGATACCTGCAGAACAGAACAAGAAAAATATTCCTAACCCTAACTTACTATCTATCTATACATTCTGCCAGGAGGGGGTTATGAGCCTGGCAGAAAAAGCAAGCATACTAGGCCTCACCCAAAGTTTTTCAGTGGGAAACAGGCCATCCATATGGAAAACAGGTCAGGGTGTCAGGCCAGTCTAGTCCATAAGCAAAGAAACAAACAGAGGCTCTCCCTACTGTCCATCTCTGCTACCTGTGAGCTCCACATCAGTCCTTTCACAAGTAATACTGCGGATTGGACAGTCTCTTGAGATTGCCGTCAGCTCCAATGGCTCTTGGTGTGCTGTCCAGCTTTAACAAACCACCACTCTGTCCTTGTAGATGGCTCTTCCCAGCCACCATTCTTGCCAAATTACCTGTCAGGTCACCTTGAGGCGAGGTGACAGATGCACACCGTAGGGATCAGGAGTGCACCGCAAGGTTGTGGACCCTACAGCTGACTGCTGTAGACGGGGGACAGATCCCACCGGGGTTAGAGCGTAAGATTCCCTGGGGCACGGAGTCTAAGAGCCAGCAGGTGTTCACCAGCGCCTCTAGTGGTGAGGATGGACTTGACTGCAACTGGCTCCAGGTCGTGACCCCCAGAGTCCCCCAGCTCACACCCACAGTAGGCAACAGGAGGATAGGGATAGTGAGGGACAAAGCCAAGGTCGGGGCCACAAGCAGACGGGAATAGTCAGGGACATGCCAAAAGGTCAGGATCACAGGCAAACAGGGATAGTCAAGGACACGCCAAAGTCGGTAATGGAACAACAGAAGCGCACATGGCAGGTAACAGGAAGCTAACACACAAAGGTTGATCAGCAGGGCTGGCCTGCAGTGCACAGGTTAATATAGAGCTTTCTGATAGGAGCTAGGGTGGAGCCATGCCAGAGGATGGATTACAAAAGCAGACAGGTGAGGGTCGGCTGGTCTCTAGATGAACACATGGGAACAGGTAAGCAGACAAACTATTGCATAACCATGACAGTACCCTCCCTCTTACGAGGCCTCCCCCTCCCCCACCTGGGTCCAGGCTTAAAGGAAAACTCCAGATGGAACCTCCTCAACAGACTAGGAGCAAAGACCTCAGATGCAGTGATCCAAGACCTCTCCTCAGGGCCAAACCCTTTCCAATGTACGAGGTACTGAAGAATGCCTTTACGGAGCCGGTAATCCAAAACTTGACTAACCTCATATTTTAGATTATCCTCAGAGACTGGAACCGAGGTAGGGAGAGGACAAGAGGACTTAAGAACTAAAGGCTTCTTAGAAATGGGTAAGGGCATGAGAAGATCAGGAGCCTGAGCAGGGTCCCCCAGACCCTTAAAGATGAGCTGGGCATCCATAACAGGACCACCAGACTGGGCAGAGGTCAGTGGATCCCTGAGGTCAGGTTAGTTAGAAGGGGACATGTCACAAGAGTCAAGCTGGATAGCTGAAACACAAATAGAATTCAGAGAACCCTGAGAAAAAGATTGAAAACCCCTCCTGGCCGAATGAGGTATTCTATCCAAAGGATGGATTGAGCCTCTTAAACGGGTTTGAACGGGCATAGTAGCAGTAGGGTGAGGCCAGGTCACAGAAGGTTCTGAACAAGAAGCAGGAAGCTCATTGGGCATGGGCTGGACTGGCATAACTGGTGCAGAGGCCGACTGAATAGCATTGTCAGGTGTAGCGACCATCTCAATCGCATCACAGGGCATAGCAACTGTGGAACTTGCAGACAAGTTAGCCTGGCTGTGCATCCAAGGGAGATTAGGGACAGGCAAAGGTAAATGGTTATGCGAACTGGAGTGAATGATCGACTCAGGTTCATAGGTGGGCCCCTCATCCAGAGTACCAAATGACCTAGAGAGTGCACCAGTCCGACTATTGCAGGACGCATCGCAGAGATTGCTATATACAGCGGGAAGAGCAGAAGATACTGGGATGGTGGTAACAGGAAGTCTCTCCTTTGGGGTACCCTTGAGTAGGCAGGAAGAGGAACAGGAGGAACCCCAAGCCAGGATCTGTCCAGCAGACCAGTCAACGTATGGAGAATGGAGCCGTAACCAAGGAAGACCTAATATGATAGGAGATGAAGCCTTAGGTAAGACAAGGAAGGATATCCACTCCTGGTGGAGTCTCCCTACTGACATCTTAACAGGAAGAGTCTGGAAGCGGATAGGGCCCCCTGGGAGAACCGTGCCATCAGTCGCCAAGACCACCAATAGCGTTGTAAGAGGCAAAAGGGTAAGTCTCATGGAGGATGCAGTTTCCCAATCCATGAAATTGGCAGCGGCTCCGGAATCCAGATGTGCTGAGACCGAACGAGAGGAAGCACCGACATGAAGCAACACAGAAAGGGGAAGACGAGAAGGTGAAGGTGATATTTCAGGGTCTAATACTCCATCTTCCAGATGTATTAGCCCTGAGCGTTTTTACGGACGAAGAGAACAAGTGTCACGGAAATGACCTTTGGCCCCACAATAGAGGCATAGGCCCAGAGTTCTGCGCCTAACACGTTCTTCGGGAGATAACTTAGTCCAGCCCAACTGCATAGGTTCCTCGGTAGGCAGGGGGTGCTCCTCAGATTGAAGAGAAGGGACTGGGGGCTCAGGCTGCCTAAAGAGTGGGGAGTGCTGGCGTCTTTTTTCCAGGGCCCTCTCCTGAAAGCGAATATCGATCTGGTTACACAAGGTGATGACACTGTCCAGATCAGCAGGAAGGGATCTTCCTGCTAATTCATCCTTCACTCTATCAGAGAGGCCATGTAAAAAGGTTGCAACTAGGGCCTCATTATTCCAGCTCAATTCAGCTGTGAGGATACGGAACTGAAGAGCATACTGTCCCACAGACGCGGACTCTTGACGGAGACGTAAAAGAGCGCTAGCCGCTGAGGAGACACGACCTGTTTCCTCAAAGATATTCCGAAAAAGTTTCAAGAAATCAGTCAGGCTAAAAACCACTGGATCATTCAGTTCCCACAGAGGGGCAGCCCAAGCTAGCGCCTCGTAGGACAGGAGGGATATGATATATACTACTTTTGCCCGATCGGACAGGAAGTTTTGGGGCTGAAGTCCAAAATGAATTGTGCACTGGCTAAGGAACCCCCTGTAAGCCTTGGAGTCCCCAGAGAAACGGGACAGAGCTGGCAGTAATAATACATGCGTGGATGCGACTGGTGCGATAGGTGCAGCTGCTGACTGTACTTGAGGCTGCAGGTTCAGGGTTCCCAATGAAGCCTGTAGCTGCTCGAAGCGGGAAGCCAGATCTTGAAGGAATCGCATCACCTGGGTCTGATGCGATTCTTGGGTCTCAAGTCTGTGAACTAAGCCCTGCAATGGATCGATTGTAGGAAGCGGCACATCAGCCGGGTCCATGGCTGATCAAACTGTCAGGTCACCTTAAGGCGAGGTGACAGATGCACACCGTAGGTATCAGGAGTGCACCGCAAGGTTGTGGACCCTACGGCTGACTGCTGAAGACGGGGGACAGATCCCACTGGGGTTAGAGCGTAAGATTCCCTGGGGCGCGGAGTCTAAGAGCCAGCAGGTGTTCACCAGCGCCTCTAGTGGTGAGGATGGACTTGGCTGCAACTGGCTCCAGGTCGTGACCCCCAGGGTCCCCCAGCTCCCACCCACAGTAGGCAACAGGAGGATAGGGATAGTGAGGAACAAAGCCAAGGTCGGGGCCACAAGCAGACGGGAATAGTCAGGGACACGCCAAAAGGTCAGGATCACAGGCAAACAGGGATAGTCAAGGACACGCCAAAGTCGGTAACGGAACAACAGAAGTGCACACGGCAGGTAACAGGAAGCTAACACACAAAGGTTGATCAGCAGGGCTGGCCTGCAGTGCACAGGTTAATATAGAGCTCTCTGATAGGAGCTAGGCTGGAGCCATGCCAGAGGATGGATTACAAAAGCAGACAGGTGAGGGTCGGCTGGTCTCTAGATGAACACATGGGAACAGGTAAGCAGACAAACTATTGCATAACCATGACATGTCCTCACTGTGAGATCCCCAACAATGATTTGGCAATGTGCATGTATTCCCATACCATGTCATCCTCCCACTGCACATGGGAGTCCTCAATGGTGTCCAGGATATCATGGGGGACAGGGGAAATCCAGACCCCACTCCAGAGCTGTTCTCTTCTGCACCTCCCGCTGGAATAAGGAAAACCCTGACAGTTCCTGAGGCTTGCCTTTTCCAGGGAGAACACAGGCTTTGGGTGAGCTTACTACCCATTGCTTGTACACAGCATCTTTGGTCTGGATAGTAGAGAGTCTGTTTAGGAATTTCTGCCTCACACAAACTGGGGCCTGCACAGATCCTTCAGTCCCTTCAGGTGAGTCTGGTACAGCCAACACCTCGGGCAACACTTCCACCTTCTAATGAGAGTGCCTCCACTCCCACTCCTCCTCTGAGCTACTATGGGATGACCACTCCACAAATTCTTCATCCCAGGACCCGAATTCCACCTGCAGTCTGGGCGACCCCCAGTCTATGCACCCACTACTGACACTCCCCACTGTCTCACCTGAAGGCGATCTGTCTTCCAACACTGGCTCCTTCTAGGTGGTACTGACAGGGTGTACTGGCGCAATTGTTTTTTCAGGGACAGCGTCTGGCTCTGGCTGGGCAGTACTTACAGGTGCCAGCTCCTTGACCAGGCTGCAGGCCGAGGCAGATTTTCAGATTTTTTCCCCAATGTCACTTTTGTTCCTCTTGGTGTCCTCTCTCCTTGCTCCATGCCTCCAGGAAGGGTTTCCTTTGGGTGTCTTAGTAGGAATGTTCCAGCACTCAAGCCCAAGACCCAAGGTTGGTGTGCCCCCAGACTAGGGGGCACCTGATTGCTCCTCCAAGGCATGACTCATTCCTGCCCCCTGCCAGCCCTTTTCTGGGGATTGGCTGTGGCCCTTATAAATATTCCAATCAACTCCTCCTATCTTCCATCCACAATGTCTGGAACATTCTCCAATATCCCAGAGAACAGGGGGAGGCACCAGAGAAGCTGCTAGGAGTCACTCAGCCCTGAGTTACTAAACTCAGATTCATAGCTCAGGCTTAGCCCTGAGCTAAAACAAATTTTTATCTACACTAACACAAACCTAACTACATCTAGCACACTAGAGGGTGCTACACTAACTAGTATGTCAATAAGTAAGGGAAAGAGTGGGAGTCAAACAGATATAAATTATAAAATAAAAAATGGTTCTTTTGATGGTTGGAAACATTAAAAATACATGACCCATATAAATAACTCCATCTTCCCTCTTTATTGATACAATTTTACTTATTCCAACATCTATTTCCTACTTGCAGATACATTGCAAGCTTTCTCCTGATGAGCGGCACCAAGCTGCAAAACGCGTTGAGCTACCAACTGCCGTATATACCATAGTACTATAGCCCAACCAGATCTTAATGACATTATATTTTTACCATCACTTTTCGTGACAATGATCAGCAAGGTCATAGGCCATGCTGATGTTATTTTGCAATATATGTGTACCCAATCATGACATTTGGTGGACTCTGTAATGTTATCATGTTACCTATTTTTTTAACCATGTTAATATCAGTTACCATTGTTGTAGAAAATGACACCATGATTAGCGTGTATTTCTATGTATAGAATCATGTATTTACAGAGTATGAAACATTTTAATATCCACCATTGCATTCAATTCAACCATGTGCTTCATTCAAAGTCCCACTCTTTTTGCTCCTTTTTCTAAAGATGAAACTTAGAAAAAAAATATTGCTGTTAAAGTGGAAGTAAACTCCCCTATCATTTTCAGACAAGGAAGCTGTCATTTGCCTCTGTTTAATCTTCAACTGCTATGGTGCTGCACATGTGATTCGCTATGAAACTAGCCATTGGATGGTTTGATAGTTTGGCTGAGAGCACAGCCAATGTGCAGTTAGCATTCCCGGCATGCCTTTTTTTTTTAACTGTTTAAATCCATGGGTTTACTTCCACTTTAAATGACAGTTCTCAGTCTGTCTAAAAAAGGGTATTGGGTCATCTCAGTATTAATTGCAGTCCCTTGTCTACTGAATAAGGTACTGGTATGAATTTTGAGGTGGACCTAATTTTTTTTAACTTAACTACTTCCCGACCGCCGGCTGTCAAATGATGGCCAGGCGGCGGACCTATTGTGGTGGGAGGGCATCATATGACGTGCTCCAGTTTAAACAAGGAATGCGCGCGATTGTGAGCGCGCATCCCTGTTTCTTTGGTGGCGGCATGTCACGGAGACACCGCTCACCACTGAAGGGGGTGAACAGCCATTGGATGCTGTGCATGGCGCATGCTCGCGAGCGCGCTGCGCATGCACGTCAGTGGCGGCGTGTTCCCCAGGAACACTGCTCGTCACCGACGCTGGTAAACAGCCATTGGCCGGCTGTTTACCCACGTGATTGGCTGTGATCATTTCTCAGCCGATCACTAAAATGTAAACAAACCGCGGTAACGAGATGTTACCGGGTTCTCCTCCTCACACACCGATCGTGTGTGAGGAGGCGATTGCGGTAACATCTCGTTACTGCTTACAGTGTACACATCAATCACACTGATTGCCCCCCAATAAAGAGGACCTGTCACCACCCCTCATAGTACCTGTCACAGTCCATTAGAGTACCCGAGTACCTGTAACAGTCCATCATAGTACCCGAGTACCTGTCACAGCACATCAGAGTACTTGAGTACCTGTCACAGTCCATCAGAGTACCCAAGCACCTGTCACAGCCCATCAGAGTACCAAAGTACCTGTCACAGCCCATCTGAGTACCTGAGTACCTGTCCCAGTCCATCTGAGTACCCGAGTATCTGTCACAGTTCATCTGAGTACCTGTCCCAGTCTATCTGAGTACCCGAGTACCTGTTACAGTTCATCTGAATACCTGTCACAGTTCATCTGAGTACCTGAGTACCTGTCACAGTTCATCTGAGTACCTGAGTACCTGTCACAGTTCATCTGAGTACCCAAGAACCTGTCACAGTCCATATGAGTACCTGAGTACCTACCACCACCCTTCAGAGTACCCAAATACCAGTCACCAAGCCATCAGAGAACCTGTCACCAGGCCATCAGAGTACCAGAGTACCTGTCACCAGGCCATCAGAGTACTCAAGTACCTGTCACCAGGCCACCAGAGTACTCAAGTACCTGTCACCAGCCCATCACAGTACCAGAGTACCTATCTGCAGCCCATCAGAATACCCAAGTACCTATTTGCAGCCCATGCCTCATAGAATATACGTTGAGGTGTTTGCTTTCCAAAATGGGTTCATTTTGTGGGTAATTGCATTTGTCCTGGTACTCCAGGACCTTCAAAAGTGTGATAGGTAGGAATGAAATGAGATGTGTCATTTATGCTTCTAGAACGCCTAAAGGTACTACTTCAGTGTTCGGCCTCTCTATGTGGCCAGGCTGTGTAAAAGTCCTACACATGTGGTATCGCCATACTCGGGAGGAGTAGCAGAATGTGTTTTGTTGTGTAATTTTTGCTATATACATGCTATGTGTTAGAAATATCTTATAAATTGACAACTTTGTGTTAAAAAAAATGCGTTTTCATTTTTTTCCACATATTTCAAAAACTTCTGGAAAAAAATGAACCGTTCAAAAGACTCATTATGCCTCACAGATTATACGTTGGGGTGTTTGCTTTCCAAAATGGGGTAATTTTATGGGAAATTCCATTGTTCTGGTACTGCAGGGCCTTCAAAAGTGTAATAGGTGGTTGAGAAACGAGATGCGTCATTTTTGCTCGTAGAACGTCTGAAGGCACTACTTCAATGTTGGTGTTCTGTATGTGGCCAGGCTGTGTAAAAGTCTCACACATGTGGTATCGCCATACTCGGGAAGAGTAGCAGAATGTATTTTGGGGTGTAATTTGTTGTATGCATATACTGTGTGTGAGAAATAATCTGATAATATGACAATTTTGTAAAGAAAAATAATAATAAAAAACAAATCTTCATTTTGCAAAGAATTGTGGGAAAAAATTACAACTTAAAAAAACTCACCATGCTACTTACTTAATACCTTGGAATGTCTACTTTGTAAAAAAGGGTCATTTGGGGGTTATTTGTACTTTCCTTACTTGTTAGTGTCTCAAGAAATGAGATACACCTGATGCACTGAAGGCATGATCAGATGTGATCCATTTTCAGTGATTGGCACCATAGACTCTATAACTTTCACAAAGACCAAATAATATACACTAATGTGGGTTATTTTTACCAAAGATATGTAGCAGTATAAATTTTGGCCAAAATTTATGAAGAAAAATTAATAATTAGCAAAAATTTATGACAAAAACTAAGAAAAAGGCATTTTTTTCACAAAATTTAGGTTTTATTTTATTTATAGCTTAAAAAATAAAAAACCCACTAGTGATTAAATACCACTAAAAGAAAGCTCTATTTGTGTGGAAAAAAGGACGCAAGTTTCATATGGGTACAGTGTTGCATGACTGAGTAATTGTCATTCAAACTGTGAGAGCACTGAAAGCTGACAATTGATCTGGTCAGGAAGGGGGTGTAAGTGCACTGTATTGAGGTGGTTAAAGGGGCTTTCAATATTGTTTACAAAACAACAAAGAATATAGGTGAGAGGTCCCACACAAAATCCATACCAGATTATGAAGAGGAAAAAAATGGTGTGGGGTCCCCCAAGTCCATATCAGAACTATATTTAGGCATAAAGCCTGGCCACCCCTGAACCATTGCAAAAGAACAAACAGAGGACACCAGCCTAGTGCAGTATCCTAAGGATGCTTTTTTTGTAAAAAAAAGTAAAAACATACTCACAAACACATGAAGGTATACAGCATATCAAGCCATCATCTTGTAGCACGGTCGATAGTAGGACTTAGCCCTTGCATACACGGTCGGAGAATCCGTCGGAATGTGTCCTATCGGACTGTGTCATCGGATAATCCAACTGTGTGTGGTATGCATCAGACTGATTCCGTCGGACCCAATTTTCCAACATGTTGGAAATATTTCCCGACCAACTGGGCCGGTCGGACATACTCCGATCATGTGTAGCGAATTTTGATCGGACCAAGTGCCACGCATGCTCAGATCAAATTCCTACATCAAAGCTATTGGCTACTAGCCTGAATGTAGTCCCATCTACATCATCACGTTCTGAAAGATCGGATTTTTCGACAACTTAGTCCGACCGTGTGTATGCAACAGTTTAGGACAAGATCCGACGGACAAAATCCGACTGAGAAAATCCGACGGATTTGGTTGTCGAAATCTCTGACCATGTGTACAGGGGCTTAGAGTGATCCAACCCCAAGAAGACACCATCTGGAATCCAGAGCTGGCATACATATTTTGAATGTACATTTTGGTGTTGGATCACTCTGGGTCCTACCATCCTCTGTGTCACAAGATGGTGGCTTGATATGCTGTATACCTTCATATGTTTGTGAGTATGTTTTTACCTTTTTTTTTACAAATAAAGCATCCTTGGGATGTTTGTTATTTTGCAGTTGTTAGTCCGACTACCCCAGTTGTTAGGAGGCAGCAAGGCCTGGCAGTTCCCCTAATTCTGTTTAAGGAGTAGGGTTGGGTGAACGGTTGGGGCCGAGCAAAACTTCAGGTCGAACATCCCCTGTTCGGCGAACATCTAAATTTTCAGGGCACTCGGCAGTATGTTCGCCTGCCAAACGCCCCACAATGCACTTTGCGCCGCACAGTGCATTCTAAGCCCTGATTGGGCAAAGCTTTGCCCAATCAGGACACAGTGAAAAGTGTTTTTTAAGGAGCGGGGCTGGGAAGCTGGCCACCACATCCTTAACAACTGATGAGTCATCAGCTGTCAATGGGCTTCCTCACTGACAACTGAAAAAAAAACATTGCCAGTACTATAAGGCCCCTTTCACACATGCGGACAATATGTCCGTATTTCATCCCTCCATTTGCGGATGAAATACGGACATACATGCATTCCTATGGGTTAGCGGGTGTCTGCGGATAAACATCCGCAGACACCCGCTATCGTCCGCCTCCGCTACTGTCCGATTCTGCAGACGGAGGAAAATCCTATTTTTCTATCCATCGGCAAAGCGGATCGGATGAACACGGACAGATGGTCCGTGCTCATCCAATCCCCCATAGAGGAGAGCGGAGAGCTGACAGGGCGGTCCCTGCACAGTGTGCAGAGACCACCCTGTCCTCCGCTGGCTCAGCGGGGACAACGGAGCGATCCCCGCTGAGCAAGCGGATCATCACGGTGCAAGCGGATGATCCGTCCCGTGTGAAAGGGGCATAAAAAAGTTTAAAAAAAACAACGTGGGGGTTGTTATGTCGTCATTTAAAAATGGTGACATTGATTTTTTTTTTTTAATTAAGAAATTGTCAAAAAACTGTGTGTTTTTATTTCAAGCACCCCCACTCGCACGGGATTGGCACATCACTTTTTTTTACATATTTCTATTGCTAGTGTCCTATCACATACTGTCCCCCATCGGATAGTGTCCGCTGACAGCACACACAGATTACCCGAAGATGAACGGCGCCTTCACCATGAGTCCAGGTTCTATCCCCACCATCCAAGTGGACATAGAGTTGGAATATAAAAGAGCCGAGCGCAACGAGACCGAGCCCGCGAGGGGCCCTTTAATTTTCCCAACCCTATGTCCGCTTGGATGGTGGGGCTACCACCTCCACTCACGGCGCAGGCGCCGTTCATCTTCGGAGATTTTCCGAAGCTTCTTCTGCTCCGTACTGCGCATGCGCAGTACGGGGCGGACACTATATGATGGCAGGACACTATCTGCCAGAACACCGGCAATGGTATTGGCAGGCAATTTAAATGTCATTTTTTTTCTTTAGAAATGTCAGTTTTGCTGCAGCAGGTTCTATACACGGTGCAGATGGGCCACTTTACAGGCAGACTAAGGGGACACCCCTGGCACTATATTTAAAGGAGTTTTTCATTTTTAGTGTTTCACTTTAAGCATCATTAAAATCTCTGCTCCTTTAAAAACAATCTTTTTAAAAGTTATTTTTAGGGATGGTGCCAGTGTTCGTTTGTTTCGAAAATGAACTGAGCATATGGGTTGTTCACTGCAAATTTGAGCGCATTGACGGCTGCTGATTGGCCAAAGCATGCACCTATATATACAGTATGCACCGATTATGCACCTATATATACAATATCTTACAAAAGTGAGTATGTAAAAATATTTGCAAATGTCTTATATATATATCTCTTATATATATCTGGTGAGACCGATTGAGATTGTGAGACGAATTTCCTTAATTAGTTCTGAGTCAGCGTAAATCAAATATGTGTATTTATTGTACACAATAAAATAGAAAAGAATAGTTACAAAAATAGTACAATGATAATCATTAGTATCTTTAAAAATGTTTCTTATGGAAGATATCAAGTTTGTCCATGTGGTCTATTGTACCTAATTAAAATGGCCGAATAACCCTTTGTATGCTGAAAAAAACTGTGTGCTGAGATGTTCCTTGCTTAGATGTTCCTTGCTGAGATGTAGGACTTCAAGAGACCGTCCGAACTTCCGTCTTTAGATTATAACAACCAAACTTCTAATTTTGCGCCAAAAGAAAGACCCTCCTTCCCAAGGGTATGGGCTAAAGAGTGATTACTATAGCAACCTAGCATCTGTTAACACTTATGAGTTGGGGGAAGTGAAACCTTAAACAACATCTAAGTTACATAGAGATACATTTCTAAAAGCATATATATAATGAGGTGGGGAAGTAAAACCTAAACAATGTATCACCTTACATAGCCCTTAAAAGCATATATAAGATACAATATTCATCAAAATCCCGACAGGTTTTAAATGTTTACTTTTTCAATCATCGCACGTCATAACATAGAATTAATTGATTCAAAGTTTTCTTTCACACAGTATGGAAAATTCATATTCTAAATAAAGTATAATAAAGCCAATTAAAATTTAGATATTAAGAATATAACATTCCCCTCTGAAATATGAATACTAATCATATTTTTCAGATTAAAATCCATTCATCAACATTCATGTCTCATTCAAACAAACTTTGATTCAATAACTTCAAATGTTCTGTCATGTACAATTGAATTCGTACCTCTAAAACCCATTTTCCTTTTTAGCTTGTTTTGCAACAAATCATCTCCTTTCTTAATATCACTTCTAATTCGATAATATAATTTTTTCATTCTAAACATCAAACATAACTGGAATATAAGAAATAACATAATAATAATAAAAAATAATTACAATAGGATGTGATAAAATATTTCCTGCTGCTGAAGTTATCGAAGTTTTTCCCCAAATGGATACACTATTTACTAAATTTTTTCCACCAATTACTTCCTGAAAATTCTGACCATTGATGCAATATTTCTTGCAAATTACCTTGTTAATTTTTAAACAATACTTCTGCATTCTGCAATTCCTTAGCCAAAGCTATTAATAAACCTTGATCCTTTTGAATTATATTTGCCCATTTTTCCCATGGAAATTCATCTATTTGGGAAATATTATACTGTGTAGGAAGAGCGCTAATATTTTTCATAAACATATTTGTTAAATTTGTTCTCAACCCATTAATATTTATTGCAACAATGTCTCCTTCTATACAATACAACCCTTGATTTAGGTTTTCTGTATTTGTACAAGAAGAGAAAAAAGTTTTAACCCTTTCTGTATCTGACATAATCTGAAAACAAACCTTCTTTTTATCTACACGAGTAATTAATTCAGAAATTATTTCAACATTTTCTATTCTTACTGAACATAATGTATGATTATGATAACAAGAATGAAATATACTTTTATCTTGATTAGGTAAACAGATAACTTTAGACTGGAATTGTAAACGTGATGACAAATGTAATTGTTCTAATTCAGAATTTTCATTGTTAAATACAAAATCTGTATACTGTAATTTATAGTATAATAATTGTGTATTGCTGACAGGTAATCACAAAACAGTGATTGGAACCAAAATTTGTTCTTTTCCGGCTATTGGAATCATAGAAGAACTATAACATATGTCCTGCTTGCATCCTATCCATTTATTTACCCATAAATCTGTATGATTTATCGCATATAAATATTCTTTGGGCAAATACTGTAAAATACCAAGAGGAGTTATTCCACTCTGAAATGCTTGCGCAATTATTTTAAAATGAGTGGAATATTCAGTTTGAATCTCTAAGCATGCTCTGGCTATATGAGAATGTTGTTCACTTATCATCAAATCAAGAGTAATATTTTGAAGATGTAAAATAGATGGACCCATTATATTAGCAATTTTAATTACCATATTTTCTAAAATCTGATTTAAATGTCTTTCTATTTTAATACCATTACTTCCCACTAAACCAGTGGTTTCTAGATCAGACTTTAAAGTATTAATATCCATACTATTTGTTATACTCCCGATTGTGCCAATCCCTCCTAAAATACCTTCAACAATACTACGCTTATTTCTGTTATAATTTCTATTATTAATTCCAAACCATCTCTCAATACCCAATTCCATATTAACCAAATGTCCTTGACATTGTGGAAACCTTGTAGAAATTTTCCATTCTGTAACATTAAAGTTCCACAAAATAATGACAAATTTTCCCTCTCTCAAAAGTGTTCTGGATTGGAAATGGTTAATCTGAAAAGGACTTGCAGAGAAACTTTTCTTATTAACACATGGAGTTTTCCTTGGAGACGTAACAATAACACTTGCCTTAGCACATTTCACCGGATAATTTTCTATTGATATGCAACATTCATATATGCCAGTATCATTCAAAGATACTCTCATTTGTTGATAAACAAATGTATCATTGATCCAATTCACACTACCAAAAATTCCTTTATGAATTATGATAGTAGAACTGTAAAGAAAACTACCCAAAAACTCATCATTCCTTTTCCAAGTTAACAATGAATTTTGAGGTAAAGATATTTTTGTATCACATATCAAATGCAAATTATCTTTATCTTCCATAATTTTCAAAGATTGTGGGAAAATATTAATTTCTGGAACAATCCTATCAACTATAAAAATATCAATTTTGACCCTTATTTGAGTAAATTTTCTTGTTACTTTAAAATCCTATGTTCTTACAACGTCTCCTTTTTCATCTCCAATGATGTTTAAATATTTTGGATTTAAAATCTTTACAAAACTTTGAAAAAGATAATAAACTTGATCAAAGGAATAAAGTATTTTCCCAGATCTTGACATAGTATTAGTAACATCTCCAGACCACATTGTTGACTCATTACCTTTTAAATATATAGACCAGAAACTCCTCAACAATATGTTACATTCAAAAGTTCCGGTTTTGTTATTTAGTCTATAAGATCCCTTCATTTTAACAAAATTCGTTTTGGATTCTATTTTAACTTTGATTTCAATATTATTGCTGTGAATGAAATACAATTGTAAACAGAAATCATATCCCTGTCCTACACATACAAATCCATACAAATCTTCTGCTGTATTAATATCAACATCTCTAAAATTATGATTTTTATCATATGCATTTATATCAATAACTCTATCATTTTTGTCCTTTGTGATGATCTCAATGTTCTTATTTTTCAGCTCATCTGCATTGATATCAATGTCTACATCTCTCTTATTTCTGAATAATATGTGATCTTTGTTGTGTAATTCTTCAATCCCGTTAATTCCTGAACAATTCGTGATATATTTGACCACAGATAAAATTGTCACTAAGGAAAAGATGCATCCTGTGATGATGATACATTTTCTCTCTTTAAAACTTTTCTTTTGTTGAGCTGACATCTTTTCATCTTTTTGGGATCCATGATTCCTCCAGATTCGATTTTTATAATTCATTCCTGAAAAAAAGAAATGCAGCATCATTATTTCGGAATATAACATTTGTTATACCCTCATTTTTCTTTCTACATACATGTTTCACTGAACTGAGAAAGTATTTGTACCCCTTGAACATCCCAAAATGTCCATGGACCTTCCCAATTACTTTTCCATGTTTCAACTCCTGAAACTCTAGCTCTGCCTGTGACGTGCATCTCACCATCTCTGGGTGTGACCTCACATGTGACAATTCTTTAATCATCTTTATCCTTTTTGTCTTAAAATTGTTCCAACAATATCTAATTTTATTTTAAATAAACCTTTCTGTTCCTGGTCAACTTGATAGACCGCTTATCTTGTACAAAAGATAATTTTGGTTTAACAACAAAATAACAAAATGTTACAAAAAACAATATCAATTGTAGAATATCAAAAATAGATTATTCTTACAATGAAGATTAAATCCGATATGTGTATAGATTTAATAACAATTCTTCATGCTATATATGTGCCTTGTGTGTGCTAGAGTGAACATTTCTCTGGACTGTGTCGTGTCCTTCATTAATTGTCTGTGTCCTGTAACAAGATCTCCTCCTAAAAAACCCAGCCCCCACCTTTTTTTCTTTCTAAGGTTCATCTGGGCAGGTCAGTGCCACAGAATGAGCATTTTCCCTCCCACCTTTCTAAAACAATGGGCCTTACTCATTCTAAATTCCTAAGGGTAGCTACGAATCTGATATGTATAAAAACATTTTAAACATACACAAACCTTTTTACCTTAAAACAAATACTACATATCAGTATATATACAAATTATTTCTTAATAATCTCTTAATCAAGAAACATTGTAATATAAAATACTTATATTTTTAGCTAACACAATGACACTTTTTATCATGAATTAACTTCCTTTCTCAACGGAAAATGTGTAGAGAAACCATTTTTTTCATAACATCTGCAACCAATTGTGACTTCACGAGGCAACACAAACGCCATTTTCCTTTCTCAAAAGGAGAATACTTTCTTACACCCATTAGAAGATATGATACATGAAATCTCTGTTCTATTCCCAAGATTTTACACATCCTCTGTCACTACTGAGGTGTGCTGGTATACCCCAAACTAGAAAAACATGATTAATCAACATCTAAACAATAGTTAAAGCATCATCATTAGTGAATCCCACCTGTAGGTGTTGTGATATATGAAACACAAAAACCCTTTTAGTCATAACACAAACTTATGGTCTAATGACCGAAATGATAATTTTGTGACACCCGATGAGAAAGAAAAAGCGACTTGTCCTTTTTGTTCCTCTGAAATTAAAGGAATCTGTGTGTCTATTTTCTTCACAACATAAATTGGGACCATTTCAGGTTGAACTACTAATTCTCCATACAAATATGTTTTCTTAACTAATTGAATGTGTCTGTAGTCCTACTGCCTACAGCTAGTACCATGCTGAAAATATATTCAGTTACTGAATACAAAACTATTCTTTTACCCTACTTATCAAGTGAACTAAACCTTTCAATGTTCAGCCTGAACAAAACAAAAACTTAATAATCATAACAATGAAACATTGATAAAAATAATAATCCAATGGATTATCCTTGAAAATATTAAAATTATATCAAAGTCTTCAATAATATTCCAAACGTCAAAACCAGATCTTTTAAACTCAAATCAATAACTTTATTCATAGCAAGTAAACATCAACCAGAAAATTCCTACCATATCTGCAGTTAATTTAAGGACTGCTAACTATTTTCACAGTGTTATATGCTACATAATGAAACCTTTCCTGTCTTAATGGACTATTTTCAGTTTGCAATCTTTGCCTTTGGGTCTTAGAAGGAAAATAAGTTTGATTATTATGACCTCTATACTTCAAATTACTACACCAACGTACCGAATAAACCTCATGACGCCTTGGCAAAGTTTTCGGATAATACAACCTCTTTTGTATATCATTATTATTATTATTAGCCAACAAACAAACCCTAGATATGTGACCCTCTTGTTTAAGAGTTGCTCTTTTTGTATAAACTTTCCTCTGAGCATATGGCAAAGAAAATTTAAATTTCTGCTTAATATCAGTATTATTGAAGTCAACTGACTTCCCACTTTCATTGTCTGAGGAAATATTAACATTTGACTCATCACAAGACATAACGCTCACATCTGCCTTTGTCACGTGTTCAAGATCCTACATTTTTAAGAACTGAGCATGTGCAGTCTTTTCCTGAGTCAAAAAAGCTATTTGACTTACTTTTTCTTTAAACGATTGCAATAATGCATTCATTTTATGTTCCAATTCAACTTTTTCAGTCAATAATTGTTCAGTATATTTCTTCTCCTGCTTTGCTGTAATTTCTATTGCATTCTCTAAATGCTCAATATACGTACAAAAAGTTTCACAACCTGAAAAGCTAGGTTCAAAAAATACATTTTCATGTGTATTTTCAGTTACATTTTGACTTTGTTTTTCTGGCATATCAAACACCATTGTATTATAAATTTTTACTAGCTTCATTACATTACGTAATTTTTTCTTTGTTTTAACTAATGAGAATCTATCCTTCTCAATGTCAGTATTTACCTGAAAGCATTGATTATACATTGATTTCCATAAAACAGCATCAGAAACCTGTTTCGATAAACCTTTAAATTCTAATGTACTTTCATCAGCTAAAACATCTACAAATTCCATATTACTTTTCTACTCACCAAATATAAAACTTTTCAGTTTCCCGCCGAACTCGAAATTCAAGTCTTTCAAGACTTCTGTATGTCTGAAATTCTCCGGTCTTTCACAATCAATCGATCGAATTTTCTTCTAGGTTCTTTTCGATCTTTGCGAAGTTAATTTCTGTTCATCACTTCTTTCCCTTCTGATCAAAGGATGGAAGTTGAAAAAAAAACTTCCGACTTATGATTGACTGGATGGCTGAGCCAATGTAAAAATATTTGCAAATGTCTTATATATATCTCTTATATATATCTGGTGAGACCGATTGAGATTGTGAGACGAATTTCCTTAATTAGTTCTGAGTCAGCGTAAATCAAATATGTGTATTTATTGTACACATTAAAATAGAAAAGAATAGTTACAAAAATAGTACAATGATAATCATTAGTATCTTTAAAAATGTTTCTTATGGAAGATATCAAGTTTGTCCATGTGGTCTATTGTACCTAATTAAAATGGCAGAATAACCCTTTGTATGCTGAAAAACTCTGTGTGCTGAGATGTTCCTTGCTTAGATGTTCCTTGCTGAGATGTAGGACTTCAAGAGACCGTCCGAACTTCTGTCTTTTGATTATATCAACCAAACTTCTAATTTCGCGCCAAAAGAAAGACCCTCCTTCCCAAGGGTATGGGCTAAAGAGTGATTACTATAGCAACCTACCATCTGTTAACACTTATGAGTTGGGGGAAGTGAAACCTTAAACAACATCTCAGTTACATAGAGATACATTTCTAAAAGCATATATATAATGAGGTGGGGAAGTAAAACCTAAACAATGTATCACCTTACATAGCCCTTAAAAGCATATATAAGATACAATATTCATCAAAATCCTGACAGGTTTTAAATGTTTACTTTTTCAATCATCGCACGTCATAACATAGAATTAATTGATTCAAAGTTTTCTTTCACACAGTATGGAAAATTCATATTCTAAATAAAGTATAATAAAGTCAATTAAAATTTAGATATTAAGAATATAACACCCCTGACATTTTTGAAAATATTTTGCTATATCTTTTCTTGTGACAACACTGAAGAAATGACACTTTGCTACAATGTAAAGTAGTGAGTGTACAGTTTGTATAACAGTGTCAATTTGCTGTCCCCTCAAAATAACTCAACACGCAGTCATTAATGTCTAAACCACTGACAAAAGTGAGTACACCCCTAAGTGAAAATGTGCAAATTGGGCCCAATTAACCATTTTCTCTCCCCAGTATAATGTGACTCATTAGTGCTACAAGGTCTCAGGTGTGAATGGGGAGCAGGTGTGTTAAATTTAGTGTTATCACTCTCACTCTTTCATACTGGTCACTGAAAGTTCAACATGTCACCTCATGGCAAACAACTCTCTGAGGATTGTTGTTCTTTATAAAGATGGCCTAGAATATAAGAAAATTGCCAAGACCCTGAAACTGAGCTGCAGCACAGTGGCCAAGACCATACTGTTTTAACAGGACAGGTTCCACTCAGAACAGGCCTTGCCATTGTCGACCAAAGAAGTTGAGTGCACGTGGTCAGCATCATAACCAGAGGTTGTCTTTGGGAAATAGACGTATGAGTGCTGCCAGCATTGCTGCAGAGGTTGAAGGGCAGGGGCGGATCCAGGGGGGGGGCAACAGGGAAATTGCCTCCCCCAGATATAGTAGCAGTGACAGTGACATGTCATTGTCACATTCTCACTTGCTCTGTCTGCGCTGCCGTGCCGCTGCCCCCTCTGCCCGAGTCTCTCTCACATAACCCGATCAGTGGCACAGAGAGAGAGAGAGACTCGACTTGTAGTTACGCCCAGCACTGACCAGGATATCAGGAGGAGGAACAGCGGTGGGTGGAGCCTCTCTCCTGCACTCGTTGCTAACGCCTGGGCCACCTGGCATCTAGCAACGAGTAATGTCAGTCTGAGTGAGTCACGTGGGAGGGAGTCTCACTCTCAGACTGAGCCAATGCGACAGAGGCGGAGCTGCTGGAGAACAGGTCAGGCAGCCAGGGACAGAAGAGTCAATGTTATGTGCAGGGGCGGGCTGGGCCAGGGGGCAGGGATGAAATTGCCCCCTGTGCCACTCTGATTCCCCAGAAAAAGGCTGATGTGCTATTGTGCTGCCAGTGGTGAACATCGCATGTGCAGTTCTGAAATTAGCTGAGTACAACCCCATCAGGAGGCAGCTTTATAGTCCATGTCTGGCCCCCATGCAGACATAGTACCAGCCGTCGCTGCCACAGGATCCACAAGGCAGCGGCGCTGATTTCCTCCCCCTCCCTTTCCTCTTCACACAGACACTGCCTTTCGTCTGCTCTCTTCCTTTGCTCATTGGCCCTGGCCAGAGCCAATGAGAGGGAGGTGTCAGAGCAGGAGAGGATCATGGGATATGTAGTCCCAAGTACCAGTGGAAAAATGGTGATTGCCTAAGAATTGATTGTAGCCTGCAGCATGCACAGGGGGAGGGGAGAGAACACCAGGAGGCTGCAAAGGACATCGAGGGAGATGAGAAGGGGTCATGAGGCAGTGAGTACGAGTTGGAGGGAGCCTGAGAGGGAAGAATTATTTCCCCTTTCCCTGCTGGGAAGACACTGTGGTCGGCCACAGTTTACTTGTCACAGACCTCCCGATCTGTTGTGTGATATGTATTGTGGGAACCGCCCCCCAAATCCCTGCTGCCGCCATCCATCCATGCATACAACCCCTTTCAGGATGTCAGATACATGGATTCCAATAGGCGGGTTGTTTTACTACAGGTCCCACAGTCCCAGCTTAAACCCCTCAGAACTGAGGACGTGTCCCCCGGCCCTTAAACTAGTGAAGGACTACAGGTCCCCAGCATGAACCCCTCAGCACTCAGGATGTGTCACACCCCCAAATAGTGTAGGACTAAGGGTCACAGCATGAACCCATGGGATCTAAGGGGCCACATCCTTACATCTCTGGAGTTCATGCTGGGACTTGCTTTAGTCCTTCACTTTTGAGGATATGACCCCCAAAGTGAAGGAATACAGGTCCCAGCATGAACTCCTCAGCACTCAGGGTGTGTCACAACCCCCCCCCCCCCCACTAGTGAAGAATTACAGGTCACAACATGAATCCATGATATCTAAGGGGGTCACATCCTTAAATCTCAGGTGTTCATGCTAGGACTTGTACTCCGGAACTAATTGGGTGGGGGGGGGTCACATCCTTAGATCTCAGGTGTTAATGCTTGGACTTGTAGTCCTTCAATAGTTGCAGGGGGGTCAGGTCCTCAGCTTCCTCAGCTCTGAGGGATTCAATCAGAGACTTGTTTGCACTTTAGTTCCTGGAGGCCATGGTGATACAAGTCCCAAATGGACCCCGGAGGGCCACATTGTCCTCCCTGCCCCTAACCCACCTTTGTGATAATGTAAAACCTTAGATTGTTTTCCCTGATCCATCACTTTGCCACCACTAGCTCTATGGGCCACTTGACTGGACTTGCCCCCCAGGCCTAAGGCTGCCAGCCCTCCCCTGAATGAATGTCATGTGACAAATCACAAAATACATGTGTGCCATTATGTATGATTATTTCTTGTGATACTGCACTGCGTTACTTTGACTGGCTGATAATTGCGCGGTTGTCCAACGCAGTACCGAAATAAAATTGATGTCCTTTTTTTCCCACAAATAGAGCTTTCTTTTGGTGACATTTGATCATCTCTGCGTTTTATTATTTTTTGCGATATAAACAGAAAAAGAGCAAGAATTTTGGCAGTGCCCGAGACTTGACTCTGGATCCGCCTTTGTTGAAGGGGTGGGTGGTCAGCCTGTCAGTTCTCAGACCATATGCCGCACACTGCATAAAATTGGTCTGCATGGCTGTCATCCCAGAAGGAAGCCTCTTCTGTATATGATGCACAAGAAAGCCGACAAACAGTTTGCTGAAGACAAGCAGACTAAGGACATGGATTACTGGAACCATGGCCTGTTGGTCTGATGAGACCAAGATAAACTTTTTTGGTTCAAATGGTGTCAAGCGTGTGTGGCGGCAACCAGGTGAGGAGTACAAAGACAAGTGTGTCTTACCTACAGTCAAGCATGGTGGTAGGAGTGTCATGGTCTGGGGCTGCATGAGTGCTTCTGGCACTGGGGAGCTACAGTTTCATTGAGGAAACCATGAATGCCAACATGTGCTGTGACAAGGGCAGGACTTAGGGTTGTGGGGGCCCCTGGGCTTGAGTCACTTTCAGGCCCTACCTTCTAAACCAGTGGCCCGGGGGCCACATGTGGCCCGCGGAGCCCTCTGATGTGGCCTGCGACCTCCTGCTCTGGAATAGAATAGAAAGAATACGTTATTAACCACTTGCCGCCCCCCCTATAACAAATTGACGGGGGCAAAGTGGTTTCATAATCCATAATCGGACGTCATATGATGTGATCAGGATTATGAGCCGCTGCGCGCCCCCGGGGGCGCGCATCGCGGCGATCGTTGTTGCGGGGTGTCAGTCTGACACCCTGCAACTACGATCTCGGTAAAGAGTCTCTGACGGAGACTCTTTACCACGTGATCAGCCGTGTCCAATCACGGCTGATCACAGTGTAAATAGGAAAAGCCGGTGATCGGCTTTTCCTCACTCGCGTCTGTCAGACGCGAGTAGAGGAGAGCCGATCGGCTGCTCCTCTGACAGGGGGGGGTCTGTGCTGATCGATTATCAGCACAGCCCTCCCGAGGATGCCCACACTGGGCCACCAGGGACGCCACCAGACCACCAGGGATGCCCAGGACAAGGTATGCCACCCTAGACCACCGGGGATTCCAGTCAGTGCCACAATGGATGCCAATCAGTGCCCATAATGGATGCCAATCAGTGCCCACAATGGGCATCACTGATTGGCATGCATTATTGTTTGGCACTGATTGGCATCCATTAGTACAGTAACAATGCCGCCTATCAGTGCCCATCCATGCCACCTATCAGTGCCCATCCATGCCCACCTGTGCTGCCTACCCATGCCCACCTGTGCCGCCTACCCATGCCCACCTGTGCCGCCTACCCATGCCCATCTGTGCATATCTGTTCTGCAGTGGTTACTGGTCTGCTTTCAAACTGATCCGCAGGTGCAGAGCAGTTTACCTGCAGGTTACCTGCACTGAGCCATAGACTTCAGTGTAGGGAGGGACATTTTGGTGTTTGGAGCAGGAACAGTTTGCAATTCACTAGCTACTAGGTCCACAAAGGTCCTTTTAAGAACTGGTATAGGTGTACAGTATATAGGGTTGTAATACACGTATAATATACTTTCTTTCAAATATAGAAAGCATATTATACTGCACTGCATGCAGTGCTGCTGACCGATTCTGCAGCTGTCGTTTCTCAGTGTAGGGAGGGACAGTTTGGTGTTTGGAGCAGGGGCAGTCTGCAATTCACTAGCTACTAGCTAGCTACTACTAGGTCCACAAAGGTCCTTTTAAGGACTGGTATAGGTGTACAGTATATAGGGTTGTAATACACGTATAATATACTTTCTTTCAAATATAGAAAGCATATTATACTGCACTGCTGTGCTGCTGAGTGCTGACCGATTCTGCAGCTGTCCTTTTAAGGACTGGTATAGGTGTACTATTTGGTGTGCAGTATATAGGGGTGTAATACACGTATAAAATACTTTCAAATATAGAAAGCATAGTATAGTGCATTTCCACTGTGCAGTATTGTGACTGCTGAGCGGTTCTGCAGCGATACTACAAAGAGTGAAAAACGCAATTAGAAAAAAGTATTATAACTGGTGTGATAGACCAGTGGCCCCCCAAAATGACAGATTGAAGCAGGGTTTTATATACCTTCTTCCACATATACTGCACTTCTCTAGAGACTTTTGTCACAGGGTCATTTAAAAAATGACAGGCAGAGGAAGAGGCAGGCCCTTCCGCAGGTGTGGTAGGGGTAGGACAGGAGCAACAGGCTTGAGCCAAAGTGGCAAATTGCAGAAGGTGCATTCGATTACGTCAAAGGACACACCAGACTTGGTTGAGTGGCTCACTCAGCCTTACTCTTCTGCACCCTCCTCATACTCTCGATCTGCACCCTCTTCTTCACTCTCTTCTGTGTGCACCCCCAAAGACACTACCACCAACACCACCACCACCATATACCTTTCGATCCATCCGATCCATCACAAGACATTGCCGATGTGCAGCATTTTGGCAATGTCAGATTATTGGCATTTGATCAGGAAGAGGAGGTAGCAACAACCACCACTCAGCAGTCTGACGACAGTACCCAGATCATCCCAAGGAAGTTGGTCCCCGGTGTTGCTGCCTACGCTGAGATCTGTAATTATAGTGGTGGGGAAGGTGAGGTCGATAATGACGTGTCTAGTGATGTCACATGAGTGCCCACAAGAGAGGAAGAGGAGGGGAGTTCAGAGGGAGATATGGACCAGCAGATAGGGAGGAGAGGCAGGTGGAACTTACATTGCACAGGAGGGACAAACCAGACTGCTAATGTATCAGGAGTGAGGCATCAACCATGTACAGTCACATCTGGTGCTCCCAGGACACCGGCACATGGCTCCGCAGTGTGGGCTTTTTTTAACGTGTCCGCTGCTGACAATAGTGTTTCCATCTGCAGCCTTTGCAGTCAACACATAAGTCATGGTAAGCCCAACACTCACCTAGGGACGACCGCCTTAAGAAGGCACATGAGCTGCCATCACCAAGCCCAGTGGGAGCAACGGGGAAATTGCCTCCCCCAGATATAGTAGCAGTGACAGTGACATGTCATTGTCACATTCTCACTTGCTCTGTCTGCGCTGCCGTGCCGCTGCCCCCTCTGCCCGAGTCTCTCTCACATAACCCGATCAGTGGCACAGAGAGAGAGAGAGACTCGACTTGTAGTTACGCCCAGCACTGACCAGGATATCAGGAGGAGGAACAGCGGTGGGTGGAGCCTCTCTCCTGCACTCGTTGCTAACGCCTGGGCCACCTGGCATCTAGCAACGAGTAATGTCAGTCTGAGTGAGTCACGTGGGAGGGAGTCTCACTCTCAGACTGAGCCAATGCGACAGAGGCGGAGCTGCTGGAGAACAGGTCAGGCAGCCAGGGACAGAAGAGTCAATGTTATGTGCAGGGGCGGGCTGGGCCAGGGGGCAGGGATGAAATTGCCCCCTGTGCCACTCTGATTCCCCAGAAAAAGGCTGATGTGCTATTGTGCTGCCAGTGGTGAACATCGCATGTGCAGTTCTGAAATTAGCTGAGTACAACCCCATCAGGAGGCAGCTTTATAGTCCATGTCTGGCCCCCATGCAGACATAGTACCAGCCGTCGCTGCCACAGGATCCACAAGGCAGCGGCGCTGATTTCCTCCCCCTCCCTTTCCTCTTCACACAGACACTGCCTTTCGTCTGCTCTCTTCCTTTGCTCATTGGCCCTGGCCAGAGCCAATGAGAGGGAGGTGTCAGAGCAGGAGAGGATCATGGGATATGTAGTCCCAAGTACCAGTGGAAAAATGGTGATTGCCTAAGAATTGATTGTAGCCTGCAGCATGCACAGGGGGAGGGGAGAGAACACCAGGAGGCTGCAAAGGACATCGAGGGAGATGAGAAGGGGTCATGAGGCAGTGAGTACGAGTTGGAGGGAGCCTGAGAGGGAAGAATTATTTCCCCTTTCCCTGCTGGGAAGACACTGTGGTCGGCCACAGTTTACTTGTCACAGACCTCCCGATCTGTTGTGTGATATGTATTGTGGGAACCGCCCCCCAAATCCCTGCTGCCGCCATCCATCCATGCATACAACCCCTTTCAGGATGTCAGATACATGGATTCCAATAGGCGGGTTGTTTTACTACAGGTCCCACAGTCCCAGCTTAAACCCCTCAGAACTGAGGACGTGTCCCCCGGCCCTTAAACTAGTGAAGGACTACAGGTCCCCAGCATGAACCCCTCAGCACTCAGGATGTGTCACACCCCCAAATAGTGTAGGACTAAGGGTCACAGCATGAACCCATGGGATCTAAGGGGCCACATCCTTACATCTCTGGAGTTCATGCTGGGACTTGCTTTAGTCCTTCACTTTTGAGGATATGACCCCCAAAGTGAAGGAATACAGGTCCCAGCATGAACTCCTCAGCACTCAGGGTGTGTCACAACCCCCCCCCCCCCACTAGTGAAGAATTACAGGTCACAACATGAATCCATGATATCTAAGGGGGTCACATCCTTAAATCTCAGGTGTTCATGCTAGGACTTGTACTCCGGAACTAATTGGGTGGGGGGGGGTCACATCCTTAGATCTCAGGTGTTAATGCTTGGACTTGTAGTCCTTCAATAGTTGCAGGGGGGTCAGGTCCTCAGCTTCCTCAGCTCTGAGGGATTCAATCAGAGACTTGTTTGCACTTTAGTTCCTGGAGGCCATGGTGATACAAGTCCCAAATGGACCCCGGAGGGCCACATTGTCCTCCCTGCCCCTAACCCACCTTTGTGATAATGTAAAACCTTAGATTGTTTTCCCTGATCCATCACTTTGCCACCACTAGCTCTATGGGCCACTTGACTGGACTTGCCCCCCAGGCCTAAGGCTGCCAGCCCTCCCCTGAATGAATGTCATGTGACAAATCACAAAATACATGTGTGCCATTATGTATGATTATTTCTTGTGATACTGCACTGCGTTACTTTGACTGGCTGATAATTGCGCGGTTGTCCAACGCAGTACCGAAATAAAATTGATGTCCTTTTTTTCCCACAAATAGAGCTTTCTTTTGGTGACATTTGATCATCTCTGCGTTTTATTATTTTTTGCGATATAAACAGAAAAAGAGCAAGAATTTTGGCAGTGCCCGAGACTTGACTCTGGATCCGCCTTTGTTGAAGGGGTGGGTGGTCAGCCTGTCAGTTCTCAGACCATATGCCGCACACTGCATAAAATTGGTCTGCATGGCTGTCATCCCAGAAGGAAGCCTCTTCTGTATATGATGCACAAGAAAGCCGACAAACAGTTTGCTGAAGACAAGCAGACTAAGGACATGGATTACTGGAACCATGGCCTGTTGGTCTGATGAGACCAAGATAAACTTTTTTGGTTCAAATGGTGTCAAGCGTGTGTGGCGGCAACCAGGTGAGGAGTACAAAGACAAGTGTGTCTTACCTACAGTCAAGCATGGTGGTAGGAGTGTCATGGTCTGGGGCTGCATGAGTGCTTCTGGCACTGGGGAGCTACAGTTTCATTGAGGAAACCATGAATGCCAACATGTGCTGTGACAAGGGCAGGACTTAGGGTTGTGGGGGCCCCTGGGCTTGAGTCACTTTCAGGCCCTACCTTCTAAACCAGTGGCCCGGGGGCCACATGTGGCCCGCGGAGCCCTCTGATGTGGCCTGCGACCTCCTGCTCTGGAATAGAATAGAAAGAATACGTTATTAACCACTTGCCGCCCCCCCTATAACAAATTGACGGGGGCAAAGTGGTTTCATAATCCATAATCGGACGTCATATGATGTGATCAGGATTATGAGCCGCTGCGCGCCCCCGGGGGCGCGCATCGCGGCGATCGTTGTTGCGGGGTGTCAGTCTGACACCCTGCAACTACGATCTCGGTAAAGAGTCTCTGACGGAGACTCTTTACCACGTGATCAGCCGTGTCCAATCACGGCTGATCACAGTGTAAATAGGAAAAGCCGGTGATCGGCTTTTCCTCACTCGCGTCTGTCAGACGCGAGTAGAGGAGAGCCGATCGGCTGCTCCTCTGACAGGGGGGGGTCTGTGCTGATCGATTATCAGCACAGCCCTCCCGAGGATGCCCACACTGGGCCACCAGGGACGCCACCAGACCACCAGGGATGCCCAGGACAAGGTATGCCACCCTAGACCACCGGGGATTCCAGTCAGTGCCACAATGGATGCCAATCAGTGCCCATAATGGATGCCAATCAGTGCCCACAATGGGCATCACTGATTGGCATGCATTATTGTTTGGCACTGATTGGCATCCATTAGTACAGTAACAATGCCGCCTATCAGTGCCCATCCATGCCACCTATCAGTGCCCATCCATGCCCACCTGTGCTGCCTACCCATGCCCACCTGTGCCGCCTACCCATGCCCACCTGTGCCGCCTACCCATGCCCATCTGTGCATATCTGTTCTGCAGTGGTTACTGGTCTGCTTTCAAACTGATCCGCAGGTGCAGAGCAGTTTACCTGCAGGTTACCTGCACTGAGCCATAGACTTCAGTGTAGGGAGGGACATTTTGGTGTTTGGAGCAGGAACAGTTTGCAATTCACTAGCTACTAGGTCCACAAAGGTCCTTTTAAGAACTGGTATAGGTGTACAGTATATAGGGTTGTAATACACGTATAATATACTTTCTTTCAAATATAGAAAGCATATTATACTGCACTGCATGCAGTGCTGCTGACCGATTCTGCAGCTGTCGTTTCTCAGTGTAGGGAGGGACAGTTTGGTGTTTGGAGCAGGGGCAGTCTGCAATTCACTAGCTACTAGCTAGCTACTACTAGGTCCACAAAGGTCCTTTTAAGGACTGGTATAGGTGTACAGTATATAGGGTTGTAATACACGTATAATATACTTTCTTTCAAATATAGAAAGCATATTATACTGCACTGCTGTGCTGCTGAGTGCTGACCGATTCTGCAGCTGTCCTTTTAAGGACTGGTATAGGTGTACTATTTGGTGTGCAGTATATAGGGGTGTAATACACGTATAAAATACTTTCAAATATAGAAAGCATAGTATAGTGCATTTCCACTGTGCAGTATTGTGACTGCTGAGCGGTTCTGCAGCGATACTACAAAGAGTGAAAAACGCAATTAGAAAAAAGTATTATAACTGGTGTGATAGACCAGTGGCCCCCCAAAATGACAGATTGAAGCAGGGTTTTATATACCTTCTTCCACATATACTGCACTTCTCTAGAGACTTTTGTCACAGGGTCATTTAAAAAATGACAGGCAGAGGAAGAGGCAGGCCCTTCCGCAGGTGTGGTAGGGGTAGGACAGGAGCAACAGGCTTGAGCCAAAGTGGCAAATTGCAGAAGGTGCATTCGATTACGTCAAAGGACACACCAGACTTGGTTGAGTGGCTCACTCAGCCTTACTCTTCTGCACCCTCCTCATACTCTCGATCTGCACCCTCTTCTTCACTCTCTTCTGTGTGCACCCCCAAAGACACTACCACCAACACCACCACCACCATATACCTTTCGATCCATCCGATCCATCACAAGACATTGCCGATGTGCAGCATTTTGGCAATGTCAGATTATTGGCATTTGATCAGGAAGAGGAGGTAGCAACAACCACCACTCAGCAGTCTGACGACAGTACCCAGATCATCCCAAGGAAGTTGGTCCCCGGTGTTGCTGCCTACGCTGAGATCTGTAATTATAGTGGTGGGGAAGGTGAGGTCGATAATGACGTGTCTAGTGATGTCACATGAGTGCCCACAAGAGAGGAAGAGGAGGGGAGTTCAGAGGGAGATATGGACCAGCAGATAGGGAGGAGAGGCAGGTGGAACTTACATTGCACAGGAGGGACAAACCAGACTGCTAATGTATCAGGAGTGAGGCATCAACCATGTACAGTCACATCTGGTGCTCCCAGGACACCGGCACATGGCTCCGCAGTGTGGGCTTTTTTTAACGTGTCCGCTGCTGACAATAGTGTTTCCATCTGCAGCCTTTGCAGTCAACACATAAGTCATGGTAAGCCCAACACTCACCTAGGGACGACCGCCTTAAGAAGGCACATGAGCTGTCATCACCAAGCCCAGTGGGAGCAACGGGGAAATTGCCTCCCCCAGATATAGTAGCAGTGACAGTGACATGTCATTGTCACATTCTCACTTGCTCTGTCTGCGCTGCCGTGCCGCTGCCCCCTCTGCCCGAGTCTCTCTCACATAACCCGATCAGTGGCACAGAGAGAGAGAGAGACTCGACTTGTAGTTACGCCCAGCACTGACCAGGATATCAGGAGGAGGAACAGCGGTGGGTGGAGCCTCTCTCCTGCACTCGTTGCTAACGCCTGGGCCACCTGGCATCTAGCAACGAGTAATGTCAGTCTGAGTGAGTCACGTGGGAGGGAGTCTCACTCTCAGACTGAGCCAATGCGACAGAGGCGGAGCTGCTGGAGAACAGGTCAGGCAGCCAGGGACAGAAGAGTCAATGTTATGTGCAGGGGCGGGCTGGGCCAGGGGGCAGGGATGAAATTGCCCCCTGTGCCACTCTGATTCCCCAGAAAAAGGCTGATGTGCTATTGTGCTGCCAGTGGTGAACATCGCATGTGCAGTTCTGAAATTAGCTGAGTACAACCCCATCAGGAGGCAGCTTTATAGTCCATGTCTGGCCCCCATGCAGACATAGTACCAGCCGTCGCTGCCACAGGATCCACAAGGCAGCGGCGCTGATTTCCTCCCCCTCCCTTTCCTCTTCACACAGACACTGCCTTTCGTCTGCTCTCTTCCTTTGCTCATTGGCCCTGGCCAGAGCCAATGAGAGGGAGGTGTCAGAGCAGGAGAGGATCATGGGATATGTAGTCCCAAGTACCAGTGGAAAAATGGTGATTGCCTAAGAATTGATTGTAGCCTGCAGCATGCACAGGGGGAGGGGAGAGAACACCAGGAGGCTGCAAAGGACATCGAGGGAGATGAGAAGGGGTCATGAGGCAGTGAGTACGAGTTGGAGGGAGCCTGAGAGGGAAGAATTATTTCCCCTTTCCCTGCTGGGAAGACACTGTGGTCGGCCACAGTTTACTTGTCACAGACCTCCCGATCTGTTGTGTGATATGTATTGTGGGAACCGCCCCCCAAATCCCTGCTGCCGCCATCCATCCATGCATACAACCCCTTTCAGGATGTCAGATACATGGATTCCAATAGGCGGGTTGTTTTACTACAGGTCCCACAGTCCCAGCTTAAACCCCTCAGAACTGAGGACGTGTCCCCCGGCCCTTAAACTAGTGAAGGACTACAGGTCCCCAGCATGAACCCCTCAGCACTCAGGATGTGTCACACCCCCAAATAGTGTAGGACTAAGGGTCACAGCATGAACCCATGGGATCTAAGGGGCCACATCCTTACATCTCTGGAGTTCATGCTGGGACTTGCTTTAGTCCTTCACTTTTGAGGATATGACCCCCAAAGTGAAGGAATACAGGTCCCAGCATGAACTCCTCAGCACTCAGGGTGTGTCACAACCCCCCCCCCCCCCCACTAGTGAAGAATTACAGGTCACAACATGAATCCATGATATCTAAGGGGGTCACATCCTTAAATCTCAGGTGTTCATGCTAGGACTTGTACTCCGGAACTAATTGGGTGGGGGGGGGTCACATCCTTAGATCTCAGGTGTTAATGCTTGGACTTGTAGTCCTTCAATAGTTGCAGGGGGGTCAGGTCCTCAGCTTCCTCAGCTCTGAGGGATTCAATCAGAGACTTGTTTGCACTTTAGTTCCTGGAGGCCATGGTGATACAAGTCCCAAATGGACCCCGGAGGGCCACATTGTCCTCCCTGCCCCTAACCCACCTTTGTGATAATGTAAAACCTTAGATTGTTTTCCCTGATCCATCACTTTGCCACCACTAGCTCTATGGGCCACTTGACTGGACTTGCCCCCCAGGCCTAAGGCTGCCAGCCCTCCCCTGAATGAATGTCATGTGACAAATCACAAAATATATGTGTGCCATTATGTATGATTATTTCTTGTGATACTGCACTGCGTTACTTTGACTGGCTGATAATTGCGCGGTTGTCCAACGCAGTACCGAAATAAAATTGATGTCCTTTTTTTCCCACAAATAGAGCTTTCTTTTGGTGGCATTTGATCATCTCTGCGTTTTATTATTTTTTGCGATATAAACAGAAAAAGAGCAAGAATTTTGGCAGTGCCCGAGACTTGACTCTGGATCCGCCTTTGTTGAAGGGGTGGGTGGTCAGCCTGTCAGTTCTCAGACCATATGCCGCACACTGCATAAAATTGGTCTGCATGGCTGTCATCCCAGAAGGAAGCCTCTTCTGTATATGATGCACAAGAAAGCCGACAAACAGTTTGCTGAAGACAAGCAGACTAAGGACATGGATTACTGGAACCATGGCCTGTTGGTCTGATGAGACCAAGATAAACTTTTTTGGTTCAAATGGTGTCAAGCGTGTGTGGCGGCAACCAGGTGAGGAGTACAAAGACAAGTGTGTCTTACCTACAGTCAAGCATGGTGGTAGGAGTGTCATGGTCTGGGGCTGCATGAGTGCTTCTGGCACTGGGGAGCTACAGTTTCATTGAGGAAACCATGAATGCCAACATGTGCTGTGACAAGGGCAGGACTTAGGGTTGTGGGGGCCCCTGGGCTTGAGTCACTTTCAGGCCCTACCTTCTAAACCAGTGGCCCGGGGGCCACATGTGGCCCGCGGAGCCCTCTGATGTGGCCTGCGACCTCCTGCTCTGGAATAGAATAGAAAGAATACGTTATTAACCACTTGCCGCCCCCCCTATAACAAATTGACGGGGGCAAAGTGGTTTCATAATCCATAATCGGACGTCATATGATGTGATCAGGATTATGAGCCGCTGCGCGCCCCCGGGGGCGCGCATCGCGGCGATCGTTGTTTTTGCGGGCTGTCAGTCTGACACCCTGCAACTACGATCTCGGTAAAGAGTCTCCGACGGAGACTCTTTACCACGTGATCAGTCGTGTCCAATCACGGCTGATCACAGTGTAAATAGGAAAAGCCGGTGATCGGCTTTTCCTCACTCGCGTCTGTCAGACGCGAGTAGAGGAGAGCCGATCGGCTGCTCCTCTGACAGGGGGGGGTCTGTGCTGATCGATTATCAGCACAGCCCTCCCGAGGATGCCCACACTGGGCCACCAGGGACGCCACCAGACCACCAGGGATGCCCAGGACAAGGTATGCCACCCTAGACCACCGGGGATTCCAGTCAGTGCCACAATGGATGCCAATCAGTGCCCATAATGGATGCCAATCAGTGCCCACAATGGGCATCACTGATTGGCATGCATTATTGTTTGGCACTGATTGGCATCCATTAGTACAGTAACAATGCCACCTATCAGTGCCCATCCATGCCACCTATCAGTGCCCATCCATGCCCACCTGTGCTGCCTACCCATGCCCACCTGTGCCGCCTACCCATGCCCACCTGTGCCGCCTACCCATGCCCATCTGTGCATATCTGTTCTGCAGTGGTTACTGGTCTGCTTTCAAACTGATCCGCAGGTGCAGAGCAGTTTACCTGCAGGTTACCTGCACTGAGCCATAGACTTCAGTGTAGGGAGGGACATTTTGGTGTTTGGAGCAGGAACAGTTTGCAATTCACTAGCTACTAGGTCCACAAAGGTCCTTTTAAGAACTGGTATAGGTGTACAGTATATAGGGTTGTAATACACGTATAATATACTTTCTTTCAAATATAGAAAGCATATTATACTGCACTGCATGCAGTGCTGCTGACCGATTCTGCAGCTGTCGTTTCTCAGTGTAGGGAGGGACAGTTTGGTGTTTGGAGCAGGGGCAGTCTGCAATTCACTAGCTACTAGCTAGCTACTACTAGGTCCACAAAGGTCCTTTTAAGGACTGGTATAGGTGTACAGTATATAGGGTTGTAATACACGTATAATATACTTTCTTTCAAATATAGAAAGCATATTATACTGCACTGCTGTGCTGCTGAGTGCTGACCGATTCTGCAGCTGTCCTTTTAAGGACTGGTATAGGTGTACTATTTGGTGTGCAGTATATAGGGGTGTAATACACGTATAAAATACTTTCAAATATAGAAAGCATAGTATAGTGCATTTCCACTGTGCAGTATTGTGACTGCTGAGCGGTTCTGCAGCGATACTACAAAGAGTGAAAAACGCAATTAGAAAAAAGTATTATAACTGGTGTGATAGACCAGTGGCCCCCCAAAATGACAGATTGAAGCAGGGTTTTATATACCTTCTTCCACATATACTGCACTTCTCTAGAGACTTTTGTCACAGGGTCATTTAAAAAATGACAGGCAGAGGAAGAGGCAGGCCCTTCCGCAGGTGTGGTAGGGGTAGGACAGGAGCAACAGGCTTGAGCCAAAGTGGCAAATTGCAGAAGGTGCATTCGATTACGTCAAAGGACACACCAGACTTGGTTGAGTGGCTCACTCAGCCTTACTCTTCTGCACCCTCCTCATACTCTCGATCTGCACCCTCTTCTTCACTCTCTTCTGTGTGCACCCCCAAAGACACTACCACCAACACCACCACCACCATATACCTTTCGATCCATCCGATCCATCACAAGACATTGCCGATGTGCAGCATTTTGGCAATGTCAGATTATTGGCATTTGATCAGGAAGAGGAGGTAGCAACAACCACCACTCAGCAGTCTGACGACAGTACCCAGATCATCCCAAGGAAGTTGGTCCCCGGTGTTGCTGCCTACGCTGAGATCTGTAATTATAGTGGTGGGGAAGGTGAGGTCGATAATGACGTGTCTAGTGATGTCACATGAGTGCCCACAAGAGAGGAAGAGGAGGGGAGTTCAGAGGGAGATATGGACCAGCAGATAGGGAGGAGAGGCAGGTGGAACTTACATTGCACAGGAGGGACAAACCAGACTGCTAATGTATCAGGAGTGAGGCATCAACCATGTACAGTCACATCTGGTGCTCCCAGGACACCGGCACATGGCTCCGCAGTGTGGGCTTTTTTTAACGTGTCCGCTGCTGACAATAGTGTTTCCATCTGCAGCCTTTGCAGTCAACACATAAGTCATGGTAAGCCCAACACTCACCTAGGGACGACCGCCTTAAGAAGGCACATGAGCTGCCATCACCAAGCCCAGTGGGAGCAGCGAAACACACAAAGCCACACTCCAGGCTTTCACCGTCCAGCCTCGTCTTCTACTTCTCCTTCTCCTCTCTCCTCAGAATTGTCCTCCACTCCACCTTCCACAATGCCGTCCTCACGTATTTCTGGAAAAAGGCAGGCTTCCATAGGCCAAATGTTGGAGTGTAAAAAAATGATGACGCCGGATAACCCTCTTGCCCAATGGTTGTTCGCTGGCTTGTCAGAACTATTAGCCCGCCAACTACTGCCATATAAACTAGTGGACTCGGAGGCCTTTCGAAAATTTGTGGCCATTGGAACACCACAATGGAAAGTCCCAGGAAGGAAGTATTTCTCACAGAAGGGCATCCCAGAGCTATATGGCCATGTTCAGCGGCAAGTGAATGTATCTCTGGCACACAGTGTCTCTTCTGGCTCTTCTCCTCCTCCTCCTACTTCATTCTCCCTCTCCTCCTCGACTGACTCATCCTTTTCCGCTGCTAGCGTTTCTTCTGCTGCACTGCCCAAGATCCCCAGAACCTATTGGACATGCCAGGTGAGACGTTGCCATGCTGTGCTGCGTCTGTTGTGCCTGGAAGCCAAGAGCCACACTGGCCCTGCACTCCTTTCAGCTTTGCGTTCACAGGCAGATCAGTGGCTAACACCGCTCAATTTGGCAGTTGGTAAAGTGGTGTGTGACAACGGTGCCAATCTGCTTAGCGCATTGAAACAGGGAAAAATTACACACGTGCCATGCATGACACACGTCTTAAACTTGGTCGTGCAGCGATTCGTTGTCAAATACCCTGGGGTCCAGGACATCTTGTGGCAGGCAAGGAAAATCTCGGCCCATTTCAGAAGATCTTACACGCCCATGGCTCGCCTTGCTGACATTCAACGGCGACACAATCTGCCAGTCAGACGTCTTATTTGCGATTTCCCGACGTGATGGAACTCAACATTCTATATGCTTGATAGGCTGCTCCAGCAGAAATGTGCAGTTAATGACTACCTGTATGAACTCTGCGGCAGAACAGGTTCTGGGGAGCTTGTTTTTTTTTCACCATGCCAGTGGCTGCTCATGCGCGACGCATGCAGACTTCTGCGGCCATTTGATGAGGTCACCAAACTGGTCAGTCGCAGCCATAGCGCCATCAGTGACATCGTACCTTATGCCTTCTTTATGGAGCATGCATTGCGTCATGTCATTGATCAAGCCGTGGAGGAGCAGGAGCAGGAAGATGAGGAAGTCACAATGCTGGATGAATTCCTACGGGGGCTACTCTATCTGAGACAAGTCAACAACAGTCTGAAGAGGAGTCAGAGGAGGATGGTGGCGGGGCGGATGAGGAGGAGCAAGAAGAGCATGCTTTAAACCTTCCTGGGATCCCTGTTGTTGTGCGTGGATGGCGAGAGGAGAACGAGGAGGACGACATTATCCTGGATGATGAGCAGGAGCCAGGCCACCACACCGCTTCCAGTTTAGTGCAAATGCCTTCATGCTCCAGTGTTTTAACAGGGACCCCCGTATAAAAAGCATAAAGGTCAAGGACCAGTACTGGGTAGCAACGTGCTTAGACTCCCGCCCGGTACAAACACAAAATGGTGGAAATGTTACCACCATCACAGAGGGCTGTCAGAATGCAGCACTTCCAGGCCTTGCTTAGAGAAATGCTGCATTCTGCTTTTGCGTGCGCTGGCAGAGGAATTCCCACTCCCAGAGAAAGAGTTGCGGGTACCAATCCAACAGCGCCTGCAAGAAGAGGGCGGTTTGAAGATGTGTTGGTCACTTCTGATATGAGATCATTCTTTCAGCCCACCCATCGACAGGTCTCATCCTGATCCAGCATCAGGGAGCTCCTAAAATGGCAGGTGTCCGACTACATCGAGTTAACGGCCGATGTGGATGCTCTGAGAAGTGAGAAGTGAACTCCTGGACTACTGGGTGGGCAGGCTTGACCTCTGGCCAGAGCTTGTCCAATTTGCAATGGAACTGTTGGCTTGTCCCTCGTCCAGTGTCCTGTCCGAAAGGATGTTCAGCGCAGCAGGGGGGATCATAATCGATAAGCGCACTCGCCTAGCTCTCGGCAGTGTTGACTACCTCACATTTCTAAAAATGAATGAGGCATGGATCTCGGAGGAATTCAACACATGTGACCAGTATACCACGTATATGCACAACTCTATAAACGATTTATATAATCTTGCACACTGACCTTTTTTCTATCTTTGGCTCACTTCCTTGTACAAAAAAAGCACACCGTACTATATGCCCGTACCCTCCTGTTTGAAGAGGTTGAGTGGAGTCATATTTTTGGGTCTCGCAGCGAGTTGCTGGTATCAGTGCTGGTGTCAGTACTCTCTATCTCGGTGCTGGTGTGGTGTCAGTGCTCTCTATCACGGTGCTGTTGTGTTGTCAGTGCTCTCTATCTTGGTGCTGGTGTGGTCTCAGTGCTCTCTATCACGGTGCTGCTGGTGTCAGTGCTCTCTCTTTCTATCTCGGTGCTGGTGTCAGTGCTCTCTCTCTATCACGGTGCGGGTGTGGTGTCAGTGCTCTCTATCACGGTGCTGGTGTCAGTGTTCTCTATCACGGTGCTGGTGTCAGTGCTCTCTATCACGGTGCTGGTGTCAGTGCTCTCTATCATGGTGCTGGTGTCAGTGCTCTCTATCACGGTGCTGGTGTCAGTGCTCTCTCTCTATCTCTGTGCTGGTGTGGTGTCAGTGCTCTCTATTTCGGTGCTGGTATCAGTGCTCTCTATCACGGTGCTGGTGTCAGTGCTCTCACGGTGCTGGTGTCAGTGCTCTCTATCATGGTGCTGGTGTCAGTGCTCTCTATCTCGGTGCTGGTGTAAGTACTCTCTGTCTCGGTGCTCGTGTCAGTGCTCTCTATCACGGTGCTGGTGTCAGTGCTCTCTATCACGGTGCTGGTGTCGGTGCTCTCTATCTCGGTGCTGGTGTCAGTGCTCTCTATATCGGTGCTGGTGTCAGTGCTCTCTATCACGGTGAGGGTGACAGTGCTCTCTATCACGGTGCTGGTGTCAGTGCTCAGTCTCTATTGCAGTGCTGGCTTCAGACAGTGAGGGAGATAGCAGCGGAGAAGCCAATCAGCAGTCAGTGCCAGCACCATGGCTGAGGATCAGCACTGGGCTGGCACCTCCAGACCAGAGCAGTGGAGCCCTGCATAGGTGGGGGTAAGGACCGGCAGAGGAAGGGGCTCAAGCACAGGTTGGCACACTGGGACGCTGGCACAGGACTGCGCTGCCCTGACTGTGGCACTGATCATCTCCTGCACTCCCTTCATAGCCTGGCCTTACCTTGCCTCTCCTCCATGGCCTTCATGCGCTCCTGAATTGTCAAAATTTCACAGATAAAAAAAGAATGCTTGTCGTTGTTGATCCCAGATTCACTTAATACTTTTGTTATGTCAGTGTCCATGTTGTGGGACTATGTGTGCACAGCTAGTAAGTATTTTGTGGCTGAAAATATGACCTGGAGGTTTTTAAGGTTTGCCTGCCATTAAAGTCAATGGGGTCCGTTCGCGGTTTGCGTTCCCGAAATGTCCCGTCGGACGTTCGTCCATCACTAGCCATCATCCACGTACAGAAATAGAAGGCAATGCAAATTAAACCATGTGTTTAGTATCACTTTAAGTAATGTTTCTTAATGTCTTTTTGCATTTCAGGGCATCTTAAAGTAGAGGGCTCCTGAAGGAAGTAAATTTCCTAATGGCACCTAATACAACTTTGTTCCTCAGACTGTAAACAAACAGATTGAGCATTGGGACAACAGCCACATACAGCATTGATATTAAGTTGTCTTGTTCTTTAGAGTGATCAGATTCAGGTTTTATATAAACAAACAGGATTGGTCCATAAAATAATATAACAGTGGTAAGATGAGAAGTACAACTAGAAAAAGCTTTAAGACGTCCTTCAGAAGTACGAATCTTCAGTATAGTCCTGATGATTTTCACATATGAGATTATAGTGAGAGAGAATGGAACACATGCTATCAGAATATCTTGGAATAACATAAATATTTCCCTGCTTCTTGTATCACTGGATGAGAGGGCAGTGAGTGTTTTCAGATCACAGAAAAAATTGTTAATTTTGTGGGAATTGCAAAATGAAAGATTAGATGTCAGCAGAGTCAACATCAAGGAGTCCAGAGCAGATATAAGCCAGCAGAAGAGTGCTATTGTGATACAAACATTCTTGTTCATCATCATAGTGTATTGTAAGGGCTTACAAACTGCTACGTAGCGATCGTAAGCCATGGAGGTCAGCACAAAGATATCACAGATAGCACAAAATGTAAAGAAATACAACTGAGTGATACAATCATGAAAAGAAATGTTGTTGTCCTGGGTTATTGTAATGGACAAGAGTTTGGGGAGAGTGGTTGAGACATGTAACATCCACCATTGAAAGGTTACAAAGGAAGAAATACATTGGGGTGTGAAGCACAGACATCAAAGAGATAAGTGTAATAATGATCAGGTTTCCCAAAATGGTCAGAAGGTACATAGTTAAGACTCCGACAAAAAGTGTAGGTTGTCCTGTTTTAGATGTAGTGAAACCCAAGATGTGGAATTCTTTTAAAGTAGTGTTTGGACATTCATCCATTTTATCTGTCAGGAAAAAACTAACACATATAATTGGTTATTGTATAGACTACTTTGTGTGTATGCTACTCTAAATGTTTATTTTTTTTCAATGTGTCTGTTTACATATGTGTACTTTATAAATCACTATCACTTCCATGTTCTTCCTCCTTCTGAAGTACCTGGTTGATCCTACTAGTCACCTATGTTCCTCGTTCTAAAGTGAGCACACAAAGAACAAAAGCTGATCTGTGCTTGCATGGTCAGTTTCCATTCTTTGGCTGGCTATTCAGAGGTACAGGATGCTATTCAGAAACAGAGCATGTCAGTATTGGGTGGTTTGTTCAGCCACTATGCCCCCTGGCCAAACACAGCCTGCATCTTGAACAGGCCCCCTGCTTGAGCACAGCCTGCATCTAGCCTCAGGCTGAACAGACTATGAAATACCTGGCATGCTGTGTGTCTGCACTGTGTCCCGTACCCGGCCACCCATTATGAGGAACAAAAGATGCATGGTTACATAACAGAACTTCTTAACCCTGTTAAAAAGGTAAGAAAGATCATTTCTGAAACTAAGCAAAACTAAGCAAAAGCAGTTATGTTACTTATACATAACTATAATTTTATTAGAACGTGTCTATATTGTATGTTCACAACTACTTTACAGCTGAAGTTTAGCATATTTTTTTGGGGAAACAGTGGCATACACATTGGTTATGTGATATGCATCCCCTTACCTGAAGGCTTTGGCTTCTGCTCAAACTCCCCTCTGATGTGCCTCGTTAGAGCCAACAGATGCTGTCCTAAGTGACTGTCTTCTAGTGCTGACTGCAGCTGCTGCTACAGAGAAAGTTGTGCTATATGTCTGCCCTACTCTGCCTTCTCCACCATTCACATAACTCATTTTACTACAGTCTTACAATGGAGGAGGTTCTCTGAGTGGTCAGTGGAGGAGTTGAATGACAGAATTTCACCACCCATGTATGGAATATTAAGCATTGTAGGACTCTAGTAATATAAGTTCTGTGAATGGCAGAGAGGACAGAAAGGAGTGGGTGAGCGGCTCAACTTCTCTCAGTAGCAGCGGCTGTAGTTACCTCTAGAAGACAGCTGAGGAAGACAGTATCCAGGGGGCTGTGAGGAGGCACTACAGCAGGGATCCCAAACTGGTGGCCCTCCAGCTGTTGCGAAACTACAAGTCCCATCATACCTCTGCCTGTAGGAGTCATGCTCGTAACTGTCAGCCTTGCAATGCCTTATGAGACTTGCAGATTCGCAACAGCTGGAGGGCCACCAGATTGAGACCCCTGCACTACAGGGATGATGTTTAGCAGGGTAGCCACCTGTTGCCCCCCCCCCCCCCCCCCCAAAAAAAGGTAACTTTAGCTTTTAAAAGTATGCCAGGGAAACTAAAACTAAATAAATGAACTCATATTCAGGGCATCTCTCTAGTGTATAAGGATAAGAAGAATAAGGATAGGAAGCAGTTCCAAAAACATGTTATATATAAAACAAATGAAATAAAATGTTCAGGTCCCAGTGAACAATAATAACATCAAGATAAACATATAAGGAAAAACAAATAAATAAGTATGTAAACATAAATATAAATACATAAAATAATATTGCAATTTTTAACAATCATAAAAGGTGTTATTATCAATCTCATTTTGCAGCAATGCCTCAATCACAATAGCAGCAATAATTCAGGCATGTTTAATAATAATAACATGCATATTCCCCATGTTTTATTGCTTTAAAAATGCTGCAAGTATAGACAAATGCCCTTCTCTCTTCCAGAAATCTAGTAAGCTCCTATCTTCCAGGAGCTGCCAGCTTGGGCTGACAACACAGCGCCTTTGCTTCAGTGAAAACTCAACCAAAAAAATAAGCCCCGCCCACTGAACTACAGAATCCCACCTGTCCCCACCCCTCTCTGTCTCATTCCACATGTTTACATTGATTTATTTCCCAGCTAAGCAGTGCTGCTACCTTGACTCCCAAATGTCTGCTCACACATGTTGTGTAAGAATAGGACTTTTGAGAGATGTAAACCTGGGACTCTGTCTACACATTACAAGGAACAAAGCTCCCATCAACTGACACTACAACATTTTTACAAGCCCAGTGATGCTGTCACAATAGGAGGCACTAATGGGCACTGATAGGTGGGATTGATAAATACTGATAGGCTGCACTGATGGGCACTGATAGGCAGCATTGATGGGCACTGAGAGACGGCATTAATGAGCACTGATAAGTGGCACTGATAAGCGGCGTGTATAGGCACTGATAGGCACCATTGATGAACACTGATAGGTGGCATTTATGGGCACTGATAGACAGCATTAATGGGCACTGATAGGCAGTATTGATAGGCACTGATTGGCAACATTTATAGGTGCTAATAGGCAGCATTGATGGGCACTGATAGGCAACATTGATGAGCACTGATAAGTGGCACTGATGGGCATTGATAAGTGGCATGGTTGGGCACTGATAGGTGGCACTGATGAGCACTGATAGGCTTCATTGATAAGCACTGATAGGTGTCACTCATAGGTGGAATTAATGAGCACTGCTAGGGGGTACTGAAATGCAGTACTGATAGGCGGCATTGATGAGCAATGATAGGAGGCACTGATGGACACTGATAGGCGGCATTGAAATGCTGTACTGATAGGTGACATTGATGAACACTGATAGGCAGCACTGATAGGCTGCACTGATGATCAGTGTAAACAATTTACTAACATTCTTGATGTTAATGGCTCTCCTTTCGTCACACAGACACAGCAAGTGAGGAAAGGGCTGCTGATAACCAGAAAGTCTGTTTACATGTGATCAGCTGATCACATGGTAAAGGGCAGCTGTGATTGCATATCCCAGGGGGCACGTGGGAGGTAGGGTTCTGGGAGGATGTCCATGGACACCCTCCCAATATTGTAAGTCTGGGGCTCTGATGGAAGGGGGGCCATCATGGTTTCTTGCAACGGGGCCCTGAAGGTTCTAGTTACGCCACTGCTGTGTGGATATAAATTTTGAGGTATTTTCATGACACTCATTAGAACCAAAGAAGTGGCTTGGATAAACTACAAAAAAATATTATTACACCACCTCTAAATATATGTTGATGAGCTTAAAGTGTATGTAGCACTGACCCCAGACGGAGCTGCTGGTTTTATTGGGCTTACCGTTACCTTCTTGACCTCGTGTGCGTCTAGGGATTTCCCGAGGTAGATGGCCCAAAGAATTGCAGAAACCGACATTGGATCCTTCTTTTGGAATATTTATTTGAAAAAGATAGGTAAAACTACTTCCCAATGAAGGGTAGATGGTTAGGAAGGAAGTTCAGGTACTTTTGGAACTGCAAAAGCTAGGAAGTCTCTCACTATAGAAATCCAGAGAATTACCATTCACAACTGGATTCTCACAGCTACCAGATAGACCTCCTCTCACTATGCCAAGCAGCCAATAGTGTGTTTAAGTAAAGCAAAGTCTCTGCCACAGACTTAGATGTAGAACACTTGAGCAAAGTCTCTGCCACAGACTTGGATGTAGAACACTTGAACAAAGTCTCTGCCACAGACTTGAATTTAAAACACTTGAACAAAGTCTCTGCCATAGACTTGGATGTAACTGAGGGACTTAGGTAAATTTAGAGGGCTATCATACGGTACCAGTATCTTGCAGCCGGTCTGGCGATACTGTATGAGTGAAGATCCACTTAGTGTCCTTCAACTGAGCCTCCAGGCACCTTCTGAGAAGCCAGCCTCATGCATGCCCTTCTCCCGAAGAGTCCTCCCCTGGGTGCTTCTTCAGTTGCTGGGCCTCTCCACAGATGAGACGGCACCTGGCCACCTTTGAATCCTCCTCTCAGTTACTTTGCCTTGGGCTATCTAGCCCCTAGACTCGGAATTGGAGGGATCTGCACCCCAGGCCAAGAGGGCCATGGGGGCTGGTCAGGAGGACCAGGACCAAACAGACAAAAAGATCTTCTGGACCGGAACCCAGAAGCATGTGATCTCAGTACCTTAAATACCCTTTCCCAGAATTCACAGCAGGATGACACACCCACTGGGCTGGTTCTGAGAAAGAATGGCACTCAATACGCCTAGCTAAACTGCTTTCTCACACTTGCCGGCTGTGACAGCGACACCTGTGGCCGAGGAAAACCCAGTGCAATCCAGCTAGACTGATACTGAAACCACAATTTGACATAATTAACCCTAAAACCCAACTGCAGTTTTAGGAAAATTAAACTGAAAAAAACACATAGCACGTGCTCGTCAGGAGTCGGCGCTACATGTATATAAACTGTAACAATGAACTTTTCTTACTTGCTCCCTTTTGGTCTGGTAAATATACCTGTTAAGTGTTTTGTAACATCTTTTAATAAAAATGTTTTCAAAAATTAAAAAAAAAAATTAGTTTTTCCGGCTGAACTTAGAAGCTCCCAACCTTCTGTGCTTTCTTCCTGTGCTGCACTGTGCATTATATTCCCAGCAAAGGTTGTGGACTAGAGAACACATTTCTTGTGTCAAGGAGTTGGAGGTGTTCTGTAAATATAACACTCTTCATGTTCTGGGTTACACCACTGCTCCTTCATAGATTCAATACAAGTACTGAACTTTTTCACCCTTAAATAGAAAGTATGTTGCTGGAAGGATCGACAGGTGAGAGGAAAAATTATTTAAAAACAAAAGAAATGCAGTAACATCTAAAGACTGGCAAGCTGCAGTATTTTAAACATTTGTTCTTGAGTTTAGATACATTTTAAGAAGGAATTTTTTATTTAAAAAAAAGTATAATTCTGAAATATTTAACATATGCATCTTTTTCCTGTAAAGTTTTTATAATTTTTTTAAACCTGCAAAGCAAAAGGCATAATGAGCTAGTATGCACCGCATACTAGCTCATTATGAAATACTTACCTTAGAACGAGGCCCCGACATCTGGCCCGATCCACGCCGAGGGAGCTGACATGCTCCCTCGGCGTTTCTCCCGGGTATCGCGGCTCCGGCGCTGTGAGTGGCCGGAGCCGTGATATCGTCACTCCCGCGCATGCGCGCGGGAGATTTCAGTCTGGCCGGTCGGCCGCTGCCGGATTTTCACGGTGAGAACCCCCTTGTGCGCATGCGCCGCTGCAGTCAGCGGCGCATACCGAGGGGAATATCTCTTAAACCGTACAGGTTTAGGAGATATTTTTTTTACCTACAGGTAAGCCTTATTATAGGCTTTCCTGTAGGTAAAAGTTAAAAAATTGAGCATACAACCACTTTAAGTTAAAATAAATTGAATTCAACAATTCTAATTTAAATTGTTCAACCACCATGTTCTAATATGCTTCTTACTATACTGTCAATTTTTTTCAGAAACTTTTTGAAACATCAACTACTATGATTTTTAAAAGTATGTTTTTTTTTTTAACTCTGTACATCCATCAATTGTATTACTTTGTAATACAATTATTTACTTATGGGAAACTTGTCCAACACCTTTAAAAAATAATAACAGAATTTTGATAACGCAAAAAAGTTATTGATGTGTGCATCTATGTTACATGTTGTTCTTTAATAAAAACATTATTGTGAAAAAAATTTGAATCATAGATACAACAATTCTATTTTATAGAAAGCAATGACTCTAGGCCATATTTAAAAAAAAAGTCACAAATAGTATAGTATTTATAAAAAACAAACAATGTAAATGTATATTTATAAAGCATGAACAAGATGATCAAAAATATTTATTTGAAAATGCATATTATTATTTAATAGAATAAATAGCAATATAAAAATGTTATTACATAGGCACATAAATATATGTAAAAAGGTAGTTCAATGTTTCAGCTATTAGTAAAAATAAATATGAAGTAAAAGTTCAGGTAGAACCACATTCAGGATTTATAAGGCTATACTTACGAGGATACTGTTTAGCTTGTTTAAGATTTTTTTTTTTTTTAAGGAAGGCTTGCTAGGATTATATACTAAATTCTATCCTTATGAGAATTAATCAACAGATTATTTCAGTCTCAGATCAATTAGTATAAATAAATAAATAACCTCATACCTGTTTTCAGCTGAAATTTTTCTAAATAGAAGAGACAATGCTTCTTTTTTTAGTTTAAAGAAGTTTACTGATTAATTACCTATCTAGATTAATAATCAGGAAAATGATTATGATGGTAATGCTAACCAATTTGTTTGCCTAAACAATTTTAAAATTTTGAAGACATATAAGGATTTTACTTGGTACGCTGTCTTAATAAATTCTATTCTTATATTTTCTTATAAGGTAGCAAATAGATCAAAATGGTTTTACAATTTCAGCTAAAGTTTCACAACAATATATTTACAATTTACATTTTTTATTGTTTTAAATAAATAAAGGCACAATGATAACTAATCTGACAAGTTTGAAAGCAAACAAGCACACATGATCACTATAATAGCATATCTCAGTGGCTACATAATAGGGGTTAATCACAGTGGTTCCTGATAGTATGAGCCACCACTGTCTCCGAGTTCACAACTCACCTGTGCCAATCTTCACATCTTTATAAGGAGTGTAGTATCCAAACAAAAAGTATTCCCCTGCACTTCCACAAACTATCACATTAACTATGAGCACTTATTTTGCAGATTTAAAATACTTTTTTATTATAATCTTAAAATAAATACATATATACTACATAAACATCTAAAACCACACTCTGTACAGCATAAACAACTGTGTGATACACTGCCCATTAGGTTTGCTCCAGCTCTTTCTGTTTCATTATTTTTTATTTTTATGAATAAACATTAAAACACAAAATAATATATTCGTGTGTGATTGTTCAGTTACACAGAGGTTTGCATTTGAATATTCCAGAAAGGGTTAGGGTGTAACGTGTACCATACTCCAAAAGGTCAACTTACATCATGACCTTTAATGTTTAAAAATTAGACACATTCTGGGAGAGAGGAGCAAACTACCATCTATGCAAGCATTTAATTTGCCACAGACATGAATTATATAACCATATGCGTAATCACTATATTATAAGAGAGCATTTTGTTTGTTTAAAAAATTGTTCATTTTTTATCCGTTACGGCATTCCTGAATACTCTGGACACTTATTCCCTGAAAGGTCTTAATTTTGGGTGGGAATTAAATGTATTGATGCCTTAAAAATTAGTATGTTGTGTATTGCATGAGAAATTACTATTTTAATTTGAAACACATAGCATTATGGTTTTGCTTTTAAAAGTGCTCTCCAAAAAGTATGGATTTACAGTATCTTCACACAAGTGCCTATATTATTTGGCAGGTTTTTTTTTTTTTTTTTTGAAGTAATGCGTTTTGTTGTGCATTACTTCATTCACATTTTACAACAGTATTGCACATTATGTACAGTAATATATATATATATATATATATATATATATATATATATATATATATATATATATATATATATATATACACACTATGCTGTATAATAATTCTTCTTAATAATCACTGGCCATGTGAGCAAAGACATCATTGACCATATCTGGTCATGTCAATATATGCCCAGTATCACCAGTGGGGGGAGTCATTGTATTTGACGTGTCTTTGCATTACTGGATGACATATTTTTCACGATGTATTTAAAATTAGGGTTTTTTGAGGGATATTTTTTTTTAAGGACTTGTCGAGCATTTGGGTGTCTTTATTTCTAGATCACAACCTTTTTCTTTTAATGAGTAGGGATACTATGTATGTAATGAGCTACTAGCCAGGCCTTAAAGTGGTTGTAAACCCTTACAAACCACTGAGCGCGGCATCGTCAATGACGAAGATGCCGCGCGTGTCGGCTCCCGTGTGCATGCGCGGGAGTGACGTCATCGCGGCTTCGCCGAATGACAGCGGCCGAGCTGCGAGACCCCACCGAGAAGATGGATGCGCCGGACTACAGGGGACAGCGGTGACTTCGCTGGCTCCTGTGTCAGGTAAGTGACACATAATGGGCTACTATGCGATGCATAGTAGTCCATTATGCTTTGCCTTTGCAGGGAATGAAAGAGGAAGTAAACCCATCAGGGTTTACTTCCTCTTTAAGAGTTACTCGCCACCAGTTGCCCCACCCAGCCCCGATCTTAAACACACCTTCATAAATTATCTCATGAAATTACACTGTTAAATGTTTTATGCAGAATTAAGTTACACAAATTAACATAAAGCATATTTCATTGATCTGACTGTGATAAATAAAATAAGGATACAATATGATTGGCTACTATAGGCACTGTACACATCATTACTGCATTGTTAAGAAAATATGTCCTACATACAAAGTGCAGGGTTGAGAGGTGAGAGGTTAAAATTAAAATTAAACTTATCAGGAAGTCAGAGTTACATGCAACTGCACCTTGTCTATATGATGGGGCACTGTGATTGCACTGATGGGGCACCGATGGCACACAGGATCGTGCCAGCTCATGCTGCTGTGCTGTTTCTCTCTCTTCTCCTCACACTGCAGGAGCATGAGCTACAAGTGGGAGGATCTTGCCCTGAGCTGAGTAAACATACATACAGCAACCAATTAGGCCAGCCTACCACTCACATTAGACATCACACTAGATTTACTATGAACATAGCACTCACTAGCTGGCAAAAGTGGTACCCGAGCCTCTTATTCCGTCTTGCAGCCCTGGTGATGTCGGTGATGAGCAGGTACTTGGGCTGTGCTATACTGTCATGTGATGTGATCCAGGCCTTCCATCCGGGAAACTTGCTCCACTCCCTAACCCATGCACCGCTCTGGCTTTGCCCCACCAGCCATGTCCGCCCCTTGCCGCTCCAAACCAATGCCACTTGTCCCGCTCCCCAAAAGCAATGTACACAGGAGCAGGAGTACTGGAGATGACACAGACACTGTATGTTGATCTGGAGACTGGAGGTAGAGACTGCACTGTTCCGACGGTGTATTTTAATGCTAGCTGCCTGTTGTTCTGAGAGGCTGAGAGCTAATGCCATTTCCGGGGTGGCAATTAGCAATACTTCTCTTCTTCTTCTTACACACACAGACACAGTGGAATCACTAGGGTTGGTGTCACCTGGTGTGGTAAAACATGGTGTCACCCCCTCCACCAACTTAAGCTGCCCCTCAGTACAAACCACCCTCCACTAAGTATAGACCCCCTCCATCAATACAGACCCCCCCAGGACAAACCACCCCCCTCCATCAGTGCAGACCCCCTCAGAACAAACCACGCCTCCATCAGTACAGACCCCCCTCCATCCTTATAGATTCCCTCTAAAGAAATCCCCCTTCATCAGTACAGAAACCCCTCAAAATAAACCCCCTTCCTTTAGTACAGACCCTCCAGAAAAACCCCCTCTCCATCAGTACAGACCCCCCTCAGGATAAACTGCCCCTCCATCAGTACAGACCCCCCTCAGGATAAACCCCCCTCTATCAGTACAGACCGCCCTCAGGATAAACCCCCCTTCATCAGTACAGATCCCCCTCAAAATAAACCCCCCTCCATCAGTACAGACCCCCCAGAATAAGCCCCCCTCCATTAGTACAGACCCTGCCTCCACCAGTACAGACCCCCCTCAGGATAAACCACCCCTCCATCAGTACAGACCCCCCTCAGGATAAACACCTCCATCCCCCTCCATCAGTGCAGACCACCCTCAGGATAAACCCCCTTTCATCAGTACAGACCCCCCAGGGTAAAACATCCCCTCTCCATCACTACAGACCCCCTCAGGAAAAAACACCCCCCTCCATCAGTGCAGAACTCCTCGGGATAAACCAACCACCTCCCCTTCAATCAGTGCAGACCTCCCTCAGGATAAACCACCCCCTCCATTAGTACCTCATACTCATTCAAATTGGGGGGGGGGCAGTTCCTGGGTATGCTCTTACTGTTAAAGGTGCCTTCCAGATTTGGATTAGCCCACCACTCAAAGACTCTCACTACCGCTGGGCAAGAGTTGTGAAGAAGAGGTCTCTGTTCTCATCAACATGGGGACCAGCTGTTTTGCCAGTGCCCCCCCCCCCCCCCAGCAGAGCACCCATCTACTATGTTGAGGGCATGTGGCCTAGTATATTTCAGGAGGGAGAGGGGCTTTTGTACCCTTTCTTTCTTTGCCAGCCAGGGTCTGGTATGAATTTTTAGAAGGAAGCATTTTTATTTTTTAATGATAGATAGTTATCCTCGCGCCAAAATGGTTCAAAGAAATGGTTATAAAATTATGGTTGCAGCAAAAACACCGATAGGAGTATGAAACCCTCCCCTAAAATCGTGATATGTAGTGTATAAGTGGTGTTGCGCTCCACAAAGAATAAAGTTTAAATAAATAAATCAATACTAGTAAAAGAAAAAAAAAAGAAAAAATATCTGAATAAAGCTATTGGAACCGTGTTCCTTTAAATCTACACCCTCTAAAGTGTATAAATGCCAATAAATATAAATAACTCCAACTAAAGTGCATACAGTGACAATCCTACTAGACAGAATATATAAATGTATACGAATAAAAATAAATCAATAATTTCAAATCAAGCTTCCAACTATAAAGTGCATATGGTGAGTGTGATTACACTAAATTGCATCAAAATCCATACAGTGCATCCAGTGAAAAAAATGGTTTAGAAACCAGTTGAAAAAAATCCAAAAAAATAAAAAAATTTATAAAAATATTTCTTATCTATAACATTAAAATTACATGCAGTATGTGAGTTCACACTGTGTAGTAACAAAAACTGGACTCGTGAAAAATAAAGCATAAATTAGTGATTCCACCGGTGATCTTTGTGTATCTTCAAAGTCAGGTGCTTCCACACTGAGTGCAATGGCTACCTTACCTCCCTGCTGTAAGGTAAACAGCAAACAATCTCCCAATTCCAGCAAACAATGATGCTATCAGTTGGTATAGGAACTGCAGATCATCTTCCCTAGATTCTCAGTCATACACCATAGACCAATTCCATATAGGAGACAGAAAGGGGGACTCCAATAGTGAAGTATGTAAACATAAGCTTTAATATATAAAGGACCTAGTCCTAGGTACTCACATTAGGTAAAACAATCAAAGGCAACAAGCGTACAGCATAAAAACGAACGGACTCTGCGCTCGTACCTCGGACGTCACTTCCGGTATCCTCCTCATCCAATCCTACGCGTATCGTCACTAGTCATGTGACTTCATCATGAAGTCACATGACTAGTGACGATACGCATAGGATTGGATGAGGAGGATACCGGAAGTGACGTCCGAGGTACGAGCGCAGAGTCCGTTCGTTTTTATGCTGTACGCTTGTTGCCTTTGATTGTTTTACCTAATGTGAGTACCTAGGACTAGGTCCTTTATATATTAAAGCTTATGTTTACATACTTCACTATTGGAGTTTCTGTCTCCTATATGGAATTGGTCTATGGTGTATGACTGAGAATCTAGGGAAGATGATGTGCAGTTCCTATACCAACTGATAGCATCATTGTTTGCTGGAATTGGGAGATTGTTTGCTGTTTACCTTACAGCAGGGAGGTAAGGTAGCCATTGCATTCAGTGTGGAAGCACCTGACTTTGAAGATACACAAAGATCACCGGTGGAATCACTAATTTATGCTTTATTTTTCACGAGTCCAGTTTTTGTTACTACACAGTGTGAACTCACATACTGCATGTAATTTTAATGTTATAGATAAAAAATATTTTTATTAATTTTTTTATTTTTTTGGATTTTTTTCAACTGGTTTCTAAACCATTTTTTTCACTGGATGTACTGTATGGATTTTGATGCAATTTAGTGTAATCACACTCACCATATGCACTTTATAGTTGGAAGCTTGATTTGAAATTATTGATTTATTTTTATTCGTATACATTTATATATTCTGTCTAGTAGGATTGTCACTGTATGCACTTTAGTTGGAGTTATTTATATGTATTGGCATTTTTATTTTTTATTTGTGTTGCACTCCCCTTAGACTCCATATTGGACCCAATGCATCTGGTATGGATTACCTTGACGATCTCACTCATTTTTTAAGTGAGGTGCCCCTTTAAAATCTATACCAGAATGAAGGAGTCTAGTATGCATTTTGGTGGGACTCTATGGGGATTATATACAAAAGGCAAATCCACTTTGCACTGCAAGTGCACTTGAAAGTGCAGTTGCTCTAAATCTAAGTGATAGATCTGAAATGAGTGGAAGCTTTGCTGATTTTATTATCCAATCATGTACAAGCTAAAATGCTGTTTTTTATTTTCCTTGCATGTCCCCCTCGGATCTACAGCAACTTTACTTCCAAGTGCACTTGCAATGCAAAGTGGATTTTCCTTTAGTAAATAACCCCCTATGCCTTTTTTCATTCTTGCTGTAGGATGTGCTACACAAAATGACATTTACAAAGAAAATAAAAAGCAAGAGTTTAAATCACTGTCAAATGACAGTACACAAAAAAATAAAAATAGTCCTAAAACAAACGGTCTTAGAAAATCACAGTCAATACAGGTGGGCTTACACTTCATTCTCCCTAGCCACACAAACTGCAATTCACTGCAAAAATCAGATCAGTAGTAAATATACATACCGCACTGAATATAGTACTGTATATAGCTCTAAGTACTGAATTAAACACAAAGCAGTATAAAGCAATGTCAGCCTTCCCTCGCTGAACTCCTAACACCCTGACAAGGGGCTGTTGAGGAAGCAGACTTTGATAGTGTGTGGGCATGACTCTGGCAATGATGGTATTGGTATTGCAATATGGGATGTTCCGAGAAGCAATTCCTGCTGAACACCCCAAAAGTTCAGGGTTTAACCAAGCATCCTCAGAAGTTCAGGAGTCAGCTGAACGCCCCAAAAGTTCAGAATTTGGATGAATGTCTGAAAATTCATGCTAAACTGACCTATAACACATAGGTATGCTTTCTCTGGTAAGGAGTTTTGCACACTTGGTGGTGGTGGAGTACTTGGAGAGGCATTATTCCATTGGTATTCACCTTTGCCTGGTGTATGAAATGTATTTATTTATATTTTTAAGAATTTTTATCGTTGTGTTCGTTTTTTTTTTTTGCCACAAGAGGCACACACATTTATTTATTATTTAATTTTCTTTGCACAATTGATTGTATTCTGCATTTTTAGAATTTATTATTGATTGCATTTATGACCACATATAAGAGATGGCGCATGTATTTTTATTATTATTCTTGCATATTCTGTATTCAGACATTGGGTTGCTGCAGTCTCTGTGGATAAGTGCTTGGTAGTTGGGCCATATAAGTTACATTATAGTACAGCTGTAGGACTTTTTATGCTCTTATACACATGGAAACACACACTTTATAGACCATAGTTGCATTTTTTTGCATAGGAACTCTTTGCCAAGAAGATCTGCCATTCATACATCAGTACTATGTGCAATGACTCTAAAGAAAGATGTGATAAAGAATATTAAACAGCAATATCTATGTTACAGATTAAGGCATAATTAGGAAGTCAGAGGAAGTTGGAAGAAGAGAAAGAGGTGCAGTTTGTCATAATTTTCTGATAAGATGGTGCATGCCTGATCACCCATGATGCAGTTTCAAGTAATGAGGGAACATGGAAGTCTTGGAGATCCCATCAAAAGTGGTGACCATTAACAAAGACAGAAGTTTGTTTGCACAGCAAAGGTCCATTGGAAATATAGAACTCCTGCAGTAGTTTTATTCCATGGGAGCATTCTTCGTTTGCACCTACACTTTCTTAAAATATTGTTTTATTTTGGAAATTGCAACCAAAACATCCTTGTTCCTCAAGCTATAGACCAAAGGATTTACCATCGGCACCACTGCTACATACAGTATCGAGAGAAGTTTGTCACTTGCTCTAGAAGTACCACTCTCTGGTTTCATGTACAGGAATATAATTGGCCCATAAAATAATACTACAGTTGTAAGGTGCGAGGTACAGCTAGAGAAAGCTTTCAGACGTCCATTTGAAGATTTGATTTTTAATATTGTAGAAATGATGTTCACATAGGAGACTACAATAAAAAGGAAAGGCAAACATCCAATAAATATACTCTGCACAGTTGTCAGAATGTCCCGGTTTTTAGAGTTACTGCCAGACAATGTATTCAGGGTTTTAAGGTCACAGAAGAAGTGATCAATTTCATGGGAGTGACAGAATGGTAATGATGATGCAATTAAGGCATGCAACAATGAATTTAATATACCCATAAGCCAGGAAAAGGCAACCATTACACTACACACTACTTTGTTCATTATTAAGGAATACTGCAAAGGCTTACATATTGCCACATAGCGGTCATAGGCCATACAAGTCAGTATAAATATATCAGCCTGTCCACATAATAAAAAGAAATATAGCTGTGTAATACATGCACGGAATGTGATACGATGGTCTTGGGTCAAATAAATTGACATCAGCTTTGGGAAAGTAACTGTGATATAGGCAATATCTGCAGAAGAGAGATTGCACAAAAAGAAGTACATCGGTGTGTGAAGCTGTGACACCACAGAGACAAGGGTGACAATAGTCAGATTTCCCATGACTGTAAACAAGTACAATAATAACAGTACAATAAATAACAATATTTGTCCATTTGGAAGGATTTCAAATCCTGCAATAAAAAATTCTTTCAAAGTATTACTTGTACAATTATTCATATCGTCAACCTACAGAAAAATAATTTTTTCACAATTTTGGCTTTTAAAAGGTAAAATATATTATTCCATCCAGACACATTACAAGATTGTCAGAGTGATTGATTGCATAATATACCTTTATTTTTAAAAAGACCAAATTAAGAAATTTGGCCCATTACAGCAGCACTGTTGGTATTTTTAAAATGAAATGAAAATCCTCCTCGCACAGCAAACAGTTGATACTTACCTGTTATAATGGCCATACCACCAATGATTACTGTGTTGAAGGTCTAAGCTTGCTGCAAAATCTGAAAATCACTTACCCTACTGCGGTCTCATTTGCGGGCCTCTTTATTACCACAGGACACAGTAGTGATGTAATGGCCAGCAAAATAAACCATAGAACCAAGCAGGGGACCACACATCCAACACTCCTAGAAGTGAGACGGATGCTGAAACCTCTGCAGCAAGCTTCTCTCCACTCTGAGTGCAGCAGTGAGGGCAAGTATTATTTGTTTGCTTCGCTTTTCCCCAGCTCCTTAAAAAAGTGACAGTCACTTTAAGAAATGAAAGGTGTTTTTTGGGGCATCTTGAAAGTAATGCAGCTATGTCCCTAAATATATTTCGTAATGTTTCCTTGTTCATATATAAAATATTTGAACAAATTTAGTAAAATTATGTCTTTCTATATTCTTAAATACTCTTAAATATTCTGAATGTCTACTTCACTATATTATTCTACCATCCTTATGCCAGAGTAACATATATATATATATATATATATATATATATATATATATATATATATATATATATATATATATAATAAAATATTTACAAAAATGTGAGTGGTGTACTCACTTTTGTGAGATACTGTATATATACAACCATCTCTAGGGTTTACAGAGAATGGTCCAATAAAATATCCAGTGAGTGGCAGTTGTGTGGACAGAAATGACTTGTTGATGTCAGAGGTCAGAGAATAATGGGCAGACTGGTTTGAGATGATAGAAAGGCAACAGTAACTCAAATAACTACAAGTTACAACCAAGGTATGCGGAATACCATCTCTGAATGCACAACACATCAAACCTTGAAGCAGAAGACCACATTGGTTTTCTCTCCTGTCAGCTAAAAACAGGAAACTGAGGCTACAATTTACACAGGCTCACCAAAATTGGACAATAGAAGATTGGAAAAAAACGTTGCCTGATCTCATGAGTCTCGATTTCAGCTGCAAGATTCAGATGGTTGGCAGCCCGTGCATTAACTGGTTCCCGACCAGCCCACGCCGATGTACGTCAGCAGAATGGCACGGGCAGGCATATTGGCGTACAGGTACGTCCAATCTTCAATGCCTCCCTGCCATCGTGAGCACGGCGACGCGCTCGCGTGCCGGTCAGGACCCCAGTGAGCACAATCGCGGGTCCCGGGGACTCGATCGCCGCGGGCATACCCGCGATCGTCTCACGGAGTGGCTGAATGGAGGAAATGCTGTTGTAAACAGCATTTCCCCATTCTGCCTAGCAACTAGTGACGCTGATCTCTGCTCCATGTGATTGGAGCAGAGATCAGTGTTCACTAAATGAAAGCCCAGCCCCCCCACAGTTAGTAACACACCCCTAGGAACACTTAACCCCTACACTGCCACCCACTGGTTAACCCCTTCACTGCCAGTGTCATTTACACAGGAATCACTGTATTTATATAGCAGTGATCGCTGTATAAATGACAATGGTCCCAAAAATGTGTCAAAAATGTCCGATGTGTCCACCATAATGTCGCAGTCACAATAAAAATCGCTGATCGCCGCCATTACTAGTAAAAAAAAAATAATAAAAAATTATTAATAAAAATGCCATAAAACTATCCCTATTTTGTAAACGCTATAACTTTTGCGCAAACCAATCAATAATCGCTTATTGCAATTTTTTTTACCAAAAATATGTAGAAGAATACGTATCGGCCTAAACTGAGGGAAAAAAATGTTTTTTTTTATATATTTTTTGGGGGATATTCATTATAACAAAAAGTAAAAAAGAATGCGTTTTTTCAAAATTGTCGCTCTATTTTTGTTCATTGCGCAAAAAATAAAAACCGCAGGGGTGATCAAATACCACCAAAAGAAAGCTCTATTTGTGGGAAAAAAAGATGTCAATTTTGTTTGGGAGCCACGTCGCATTACCGCACAATTGTCAGTTAAAGCGACGCAGTGCCGAATCGCAAAAAGTGGTCTGGTCTTTGACCAGCAAAATGGTCCGGTCTGTAAGTGATTAAGGGTGCACGAGCGCCACCCCTCTCTCCTGCCACCCCTCTATCACCAATAGATAGATTCATGCATTGCATGAATCTTTCTAAGGCCGCTGCTGCCGCCCCCTATTCAGGCGCCGGACCCTTTTTGAGCACAGGGTGTCTGAATTACAGTGGCGGGGGTTGTTTTTGAAGCACCTTAGGCTCTAATAGGCGTCAAAAAAGGTGACCTGCAAGCGCCATGCTGGGCGCCCTGCTGAGCGCAATGCTGGGCGCTCGCAGGTCACTCAGCTGTGTTAGAAAAGCGAATGACTATTCACTTTCCTAACACTAAACTGCCTCTCCGCCTATCAGGTGCTTAGGTCTGTTACCTGACTCCTGACTGGCTGAAATGACAGGCGCCACTATTGGATACCTATCGGGAGGAGAGGACGGGAGATGAGGACGGCAGGAGACGCATGGAGGACACCACTCGTCACCGTCACCTGCTGCCCCACCAAGACAGGGTATGTGCCGGGCAGATGGCGAGCAGGCGGGGGTCACACTGGGGGCATTCAAGAGCACAATGGCAGCATTTAATGAGCACACTGGCAGCATATGATGGGCACACTGGCAACATATGATAGGCATACTGGCAGCATATGATGGGCACACTGGCAGCGTTTGATGACACGTGGCAGTGTTTGATGGCACAGTGGCAGCGTTTGATGGGCACAGTGGCTGCATTTGCTGGGCACAGTGGCAGAATTTGATTGCACAGTGGCAGCATTTGATGGCACAGTGGCAGCATTTAATGGGCACAGTGGCAGCATTTAATGGGCACAATGGCAGTGTTTGGCACAGTGGCGGCAATTGATGGCACAGTGGCAGCATTTGATGGCACAGTGGCAGTGTTTGATGGGCACAGTGGCAGCATTTGATGGCATAGTGGCTGCAATTAATGGCACAGTGGCAGCATTTGATGACACAGTGGCAGCATTTGATGGGCACAGTGGAAGCGTTTGATGGCACAGTGGCTGCAATTGATGATTTTTTTCACATTTTGTTTGCCCCCCCCCCCCCAAAAAAAAAAATTTGAGCACCAGCCGCCACTGGTGTGGGTGATATGTTCTTGGCACACTTTGGGGACCTTAGTACCAATTTAGCATTGTTTAAAAGCCACCGCCTACCTGGGTATTGTTGCTGACCATGTCCATCCCTTTATGTCTGCAGTGTACCCATCTTCTGATGGCTCCTTCCAATAAGATAATGCACCATGTCACAAAGCTCAAATCATCTCTAACTGGTTTCCTGAACATGACAATGAGGTCACTGTACTCCAATGAGCTCCACAGTCACCAGATCTCAATCCAATAGAGCACCTTTTGGCTGTGGTGGAATGTGAGATGTGCATCATGGATGTGCAGCCAACAAATCTGCAGCAACCGTGTGATGCTATCATGTCAATATGGACCAAAATCTCTGAGGAATGTTTCCAACACCTTGTTGAACCCATGCTACAAAGAATTAAGGTAGTTATGAAAGCCAAAGGCGGTCCAACCCGGTGCTAGCAAGGTGTACCCAATAAAGTGGCCGGTGAGTGTATATTATTATATAGATAAATAAATAATATGTATTGTACAAACTGCAGAGAAAAGATTACTACAGGTAAACATTAAAAGGAAAAAATATTAGTATTATACATGGACACTGTTAATGTGGGAATAGTTTGATCATTTGAAATAATGAGAGGAATTTTTATATATTTTTTAAACTGTAAAGCAACATTCTTTTCAGGCCCCAATAAAAACGGTTATGCCACGTACAGACGATCGGAATTTCCAACAACCAAACTGTGGATTTCTGACGGATGTTGTCTCAAACTTGTCTTGCATACACACGGTCACACAAATGTTTTTGGAAATTCCGTTTGGCAGGAACGCGCTGATATACAACACGTACGACGCGACTAGAAAAAGGATGTTCAATAGCCAGTGTGGCTCTTCTGCTTGATTCCAAGCACGCATGGAATTTTGTACACCTGAATTGTGTACACACGATTGGGAATCCAGCTCTCAAATTTTTGTTGCCAGAAATTCTGACAGAAAATGTCCGATGGAGCCTACACACCAATTTTCCACAACAAGCTCACATCGAACATTTGTTGTCGGAGATTCCAATTGTGTGTACGCGGCATTAGAGTTTAATAGAACTGTTTTGGTAGTGGAACTTTGCTAGTTTTGTTTCAATAAAAAATTAGTAAATTCGAGAGCTACGTGGTTGGGAAAATTAACAGTGAAGACGGTAACAATGTTTACCTATCAAAGCACAAATGAAAGAACTTTTAAAAGGCACCCATAAACATTGAAGGATCAGCTCCCATTCTCTGTCTTGGTAGAATCAGCTGTGTTAGAAATTCCTGATACATAGCTTATTGTATTTTGGATATAGGGATGGCACAGGACATGAACAATAGTTATATGTCAATGTTTTGACTTATGAAAATAAAACTAAGTTAAAAATTGGCAGCACAAGAGCATAATGTGTTAGAAAGGACAGCAGACATCAAATTGCAACTAAAAAAGGGCAGGTCCATCTTTAATGTGGGGCAAAAGGGCACAGTCATTGTTGTAGGGCCCTAAGCAGCTGTCCCTTGGGCCCACACTGCTGCAAAAAGCATACATCCCTATGATGTCTTTGTCGTGAGATCACAGCATTGGGCTCACTAGTGTTGGGGATAAGGAGTTGTTTTGGGGGGACAAAGGTGTATTGTCGAATAAAGAGGATGCTGGGAGGTGCGGAGGTGTGTGTGTGTGTGTTTGGGGGGGGGGGGGGTGCAGAGATGTCCAGGGGGGTGTAGAGATGTGCAAGAGTGTACAAAGAAGTGCTAGTGGATATGGAAGAAAGCAGAGGTGCAACAGGGTGTGTGGAACTCTTCTAGGGGTACGAAGATGTGCTGGGGGTACAGAGTTGTATTGGATGTGCAGAGATGTGTTGGGGGGGGGGGTACATCGATGTGCTGGGAGTACTGAGGTGTGCTTGGAGTACAGAAATGTGCTTGGCGTTGAGAGCAAAATTGTATGGCGGGGGCAAGAAAATGTTTGCCCAGGGTCCAATAATTTTTAAAGATGGCTCTGAAAAAAAGGGAATAAAACACAGATGCAGATAAACCAATTTACAGTATATATATATATATATATATATATATATATATATATATATATATATATATATATATATATATATAGTGCATAATAAACAATACAATGGTTGTAGGGTTTATGACAACAGGTAAAAAAAAGCTAATCCTTATACAACACAAACATTCCCTCCTATTTATAATTTGGTTGTTGCTTAGAGCTACCAATCAAATTTAAAGCTGCACTAAAAATGCTGGAGATTAAGGCGGTCACACCGATGTGGTTGTGGGATAAAACAGTGCAGTGCTTACAAAATAAAAAAAATGGGGCCAACCAAGATCATAAGCACAGAAGGCTTAAGAGAACAATGGGGTAGGGTGTTTGTATTCATGTCGTATAAAAACGATATGAATTCACAGCAAATGGCAGCAGAATAAAATAACACAAGCAGACCATATACCTTACTGTTTGGATTGTCATTCCTTACCCCGGGAGAAAAAAAAGGAGGAAAAACTAATACTACAAAAAAAAAAAATATAGCACCCTGTAAAGTAATTCTATTCTAGATAAAATAGTCTATTTGTTTAATGTAAACTAGTTACGTTGGATTGTGAGAAACGTTATTAATAACAAGGCTGTGCAGCGAGTTGTGCATACCTTGGAGCACAGTTCTCCCGCTGGTGCTTCAAAGAACAATCTGACAATTTAAAGCATTCTAAATCTTTGGGGAAATAATTGCAATGCAAAATCCTACAAGAGCTTTCACAACTGTCAATCCACTATGGACCAGACCATATTTTCCCATTTCTGCTATTTGTCTAATCATGAGACTATAACTGTATAATTACTTATTAGACAGAATTAATACATATATTATTTTTTGGGGGGACAGACAGGACTTTATTGTAATCTTAAGGTCTTCTGAGATTTTTTTCAAAATTATTTTCATTTATAAGGGAAAAAGGAGTGAAACATTTGAAACATTGCAGTTTCCAACCAATTTTTTAAACACAAGTAGCTTTACCATGGAGAAAACCTATACATTTTACTTCATTACTCGTCTTATTTACTCTAAGGCCGCGTACACACGCGGGGACTGTTCGCTCAACTTTGTCCGTCAAACAGTTTCAGCAAACAGTCCGCTCAAAATTAGCATGGACGGACTTGCCCACACACGACGAACGAACAGTTTGCTGAAACCGTGCGCGATGACGTGAACGGCACGTACGACGGGACGGAAAATACGATGTCCTATACACTGCATTACAACTTTCGGCGTGTAAATCCTTTCTGAGCATGCGCGGAACTTAGTTTGACGAACAAGCCTACACACGAGGGGACTGTTCGCTGAAACCAAGTTTCAGCGGACAGTTTTTCGGAATTTCCGAAAAACTTTGTTCAGCAGACTGTTCGCTGAAACTGTCCGCTGAAAGCCCACACACGGGCGGACTGTCCGCCGAAACACTGTTCAGCGGACAAGGTTGGGCGAACAGTCCCCGCATGTGTACGCGGCCTAACACTTGAATTCCATTTTTGGTACAAAAAAATTTATGTTATTAACAAAAGATTTTTATTTTTAACGATTTCTATATATTTAATTTTCTCATAGTGCATCAGTAATTTAAAGTTCCTACTAGTTTAAAATAAAACATATATATATATATATATATATATATATATATATATATATATATATATATATATACAGTGCCTTGCGAAAGTATTCGGCCCCCTTGAACTTTTCAACCTTTTGCCACATTTCAGGCTTCAAACATAAAGATATAAAATTAAATTTTTTTGTGAAGAATCACCCACAAGTGGGACACAATTGTGAAATGGAATGAAATCTATTGGATATTTTAAACTTTTTTTGCAAATTAAAAACTGAAAAGTGGTGCGTGCAAAATTATTCGGCCCCTTTACTTTCAGTGCAGCAAACTCACTCCAGAAGTTCAGCGAGGATCTCTGAATGATCCAATGTAGTCCTAAATGACTGATGGTAATAAATAGAATCCACCTGTGTGTAATCAAGTCTCTGTATAAATGCATCTGCTCTGTGATAGTCTCTGGGTTCTGTTGAAAGCGCAGAGAGCATCATGAAGACCAAGGAACACACCAGGCAGGTCCGTAATACTGTTGTGGAGAAGTTTAAAGCCGGATTTGGTTACAAAAAGATTTCCCAAGCTTTAAACATCCCAAGGAGCACTGTGCAAGCGATCATTTTGAAATGGAAGGAGTATCAGACCACTGCAAATCTACCAAGACCTGGCCGTCCCTCTAAACTTTCAGCTCAGACAAGGAGAAGACTGATCAGAGATGCAGCCAAGAGGCCCATGATCACTCTGGATGAACTGCAGAGAACTACAGCTGAGGTGGGAGAGTCTGTCCATAGGACAACAATCAGTCGTACACTGCACAAATCTGGCCTTTATGCAAGAGTGGCAAGAAGAAAGCCATTTCTCAAAGATATCCATAAAAAGTCTCGTCTAAAGTTTACCACAAGCCACCTGGGAGACACACCAAACATGTGGAAGAAGGTGCTCTGTTCAGATAAAACCTAAATCGAACTTTTTGCCCACAATGCAAAACTATATGTTTGGCGTAAAAGCAACACAGCTCATCACCCTCAACACACCATCCCCACTGTCAAACATGGTGGTGGCAGCATCATGGTTTGGGCCTGCTTTTCTTCAGCAGGGACAGGGAAGATGGTTAAAATTGAGGGAAAGATGGATGCAGCCAAATACAGGACCATTCTGGATGAAAACCTGTTGGAGTCTGCAAAAGACCTGAAACTGGGACGGAGATTTATCTTCCAACAAGACAATGATCCCAAACATACAGCAAAATCTACAAAGGAATGGTTCACAAATAAATGTATCCAGGTGTTAGAATGGCCAAGTCAAAGTCCAGACCTGAATCCAATCGAGAATCTGTGGAAAGATCTGAAAACTGCTGTTCACAAACGCTCTCCATCCAACCTCACTGAGATCGAGCTGTTTTGCAAGGAAGAATGGGCAAGAATTTCAGTCTCTCGATGTGCAAAACTGATAGAGACATACCCCAAGCGACTTGCAGCTGTAATCACAGCAAAAGGTGGCTCTACAAAGTATTAATGCAAGGGGGTCGAATAATTTTGCACGCCCCACTTTTCATTTTTTTATTAGTTAAAAAAGTTTCAAAAATCCAATAGATTTCGTTCCACTTCACAATTGTGTCCCACTTGTTGGTGATTCTTCACAAAAAATAAAAATTTTATATCTTTATGTTTGAAGCCTGAAATGTGGCAAAAGGTTGAAAAGTTCAAGGGGGCCGAATACTTTCACAAGGCACTGTATATATACCCTAACATCATGAATATTTTAACAGTAAACCTTTAAAGTTAACAATTATGTTTTTTATATTTTTTATTCTACTTTTTTTCTAACAAATAATTTAAAAATGGAAACATGGTACATGAAAATGGTATTTTTATTTTCTTATATATTTATTTTTAAAATGTGAATTTGTTATGAAAGATTTTTCAGAGGGCAAGTGTCTTTGCTAAAACACAGCAAAACATTTTTTGCCACTTCTTGTGGTTAAAACAGTACTACATACACTATATTGCCAAACGTATTAGGACACCTGCCTTTACACGCACATGAACTTTAATGGCATCCCAGTCTTAGTCCATAGGGTTCAATATTGAGTTCTTCCACCTTTTGCAGCTATAACAGCTTCAATTCTTCTGAGAAGGCTGTCCACAAGGTTTAGATGTGTCTATGGGAATATTTGATCATTCTTCCAGAAGCGCATTTGTGAAGTCAGGCACTGATGTTGATTGAGAAGGCCTGGCTCACAGTCTCTGCTCCAATTCATCCCAAAGGTATTCTATTGGGTTGAATGAATGAGTGACTTGTATAGTGCTACCTATGCGAACTGAATCGCATCAGGGTGCTTTCTTGCCACTGGTGTCCATCTGCAGCTTTTACGCGGTCCTTTAACCTGTAGGGTCCCGACACACTTACAACACTGACATACACATACACATATTATGGCCAATTTTTTTTGGACAGGGTCTAATTAACCTACCAGCATGTCTTTGAAGTGTGGGAGGAAACCGGAGTACCCAGAGGAAACCCACGCAGGCACAGGGAGAACATGCAAACTCCAGGCAGATAATGTCGTGGTCGGGATTTGAACCAGCAACCCTACTGCTGCTAGTTGAAAGTGCTAACCACTACATCATTGTGCTGCCCACAGTTGAGGTCAGGACTCTGTGCAGGCCAGTCATGTTCCTCCACCCCAAACTCTTTTTATCCACACTATATTGCCAAAAGTATTGAACCACCCCTTAAAATCATTTGGTGGAGGGGGATGATGGTGTGGGGTTGTTTTTCAGGGGTTGGGCTTGGCCCCTTAGTTCCAGTGAAGGGAACTCTTAAAGTGGAAGTAAACTCATCGATTTAAACAGTTAAAAAAAAAGGCATGCTGGGAATGCTAACTGCACATTGGCTGTGCTCTCAGCCAAACTATCAAACCATCCAATGGCTGGTGTCATAACGAATCACATGTGCAGCACCATAGCAGTTGAAGATTAAACAGAGGCAAAGATGGCAGCTTCCTTGGCTGAAAATGATAGGGGAGTTTACTTCCACTTTAAGGCATCAGCATACCAAGACATTTTGGACAATTTCATGCTCCCAACTTTGTGGGAACAGTTTGGGGATGGCCCCTTCCTGTTCCAACATGACTGCGCACCAGTGCACACAGCAAGGTCCATAAAGACATGGATGAACAAGTTTGGGGTGGAGGAACTTGACTGGCCTGCACGGAGTCCTGACCTCAACCTGATAGAACACCATTGGGATGAATTAGAGCGGAGACTACAAGCCAGGCCTGCTTGTGATGATGAGTTCCAAGTCCAGGAGATACGCAAATAAGCAGCCAAATACACAAATATTTGTGTATGGTCAATGTCAAAATTTCACGATTTCTGCCAGGGAATGCAAACTTTTAAAGGGTAAGTTCACGTTTACAGAAAAATCCATAAGGTGAACTTACACAGGACCTCCTCCTCACCACTCCCCAAGTCCCACTAGCCTGGATCGCGGGGATCTCCTGTTCGGAGTCCCAGTATATCTGCCTCAGGAGTCCGTGGCTGCCGAGGGGATTTCTAACCCTGGACTCCTGAGGCGGATATACTAGGGTTCAGAATCGGAGATCGTCACGATCCAGGTCAGCGGGACTGGGGGGGGCTTAGAAATCCCCTCGACATTCACGTGTCTTCTTCACAGCTGACAGGGTGGGCTACGCGGTTTCTGATTGGTTGGCTCGACCAATTAGAATGCTCTGAAACATCCCTCCTGACGAGGGAAAATTTTGGAGATTCAGCTGCAGGGATTTCTAAGCCCCGGACTCCTGAAGCAGATATACTGGGGCTAAGAGCTGGAGATTGCCACGATCCAGGTCAGCAAGACTGGGGGGGTGGGTTGAGGAGGGGGTCCTGTGTAAGTTCACCTTACAGATATTTCTGTAAAGGTGAACTTCCCTTTAAGCACAACTGTATGGTCATTGGAGAGGTTCAAATATGAAGAAACATATCCCTATAAATGAAACAAAATGTATTTATTAACTGGAAACATTGCATCCCGAACGCTTAAATATTGAGATCTCAGTTGTGTAATTTCTAACTATAAAATTTGGGGAATATTTGCTTTTCTGTATTTTTTTTATATTTTATATATGTATTTAAGTGCATGCTATAGTGCATTTTCACAGGATTTTCCATTTCATATACTGTATTATATTTAATGTTAAGTTCTAGATGTCAAAAACCAAAGTGACAGCACTGTCAAATCCCTTACGTTAAAAAAAAACAAAAAAAAAACATGTCAACCCTTATGTGCACAATAAAATATACAATATTGTAAATTGCTGGAAGTTGGATAGTCAAAGGGGCACCACATCCCTAAGAATACATATATTGGTAGGAGAGAGGATTTTTAGGGTGCCCAAGAAAAATAACTTGTCAAATATATAAAAAATATAGAAATGTATTAATACAAAATGTATAAAAGACTTCACAGTATCATCATACAGTAACCATAATATGAGTAATCAGCAGAGACTTCTTGCTCTACATGTTTTGCCATGGCTTCCTCAGGAGACTTCCAACAAGCACTGCATAGCATGGTAACTAGAGGTGAAAAACAATATATTAAAATGCATATTTAATAATCAGAACAATTTTTTAAACAAATCAAAAATAGAAATTTAATTTTCTCGCAAATACAGTTAGAACGAGAGTGCCCCCCCCCCCCCCCCGGTATGTCCCCACCTGAACTGTGGAATATGTCTTATCCATAAAGGTCATAACCTTGATGTCTCGAGCACATTGAAAAGATGTGGAGAAATCTGGTGTGTCAAAGAGAAGGATATACAGGCCCCATGAGGCAGAGTGTTATCAGAAAGAGGGGATACATTGTAAGCTCAAGCTCAAACAATAAAAAGAAAAAGTTTTTTATGACCATGGTAGAATAAATATATTCAAACCTTAGAATGCAGATATGGGAACCAATTAGTTATAATGGATGGTATCATAGCAGGTGGTACTTCCAAATGGTTAGTAGATCTAAAGGCAGACTTTCCCTGAAGAAACTTCCAAGCAGTCATATACCCTAATCAACAACCAACAAACAGGAAAAAAGAGTCATTCATTTCTAACCTGCTAACATCCAATCTAAATGATTCCTACAAAATTATAGACGTTTTTATGTTTCACATATTTGAAACATCAACCATGGCCTTGCCCTCAACTCCGCCGCTGCCCTATCTGCAGAAAAAGGGGATCCTTTTTATGTCCATGTTGGAAAGTCTGCCCACAGCTGGGTTCAACCTCTGGTTATCAATGCCAATGAACATCTAGTTTGCGGGATGCTAAATCTAGTCAAATATTGCCAGAAATAGCCAGCCATAGGAAAAAGAGGAACATCCTAGGCCTATAAATTGATAAGTAAATCCAAACATTCACCTCAATGGAAGGGGAAAGACATGTAAAAAACACAGCCCGGGGGGAAAAAAACGATCAAACAGAGAACCACTCAGGCCAAGATAAAAGTGAGTTGAAAATCATAATATACACTTAGATAAAAAAAATGTAATTGTTGGGATCCTACACAGTGGATCCCAGTCAAAGGGCATTTTGGTTATTTTTAAATCTCTCATAAAAAGAGACTTATATTGCCCTAAGGGAAGGGTTTATAGCTAATGGACTTGTTCATTCCAGGATGTTTGGTAGCTGACAAGGTGTGGATACATTTTGCTTCGTGCTGTGAAAGAAGTTTATCCACATCACTGCCTCTTTCGTGTACTGGGATGTGCTCTAATGCAAAAAAAAATCCTTTTGGACAATGAAAAACTATGGTAAAGTCCAATATGTCAATTAATCGGGTCTCCATTTTTTTTCTTAGAGACCAAGCACACATGGTCCCTGACCCTTTGAAAAAATTGTCTTTTTGTTTTGCCCACATAGAAGGCCTTGCATTCGCATTCCATAAGGTACACTGCTCCAATAGTCTGGCAATCAGCGTAAAAAAATGGTTCTATATTGCTCTCTAATGGGCAGCAATATCTACAAAGCACTTAACAAGTACCTACATAAATTACAATTCCTCCAGGGCCTGTTCCCTGTTATTTTATGAGGAAGGCTTTAGGTGTAGTCATTAGATGACTGTGTACAATATGGTCTCTAATCAATTAGGATCGCCTCTATATGTAATTTGAGTATATGGACTTATATATTTTGAGACAACATTGTCAGCGACTAGTAGATGCCAATATTTTTGAATGACATTCCGTATCTGATGATGCTGTCCTGAAAATCTAGCTATCAATCAAATCCTTTGATCTTGGCTTTGAACTTTTTTGGAGAAAGTTAAAGTATCTCTTTCCTTTTGATTGGCCCTATGATAGACCTTTTTAGGACACGACCGACTGTAACCACTTAAGTAAGAGAAGGTTTCGTAGGTCTTTAGCTTTGATCTCAAAGTCTTCTCGTCAACGGCAATTCCTTTTCAACCTGTGATACTGGCTATAAAGTATGCTGGAGACGAGGGATCTGGAATGGGAACTGCTAGAATGTAAAATCTTATTCCCCGCTGAGGGTTTTGCGGCACAGTGAAGAACCAAGACTTCCATCATCATTGATGAAAATCAAGATATCCAGAAAACTGATAGTCTTTTGATCGTAATTCATTGTAAATATAATATTGAATTCATTTCATTTTAAGGTTTTTCAAAAAAGAGATGAACTCCTTAGATCCAGTTCATATTAAGACGATGTTGTTGATAAATCTTCACCAAATTAATACCTTACCTAGGCTATCTTGCAATTCCTCACATGAGAATAAATATCGTTCCCACCCCCCCAGGTACAGGCTTGCATATGAGGGGAAACAACGTGTCCCCATTGCAACACCCTGCCGCTGGAGGTAGTGGGAGCGATTAAAAAAAAAGATATTGTTAATCAAAATGAAATGCAATAAGACCAAAATTAACTCATTGTGAGTGGCAGCTCCACTACCCCTTTCTACAGTAAAGCGCTCCACAACCCGAACTCCCAAGTCATGGGGGATTGAGTTGTAGAGAGCCTCCACATCGATGGCCACCAGCCAAGCCCCCTCAGGTACTACTATTCCATCAAGGGCCCTTAATAGATCAGCAGTGTCCTGAATGTGGGAGCTAAGGGCTACCACATGGGGCCGCAGGTAGTCATCAACCAATTGACTGGCAGACTCTGTCAGGCAAAACCGTTCCCAGATACAATTTATTTTTAGTTTTTTTTATCTAAGTGTATATTATGTTTTTCAATTTGCTTCTACCTTGGCCTGAGAGGTTCTCTGTTTGTTCCATTCCCCCCGGACTGGTATTTTACATGTCTTTCCCATTCCATTGAAGTTAAACATTCAATGTTTGAATTTACTTATCAATTTATAGGCCTGGGATTTTCCTCTCTTTCCTATGGCTGGCCATTTCTGGGAATATTTGACTAGATTTAGTTACCCTTAAGTACATTGAAATGGAGATAGGTGATCATACGGACGCCCAGGGTGATTGTCGTGCTTGCACATTGTGTCACTTCTGGCATGTGCGGTGGAGATTTTTCAGCGTCCGTGCCTCATGGGCGCCATTGGGCGTCAGTGAGGTAGAAGGGACATAAAAGGATCCCCTTTTTCTGCAGATAGGGAAGCAGCGGAGTTGAGGGCAAGACGATAGTTGATGTTTCAAATCTGTGAAACGTCTAGAGTTTTGTAGGAATCATTTAGATTGGAAGTTAGCGGGTTGGATATGAATGTCTCTTTTTTTTTTGTTGGTTGTTGATTAGGATATATGACTGCTTGGAAGTTTCTTCAGGGAAAGTCTGCCTTTAGATCTAATAACCGTTTGGAAGTATCACCTGCTATGATACCATCCATTATTACTAATTGGTTCCCATGACTTCATTCTAAGGTTTGAACATATTTATTCTACCATGGTCAGAAAAAAAAACTTTTCCTGTTTATTGCTTGAGCTTGAGCTCACAATGTATCCCCTCTTTCAGATAACACTTTACCTCGTGGGGCCTGTATGTCCTTCTCTGTGACACACCATGTTTCTCTGCATCTTCTCAATGTCCTCGAGACATCAGGGTTGCAACCTTCATAGATAGGACATGTTCCACAGTTCAGGTGTGGACATAATTGGGGGGGGGGCACTCTCAGTCTAACTGTATTTGCGAGAACATTTTATTTCTATTTTTGATTTGTTTAAAAAATTGTTCTGATTATTAAATATGCATTTTAATATATTGTTTTTTTACCTATAGTTACCATGCTATGCAGTGCTTGTTGGAAGTCTCCTGAGGAAGCCATTGCATGGCGAAATATGTAGAACAAGAAGTCACTGCTAGTTACTCATATTATGGTTACTGTATCATGATACTGTGATGTCTTTGATATATTTTGTATTAATACATTTCTATATTTTTTATATATTTGACTGGTCATTTTCTTGGGCACCCTAAAAACCCCATTTCTCCTACCAATATATAATAAAATATACAAACATAAAAATAATATCCTCATGTGCAAAAATTCATGTATGTAAATTCTTCTATGTATAAAGTGCATATCACTTCAAGACATATTGGGGATTATTCACTAAAGGAAAACCCACTTTACACTGAAAGTGCACTTGGAAGTAAAGTCACTGTAAATCCGAGGGGGACATGCAAGGAAAATAAAAAACAGCATTTTAGCTTGCACATGATCGGATGATAAAATCAGCAGAGCTTCCACTCATTTCAGATCCACCCCTTAGATTTAGAGCGTCTACACTTCCAAGTGTAATTTTAATGTACTTTCAAGTGCACTTGCAGTGCGAAGTGGATTTTCCTTTTCGTAAATTGTCTCCTCACTGACTGTCAAATGCATCTGAAAAACGATCTGACCACTTTTCAGAGGAGTGGCAATCCATTTCTTTTCCTCCTAAGTACCTAATGTGTAACTCAAAGCACACCATGGGAGTCAAATGAAAGTTTAACTGGTGATATGACCCCACAAAGTTTCATTCAGTAAAGCATAGGTTGCTGCTATACAGTCAGAGTCAGTCCATAATGATTCCAAGGTAGTTTACTTGTCTTGCAATCCCTTTGACCTCACCACAGATTATTATCCACAGAGATCATTCAGAAGTACCTTGATAGGGTACCAAATTAAATTGCATAGTGGTATGGGAGAGGGCCGTATTTTTATGAGATCATAGCTGGCTGGCATTTGCATGGCCAGATAAAATACAGCATGTATGGGGCAAATCGAGCTTCTGAACCTATGAAATCCATGTCACCTGTAAACCCATGAAGCAGGACTTAGTAACTGATATGATAGTAGCGTGAAAGACATCCTGTTATTCTATAGGGTATTAAATTTGGCTGGCAAATTGCTAGGGATTGCCCTGTGAAAGTGGTGAGTAGCAATAACATAGTAACAGCAGATCTTACCTGAGAATATTTATTAGCATCCCTGTATGAACCTGGAAAAGTTCAATGGTGACTTTATTGTAGAATTGGGAATAAAGCAGTAATTGGGTCATAGGGACCAAAGCACTTGATGGGTGCAGACTCCAACAGCTTTGGTGGTCAGTGTGGTCAGTTGAACTGGGCCATCATGCTGTGGTTGATGGAAGTATGGTCTCTTCAACTGCTATGGTCTAGGCTGTGGTGTTCCCTGAGATCTCCATTCAAAGAGAAAGGATATCCTCATGTATTTGTCATTTATATTGCTCAGATGCATCCTAGCAAAGGTTTCAGTAAACAAAGTTTTTCCTGTAAAAAAGTTTGGTGGCACAGGTCAGGTAGTAATTGAGTTGCACCTCTATAAAAGTCAACAGTGCCAGTCTTATTCCATAGGGTTCAATATTGAGTTGGCCCACTCCTTACAGCTATAACAGCTTCAACTGTTCTGGGAAGGCTGTCCACAAGGTTTAAGAGTGTGTCCATGGGAATGTTTGACCACTTTTCAGAGGCATTTGACAGTCAGTGAGGAGACAATATGTCTTGAGAAGCCCATTTGTGAGGTCAGGCTGAGAAGGCCTGGCTCGCAGTCTGCACACTAATTCATCCCAAAGGTGTTCTATCAAGTCGAGGTCAGGACTTTATGGACCTTGCTTTGCGCACTGGTCCAACTGATTTGGTGGAGGGGGGATTATGGTGTGGGGTGGTTTTTCAGGGGTTGGGCTCATCCCGTTAGTTTCAGTGAGGGGAAGTCTTAAGGCGTCAGCATACCAAGACATTTTGGCTAATTTCGGAAAGTCTGTGTGTATGCTCCATTGAACATTTGCTGCTGAACTTTCCACCAACAAATGTTTGCTAGCAGGTTCTCAAATTTTCCACCAACAAAACATTGTTGTTGGAAATTCCGATCTGGTGTACACAGGTCCGTTGCACAAAAGTTCACACATGCTCGGAATCAAACAGAAGGAGCCACACTGGCTATTGAACTTCATTTGTCTCGGCTCGTCGTACGTCTTGTACGTCACCGCATTCCCACATTCGGAATTGTTGGCCAACATTTGTGTGACCGTGTGTATGCAAGACAAGTTTGAGCCAACAACCTTCAAACAAAAATCCATGGTTTTGTTGGTGGAAAGTCCGATCGTGTGTACGGGGCATTACTGTCTAGTATATTCACATATATAGCGGTATCAACATGTTTCAGGGTATTTTGATGACCACTATTAGTATACAAGCTATATCAAAACAATTAACAAGATATTACAAGATATCCATCATAATAAATTATATGATATCAGTCAATTACATAACCATCATACACGAAGATCATTTATTCAGTATGTCAGATTATCATAGGCTTACCCAAATGGAGTGGTCATTGGAAAAGGCCATGCCCAATAAGGATAGGTGGGACAACGAGGTATGGTGTGACTGCTGGAGACACAGAAAGACCAAGCTATGGTAAATGAATAAATCAAATAGGAGCATTGGGTTACACCCCAAAAAAAACAGCTATATAATAAAAAATTAAGTCTAGAGCCAAATGCTTCTGTACTAATGTGTAATTAAATGAACAAACACAAGGGGGCGCCTAAGTTCTGAGACCAAGGCAGATGGCAGGCAATCATCAACAATACACAACAAGCCAGGGAAGCAACTGATATGTACTTTTACAAAGCATTAGCACAAGGGAACTTGAAGTAAAACAAAATATGCTGTTATCCTAAATATTCCATTTGCCTGGCTGTTCCTGGTATGGAATGTTACAAGTATGCATGAGTTTAAGGTTAAGTATGAATTTTAAGGGGGGATGGGGCATGAACCCCCCCTCCCCCCAAAAAAACAGAGTGGGGTCCCTGTGCAGATTTAAGTGGTAACCCCCACACAAAAAGCATCCATACTAAACAATTATCTGAGCATGCAGCCTGGAAGATCAGGGAGGGGGGGGGGGGGTCAAGCACCCTCAACCATACTAGCATGGCGGGTAATTTGCCAGGGTAGAAATGTTGCGGCACAGTCCAGCAATGTAAAATTGCCGTTTGGCAATTTTAAAAAAACCCACCTCCAAAAAAAAAGCAGGCATCAGAAGATGGCAGTAGTTTTCCTACTTGCTATACTGCCTCTGAAAAGCGATCCACCACAGATCACTTTTCAGAGGATGGTAGGCATACACACATCCCACACACTACTAATGCTTACACGCAGATTGCAGCTTGCTTAGCTCTGACACACAGGTCTGTTCGGATAGGGACTACCTCTGTCTCCAACTCTCACTCTCGGATGTCAGTTTGACTTCGGAGTCTATATATTTAGGCCAAACAGGTCTGAACATACAGTATGCTTCCCATGTCTCTACACTCACACTGCTATTGCTGCAAAACTCACTTTTTGGAAACGATCGCATATATCAGTACGGCTCACCTGTCTCCAATCGGTCTTCTTCCATAGGGTACCTGTTCTGATCACTCATGGACCCCTTTACTGTTGAAACAGACTCTATCACTATAAACAGCTGAATCCCACCAATGATAGAGAATTCTTCTGTTCTTGTTATTTTGTATTTCAAAGTAAAATCTGTTCCACCTGTGAATCACCTGAACTGCCTCTCACATAGTCCATGGTAAGAATTTCCACTGTAATTCTTAGTGACCCTGGTATAAATTGCAGTGCTGCTCTAAGCTGAGATAAATAAGATAAAGATCTATCCCACCGGTTGCAGTGAAGGTAGCAGGTGCCTATACACCATTCAGGGGTGTAGAAGCAACATCAGAGAAAGGGAGGAGTACTGCTCCCCAACCCAGTGCATGAATATATGAATGAGTGTGGCCTCAGCCAGCACTGCTCTAGCCAATCCCCCTGACATGTTTTGCCCCGTACACCAGGGCTTATGTCAGGAAAAGGTCCATCTGCTGGTAATATCTATCATTTGGCATGCAGTACTGAGGTCTACCAGCAGGTGTCTCCTGCCTGTTTGGAACTGTCAGGGGAGCCTTTCCCTGTTGGTGTTATGTCACCATCAGGCCGCAGTACTGGCGTCCACCAGCGGATGGATCCTTGCAGTGTGGAGCTGACAACACCTCCTGCGCTCAGGTGTTACATGAGGACAGCTACTGGCAGTCTCATAAATACCCGGCTGATTAGTACTCTCATCACCTTGGTATCTCTCTCCTTTTGCTTGTCTGTTACCCGATTCTGAGCCTGCATCCGACCCTGTTCCCGAGCTCATCCTGACCCAGTTCCACCTGCGTTCCTGTTACCTTTACCTTACCCTACAGCCCGATCCATCTCCTCCCTGTCCTGTTGGTTCTCTGTCCCTCATCTACTGATCTCCCTGTGTATGACCTTGGCTTGGCTAATGTTTATGTTTCTGTAACATCCCTTGTCCACCTGCTGATCTGCTGTGTATAACCCTGGCCTAGCTCACGTCTGAGATTTTGGTATTGCCCCATTTGCTATATATACTATTTGTGGGGTTTTGTTTGGTTGGTTGTGCACTGGTTGTGCACTGTTTGTATAAACATCATCATTATTAACATCATTATTATTCATCTTACATGTATTTTTGGTTCTCTCTGTGCAGTCCACACAGTCTGGTCTACTAATTCTCTGACAGCTTAGTCACAGAGACACCTCCTTCCTCTCTTTGATGACACTGTAATTCTTAAAATTTGTATAAAGTTCCATGCTAGGGTGATGTAATAGCTGCTGCCCACCCTAATGCTCAAAATGAAATCACATAGGACTGGGTAGAAGAGAGGAGAAAGGACATGAGAAATAGGAAGAAGGGAGCACCCACAATGTCACATTTGTAATGTATCAAGGGAAAACAAAGATGATACCAAATAGATATCAACAGGTCGGACTTTTAAGGCATGGAAGCAAATAGGGAAGTAGAAAAAAATATTTATTTTATTGAAAAATACAATATCATAACAGTGTTCAAAACAATATAAAAATCATATGAACTGATATAATATGTACATTGAGCCCTTGTGCTTCGCATCTATGCGTTTCACTGTAAAGGCTTCCTCAGGACACAGAAAAAGGTTCAAATAAAGGACATCTCATCGTGTAACTCTGTATAATCAAATTTATTGAATAAAAGTAAAAAGCACTCTCAATAGTGCTACAGATAGTACACAGCTGTATAGCAGTTTGCCGGGGATGCCTTGCATTCCACAGACCAGAAACTCCAAACCGGAAGTGACGTAGTGACATTGTAAGCTAAGCTCCGCTCTACATGTTTCATCATGCAGACATCACCAGGAGTGCCCACTTCTGATAATGTCCACATAAAAGACATCGCAGGCAAACTGCTATACAGCTGTATACTATCTTGTAGCACTATTGAGAGTGAATGAAACTTGTTAGTTCAGTGTCTTTTGCTGTGATTAGCTGTGATTGGCCAAAGCTAATTACATGGTGGGCTATGATTGGCCCTGTCTGTACCCTGTGAACACTGCGACCAATCAGAGCTAGCAACACCATTGTATACAATGGATAGCATGAAAATGAAGCCATCCATTGTTTACAACTGTCATGTGATCTGCTGTGCTTGGTCACTGTGATCACATGGTATGAGCAGTGGGCCGGTACAGTGGTTAGTCATCCAGTGGACACAGCCAGTGACAGTGGTCCCGCGAGAAGTGCATTCTGGGAGGATGTCCTATGATGGTGCTAAAGTGTATTTGTATACAAAAGACAGCTCTTTTTTGGAAATTAATAAAATACTATATTAGGCCAATAGCTGGTAAGTTTGCTGGGACATTTTTGTATTATATTTGTTCTGCGAAAAACCCTTCCATGTGCACTTTACATTAAAAGCTAGTTAAAAATTGATTGGAAGATTGCTATTTTTTAAATATGCTCACTGAACTTAGCAGAGGGGCACAATAGGGGTCTTCAGCTGCCATTTTGCTGTGCCGGACTTCCAGTGTGTCCCTGCCGCAATAAGGAGCAACCAGGCATGAAAAAAAATGCGGCTGCACACCACCATAGATCCGATATTGATTTATTCATGTCATCATAACTGCCACCAAGACAAGGTGTAATGGATGTGATCATGAGTGTTATCAGTGAAATGCCTATTTCTGGTACTCTTATAGATATAAGTGCTTATTTTTCACTATCAGCTATCAACCTTAATCATACTCATTTAATCATAATTAAGATGTCTGCCAGCTTCTCCCTTCATGTGGAATGAAACTGCAAGGGTTAAAAAGAGTAACGTCAAAAAGAAGATTGCGCCTGTTTTCGGCACCATGAGACTACACCCAAGAGGAAGGGGGCTGAAAACAAGACCCTATTTTAGCTACGATAGTTTGCTTTTCCCTTTTTTAGACATGACCCAGCTAAAAAGCTTATCCTTCGTCACAATAATGAATATGTATAATTTGTGCTTTGTACACGCTGTCTTTCATCTAATTTTTGATTTGATAGTAAGATATCCGGCTCATTGTATATCAGCCGGAGTTCAGGAAATAAAAATAGAGAAGTATCTGAATACTGAACTGTGCCAGTGTCAGTGTTTGACTTCAAGTGTGCACACTTTTATATTGAGGATTCATTTGGCCAGGGGGACAGAAACAAAGGTACCGAGCGGTTCTAGTTCGGATCCAAAACAAAGGGACACAGAGGAAGTGACGTTTTTCACACTCGTGCTTCTTCAAAACCACACCTGTGGTTTTGAAGAAGCATGAGTTAAAGTGGATGTATAGCCAAATGTTTAACTTTGACCTATAGGTAAGCCTATAATAAGGCTTACCTGTAGGTAAAAGAATATCTCCTAAACCTGTACAGTTTAGGAGATATTCCCCTCGCAATGAGCCACTGACTTCAGCGGCGCATGCGCTCTGGGGATTTTCGGCTTAAAGTTTGTCAGACGCCAGACCCTGCTGGGAAGAAAACTTCCGCACGCTTGCGTGGGAGTGACAAAATCGCGGCTCCAGCCACTCACATCCCTGGAGCCGCGATACCCGGAAGACACGCCGAGGGAACATGTCAGCTCCCTCAGCGTGGACTGAGTGAGATGCTGGCGCCTCATTCTAAGGTAAGTATTTCATAATGAGCTAGTATGCGGTGCATACTAGCTCATTATGCCTTTTCCCTTACAGGTGTAAAAAATAAATTAAAAAAAGTCAGCGTGTTTACTCCGGCTTTAAAAATGAAACGCGTCACCTCCTCTGTGTCCTTTGTCTTGGTGGCAGTCATGATGACATGAATAAATCAATATTGGATCTAGGGTGGTATGCAGCTGCATCTTTTTTCTTTCCTTACTGTGGTGGAGTCCATTTAAACCATTGGATTATAATCACCTGGAGCAGCGTTATCTTTCTTTGGATTTACTCCTACCACCATGTACCTTCCCTCAATTTATGGATTGCTATACTATATATGATCTATGTTGTATTTGCTCTTAGTCCTGGGGTATAGTCAGTGTACCAAAATCTGCATTTTGTGGAGAAAATATAAGTTTGTCTTGAAAAAAATACATTCTAATTTTAGCCCAAGGATTTGACAACCTCTCCTTATTAGTTTTCATTCTTTTCAAGCTTTTCCCCCCTTTGTTTTTACCTGGTAATTTGGGCAGTAACAAACCTTTTATGTGAAAGGGCACCCACTCTGGATGAATGAGCACAGGGGGCACCTTTGGACAGCAGCATTTTTAATCAGGGGTTAAATGTTCTAGCAGATGTAGATACAGATGTAGATACACTATCACATTGAATTTAAACTCCACTTCACACTTAAAAAGCAAGTGCAGCAACATTTATATTTTCCTTATAGGATAAATGTTTTACATGAATAAATACAAGCTGACAAATGTAAGCACCCCTGTCAGTGGCAAATGGATTGCCTCATCCCTGTAACTCCACATCTGCAAGACAGCTCATTCTTTTGAAAAACAGCAGACTTACTGGCAAGATCACCAAGTGAAATAATAGGAATGAAAGACTATAAAGGGAAACAAATGCAGCCACCACTTCTAAGGTTTGGTGAGCTGCAATATAGGAATTGTTTGCTTTTGAGTTTAATACCACTTTTATCTTAGTGTGTTGGTTCAAAAACCTACATAGATCTGGTTATTGCAAACTATGTTTTAATCCTAAGAGTGGACAATCAAACTTCAATCTCTGTGTACTAATAGCTATCCACTTAACCAGTTGCCGACCGCCGCACGACGATGTACGTTGACAGCATGGCACGGGCAGGCATATTGGCGTACATGTACGTCCCTGCCTTCCCGCGGGTCGGGGGCCCGATCGGGCCCCCGCCCGGTGCCTGCGGCGGTCGGTTTTCGTCCGGGAGCGATCCGGGACGAGGGGGCGGCCATTCATTCATGGCCACCCCCTCGCGATCGCTCCCGACGAATAGAAATCCCCCGTGACATCACTTCCTCTCCTGTAATGTAAACACAGGAGAGGAAGTGATGTATTCTCTCCTCCGTGTCGGTATTTTTTGTTCCGACACGGAGGAGAGCGGATCGGTGAGTTGCACCAACACTCTACACACACAGTAGAACATGCCAGGCACACTCACACCCCCCCTTTACCCCCCGATCACCCCCCCAATTACCCCTGCCCCCCAGTCACAGTGACACCAATGTCATTTTTTTTTTTTTTTTTTGCATTGGTGTCATTTGTGACTGTAATAACTGTTAGGGCAGTTAGGGTTAGCCCCCTTTAGTTCTAATGTACCCCCCTAACCCCCCCAATAAAGGTTTAACCCCGTGATCACCCCCCGTCGCCAGTGTCACTAAGGCTGGGTTCACATTGCAGCGGTTTATGAGAACGAATGTGATTCGCACCGCACTGCAGTGCAAATTACATCCGATCTCTGTGCGATTCGAGTTCAGCCATTCGCCGCACCCGCCACACCCGCCGCACCCGCCGCAAATTCACACGGGACCCTTTTTTTGGCCCGCAGCAGAATCGGATCGCATGGGTGTTCACACCATGCGATCCGAGTTTGCAGATCGCACTGCGATATGCGAACTGATCTGGGGGTGTCAGTAACATTTCACTGACACTCCCAGCAGTTCGCATAGGGCAGTGTGAACTGCCGCCGGGAGGCATGCGATGCGGGAACCCGCCGCGGATTCGTGGCGTTTCCGCATCGCTCCAGTGTGAACCCAGCCTAATAAGCGATCATTTTTCTGATCGCCGTATTAGTGTCACAGGTGACGCTAGTTAGGCAGGTAGGTATTTAGGTTCGCCGCAGCTTTTTATAGCGCCAGGGACCCCCATATACTACCGCATAAAGCCCCCTGATTGCCCCCTAGTTAACCCTTTCACCAGTGATCACCATATAACTGTTACAGGTGACGCTGGTTGGTTAGTTATTTTTTTATAGTTTCAGGGCACCCGCCATTTATTACCTAATAAAGGTTTAACCCCCTGATCACCCAGGGGGGGCGTTTGTGACTAATAACTGTTAGGGCAGTTAGGGTTAGCCCCCTTTAGTTCTAAGGTACCCCCTAACCCCCACAATAAAGGTTTAACCCCGTGATCACCCCCCGTCGCCAGTGTCACTAAGGCTGGGTTCACATTGCAGCGGTTTATGAGAACGGATGTGATTCGCACCGCACTGCAGTGCAAATCACATCCGATCTCTGTGCGATTCGAGTTCAGCTATACAGATAGTATGGTTGAATTCGTGTCGCACCCGCCGCACCCGCCGCAAACTCGCACGGGACCCTTTTTTTGGTCCGCAGCAGAATCGGATCGCATGGGTGTTCACACCATGCGATCCAAGTTTGCAGATCGCACTGCGATATGCGAACTGATCTGGGGGTGTCATTAACATTTCACTGACACTCCCAGCAGTTCGCATAGGGCAGTGTGAACTGCCGCCGGGAGGCATGCGATGCGGGAACCCGCCGCGCATTCGTGGCGTTCCCGCATCGCTCCAGTGTGAACCCAGCCTAATAAGCGATCGTTTTTCTGATCGCTGTATTAGTGTCACAGGTGACGCTAGTTAGGCAGGTAGGTATTTAGGTTCGCCGCAGCTTTTTATAGCGCCAGGGACCCCCATATACTACCGCATAAAGCCCCCTGATTGCCCCCTAGTTAACCCTTTCACCAGTGATCACCATATAACTGTTACAGGTGACGCTGGTTGGTTAGTTATTTTTTTATAGTTTCAGGGCACCCGCCATTTATTACCTAGTCTCACTAGTGTACCCCTAAATTTAGGGGTGTCTACTTTCCAAAATGGGGTCATTTGGGGGGGGGTTTGTGCCATCTTGGCATTTTATGGCCTTCAAAACTGTAACGCCCTTAGAAAGCCTGAAGGCGGTGCTTGGTTTTCGGGGCCCCGTACGCGGCTAGGCTCCCAAAAAGTCCCACATATGTGGTATCCCCGTACTCAGGAGAAGCAGCAGAATTTATTTTGGGGTGTTATTTCACATATGCCCATGGCATGCGTGAGCAATATATCATTTAGTGACAACTTTGTGAAAAAACAAAACAAAAAAAAAAGTTTGTAATTTTCCCGCAACTTGTGGCAAAATATAAAATATTCCATGGACTCAACATGCCTCTCAGCAAATAGCTTGGGGTGTCTACTTTCTAAAATGGGGTCATTTGTGGGGGTTTTGTGCCATCTTGGCATTTTATGGCCTTCAAAACTGTAATAGGTAGTGAGAAGTGAACTCAAAAATTTACGCCCTTAGAAAGCCTGAAGGCGGTGCTTGGTTTTCGGGGCCCCGTACGCGGCTAGGCTCCCAAAAAGTCCCACATATGTGGTATCCCCGTACTCAGGAGAAGCAGCAGAATTTATTTTGGGGTGTAATTTCACATATGCCCATGGCATGCATGAGCAATATATCATTTAGTGACAACTTTGTGAAAAAAAAAAAAAAAAAAAAAAAGTTTGTAATTTTCCCGCAACTTGTGGCAAAATATAAAATATTCCATGAACTCAACATGCCTCTCAGCAAATAGCTTGGGGTGTCTACTTTCTAAAATGGGGTCATTTGTGGGGGTTTTGTGCCATCTTGGCATTTTATGGCCTTCAAAACTGTAATAGGTAGTGAGAAGTGAACTCAAAAATTTACGCCCTTAGAAAGCCTGAAGGCGGTGCTTGGTTTTCGGGGCCCCGTACGCGGCTAGGCTCCCAAAAAGTCCCACATATGTGGTATCCCCGTACTCAGGAGAAGCAGCAGAATTTATTTTGGGGTGTCATTTCACATATGCCCATAGCATGTGTGAGCAATATATCATTTAGTGACAACTTTGTGTAAAAAAAAAAAAATATTTTTTTTTTTGTCATTATTCAATCGCTTGAGGCAAAAAAATAAAATATTCAATGGGCTCAACATGCCTCTTATCAATTTCCTTAGGGGGTCTACTTTCCAAAATGGGGTCATTTGGGGGGGTTTTGTACTGCCCTGCCAATTTAGCACCTCAAGAAATGAGATAGGCAGTCGTAAACTAAAAGCTGCGTAAATTCCAGAAAACGTACCTTAGTTTGTAGATGTGACAACTTTTGCGCAAACCAATAAATATACAATTATTGACTTTTTTTTTACCAAAGACATGTGGCTGAATACATTTTGGCCTAAATGTATGACTAAAATTTAGTTTATTGGATTTTTCTAATAACAAAAAGTAGAAAATATCATTTTTTTTCAAAATGTGCGGTCTTTTTACGTTTATATCGCAAAAAATAAAAATCGCAGAGGCAATCAAATACCATCAAAAGAAAGCTCTATTTGTGGGAAGAAAAGGACGCAAATTTTGTTTGGGTACAACATTGCATGACCGCGCAATTACCAGTTAAAGCAGCGCAGTGCCAAAGTGTAAAAAGACCTCTGGTCATTTACCAGCAAAATGGTCCGGTCTGAAAGTGGTTAAGGATCAAGCCTTTTCTGGCACTTTTTGTTTAGAAGTAAAAATCCATTTATTTTTTGCTAGAAAATTACTTAGAGCCCCCAAACATTATATATATTTTTTAGCAGAGACCCCTAGAGAATAAAATGGTAATTGTTGCAATCTTGTAATCTTGTTGTTCTTGTAATCTTTTATGTCACGCGGTATTTACACAGCAGTTTTTCAAACAAAATTTTTGAGAAAAAAAAGTGCACTTTAATGAATTTTATTGTAAACACAATATATAATCCAATTTTTTGATAGATTATAAAAGATGATGTTACTCTGAGTAAATAGATACCTAACATATCACGCGCTAAAATTGCGCATGCTTATGGAATGGCAACAAAGTACTAAAAAATTTTCATAGGTGATGCTTTAACATTTTTTACAGGTTACCTGTTTAGAGTTACAGAAGTGGTCTAGTGCTAGAATTATCACTTTAACGTTCATAGCCATACGTCACATGTGTGGTGCAAACACCATTTACATATGTGTGCCTGACTTGCGTATGAGTTCAATTCTGCCTGGAAGCACGAAGGGATGGGGTGCTTTTTAAAAAAAAAAAAAATCTTATATGTTTTATTTAATTTTTTAAATTGTTATACTGCCCCTTTAATTTTTTTAGCACTTTTATTCCTATTACAATAAATGTTAATATCCCTTGTAATATAAATAAGGGATGATAGGTCCTCTTTATGGAGAGATCTGGGGTCTATAAGAAATAAAACATGTTTCAAATCTATCCGACGGACTAAAAATCGGTAAAACCATTCGTCTGTGTGCTAGTCCTATGCACCAAATACGATGCAAGGGCAGCTATTGGCTACTCGCTATTGAACTTCCTTGTTTAGTCCTGTTTACGTCATCACCTTCAAAATGAACAGACTTTCGAACGGACTTAGTCTGGTCGTGTGTGGCCAAGTCCGTTTCGTTCAGGAAGTCAGTCGGAGCACCGGCAAAAGTCCGTCGGGAAGAGCGTCGGGCCTAGTCCATTGAAAAGTCTGGTCGTGTGTACGCGGCATAAACTTGAGAAGCACAGATGAGCCGTGGGAGGGGACCAATCCCTCTCCCGCTGCTCCTGAAAGTGATCCAGTGGCTAATTATAAATAAGAATTGCAGAAGAATTGCAGACTGAAAAAAAATACTGGGGTTATGGTTGGTAGCTTCAGCCATAACCCCGCTAAACCACTTGCAAGCTGCAATGCATATATATATATATATATATATATATATATATATATATATATATATATATATACACACACACACACACGCACACGCACACACACACACACACACACACACACACAGTATCTCACAAAAGTGAGTACACTCCTCACATTTTTTTGTGTATATTCTATTCTATCTTTTCATGTGACAACACTGAAGAAATGACACTTTGCTACAATGTAAAGTAGTGAGTGTACAGCTTGTATAACAGTGTAAATTTGCTGTCCCCTCGAAATAACTCAACACACAGCCATTAATGTCTAAACCGCTGGCAACAAATGTGAGTATACCCCTAAGTGAAAATGTCCAAATTGGGCCCAAAGTGTCAATATTATGTGTGGCCACCATTATTTTCCAGCACTCCCTTATCCCTCTTGGGTATGGAGTTCACCAGAGCTTCACAGGTTACCACTGGAGTCCTCTTCCATTCCTCCATGATGACATCATGGAGCTGGTGGATGTTAGAGTCCTTGCGCTCCTCCACCTTCCATTTGAGGATGCCCCACAGATGCTCAATAAGGTTTAGGTCTGGAGACATGCTTGGCCAGCCCATCACCTTTACCCTCAGCTTCTGTAACAAGGCAGTGGCCATCTTGGAGGTGCGTTTGATGTCGTTATCATGTTGGAATACTGCCCTGCAGCCCAGTCTCCGGAAGGGATCATGCTCTGCTTCAGTATGTCACAGTACATGTTGGCATTCATGGTTCCCTCAATGAACTGTAGCTCCCCAGTGCCGGCAGCACTCATGCAGCCCTAGACCATGACACTCCCACCACTGTAGGCAAGACACACTTGTCTTTGTACTCACCTGGTTGCCACCACGTATGCTTGACACCATCTGAACCAAATACGTTTATCTTGGTCTAATCAGACCACAGGACATGGTTCCAGTAATCCATGCCCTTAGTCTTCTTGTTTTCAGAAAACTGTTTGCGGGCTTTCTTGTTCATCATCTTTAGAAGAGGCTTCCTTTTGGGATGACAGCCATGCAGACCAATTTGATGCAGCATGTGACGTATGGTCTGAGCAATGACAGGCTGACAACCCCCCCCCACCCCTTCAACCTCTGCAGCAATGCTGGCAGCACTCATACATCTATTTCCCAAAGACAACCTCTGGATATGACGCTGAGCAGGTGCATTCAACTCCTTTGGTCGACCATGGCGAGGCCTGTTCTGAGTGGAACATGTCCTGTTAAATCGCTGTATGTTCTTGGCCACCGTGATTCAGTTCCATTTCAGGGTCTTGGCAATCTTCTTATAGCCTAGGCCATCTTTATGTAGAGCAACAATTCTTTTCTCAATGAGGTGCCATGTTGAACTTCCAGTGACCAGTATGAAAGAGTGAGAGTGATAACACCAAATCGAATACATCTGCTCCCCATTAACACCTGAGACCTTGTAACACTAACGAGTCACATGATATCAGGGGAGGGAAAATGGCTAATTGGACCCAATTTGGACATAGGAGTGTCACTTAGGGGTGTACTCACTTTTGTTGCCAAACCATAATTGCGAGAAAAGATGCCACATTCTGATCCTGATACCATGTTTATTTCTCTCAGCACGTTCTACATAGATTACTCCCTCTAAAATAAGAATTGAAAATGTGTGATGTGCTCCTAGAAATAACCTCTTATGTGTTATCCATAATAAGGTGACCAGATTTTTTAAATGAAGCCAGGAACATATTTTTTTTTTATTGACAAATGGTAAACTATTTTATAAGCATATTTTCCTCAAATTATATATGCAGTGTATGTGGTATATCTTTATGGAATGATTGTATGATATATACACTATTTCTCACATTTTATCCATGAGATTAATAAAAAGGTACTTCTTAAAATTTTTGGGGATATGACTACCAAATGTTAAGAAGATAACACTGAGAAAAAAACTTTTCAATGCATATTTTGTATTTTATTCTTACCAAAGAAATTTGGTTCAACAAGATCAATATACATTAAATTAACAGTTCAGAACAGTAAAAGATTGCATAGTAACACCATGTACCCATATGACTTTTTAGCATTTTTTTTCACCCAAATAGAGATTTCTTTTGGTAGTATTTAATTGCAACTTTTTTTTTGCTAAACAAACAAAAAACTACCGCAAATTTTGAAAATAAAAAAGTTTTTCTTAGTTTTTGTTAAAATATGTTGTAAATAAGTATTTTTTCTCCCTCACTGATGTGCGCTGATGAGGCTGCACTGATGGGCACTGATATGCGCCAATGATGGGAACTGGTAGGTGGCACTGTTATGTGGCAAGGATGGGTACTGATGGGTGGCACTGATATGTGGCAATAATGGGCACTGATAGGCAGCACTGATATGCAGCAATGATGGGCACTGATAGGCGGAAATGATGGGCGCTGACAGGCAGTGCTGATATGCAGCAATGATGGGCACTGATAGGCAGCAATGATGGGCACTGATAGGCAACACTGATATGCAGAAATGATGCGCACTGATAGGCGGAACTGATATGGGGCAATAATAGGTGGTACTAATATGTGGCAATGATGGGCACTGATAGTCAGCACTGATAGGTGGCAATGATGGGCACTGATAGGCGGCACTGATATGTGGCAATGATGGGCACTGATGGGAGGCACTGATGGTCACTGGCAAGCTGTAACGATGGGCACTGGTAGGTGGCAATGATGGGCACGGATATGTGGCAATAAAGGGCACTGGTAGGTGGCAATGGTAGGCAGCAATGATGGCACTGATAGGTGGCAAAGAGGAGCACTGGTAGGTGGCAATGATGAGCACTGGTATGTGGCACTGATGGGCACTGGTAGGCGGCAATGATGGGCACTGATGAGGCTGCACTGATAGGATGCAATGATGGGCACTGATAGGTGGCACTGACATGCGTTACTGGTTAGGAAGGGAGGAGACACTGATATAAGGGGACTGTGAGCTAATGGGGGTCTCTAAGGGTGCTGCTGACCTAATAGTTGATCACCAACCATTATATCAGCAGTCAGTACTCCCTCTTAGAGACCCCCATTAGCTCACAGCCCCCTTATATCAGTGTCCCCCCACCCCCTTCCTTAGAGACCTCCAGAAATCAGACATCCCTATACCAGTGCCCCTGCCCTCTTTAACATTCAGATCGCCTAATCCATTCAGATCGCCTAATCAGTGGGACCCGGGAGCTACTACAACCAAGGAGGAAAGTATGAGAGATGAGCTGGGGGGTGGAGCTGGGAGGTGGAGCCGCTCTAGGGCTATTTACCTCCCACTATGCAGTGTGAACGACAGAAATAGCATGTCATTGGTTGCTAGGACAGCAACCACTGACTGCAAAGGAGGTGGCGGCAGTGGAGGCGGGGGCAAGAGAGGCACTGGGTGGGGGAGGCAGAGAGGTGTAACCTGGACTGTCCGGGCAATAACGGACAGGTGGCAACCTTATAAGGACAAAACTGGGGGCAAACTTGTGCGGGTACAATGTCCCCAGTCCCGGACTTCTGGTAACTCTAATGCCGCATACACATGATCAGACTATCTGGCGGACTTAGTCCGGTGGACAATCCGCCAGACTTTACAGTGGAGGTCCGCCGGACTTTCCGAATGAGCAGACTTGCCCAGACACGCCCACACATGACCAGACTTTTCCGGCGGACAATCCGCCAGACTTTTGGCGCAGGTCCGCCGAACTATTTAAATGAACGGACTTGCCCACACGGAGTAAAGTCCGTTCCTTTTGAACGTGACTCTAGGTAGACGGGACTAGCGAAGGAAGTCAATGTCGCCACCTCAGTCGGCGAGATTGACAGCTTGTGAGCCCCGTCGCCTGGTATGGATTTTAAGGGGAACCCCCACCCCAAAGCACCTTGTCCCCATGTTGATGAGGACAATGTACTCTTCCCGACAACCCTGGCCATTGGTTGTCTGGGTCTTATCAGAATCTGGGAGCCCACTTTAATAAGGGGGCCTCCAGATCCCAGCCCCCCCACCCTATGTGAATGAGTATGGGGTACATCGTACCCCTACACATTCACCTGGGGGAAAAGTGTCAATAAAAAAAAACACAACACAGGTTTTTAAAGTAGTTTATTAGACAGCTCCGGGGGTCTTCTTCCGACTTCGGGGGTCTTCTCGCCAGGCTCCTCGGCTATCTTCTGTTCTTTTGCCATTCTTTTGCTAGCGGAGGAGCCTGGCTTTCTCCTTCGTCGTCGCCGCCGCCTGGGGGTCTTCTTCCAACTTTGGGGGTCTTGTCCCGCTCTTTGGTTCTTCTGCTGGGCCTCCGCTATCTTCTTCCAGCTCTTTTACTAGTGTTGGCCCGGTCTTCTCGTTCGTCGCTGTCGCCGCCGCCGCTTACGCCTTCTTCTTCTTCCTTCCAATGTTGACACGAAGCTCTCTCCGGCCGCAATGCCAGGGATGCGTTGCGCAGTGACATATATAGGCATAGGGGATGGGTCATCGGGTGATGTCACATGGTGACCCCGCCACTTATGATGTCACAGCCCCAGGGGATGCTGAGATTGTGACATCATAAGGGGCGGGGTCGCCCTGTGACATCAACCGGTGACCCCGCCCCTTATGCCTATATAAGTCACTGCGCAATGCGTCCCTGACATTGCGGCTGCAGAGAGCGTTGTGTCAACATCGGATGGAATAAGAAGGCTGCGGTGACAGCGACGTATGAGAAGACCAGGCCAACACTAGCAAAAGAGCTGGAAGAAGATAGTGGAGGCCTGGCAGAAGAACCGAAGAGCGGGACAAGACCCCCGAAGTCGGAAGAAGACCCCCGAAGTCGGAAGAAGATCCCCGGACGGCGGTGATGAAGAAGGAGAAAGCCGGACTCCTTTGCTAGCAAAAGAGCGGCAAAAGAGCAGAAGATGCCGAAGGAGCCCGGTGAGAAGACCCCCAAAGTCAGAAGAAGACTACTTTAAAAACCTGTGTTGTGTTTTTTTTATTGACACTTTTTCCCCCAGGTGAATGGGTAGGGGTACAATGTACCCCATACTCATTCACATAGGGTGGGGGGCTGGGATCTGGGGGCCCCCTTATCAAAGGGGGCTCCCAGATTCCAATAAGCCCCCGCCCACAGACCCCAACAACCAATGGCCAGGGTTGTCGGGAACATGGGGACAAGGTGCTTTAGGGTGGGGGGGCCGCAGGGCCCCCCTTCCCCTAAGCACCCCCCATGTTGAGGGCTCGGATAAGGGTCTGGTATGGACTTTGGGGGGGGGGGAAATGGCGTAGGGGTTCCCCTTAAAATCCATACCAGGTGACAGGGCTCGCGAGGTGTTAATCTCGCTGATGGAGGCGGCGACATTGACTTCCTTCGCTAGTCCCATCTACCTGGAGTCACACTCAAAATGAATGGACTTTACTACGTGTGTGAGCAAGTCCGTTCATTTTGGCAGACTAGCACACAGACAGGCGGATTGTCCGCCGGACTGCCGAGTCCGGCGGCCAATTTTGAGTCAAGTCTTCTTTCCGCTGGATAGTCCGATCATGTGTATGCAGCATAACCCATAGTGCATCATTTTCCCCCTTACTTGATGAGCATTGAGCATAGATGAGCAATTGGAAGTCTGCACTTAAAGGCGGAGTGTTTAACAAATTTGAGTGCCTGGAGCTTGGTCATCTTTGTATATGGCATCCAAAGCCCTGCTGCCATGGCTGAATCTTGGGAAAGATTTAACAGTTTCCTTATAGAGCAGAAGCTTGAACTCCAGTTCTTCACTATTCTGTTCCTGCTGACCAGGAAGGCTGCCCAACTTGTAAAGTGTAAAGAGGAAACAATGACTTAAAGGGGGAGATTTACTAAACCTGGTACAGCTGTGCATATAAACCGTATCAGTTTCTAGGTTTTATTGCCAAAACTTAATTGAACAAGCTGAAGTTATAAGATGATTGATTACTATGCACAGCTACACCAGATTCTGTGTGCACCATTTTTATTAAATCTCCCCCAAAGTGTTTCTCTATGAAGCTTTGTTTTTAGTTTTGGGAAGAGTGGGGAAGGGTTAGACCATCTGTCATGCTTTCATTGCACTTTGCATACCCATTGAGTAGATTCACTACTGTATTTGTACTGGTGATCATTGTCATACATGGAAGAAAGTTTAAATTACTAAGCCCAGGACCCTGCATTCATTATATCTGGCCTCCCACAGTACACAGAACATGGAAAGGCAATTATTTTAGTAAATATAAACTGCTAAATACCTTTTCTCATCAGCAGTATATAGCAGTCTTGTAACTTCTATCAATGTTCAGCTGAGGATTGGTTAAAGCTTGTAAAGGGAGTTTTCATTCTCCTCTGAACGTCCTGTAAGGCTGTATGACCCCTGACCCTCTGTCTGGACAGTGCTGATTGGCCCTGAGCTGATCACATGCACCCTCCAAGAAAAAAAAAACTCTCTAGCAATACATACCAAACTGAGCATGTGCAGAGTGCCCCCAGTGCTCTGTACTATCGAGAGATGGACTAAGGAAAGTGGAAGAAGAGGAGGATCAGAGAAGACAGGATCAAACAGCCTTTTTACACAATGCAGAAGATTAACCCCTTTGGTTCCACAGTGAGTATAACAAGCATGCTTTACTGCATATACAGACTGGTTTTATTGTTGTGGGTTAAGTAACACTTTAACCACTTGCCGATCGTGCAACAGCAAAATGACGGCTACAGTGTGGGTGGCTAGTGCCAGTCAGTACCCATCAATGCCTCCTCATCAGTGTCACAGATCAGTGCCGCTTATCAGTGCCCATCAGTGTCTATCTGTGCCCATCAGTGCCGCCTATCAGTTCCCCAGGTGCCGCCTATCAGTGCCCATCAGTGTCGTCTATCAGTGCAGCCTCATCAGTGCCTACCAGTGCCACCCCTTCAGTACCCATCAAAGAAACCTCATCAGTGCACATCAGTGAAGGAGAAAAATTACCTGTTTCCAACATTTTATAACAAACTATGAAAAAACATATTTTTTTCAACATTTTCATTATTTTATTAATTTATTTAGCAAAAAATAAAAAACACCAGTGGTGATTAAATACCACCAAAAGAAATCTCTATTTGTGTAAAAAAAAAAAGATAAAAATTTTGTTTGGGTACAGTGTTGCATGACTGTGCAATTGTCATTTAAATTGTGATAGCACTGAAAGCTGAATATTAGCCTGGGCAGGAAGGGGGTAAAAGTGCCCAAGCAAATGGTTAAGGGAAATCCAAAAATGTTGTGTTGTCCCCAGAACAAGAGGTGAGGGATAATCTTCCAATGGGGACACCTGTTCAAGGGACAACTGTTAACTGTCCCCTCATCTTGAGGGATTTTCTCCTGTTCTATCTCTGTAGTAGGAAGTAAGACCCCTTTCCCACTGGAGCCGTTTTTCAGGCGAGTAGCGCTAAAAATAGCACCTGAAAAAGCCTCAGCACTGCGCTGGCAGGGCGTCACAAAAAGCAGCTTCTTTGCAGCGGTGTAGGAGTGAATACACCGCTCCTCCACCACACCTCCACCGCATCTCCACCACCCATTTAGAACAATGGTAGTGCCGGCAAATTTAACCCTTTTTCAGCTGCTAGCAGGGGTTAAAACCACCTGCTAGCGACTTGGGTGGCCCAACAAAAATTTAGCGACCTGACGCCATGGGACAACCTGACTTGAGCAGGGAAATGGCACTTTGGTGCCGCTTTACGCAGGACTGCCCCCCTTCCCCCCGCACGCGGTCGTCTAGGAAGCCATCGGCCCCACGTGAGTTACCTTGAACGTTAAAGCTGACCAAGCGTATCACACGTGAGAACCCCTTACAAGAGGACAGACCAGTCCTATACTGCACGAAATAGACTGCGGAATGGGATTACTCAGCCCAACAATCGAGTTGACCTACCGTGCTGACCCGTCACCTGGTAAATACTCTCTCAATAACCTAATCAGTACCAAGTTAATTTATGACTGTTGACTATTCATGTTCTTGTTCCCACTACAAGTGAAAAACAAAAAAGGAACGACTGAGTATTACGTATCAGCATTACCTACAGCAAATGTTTATCCTCTTTGTTCATTTTAATTTTCTCTCATTCTTTTACTGTATATCAAGCTGTAATACCCTGTCTCCTATAAATAAAGATTGTTTAAAAAAAAAAAAAAACACCCGCTAGCGAACGAACAGTGCCGCTAATATGATGGTAAAGTGCAGGTAAAAATAGCGCCGCTTTACCGCCAATGCACGGGGCGGCTCAGTGTGAAAGCACTCTAAAAGAAGTTTCCCCAGTGGTGCATAGACAGCAAAAACAATAATCTGCCAGGGGTTTTAACCTGTCCCCATTCTATACAAAACGTTAAAGGTATAAAACTAAGAAATGCTAAGAATGGAAACTCATGGACTCATACAGATAGATCGAGACCCCATTTTCCTTTATGTCACATGGACCAAGGTCACATAATCAAATTATGCTCCATCTAATGTCTAAACAACTAAAATCGAAATGAAAAAATCTATGCATACATATGTAATTATGATCATGGGAATTTTATGTAACCATCAATGAAATAGTCTTGGTTAAGCCCAAGGTAGGATATGCATGGCTCTGTTTCAGTGCATACGTTGATGTTGCTGGTTCAAAGCTTCCATAGAAGAGTTGCGATAGAGAGAAAAATAAACAATTATACCAGCAATAATTTGTAAACTTGATAATTTAGTCAGTTAGGTTTAAAGCCCCACAAAAATACCCTGGGAGTGGGGGTAGAGAAACAAGGTGTAATAGTAACCTTGTTTCTTGCTCCAGCATGCTCTCTCCATTCATGTGACTGGTCCCCTGCAGTCTACTGTCCAAGGCACAGCAGGCTGAGGTCAAACGCTTGTTCCTCGCATACAATGCAGGACTACTTTGTTTCCCTGAAATTGAGACCAGGTCTTATATTAATTTTGTCTGCAAAAAACACACTAGGGCTTATTTTTAGGGGATGTCTTATTTATTTATGGTATACACAATAATCTACAATATTCAAATACAGTCATGTCATCATGGACGATCTTAAAGTGATTGTAACCCTAAAAAAGAGTTAGGGGTTAAAAAAGAAAAAAATATTATTCTGACCCTTTAAAGCATGAAAATAAGGTATTTTCCACAATAAAGTTACAAAAAAGGCACCTACACATTATATAATCTTTTTACTAAACAGATTACATGACGTTACAATGACTTTAACTAGAGCTTATTTTCGGGGTAGGGCTTATATTGAAGCCATCCCTGAAAATAATGCTAGGGCTTATTTTGGGGGTAGGGCTTATTTTTGGGGAAACAGGGTAATAGCCATTCATTGTACATGATGGCGCAGAGGGACTGCCCACAACCCAGAGGAGAAGAAAGAAGAGGAGAGTGCTGAAGCCTGTCAGAATTTAAAGCAGCGCTGAAGGACCTTGTTCTGTTGATGACATCTAAAACAGCCTATCCTCTAGAGCACTGATGGTGAACCTTGGCACCCCAGATGTTGTGGAATTACATTTCTCATGATGCTCAACTACACTGCAGAGTATATAAGCGTCATGGGAAACGTAGTTCCAAAACATCTGGGGTGCCAAGGTTCGCCATCACTGCTCTATAGAGTTACTGAGCAATTAACCCTCGCAGTGCAGAGGGGCTCCACTTCAAGGTTTTTTTTTTCTATTCAGGAGTTGTCCTTAATGCTAGTTGATATATTTTCTTCTCCCCAGTTGTGTGGTCTTTAGAGTTTATAACCTTCACAAGTTGTATGTCCTGTCTGTATTTACCTTTGATGTCAGTTGGCACATATCTTATTTTTGATTTTTGAAATAACTTCATTTATAGCTTTTAGAACTTCTTTATTTCTTAGACTATATACTAAGGGATTTAACATTGGAACTACAGCAATATACACCATTGAGAGTATTTTGTCCTGAGAAGACGCCATATCTGGTTTCATGTTAAGAGAGAGAGATGTCAGCCAAAATAAAACAACAATGATGATGTGAGAGGAACAGCTAGAAAATGCTTTAAGTCTCCCGGTGGATGTATGGATCTTTAGAATTGCAGCTATGATGTACATATAAGATGCGAGAATCAATATGAAGGTGATAAGCCCATAAACAATACCATCAACATTAATTAGGACTCCAATGTGTGTGCTGTCATTGCAGGAGATACGAAGTACTGACTTCATATGGCAAAAGAAATGGTTGATTGCACTGGAAATGGGAAATAATAATTGTGAAATAAGCAATGCATACATCAGTGAGTTAAAAGTCCCAACGGTGCAACATAATATGGCCAATATCACACATGTCCTTCTATTCATTATCACATTGTAGAGTAATGGGAAGCAAATGGCCACATATCTGTCATAAGCCATAGACGTCAATATGAAAAACTCTATTCCAATAGAGAAAACATAAAAGAATATTTGTGTAATACAGCCTGGATAGGAGATACTTGTGTCACCTGTAAAAGTAATGGCCAGAAGCTTTGGCAAGACTACAGAAACATACACAACATCGAGGATTGTTAGGTTACCCAGAAAAAAGTACATGGGAGAATGCAAACGGGGAGTGAGACACACAATTATACCTACAAGCACGTTTCCAAGAATGCAGAGTAAATACATTATTAAGACAATAATAAAAATGATCCATTTAACTTTAGGATAACCGGAAAATGCCAGAAGGTGCAATACCTGATGTTTTGTAGCTGCATGAATAGTTTCTGTTAAAGCTTTGCAAAGATCAATAGAAACATTCAGACCTTAAAGGAGAAAATTCAAACAGGATAAATAATTATCATTTTGGGTTTACATGATACATTGTGGCATTGTGAGTTTGAAAAACACATTTACAGTGATAACAGTGCCCAAACAGTGCCCCATCAGTACAATCAGTACAGTGCCTATTTGGGATCTGTGCCACCTCATCAGTGCCCACCTGTCCCGATCTGTGCCCACCTGTGCTCACCTGTGCTATTGGCGATCAGTATCTTTGCAATCTGCACATCTGTGCCACCTCATCAGTGCCCACCTGTGCCACCTCATCAGTGTCCACCTGTGCCACCTTATCTGTGCCCACCTGTGCTACCTCATCAGTGCCCATCTGTGCCGCTTCCTCATCAGTGCTCATCTGTGCCGCCTCATCAGTGCACATCTGTGCAATCAATCAGTGCCCATCTGTCCCACCTCATCAGTGCCCATCTGTTCCACCTCATCAGTGCCCATCTGTGTCAACTCATCAGTGCCCATCTGTGCCGCCTCATCGGTGCCCATCTGTGCCGCCTCATCAGCGCACATCTGATCAATCAATGCCCATCTGTTCCGCCTCATCAGTACCCACCTGTTCTGTCTCATCACTGCCCATCTGTGCCACATCAGTGCCCATCTGTGCCACCTCATCAGTGCATATCTGTGCCATGAATCAGTGCCCATCTGTGCCACCTCAGTGCACAACTGTGCAATCAATCAGTGCCCATCTGTGCCTCCTCATCAGTGCCCATCTGTGTAATCAGTGCACATCTGTGCCGCTTCATCAGTGCACATCTGTTCCACCTCATCAGTGCCCATCTGTGTAATCAGTGCACATCTGTGCCGCCTCATCAGTGCACATCTGTGCCGACTCATCAGTGCACATCTGTTCCATCTCATCAGTGCACATCTGTTCCACCTCATCAGTTCACATCTGTTCCACCTCATCAGTGCCCATCTGTTCCACCTCAGTGTCCATCTGTGAACATCAGTGCCCATCAGGGCAGTCTTAGCACACACCTGCGTAGTCACATCACCACCAGCACCCATGTCCAAAAGATGCTTTTCCGCCGAGGAGGCATACCAAATACTTTCCCAGGCGGACGAGAGCAACGGGGGGCTCTCTCTTTTGGATTCCCTTTCAGACTCCGATTCTGAGTCGGACGTAAATTGTGAGCCAGTCCTCAGTAGTGGAACACTCAGTGACTCAGAGGAGGAAGATATTCGGGTCGCCAAACGAAGGCGTTCTGGTGAGGAGGCAGTGGCATCCACCAGCACTGCAGTGCCATCCACCAGCACCGCAGTACCATCCACCAGTACCTCATCAAGAAAGGCCAAGGACCCATGGCAGTCTTCCCTATGCTCTACAGAACCCCTTGTGGCTGCCTCCTAATTCAGGAGAAGCCAACATTCCCCCTTTCACTGCCCAGCCAGGAGTCCAGGTGGACACGGAGAATTTTTCCCCAATCCATTTTTTTAATCTAATTTTTACCGTGAACATGCTATCAACAGTTGTGGCCCTGTGCAACCTTTATGCACAGCAATTTATTTTAAATACTCCAACGTCCTATTATGCCCGTCCCTACGAGTGGAGAGACCTAACAGTGGAGGAGTTTAAGGTTTTTTTAGGCCTTGCATTTAATACGGGACTCAACAAAAAAAACACTTTGAATTCCTAGTGGTCAACCCACCCCCTCCAACACATGCCAATCTCCTCCAAGGTAATGCCCAGAACCAGATACAAAATGATAATGAGGTTCCTCCATTTCAATGATAACACCCAGTGCCCTCCCCGAAATAACCCAAATTATGACAGACTTTTCAAAATTCAGCCACTTCTAAATTGTTATTCTGAAGTATTCCCCCAGCTGTTTACCCCGGACCAACACATATGTGTGGTTGAGTCCCTTAAGCCTGTGGCAGGCTTAAAATCAAACAATTTATTCCCAGCAAAAGGGCCCGATATGGGGTGAAGGTATAAAAATTATGTGACCGAGTCACAGGGTACTTGTATGCCTTCAAAGTGTATGAAGGGAAGGACACCTAGCTGCAACCCCCTAATTGCCCAGACTACTTGGGATTAAGCGAGAAAATTTTTGGGACCTCATATACCCCCTACTGGAAAAAGGCTACAATTTATACTTAGACAACTTATACACATCTCTGCCCCTGTTCCACAACCTTCACCGGAAGAAGACGCCAACATGTGGCACCGTAAAAAAAGAAAAAAAGAATCAGAAGGGCTTTCCTCAAAGTCTTGTCCATAAGAAATTCAGAAAAGGAGAGACGGCAAGTCTGCGAAACAAAGATTTTGGCAGTGAAGTGGAGGGACAAAAGGGATGTATACATGTTGTCTTCAATCCACAATGATACCTTTGTGGAAATCCCCAGAAGGAGTGGCCCCATACAAAAACCTAAATGCATCTATGATTATAATTTGTTCATGGGGGGAGTCAACTTCAATAACCAAATGCTGGAACCATACCTTGCCACAAGACGGACATACCATTGGTATAAAAAAGTCACAATTAATTTTTTTCAATTGGCCGTATACAATTCGTATGTAATTTACCGCAACTCCACCCAAAACCCCAAACGCTTCCTTGGCTACCAGGAGGACGTTTTCACTTCCCTAATATTCCCAAATGGCCCACCAGAAAATATCTGATCGGATGTTCTTAGTCGACTCTTCGAATGCCACTTTCCAGATAGACTCCCTCCCAGACCAACAGGCCAACGACGTAAAAAAAAAATGTATGGTGTGTACCAGAGCAGGATTCAGAAGAGACACATCTTATTACTGTGCCCAATTTCCTTCCCAGCCAGGCCTCTGCATAGGTGAATGTTTTTGCCATTACCATACTTCAATAAATTATTAGTGAAGTATGGTAAACATAATCCTCAACGCCTGGCTTCACACACCTTCACACCCCTTATGCCACTGCCTGCTCTGTAACTGACCCTGGCTTGTTATTCAACCATGCTTCTGCCTGCCGATTCTGTACATACCGCTTCTTGATCTGGAACTGACCCTGGACTGTTATTCAACCATGCTTCTGCCCGCCGATTCTGTACATATCTCTGCCTGATCTAGAACTGACCTTGGACTCTTTGACCATGATATTTGCCTGCCTCTTGGACTGATCTTGTACCCTGCAACTGGACTAGTGGGATTCAGCACAGGGGTCTCACATATGCGAGGGGCTCCAGAATTTTTTTTCTGGGTGAAGAAAACTATTTTTTTTGTTTTCTCATTCCTAGATTAGGGTCTGGAGACTCGGAGGCTTCAAAGATATTTGGGTGAAAGAAGCCTCTACCCCTGTCCCCATTCTGTCCTGAACGAGGCCCTACTTTTGCCTGCTGCCTGTAGGACTTACTGCCATTATGTCTCTGCCTGTCGCACTGACCACACCACATGCTCCTGCCTACTACCAGGACCAATATTTTTCACATTTCTGACATATTTCTGCCTGCACTGACCCTGGACTGTATATGGACAGTATCCCTGCCTGCTGCCTGGACAATTGTGTTCGACGTTGCTGACCAAGCCCCTGCCTGCTGTCTGGACCAGTGCTATCCTCCTGTGTACAACTGCGCTACTACAACCACAGGTAATCTTTTGTTTACGCTTTGCTCAGCATAATGTATTTTGGGGTGTAATTCTTGGTATGTGCATGCTATGTGTCCCTGGAACACCCAACGGTGTTCCTTGCATGTTGGATCTCTGTATGTGACCAGGCTGTGTAGAAGTCTCAAACATGTGGTATCGCCATACTCAGGAGCAGTAGCAAAATGTATTTTGGGGAGTAATTTTTTTCTAAATGCTATGTGTTGGAGATATCTTGTAAACAGACAACTTTGTGTAAAAAAAAATGTGTTTTCATTTTTTTTTCCACATTTTCCAAAAACGTATGAAAAAAAATGAACCATTCAAAAGACTCATTTTGCCTCATAGATTGTACATTGGGGTGTTAGCTTTCCAAAATGGGGTCATTTTGTGGGTGTTTCCATTGGCCTGGTGCTCCAGGGCCTTCAAAAATGTAATAGGTGGTTGAGACATGAGATGCGTAATTTATGCTCCTAGAACACCTGACGGTGCTCCCTGCATGTTGGGCCTCTGTATGTGACCAGGCAGTGAAAAAGTCCCACATATGTGGTATTGTAATACTCAAGAGGAGTAGCAGAATGTATTTTGGGGTGTCATTTTTGTTATCCAAATGCTATGTGTTGGAAATATCTTATAAACCGACAACTTTGTGTAAAAAAAAGGCGGTTTCATTTTTTTTTACACATTTTCCAAAATCTTCTGGAAAAAAATGAACCATTCAAAAGACTCATTATGCCTCATAGATTATACATTGGGATGTTAGCTTTCCAAAATGGGGTCATTTTGTGGATGTTCCCTCCATTGTTCTGGTGCTCCAGGGCCTTCAAAATTGTAATAGGTGGTTGAGAAATGAGATGTGTATTTTTTTCTCCTAGAACACGTGATGGTGCTCCCTGCATGTTGGGCCTCTGTATGCGGCCAGGCAGTGAAAAAGTCCTACACATGTGGTATTGTTATACTCAGGAGGAGTAGCAGAATGTATTTTGGGGTGTCATTTGTGGTATGCACATGCCATGTGAGAGAAATAAGCTATTAAATTTACAATTTTCTGAAAAAAGAAAAAGAAAAAAGAAAAATCTTAATATTGCAAAGAATTGTGGGAAAAAAATTACAACTTCAGATAACTCACCATGCCTCTTACTAAATACCTTGAAATGTCTACGTTCAAAAAAGGGGTCATTTGGGGACCATTTGAACTTTCCTGGCTTGTTATAAATGAGATAGGCGGCCAGTACATCAGATGTGATAATTTTTTTATGATTTGCACCATACCTTGTAGACTAAAACTTTCACACATACCAAATAATTTCCACAAATTGATAGTATAAATAGCAGTAGCAATATAAATTATGGGCAAAATTTATGAAGAAAAATTACTAATTTGCAAAATTGTATCACAGAAATTAGGAAAAAACTTTTTTTTTTTCAAAATTTTCGGTATTTTTTCATTTATAGCGCAAAAAATAAAAAACCCAGAGGTTATCAAATACCACCAAAAGAAAGCTCTAATTGTATGAAAAAAATGAAAAATGAATAATTTGGGTACAGTGTTGCATGACTGAGTAATTGTCATTCAAAGTGTGAGAGCACCGAAAGCTGAAAATTGGTCTGGACAGGAGGGGGGTTTAAGTGTCCAGTAAGCAAGTGATTAATCTATTATTTACCTAACAAATATTAGGCACGTCCACTAATCAAAAATACCAGCCTAGCATACCTAAAATATTGTTTTCTCATGGTTGGAGAGCCACAACCATGTGGGCTTACTGTCATATTAACCTATAGTACTTGATCGAAGCAAGATTTACCTGTAATTCCAGTTGCTGCCATGCTCACAAAATGTATTTGTCTGAAAGTATCATAGCTGTATATATAACAAGGATGAATTCAAAGACATCTTGGGAAAATATCCCATAAGGACCTATAGTCATATTTAAAAAAACAAAAACAAAACAGAAATTAAACACAGATTTGGGAATTACATATGATCAAGAGCCAAGGGTGTAAAAAGGGCCAGTACCTTTAATCACTTAAGGGCCGAGCCTCTTTTTGAGATTTGTTGTTTACTACATATCTTTTCCTCATTTATTGACTTTATATGAGATTTTGTGTTTGCACTTGAATGTGGACAGAAAGCACTGCTACAATATTTTAAAAGAGGACATTTATTTGGAACTTTTTAATATTATCTTTTTACATTTATTTTTGTTTAAAAAAGTAGCTGCTTGAAAGTATATCATTACCAGTATATTTATAACCATAAGGTGATTAGTCCAAGTGTTGCAAAGTGGTGTTCAATAGGGCGCGTTTAGAACATTTCTTGTTTGTTAACCCCCAAACATTATACATTTTATACATTATACTAATTTATTTTATTCAAAATTCAAATTTCAAAAGACAGTTATATTTTTTCTGTTTTGTTCTATTCTATTTAATTCTATTTAATTGTATTGTTTTTTCCATTCTATTCTATTCTTTTCTTTTATATTCTATTCTAAACTATTCTATTCAAATTCAAATTTATTCTATTTGAAATTTGATTTTCGGAAGATGGTCATATTATTTATATTATTTCGATTCTATTGAATCCTATTCTTTTGTTTTTTCTATTATATTCGGTTCTTTTCTATTCTATTCTTTTATATTGTACTGTAATTTATTCTATCCAAATTAGAATTCTAGAAAACTAGAAAATTAGAATTTCAGAAGATGATTATATTCCTTCTAATGTATTCAATTTTATAATATTATTTTCATTTCTATTCTCTTCTTCTTTACTAGTCTATTCTAATACAAATTTATTCTATTGAAAATTTGAATATCAGAAGATGGTTATATTCTTTTTTTGTTTTCAAACATTTTTATTAAATTTAACACAGTTTTCATATAGAGATAGACAAAACTTCCTTCAATATAGTTTCAAACAATGGATACAGTGCCTTGCGAAAGTATTTAGCCCCCTTGAACTTTTCAACTTTTTGCCACATTTCAGGCTTCAAACATAAAGATAAGATTTTTATTTTTTGTGAAGAATCACCAACAAGTGGGACACAATTGTGAAGTGGAACGAAATCTATTGGATTTTTGAAACTTTTTTAACTAATAAAAAAATGAAAAGTGGGGCGTGCAAAATTATTCGGCCCCCTTGCGTTAATACTTTGTAGAGCCACCTTTTGCTGCGATTACAGCTGCAAGTCGCTTGGGGTATGGCTCTATCAGTTTTGCACATCGAGAGACTGAAATTCTTGCCCATTCTTCCTTGCAAAACAGCTCAAGCTCAGTGAGGTTGGATGGAGAGCGTTTGTGAACAGCAGTTTTCAGCTCTTTCCACCGATTCTCGATTGGATTCAGGTCTGGACTTTGACTTGGCCATTCTAACACCTGGATACGTTTATTTGTGAACCATTCCTTTGTAGATTTTGCTGTATGCTTGGGATCATTGTCTTGTTGGAAGATAAATCTCCGTCCCAGTTTCAGGTCTTTTGCAGACTCCAACAGGTTTTCATGCAGAATGGTCCTGTATTTGGCTGCATCCATCTTCCCCTCAATTTTAACCATCTTCCCTGTCCCTGCTGAAGAAAAGCAGGCCCAAATCATGATGCTGCCAGCACCATGTTTGACAGTGGGGATGGTGTGTTGAGGGTGATGAGCTGTGTTGCTTTTACGCCAAACATATCGTTTTGCATTGTGGGCAAAAAGTTCGATTTCGGTTTCATCTGACCAGAGCACCTTCTTCCACATGTTTGGTGTGTCTCCCAGGTGGCTTGTGGCAAACTTTAGACAAGACTTTTTATGGATATCTTTGAGAAATGGCTTTCTTCTTGCCACTCTTGCATAAAGGCCAGATTTGTGCAGTGTACGACTGATTGTTGTCCTATGGACAGACTCTCCCACCTCAGCTGTAGTTCTCTGCAGTTCATCCAGAGTGATCATGGGCCTCTTGGCTGCATCTCTGATCAGTCTTCTCCTTGTCTGAGCTGAAAGTTTAGAGGGACGGCCAGGTCTTGGTAGATTTGCAGTGGTCTGATACTCCTTCCATTTCAAAATGATCTCTTGCACAATGCTCCTTGGGATGTTTAAAGCTTGGGAAATCTTTTTGTATCCAAATCCGGCTTTAAACTTCTCCACAACAGTATTACGGACCTGCCTGGTGTGTTCCTTGGTCTTCATGATGCTCTCTGCGCTTTCAACAGAACCCTGAGACTATCACAGAGCAGGTGCATTTATACAGAGACTTGATTGCACACAGGTGGATTCTATTTATCACCATCAGTCATTTAGAACAACATTGGATCATTCAGAGATCCTTGCTGTACTTCTGGAGTGAGTTTGCTGCACTGAAAGTAAAGGGGCCGAATAATTTTGCACGCACCACTTTTCAGTTTTTTATTTGCTAAAAAAGTTTAAATTATCCAATAGATTTTGTTCCACTTCACAATTGTGTCCCACTTGTTGGTGATTCTTCACAAAAAATTAAAATTTTATATCTTTATGTTTGAAGCCTGAAATGTGGCAAAAGGTTGAAAAGTTTAAGGGGGCCGAATACATTCGCAAGGCACTGTATATGGTATATAATCTTATCCGAGATCTAGGTTATAGCCCATCGAGATGTCTTCCCATCAGACTGCGACAGGCGGACATATCTAGGCGGTGAGAACTATTCCCATAGGATATTGCTGACATTTAAGAAGGAGCATAGTATTCATATTAAAACCAAAAGAAAAACAGAAAAAGAAATAAAAAAGACAAAACTAAAAACGGTCAGTCTTGAAGTCTGTACAAGAGCCAAGGGTTCCACTTTGCTTGAAATATAGGGATAGAATCATGTAGGGTGTGGAAGATTTTTTCGGCAATCATCATGTGGTCTATGCGTGATTCGACTTGTGCACAAGGGGCCAAGGACGACTTCCAATTTAGTGCAATCGTCCAATGCATGGCAATACAGATTGAATGAATTAATCTCATCATGGGTTTGGGGGTATCAGGGAGATTCTGAAACAAGAGGCAATGCTGTGGGGAGAGGGTGAAGGGGTTCCCTGCTAATTTGTCAATCATTTTAAAGACTTCCTTCCACGTGGGTTGCAGTTTTTCACAGTCCCAGAATATGTGTGAGTACATGCCCAAGTGGGTGCAACCCCTAAAGCCCCTTGGTGAGGTTTGTGGCAAATTTTTATTTTGGCAAATGGGGGTGAAGTACCAGCGTGTCGTCAATTTAATAGCTGTCTCTCTGATCGATAGCGATTTTGAGCATTTGTTCATGTTTTTCCATCCCTTCGCCCAGTCTAGGTCATCCTCTCCCAGGGCAAGATCTCATTCCCATTGGGATCTATATGTCACCGAGGGTTTCTCAACAATAGATTCTAAGGACCTATAGATTCCAGAAATCAGGCCCTTTGACGAGGAGAGGATAGACATATGTCCTCAAATAATGTCCTAGACTCTGAAGGGGGATTGGGATAGTGTTGTTTAAAGAAATGGCGAATTTGTAGAAAATGGTAGTATTCTTCGTCTGGCATATGATAGCGAGTCTGTAGGTCAGAGAACATGGAGAACTTACGCTCATCTAGGAAATCTTCCAATTTGGTCAAGTTTCATTCTGTCCAGGCTCGGAATGATTCCGGATGATTATATGCCAGGGGAATCTTGGGTCTCCCAGAAACTAGGCTCCCAAGGGAGTTTGTGAGATAAGGTTATACTTATATTTATATTGATTCCACAATTTTAGACTTATTTCAACCACTTGGTTTTTAAGGGACAGTTTGGAGGTTGGAAGGCTAGAGGATCACATAAGTCCAGGGAGGTGTAGGGGAGTGATAGAGTCACTTTCGAATCTGACCCAGGGGACCTTGGAGTTCCCAATGTTCCATTGGGCTTGTCGCGTGGATCTACTGGCCAGATTGTATAGCCATATCTGCGGGACACCCAAGCCCCCTCTTTTTGACGAGCGGTAAAGAACATCCCTAGTGAATCTCGGGGTCTTATCATTCCAAATGAATCTGTTAAAATGGGCCTGAATATTAAGTAGGTATGTTTTGGAAAGTCTAATTGGAAGGGAGTGGAACAAGTACAGTAACCGGGGGAGGATTGCCATTTTTAGGGCAGTAATTCTGCCTATAAATGGGATGTGGAGGGGGGGAAACCACAGTTTAAGGTCCTTTTTCAGTTTAGCTATCATAGGGGGATAGTTGGCTTCAAAGAGTTTATTAAAGTAGTTTGTGATACCCAGGTATGGGAGGTGGGATTCCGTCCATGTAAAGGAATAATTTCGCTTAAGTTGATCTAGTTCTGTGGGAAGGAAACCTATCAGGAGGGAAACCGTTTTAGAAACATTTATTGAAAGTCCAGAGATGCTGGCAAACCGTGACAGTGTTTGTAGCAGGTTTGAGAGGGAGATAAGAGGGTTGGAGAGGAACATTAGAACGTCATCAGCGTACATACAAAATTTATAGTTTAAGGGTCCTTTGGGGTAGCTGGATATGTTTGGGTTATTCAGTATAGCGATGGCCAGGGGTTCTAATGCTAGGGCAAAAATTAGGGGGGTGAGTGGACACCGCTGTCTGGTGCCTCTTCCTAGAAATCGGAATTGCAGCCAGGGATCCTGATGCGGGTTTTCGGGTTCCGATACAGGGCCTGGAAGGCTTGCAAGAATTCCCCATGAAACCCCATAAACTGTAGAAGAGACATGACATAATCCCAGGAGACGCTATTCAAACGCCTTTTGTATATCCAGGCTAAGCATACGGAGCGTTCGGGAGGTTAAACCAGCATCCTGGATTATGTCCGTAGCTAAACGTATGTTATCTGTGATGAATCTATGGGGAATGAAGCCAGATTGAAAGGGGGATATCAGGGAAGAGATTATACCTGCTAATCTGTTGGCTAGAATTCTACTAAATATTTTTAGGTCGTTATTTATGACAGATATGGGTCTGTAATTTTGGGGGAATGTATGATTTTTGCTCGGTTTTGGTGTCAAAGTCATATTCGCTAATAGCATCTCCTCGGGAAAGCTGCCCCCTTGCATCACTGAGTTGAAAAGTTGAACCAATCTTGGGGCTAAGGAGGCAGACATTTTTTTATAGTATATAGAGGAGAAGCCATCTGGGCCTGGGGCAGAACTTGCTTTCAAAGATTTGATAACATTCAGGACTTCAGAGATCGTTATATGGGGCATTAAGCTTCTCGAGTTGTGTGGGGGAGAGAGCGGGTATAGGGATATCTTGAAACCAGGATGCGTCTTTCAAGGAAGGTGAGGATTGCCCTGATGCCAGAAATGTTGAATACAATTGTTCAAAGATCCTAATGACCTCTTTTGGATGTGAGGTGGCGTGGCCTGTTTCCGTGGCTTATAGACATGAGGAGGTCTGGTAGACTGATTCAACTTCCTTGCAAATAAAGTGGAGGAGGTATTATTATGTAGTAAGTATTTGGCCCTAGACCATCTAAGGGCTTTTTCTACTTTGGTGGATAAGAGGGAGTCTAGTTCTAGGCGTTTCTGGTTTATAGCATCCCGGTGGAGTCTGATAGTAATGAGTCAGTGTTTCTATGAAGGCAATCAAGTTCCCAGGAAAGGTCTACAATTTTTGTCTATGGAGCTTGTTTCGAGTTGAGGCAATGCCAATGAGTGTACCTCTTAGAACTTCCTTATGGGCTGTCCAGATTATAGAGGGGGGTGTTTCAGGGAGGTTGTTTAAATTAAAATAATCATCTATGGCCTTTGCCACTTCTGATTCCACTGTTAAGTCTGAGAGGATTGCTTCATTAAGCCTCCATGAGTAGGGTGTGGGTGCTAATTTTATGAAGTCAGTTGTGAAGGAAGTGGCATGATGATCCGACCACACACAGGGGTGGATTGTTGCATTCGTAGAATTGGCTAAAATTACCAGGGAGGTATAGATATAGTCCAATCTAGGGTAGCTATCGTGGGGGTGAGAGAAAAACATAAATTCCTTGATGCCCATGTTATGCGTTCTCCAGGTATCCACCAATTGATGCTCTAGGAGGCCGTTGGCGAGAGAGCTAAGGAAGGCTTTAGTTGAAGATGTCAGGGAGGACCTATGGAGCATGGGATTTGCTACCATATTAAAATAGCCCCCTAAGATCATATGGGGGGACTGAAAGTTGGCTAGTTATCAAAAAATGCTTTAAAGAATGCGGCCGGTGCATCATTTGGGGCGTAAACGCTGGCAACAGTTAATTCTCTGTTGTGTATCACCCCTTTGATAATGACAAATCTACTTTCCTTGTCCCTAAATATCTGCATTACCTCCATTGGAAAGGAGTTATGGAGGAGTATGGTTTTAGTGGGGTAAAGAGAATAGAAGTGAATAGAAGGCTCGGGGGAAATTCCTATGGAGAAATTTAGGGTGTGAGGTTTGGGAAAAATGTGTTTCCTGGATTAGGAGAATTTTAGCCCCCAGCTGTTTGTAAAATGCAAAGGCTTTTCGTCTTTTTTTTTAAATAATTTCTGTTTATTAAATTTTCATATAACATACTCAACAACGGCTGGGCCCTGTCATCATAACAGTAGCCCCGACAACTGGCCACGCAGGGCCTGACATCCTATCTTACAGTTCTTCTACCCCCCCCCCCTTTTGTCACAGCTCAGACCCCCTACTATTCGGATTTCCGATACAATACTTAGGTTCCCTTCCCCTCCTTTTAGATGGTATCTGTACAAGTATATCTCATGGCTATCAGTTCCACTTGCTATGTCTCAATTATCCGCTTTTCCTAGTCCTACAGTGTCTTCACAGTGGTTTCTTCCATTCAAAGTTCCCAATTCATTTCGCCTCTGACATACAGCTAAAAATAGCTCATGTGTTCCTCCCTCAGCCCACTGTTTTATCTGATTCGTACCAAGCTTTCCATACCTTATCAAATTTTTTCCCACATCCTCTTGCCCTGTACGTTGTTTTATAGTATGGTAACATAGTATTGATCAGGCGCTTCCAATAAGCAATGTCTGGGGCCTGACTATTCTTCCACTTAAGCAAGATGGCCTTTTTCCCATAGAATAGTAGGATGGTAAGTAGTGTTCTCAGTGCCCTTGAAGGAACCACCTCCTCCACCAGCCCCAACAAGCACACCCTCACTGTCAGGGGAATAGCCACTGATAATATGTCCGTGATGCAGACCGCAATCTCCCGCCAAAAACCTTGGATGTGTGGACATTGCCAGAATATGTGTCCAGCATCCGTCGGAGAAAAAGAACATCTCCAGCACTCTGCCACTGTAAGCCTGTATATTCTGGCAAGTCTGGCTGGTGTGTAATAGCTTCTGTGCAAGAATTTTAATTGGATCAATCGGTCCCTAGCTGAAAATAAAGGTAGGAAGGGTTGTATCCACATGTCGTCCCAGTCCTCAGCCTGAATATCAGGAACTTCAGTTTCCCATTTGGTCCTACACTTAAGTACCGCCTTAGGTGAACATTTACAGAATTCCTCATACAGTGCCTTGCGAAAGTATTCGGCCCCCTTGAACTTTTCAACCTTTTGCCACATTTCAGGCTTCAAACATAAAGATATAAAATTTTTATTTTTTGTGAAGAATCACCAACAAGTGGGACACAATTGTGAAGTGGAACGAAATCTATTGGATTTTTGAAACTTTTTTAACTAATAAAAAAATGAAAAGTGGGGCGTGCAAAATTATTCGGCCCCCTTGCGTTAATACTTTGTAGAGCCACCTTTTCCTGCAAATACAGCTGCAAGTCGCTTGGGGTATGTCTCTATCAGTTTTGCATATCGAGAGACTGAAATTCTTGCCCATTCTTCCTTGCAAAACAGCTCAAGATCAGTGAGGTTGGATGGAGAGCGTTTGTGAACAGCAGTTTTCAGCTCTTTCCACAGATTCTCGATTGGATTCAGGTCTGACTTTGACATGGCCATTCTAACACCTGGATACGTTTATTTGTGAACCATTCCTTTGTAGATTTTGCTGTATGTTTGGGATCACTGTCTTGTTGGAAGATAAATATCTGTCCCAGTTTCAGGTCTTTTGCAGACTCCAACAGGTTTTCATGCAGAATGGTCCTGTATTTGGCTGCATCCATCTTCCCCTCAATTTTAACCATCTTCCCTGTCCCTGCTGAAGAAAAGCAGGCCCAAACCATGATGCTGCCACCACCATGTTTGACAGTGGGGATGGTGTGTTGAGGGTGATGAGCTGTGTTGCTTTTACGCCAAACATATCGTTTTGCATTGTGGGCAAAAAGTTCGATTTTGGTTTCATCTGACCAGAGCACCTTCTTCCACATGTTTGGTGTGTCTCCCAGGTGGCTTGTGGCAAACTTTAGACGAGACTTTTTATGGATATCTTTGAGAAATGGCTTTCTTCTTGCCACTCTTCCATAAAGGCCAGATTTGTGCAGTGTACGACTGATTGTTGTCCTATGGACAGACTCTCCCACCTCAGCTGTAGTTCTCTGCAGTTCATCCAGAGTGATCATGGGCCTCTGGGCTGCATCTCTGATCAGTCTTCTCCTTGTCTGAGCTGAAAGTTTAGAGGGACGGCCAGGTCTTGGTAGATTTGCAGTGGTCTGATACTCCTTCCATTTCAAAATGATCGCTTGCACAGTGCTCCTTGGGATGTTTAAAGCTTGGGAAATCTTTTTGTATTCAAATCCGGCTTTAAACTTCTCCACAACAGTATTACGGACCTGCCTGGTGTGTTCCTTGGTCTTCATGATGCTCTCTGCGCTTTCAACAGAACCCTGAGACTATCACAGAGCAGGTGCATTTATACAGAGACTTGATTACACACAGGTGGATTCTATTTATCACCATCAGTCATTTAGGACAACATTGGATCATTCAGAGATTCTCGCTGAACTTCTGGAGTGAGTTTGCTGCACTGAAAGTAAAGGGGCCGAATAATTTTGCACGCACCACTTTTCAGTTTTTTATTTGCTAAAAAAGTTTAAATTATCCAATAGATTTCGTTCCACTTCACAATTGTGTCCCACTTGTTGGTGATTCTTCACAAAAAATTAAAATTGTATATCTTTATGTTTGAAGCCTGAAATGTGGCAAAAGGTTGAAAAGTTCAAGGGGGCCGAATACTTTCGCAAGGCACTGTATGTTATAGAAAGCATATTGGGCAGGTCCTTGATCGACAGCAGAGATTCTAGCACCGAAGGCAGAGATTCCACCCTCAACTCCCTGAACTGATCCTGGAATGCATGCCGTGGTTGGAAGAATCGGAAAAAATAGGTAGATCATGACGTGCCTGCAGCTGTAAGTAGGTTTGTAGGTCACCCATGTTGGTTACGTCCTTGAGGGTTTTCACCCCTTTTATGGCCCAGGTCATGGGGTCTGGTAGTCCGTAAAAGTGGGGTAATCGTCTAATCATCCATAAGGGAGTGGGTGGGGACATACCTTTATAGCTAGGGGCTGCCAATTTTAATGCCTTTTCCCATGCCCTGATGGTGGCTGTCATTGTTAGTGTGATGGGCAGATCTGAGTTGGCACCCCTGAATAGCGCCAGACGTAAACTTTCATATGAGCCCAGATGGGCAGCTTCCAACACTGTGGCCACGTCCCCATCATCAGATGTTAACTATCTACGGGCAAACACCATTTGACCCGCAAGGTAGTATTTGAGCCAATCCGGTACTGCCAACCCTCCCGCCTAGGGTGGGGATAAAACCGCCTAGGGTGGGGATAAAGGTTCACATAACATGAATACAATAAGTGCTGCGCTTGAAGGCACCTATTTGAATAGGTGAAAGAAATAAATAATGTGTATAAATAACAATATAAACGAGTGAATACAAAAGTTCATGAAGTGTTTGAGAACAGTCCCAAAAAATTATTCACTCTGGTGCGTCTCAAGCTGAATTACAAGTCCGCAGATGGCATTCAGGGTGAATTATCCTACCAAGTTCTCCGCCCTTGGCGACTCTTGGAGCTCAATTATAAGCAAGTAGAAAAAATAGGTACCCTTACCAGATGAGTTGGACACATCCACCTTATAGTAGTGTGTCTTGCGAGCTTATGGGGGGGCTCCGGCCACTCACCCCAGTACACCGACCCGATATATTGTCCTCTCAGGGTTCCTCGTGGTCTGCGGATAGGAAAGGTGAGTGGGATTTCCGTGCCAAACGCTGCAATCGGACTTGATGCCAGACGTCCCGCAAAAGTTCACCATAAAGGAAATAGAGAATAAAATACGCTTCGCATGGTGAAATACAACCAATGATGGTTTATTGAAAAAAAAAATTTTGATGAACAAAATTAAAATGATAAAATCACGTGATACATAAAAAATAGCAATGTGGGGAGCAGACAACTGCTGGCCCTACGCGTTTCGACCTCAAAGTCTTCAACAGGGGCATGATAATTCACCCTGAATGCCATCTGCGGATTTGTAATTCAGCTTGAGACGCACCAGAGTGAATAATTTTTTGGGACTGTTCTCAAACACTTCATGAACTTTTGTATTCACTCGTTTATATTGTTATTTATACACATTATTTATTTCTTTCACCTATTCAAATAGGTGCCTTCAAGGGCAGCACTTATTGTATTTATGTTATGTGAACTTGGTTTGTTTGTGTGCTAGCAGCTGGGCTGTGTTCTTCACAGAATATTTTATAGTTTTTCACTTTTCACTTGTTTCTGTTTGAATTAGCGCGGTGTTTTCCTTTTGTTTTGGGGATAAAGGTTCTCCAAGAGCCGAGTGACCGCTCGGCTCTTGGAGAACCTTTATCCCCACCCTAGGCGGTTTTGGTGCCCACAGGAATGTATTGACAATACTCTCTAGTTGTTTAAAGAACGACATTGGTATCTATACTGGTGCATGTCTAAGAAAGTAGAGGATTACCGGGAGCATTTTCATTTTGAGTAGACTGATTCTGCCAATAAGTGACAGGGGCAATTTAGTCCATGCCTGCGTTTTTTGCTTGAGGATTACTATCAAGGGAAGTAGATTCAAAGACAAATAGTCTTGCACTTTTGAAGTGATCGTCACTCCTAGGTATTTGAAAGAGTTCACCCACTGTAGTGGCAGATTGGGATCCGCACTTTCCCTGGCCTTCACATCTAACGGTAAAATGGACGACTTACTCCAATTTACTCTGAGTCCCGAGTATTTAGCAAATTTGTCAAAGATTGCTAATACTGTTTTCAAGGAGCCTTCCGGGTCATTGAGAAACAGCAGCATGTCATCTGCGTAAAGAGCTAGAGTTTCCCTTATATTACCTACCCTAATGGCCCTCACCTCTTCCGCATACCTCAGTGCGATGGCCAGGAGTTTCGCTCTATGTGATCTGATAGTCCTCCCGGTAGGTATTCCACACTCTCCACATACTGCATCAAGCTGTCATTACCAAAAGCCAGGTCAATTCTAGCTACTGACCTGTGTGTGATTGATATGTGAGAGTAACATCTAACTGTCGGATGTTTCCATCTCCACAACTCAACCAACCCCATTACTGAAGCCCAACCCACCAGCTCCGTCGAGCTTCCCCTGTTCATGTTGGAGGAGTCCAACACCGCATCTAATGTGGCGTTGAAATTCCCCAACACAACCAGGGGCAAATGTAAGAATTGAGCCAAGCGAGCATACATATCATACAATAATTGAAACTGAACCGGAGGAGGCACATAAACATTAACCAATAATAATCTCTTGTAGCACACATCTAGCACCACCGCCACGTACCTCCCCCCGGGTCCAATATGACCTGGTGTATCGTACATGCGATTTCCTTGCTGATAAGTATGGACACCCCCTCGCAAATGTTGAGTATGTGGAATGCATCGCTTTCTGAATCCACGGCTTCCGCATAGTCAACACTCTAGCATCATCCAGGTGCGTTTCCTGAAACAAAATTATGTGCGGTTTCGACTGTTTCAGGAATTGAAATACCGAAGCCCTTTTAAATTGATGGTTCAGGCCTCAGACATTCCAAGACCTGATCTTCAGTCTATCCGCCATTGTCACATGGTAGAAAAATACCGGCACATGGAACCATTTTCCCTGGTACCCCGTTATCCATTACCCTCATGGAGTAGCATAGGACCAGGAACCTCACCCCTACCACAGGTCTCCGAGCTGTGACAAACCATATTCCCCCCCTGCTATTATATCAGTAACCTTCATAGAACCGAAAAAAGTGTCCTGATATGTAGCTTCTTCCCGTCAACAAAACTGCAAAAGCTTGCGGTGAGATCCGACCGCCGTAATCGAAAGTCTGGCATAGTCTTCTCTGTTGAGTCCACATTCTCCTGGCGCTCCCATCAACAAGTAACCTATTGGAGTGCAGCTATCGCCGGGACAAAAAAAAGTGCGGAACCAGTAAAAAAGGATAAAATTAAACAGGAAAAAGTACAGCGAGCAATAAAGAAAAAGAAAAAGAGGTTGACATTCGTTGACATTCCAGGGTAAAGGTTCATACAATTGGTTATAGGCCCATGCATGAAGAGCCCTCAGGGCTGACGCTCCCCGAAGTTGAGAGCTGCAGGGGCCATCCCCTCCGTGTAAAAGCCCGTTACTGCAAGGGCCGAGCATCTCGGGTAGTTTAAACTGAAAAAAACACCTGCCATCCCAGGGAAGAGAGTTATCAAACACAGTGATTAGGGGCCAAATCCGTGCAATCCGGTCAAGACGCTGTCCCCACATGGTCTCCCGTTCTCAGCTGGAGAATACACAGATGTCCATTAACACTCTTCCCCGGTGACTCTGGTTATCCATGTCGGTTCCGTGTGGATCCAGCCCTAAGAGGCCGACTGACATTAGGCACAAAACAGGCAGTGTCATGGTTATGCAGTGATCTTCCTGTGTTTGCTTACCTCCCCTCATGTGTTCAGACTAAGAGGCCAGCCACTTCCACCTGGTGGTTTTTATAACCTCTCCTCTAAGCATGGCTCCACCCCAGGCCCTATCAGGGAGCCCTATATTAACCTGTGCACTGCAGGCCATCAGTGCTGATCAACCATTGTGTATTCCTTTGTGTGTTTGGCTTCCTGTTACCTGCCGTGTGCTCTTCTGTTGTTCCGTTACCGACTTTGGCATGTCTTTGACTATCCCTGTTTGCCTGTGATCCTGACCTTTTGGCGTGTCCCTGATTATTCTGTCTGCTTGTGGCCCCGACCTTGGCTTTGTCCCTCACCATCCCTATCCTCCTGTTGCCTACTGTGGGTGTGAGCTGGGGGACCCTGGGGGTCGCAACCTGGAGCCAGTTGCAGCCAAGTCCATCCTCACCACTCGAGGCTCTGGTAAACACCTGCTGGCTCTTAGACTCCGCACCCCAGGGAATCTTATGCTCTAACCCCGGTGGGACCTGTCTCATGTCCGCAGCAGTCAGCCGTAGGGTTCACAACCTTGCGGTGCACTCCTGATCCCTACGGTGTGCATCTGTCACCTCGCCTCAAGGTGACCTGACAGTTTGATCAGCCATGGACCCGGCTGACGTGCCGCTTCCTGCAGATGATCCATTGCAGAGCTTAGTTCGCAGACTTGAGACCCAAGAATCGCATCAGACCCAGGTGATGCGATTCCTTCAGGATTTGGCATCGCGTGTTGAACAGGTTCAGGCCTCATTAGAACCCCCGGATCAACAACCTCAACCGCTATCTGCTGCTGCACCTATTGCATCAGTCGCAGCCACACATTCATTACAACTACCAGCTCCGGTCCGTTTCTCTGGGGACTCCAAGGCTTGCAGGGGGTTCCTTAGCCAGTGCACAATTCATTTTGAACTTCAGCCCCAAAACTTCCTGTCCGATCGGGCAAAAGTCGCATATATCATATCCCTCCTGTTCTGCGAGGCGTTAGCTTGGTCCGCCCCTCTGTGGGAACGGAATGATCCAGTGGTTTCTAGCCTGTCTGATTTCTTGAAACTTTTTCGGAATATCTTCGAGGAACCGGGTCGTGTCTCCTCAGCGGCTAGCGCTCTTTTACGTCTCCGTCAAGAGTCTGCGTCTGTGGGACAGTATGCTCTTCAGTTCCGTATCCTCACAGCTGAATTGAGCTGGAATAATGAGGCCCTAGTTGCAACCTTTTTACATGGCCTCTCTGATAGAGTGAAGGATGAATTAGCAGGAAGATCCATTCCTGCTGATCTGGACAGTGTCATCACCTTGTGTAACCAGATCGATATTCGCTTTCAGGAGAGGGCCCTGAAAAAAAGATGCCAGCACTCCCCGTTCTTTAGGCAGCCTGAGCCCCCAGTCCCTTCTCTTCGATCCGAGGAAAATCCCCTGCCTACTGAGGAACCTATGCAGTTGGGCTGGACTAAATTATCTCCCGAAGAACGTGCTAGGTGCAGAACTCTGGGCCTATGCCTCTATTGGGGGGCCAAAGGTCATTTCCTTGACACTTGTTCTCTTCGTCCGGAAAAACGCTCAGGGCTAATACATCTGGAAGGTGGAGTATTAGACCCTGAAATATCACCTTCACCTTCTCGTCTTCTCCTTTCTGTGTTGCTTCATGTCACTGCTTCCTCTCGTTCGGTCTCAGCACATTTGGATTCCGGAGCCGCTGCCAATTTCATGGATTGGGAAACTGCATCCTCCATGAGACTTACCCTTTTGCCCCTTACAACACCATTGGTGGTCTTGGCGATTGATGGCATGGTTCTCCCAGGGGGCCCTATCCACTTTCAGACTCTTCCTGTTAAGATGTCAGTAGGGAAACTCCACCAGGAGTGGATATCCTTCCTTGTCTTACCTAAGGCTTCATCTCCTATCATATTAGGTCTTCCTTGGTTACGGCTCCATTCTCCACACGTTGACTGGTCTGCTGGACAGATCCTGGCTTGGGGTTCCTCCTGTTCCTCTTCCTGCCTACTCAAGGGTACCCCAAAGGAGAAACTTCCTGTTACCACCATCCCAGTATCTTCTGCTCTTCCCACTGTATATAGCGATCTCTGGGATGCGTCCTGCAATAGTCGGACTGATGCACTCTCTAGGTCAGGGGTGTCCAAACTTTTTTCAAAGTGGGCCAGATTTGATGAAGTGAACATGCCTGAGGGCCGACCATTTTGCCTGACATTCTTTGAACCATTGAAAATTCGGTCTAAGTGTGTCCATCCGAGCACGAATACACTGCCCAACAAGAATTCTCTTGCCTTTGTTGCACTCGTTCCCAACACACAGACGAATGCTCTGCACTTTAGGGGGCACCGTTAATTCTTAATGGTACCCCACACATTGGAAAATGTAGGGTGCTTTTGGTGCAGTGCAATAAAAAAAAAAAAAAAAAAAAAGCTTGGGGGCTTCTTTCCCTGCATTTTTGTGAGTAGGGAAGTCCATTGAAATTAATGGGCTGCCCTACACACAGTACGCAGCCACACAGATGTTGCATTTACGGGCTTAAAACAGGTGGTGAGGAGGCAACATAATGCCTCTTTACCACCATTCAAATGCCTCTGCAAAGAGATCTGTGCATGGATTGCTTTTCAGAGGAGCAGGAGTCCTGGCTAATATCACACACAAGCCCTACAAAAGCAGTTTTGATGGTATAAGAATGGGGGTCCGGATTAAAAGTAACATACACACAGACACAAGCACACAAATGCAGGCACACATACAGACAAATGCACGCCGCACACACATGCAGACACATGCATACACATACATACAGACATATATGCACACACATACAGACATACATACAGACACATGTGCACACACACATACACATACACACACACATACAGACATACATACAGACACATGCATACACATACACATACTTACAGACACCTACAGAAATACATACAGACACACATACACACACATACAGACATACAGACACATGTGCACACACACGTACATACAGACATATATACAGACACACACATACACATACACACACACACAGACATACATACTGACACATGGGCACACACACATACATACAGACATAAATGCACACACATACAGACATACATACAGACACATGTGCACACACATACAGACATACATACAGACACATGTGCACACACACATACAGACATACATACAGACACATGGGCACACACACATACATACAGACACATGTGCACACACACATACATACAGACACATGTGCACACACACACACACAGACACATGTGCACACACACACACAGACACATGTGCACACACACACACACACATACAGACACATGTACACACACACATACAGACACATGTGCACACACACACACACACACACACATACATACAGACACATGTGAACACACACATACAGACACATGTGCACACACATACAGACACATGTGCGCATACAGACACATGTGCACACACACATACATACAGAAACATGTGCACAAACACATACATACAGAAACATGTGCACACACACACACATACAGACACATGTGCACACACACACATACAGACACATGTGCACACACACACACACACATACAGACACATGTGCACACACACACACACACACACATACACACAGACACAAGCACACAAATGCAGGCACACATACAGACAAATGCACGCCGCACACACATGCAGACACATGCATACACATACATACAGACATATATGCACACACATACAGACATACATACAGACACATGTGCACACACACATACACATACACACACACATACATACAGACATACATACAGACACATGCATACACATACACATACTTACAGACACCTACAGAAATACATACAGACACACATACACATACATACAGACATACAGACACATGTGCACACACACACGTACATACAGACATATATACAGACACACACATACACATACACACACACACAGACATACATACTGACACATGGGCACACACACACATACATACAGACATAAATGCACACACATACAGACATACATACAGACACATGTGCACACACATACAGACATACATACAGACACATGTGCACACACACATACAGACATACATACAGACACATGGGCACACACACATACATACAGACACATGTGCACACACACATACATACAGACACATGTGCACACACACACACACAGACACATGTGCACACACACACACAGACACATGTGCACACACACACACATACAGACACATGTACACACACACATACAGACACATGTGCACACACACACACACACATACATACAGACACATGTGAACACACACATACAGACACATGTGCACACACATACAGACACATGTGCGCATACACATACAGACACATGTGCACACACACATACATACAGAAACATGTGCACACACACATACATACAGAAACATGTGCACACACACACACATACAGACACATGTGCACACACACACATACAGACACATGTGCACACACACACACACACATACAGACACATGTGCACACACACACACACACACACACACATACATACACATGTGCACACACACACACACATACACATGTGCACACACACACACATACAGACACATGTGCACACACACATACAGACACATGTGCACACACACATACAGACACATATGCACACACACACATACAGACAGATGTGCGCACACACACATACAGACACATGTGCACACACACATACAGACACATGTGCACACACACAAACATACATACACATGTGCACATACACACACATACAGACACATGTGCACACACACATACATACATACATACACATGTGCACATACACACACATACAGACACATGTGCACACACACAGACACATGTGCACACACACACACATACAGACACATGTGCACACACACACAGACACATGTGCACACACACATATACAGGCACATGTGCACACACACATACAGACACATGTTCACACACACACATACAGACACATGTGCACACACACACACACATACAGACACATGTGCGCACACACACACACACACACACATACATACATACAGACACATGTGCACACACACATACAGACACATGTGCACACAGCCACATGTGCACACACATACAGACACATGTGCGCACACACATACAGACACATGTGCACACATACATACAGACACATGTGCACACATACATACATACAGAAACATGTGCACACACACACACATACAGACACATGTGCACACACACACACACCCACATGTGCACACACACACACATACAGACACATGTGCACACACACATACAGACACATGTGCACACACATACAGACACATATGCACACACACGCATACAGACAGATGTGCGCACACACACATACAGACACATGTGCACACACACATACAGACACATGTGCACACAGCCACATGTGCACACACATACAGACACATGTGCGCACACACATACAGACACATGTGCACACATACATACAGACACATGTGCACACATACATACATACAGAAACATGTGCACACACACACACATACAGACACATGTGCACACACACACACACACACATGTGCACACACACACACATACAGACACATGTGCACACACACATACAGACACATGTGCACACACATACAGACACATATGCACACACACACATACAGACAGATGTGCGCACACACACATACAGACACATGTGCACACACACATACAGACACATGTGCACACACACATACAGACACATGTGCACACACACAAACATACATATACATGTGCACATACACACACATACAGACATGTGCACACACACATACATACATACACATGTGCACATATACACACATACAGACACATGTGCACACACACACACACACACACATGTGCACACACACATATACAGACACATGTGCACACAAACATACAGACACATGTGCCCACACACACACATACAGACACATGTGCACACACACACATACAGACACATGTGCACATACAGACACATGTGCACACACACATACAGACACATGTGCACACACACATACAGACACATGTGCGCACACACACATACAGACACATGTGCACATACACACACATGCATACACATACATACATACATACATACACACACACACATGAATAAAGGCCTTTAGCTTGTAGTACAGTACCTTTGCAGCTTCCTTATTCAGCCGGGTACTGCACTGTAGGGGGAAGCAGAGAGCACAGCACAATCCTCTGCACTTTACTTTCACTTTTGAAGCTCACGGAGCTTCTCACAGTGCCGGGGATCGGCTGATCTGACAGCCCTGATCCCGCAGCACAATAAATTGAGAAAGACCAGGCGGGCCGTTCAAAACCGGACCGCGGGCCAGACTTTGGACATGCCTGCTCTAGGTCATGTGGTACTCTGGATGAGGTGCCCACCTATGAACCTGAGTCAATCATTCACTCCAGTTCGCATAACCATTTACCTTTGTCTGTCCCTAATCTCCCTTGGACGCACAGCCAGGCTAACTTGTCTGCAAGTTCCACAGTTGCTATGCCCTGTGATGCAATTGAGATGGTCGCTACACCTGACAATACTATTTAGTCGACCTCTGCACCAGTTATGCCAGTCCGGCCCATGCCCAATGAGCTTCCTGCTTCTTGTTCAGCACCTTCGGTGACCTAGCCTCACCCTACTGCTACTATGTCCATTCAAACCCATTTAAGAGGCTCAATCCATCCCTTGTATAGAATACCTCATTCGGCCAGGTGGGGTTTTCAATCTTTTTCTCAGGGTTCTCTGCATTCTGTTTGTGTTGCAGCTATCCAGCTTGACTCTTGTGACATGTCACTTTCTAACCAACCTGACCTCAGGGATCCACTGACCTCTGCCCAGTCTGGTGGTCCTGTTATGGATGCCCAGCTCATCTTTAAGGGTGTGGGGGACCCTGCTCAGACTCCTGATCTTCTCATGCCCTTACCCATTCCTAAAAAACCTTTAGTCCTCAAGTCCTCTCGTCCTCTCCCTACCTCTGTTTCGGTCTCTGAGGATAATCTAAAATACGAGGTTAGTCAAGTTTTGGATTCCCGGCTCCGTAAAGGCATTCTTCAGTACCTCGTACTTTGGAAAGGGTTGGGTCCTGAGGAGAGGTCTTGGATCACTGCATCTGAGGTCTTTGCTCCCTGTCTGTTAAGGAGGTTCCATCTGGAGTTTCCCTTTAAGCCTGGACCCAGGTGGGGTAGGAGGAGGCCTCGTAAGAGGGAGGGTACTGTCATGGTTATGCAGTGATCTTCCTGTGTTTGCTTACCTCCCCTCATGTGTTCAGACTAAGAGGCCAGCCACTTCCACCTGGTGGTTTTTATAACCTCTCCTCTAAGCATGGCTCCACCCCAGGCCCTATCAGGGAGCCCTATATTAACCTGTGCACTGCAGGCCATCAGTGCTGATCAACCATTGTGTATTCCTTTGTGTGTTTGGCTTCCTGTTACCTGCCGTGTGCTCTTCTGTTGTTCCGTTACCGACTTTGGCATGTCTTTGACTATCCCTGTTTGCCTGTGATCCTGACCTTTTGGCGTGTCCCTGATTATTCTGTCTGCTTGTGGCCCCGACCTTGGCTTTGTCCCTCACCATCCCAATCCTCCTGTTGCCTACTGTGGGTGTGAGCTGGGGGACCCTGGGGGTCGTGACCTGGAGCCAGTTGCAGCCAAGTCCATCCTCACCACTCGAGGCTCTGGTGAACACCTGCTGGCTCTTAGAGTCCGCGCCCCAGGGAATCTTACGCTCTAACCCCGGTGGGACCTGTCTCCTGTCCGCAGCAGTCAGCCGTAGGGTCCACAACCTTGCAGTGCACTCCTGATCCCTACAGTGTGCATCTGTCACCTCGCCTCAAAGTGACCTGACAGGCAGGTGTCATAAAACATGCGACTCACGTGCATCGTTGCCCCCCCCCCCCCCCGGGGGCAGCTAAGGTGGAACCGTGCTACAGGCACAACTTTCTTCAACAGGCTTATGGGTTATCCACCCAGAGGCACATGCCGCCTTGTGATTATGCTAGTTCCTTATCCATCCACTCTCAAGCTTCTGTAGGATTATCAAAGAATCGCACACTACCTTTGTATTGGATCCTGAGCCTGCTCGGGTATAGCATGCTATATTGAATTTCCTTGTCACGGAGCCTCTTGCGGACGTCTGTAAAGGAACGGCATTGTTGTTGTGTGGCTGCTGAAAAGTCAGGAAAGAGCATCAGTCTAGCATTTTCATAATGCAATTCTTGCACTTTTCTGGACTTAGCCAAGATCATGTCCCTGTAGTTCAAAAACCTTACAAGGAATGGTCTAGGGAATGCTCCCGGTGGTCTGCGGGCCGTGGGGACCCTGTTAGCCCTTTCAACAACATATGTGGGGGATAAATCCTCCAAGGATAGTAAGGTTTTGAACAGAGCCTCTGCAAATAGGACGGACTTGTCACCTTCTGTTCCTTCTGACAGGCCCACCACCCTGATGTTGTTCCTCCGTTGACGGTCTTCAGCATCGTCCGCTCTTCGCTGAAGGGACCGCACCATGTCACGGAGCTCTACTATGTTATTTTCCTGGATGTGTGCGGTCTCCTCCACTCTGGACACCCGGTCTTCCACCGTAGTAAGCCTGCCCCTGATTTTATCTAGATCATGTCTGATTAAAGTGCATTCAGATGACAAGTGATCTATGCGCCCCATCAGTTCCGACTTACTGGCATTTATGGCTTCAAGAATGGGCCTGGTGATCGCCTCTGTGTCCACTGTGATATGTAGCTCATCTGCCTGCTCGGCATCCGCACACACCTCCGACGTATTTTCTTGCAGCTCCATCTTTGCTGTTGTCTGCATGGCGCGCCGCTCAGCTTTCTGAGACCTTCCCCCGGTCAATGGTGCTACATGTAGCCGGCTGTCAGCACTCCAAAAGCGCGGATTTAGGCAGGATGAGCGGAGCTAAGGAGAAGAGCTTGCTGCCTCAATCACATCCGGTCACGCCCCAAGGCTTTTCGTCTTTTAATGGGGAAATGAAATCCCTTCACGTTGTGCGAAGCACAAGTAATCGCCATAGAGATAACAAAGTAGTGTTATCTGCTAGAGGGTAATCAGGTGCAGGGACAGAAAAGATAAGTGGAGAGGGTGATCTCCGCACAATCTTAAGCCAACCAGGGGGGCCGCCAGACCCACACACACACAGTGAAAAGGTTATATTCTTTCTATTCTATTCTACTGAATTCTATTATATATTTTTTTTTCTATTCTATTATTTTCTAGTCTATTCTTTTCTATTCAAAATTATTCTATTAAAAATTAGAATTTTCAGAAGATAGTTACATTCTTTATATTTTATTCTATGCTATTTAATTATATTATATTGTTTATTCAATTATTTTCTATTCCATTCAGTTATAATCTATTCTTTTAAATTCAAATTCATTCTATTTGAAATTTTAATTTCAGAAGACAGTTATATTCTTTCTATTTAATTCTATTCTGTACCTTTCATTTCTATCCTATTGTATTCTATTCTTTTATTTTCTATTCTGTTTTGTTCTATTTTAGTCAATTTTTCATATTATTTTCTTTTCTATTCTGTTCCTTTATTTTTTATTATATTCTGTTCTACTATATTCTATTCCCTTATTATCTATTTAATCCTGTTATTTTCTATTCTATTCCCTTATGTTCCATTCCTTGCCATTCTATTCTATTTAATTATATTCTTTTATTTTCTATTCTACTCTGTTCTGTTTTACTCTATTCTTTTTTATTCTATTCTATTTTCTTCTGTTTTACTCTATTATATTCCTTTATTTTCAAATTCTATTGTATTTTATTCTTGCTTTCAAATTCAATTAAAATTTCGGCCAAATTTTGTTTAAATTTGTTACTATTGTAATTCGGATATGAAATATACTATCACACACTAAACCTCACTACCTGCTATATTATTGATTATGAATAATTCTATTTTATCAAACGATATTTTACTATTTAATTTCCAACTCTTACCTGTGTACCTGCGTAAAGGCTGAGTGTACCTGGACACACCCCCTGCTGGGTTTTCACAAAAAGGTTTAGAAACAGATACAGGGATGTATTGTGACCCTTTTTTAAATATTGGTGCTACCTTGTCTTTTCTCCAAATCAGCTGGTACCATTCCTGTTAGTAGACTTCAGTAAAAATTAGGAACAATGGTCTGGCAATTACTTGACTAAGTTTCTTAAGGACCCTCAGGTGCAAGCCATCTGGTCCCAGTGACTTCTTAGGCCGCGTACACACGGGCGGACTGTTCGCCCAACTTTGTCCGCTGAACAGTGTTTGGGCGGACAGTCCGCTCGTGTGTGGGCTTTCAGCGGACAGTTTCAGCGGACAGTTTGACGAACAAGGTTTTTCGGAAATTCCGTAAAACTGTCCGCTGAAACCTTGTGAGCGAACAGTCCGCCCGTGTGTAGGCTTGTTCGTCAAACTAAGTTCCGCGCATGCTCAGAAAGGATTTACACGCCGAAAGTTATAATGCAGTGTATAGGACGTCGTATTTTTCGTCCCGTCGTACGTGCCGTTCACGTCATCGCGCACGGTTTCAGCAAACTGTTCGTTCGTCGTGTGTGGGCATGTCCGTCCATGCTAATTTTGAGCGGACTGTTTGCCGAAACTGTTTGACGGACAAAGTTGGGCGAACAGTCCCCGCGTGTGTACGCGGCCTTAATGTTAGGTTTTTTAAGTCTATGGCCGCGTACACACGCGCGGACTGTTGGCCCAACTTTGTCCGTCCAACAGTTTGAGCGAACAGTCCGCTCAAACTTAGCATGGACGGACATGGCCACACACGACGGACGAACAGTTTGCTGAAACCGTGCGCGATGACGTGAACGGCACGTACGACGGGACGAAAAATACGACGTCCTATACACTGCAATGCAACCTTCCGACGTGGAAATCCTTTCTGAGCATGCGCGAGACTTAGTTGGCCGAACAAGCCTACACACGAGCGAACAGTCCGCTGAAACCTTGTTTCAGCGGACAGTTTTTCGGAATTTCCGTAAGACCTTGTTCGGCCAACTGTCCGCTGAAACTGTCCGCTGAAGCCCCACACACGAGCGGACTGTCCGCCCAAACACTGTTCAGCGGACAAGGTTGGGCGAACAGTCCGCGCGTGTGTACGCGGCCTATCTCTAATTCTGTCCTCTGTTAGCCATGAGGGTGCTTCCTGTGATATGTCATGAGGAAAAACACTGCAGTTTTGGTTACTGAAGCCCCCAGATTCCCAGAAAGAAAGAATTTCTTGGGATTTTTTTTGCTCTCCTCCGCTATATGTCTTTCGTGTTATATCTTAGCTGCCCTAATTGCACCCTTACATTTTTTGCTGCATTCTTTGTAAACTCTGAATGCTGATGATGATTCCTCAGCCTTGTATTTTTGAAGGCCTTCTCCTTTGCTTTTATATGCATTTTTATATTGGACTTAAGCCATCCAGGATTTTTGTTCGCTCTTTTAAATGTATTTCCCAATGGGATGCACTGGCTCATATCCTTATTTAATATGTTCTTAAAGAACATCCATCTCTCCTCTGTGTTCTTTGTTCCTAAAATCCTATCCCAATTTTTACCTTCTAGCAAGGTTCGTCATTTAAGGAAGTTGTCTCTTTTGAAATCCAGTGTCTTCATATTCCCCTTATGTTTCCTATTTGTGTGATTTATATGGAAGCCAATTGACCTGTGATCGCAGTTACCTAAATTGCCCTTTGTCAGGGAAGACAGGCTTTCCATGTAAGATCCCAGCGTGCACGCATGGGTGCTAGCATTTTAAGACACACATGTCGCTAATACTGAAGTCAGGCGGGCTATTTAAACAGGGCTCCTACAGAGGTTCATTGCTGTTTGGTCTACAGCTTCTGTGTTGTATCCTGTTTCCTGTGTGACCTCTGAATCTGATCCGGCTTGTTGTTACCTGTGATTGCCTGCTGCCTGTTTTGATCCTGGCTTCCCTTTGACTCTGATCCTGCCTGCTGATTCTGTCTGCTGATCTTCCGGTACTACTTGCCTTGTAACCTGACCTCTCTTCTGCATACTGTCTATGTCTGAACTGCCTGATTATTGCCGACCCGGCCTGTCTAACCCTGCATCTCGCTCATCCAGCCTGCTTCAGCTCCCAGCCCTGCAAGCCTGCATCTGGTACTGCTCTGTGGTTCATCCCAGCCTGCCACCAGTCAAGCACTGTGTGAGCTCATCCACTACCTGCTTGCTGATCACCACTACTACAGGGACTATTGAACTGTTTACAGGCCCTCCGTGCTCCTGTGGCTGCTGTAGCACTACCACTACCACTTCAGCTCCTGCATCTGATCCCGCCTCCTCTACCACCCAAGCTGGGACTTCAGCCAGCCATACAGTAATGATGTTACCCCCTGAGCCCCGTGTACCTAATCCTGAGAGGTTTTCCAGTGATCATAGTAAATTTAGAGCCTTCCGCAATGCCTGTCAGCTCTACTTTGCTCTCCAGCCACGGACTTTTACCCTGGAAACCACCAAGGTGGGATTCATTATTTCCCTCCTCCAAGGGGAACCACAGTCGTGGGCCCACCGGCTGTTAGAAGAGAACAACGCACAACTAAACACCATGCAAATGTTCTTTAATGCCATGCTGATTTATGATGACCTTCCATGTACCACCACCGCTGAAGCCGCCATTCATGCACTCCAGCAAGGCCGTAGAGCGGCCGAGGACTATGTCACTGAATTTAGACGCTGGAGTGCAGACACTAGCTGGAATGACGTAGCCCTGCGTCATCAATTTCCTCTGGGTCTCTCGGAAAGCCTGAAAGATGAGATTGCTTGGGTCAGGGTGCCAAGCTCTCTGGAAGCCCTAATCACTCTGTCCATTCAGATTGACTGCCGCCTACGAGAACGCAGGTCTGAAAGAAGAACACAGCACTTCCGTCCAGCCTGGATGTTACCTAAGATCCCTGCTCCTCCTAACCCGGTTCCTGGAAACTCCGCTTTCCCTACTCCAGAGGCGCCTGAACCCATGCAATTGGGCCTGATTCTTTCTTCATTGACTCTGGAAGAAGGCCAACGCAGACTAGCAAATAACCTCTGCCTGTACTGTGGGGAAGCCGGTCACTTTGTACGTACCTGTCCTGCCAAGCTGCGTAAATGTCTTTCCCTTTCTTCACTCAACCAGTCACCCCTACCCGCCTTATCTGCCAGCTCAGCTCATATCGCTCTGCCTGTTTCCTTCCAGCTGTCGGGAAGAACCGTATCAATGACCGCTATTATTGATTTGGGAGCATGTAGCTTTTTCATCAACCAGTCCTTCGCAGCTCAGCAACACATTCCTCTACAAACCAGAGGACAGAGACTCACTGTATTTCTGGCCGATGGGTCTCACATTAAATCTGGACTGGTAACCAAGGAGACCCCATGCTGACCATCTCCTCCACCAACCATCGAGACCTGCTGCGTTTAGACGCAATCTCTTCACCCTTGTTCCCCGTCATCCTGGGCCTGCCCTGGCTACAGGCCCACAACCCACAGATAGACTGGGAATCCGGAAGTGTCAAGTTCCAGTCAGCATATTGAGACACTGTTTGGAAACTTCACCACCATCACCTGCTACCCTGCTGTGTATGGACGCAGACCCTGAATTATGTCAAGTAGTTCCAGATTCTTACCACGAATACCTGGACGTTTTCAGCAAACGAGGAGCAGACACTTTTCCTTCACACAGGCCTTATGACTGCCCCATTGAGCTCCTACCTGGGGCCCAGATTCCATTTGGGCGCATCTTTCCTTTATCTGAATGGGAATCAGGAGTTTTGAAGGACTACAGTGGTGTGAAAAAGTGTTTGCCCCCTTCCTCATTTCCTGTTCCTTTTCATGTTTGTCACACTTAAGTGTTTCGGAACATCAAACCAATTTAAACAATAGTCAAGGACAACACAAGTAAACACAAAATGCAATTTGTAAATGAAGGTGTTTATTATTAAAGGTGAAAAAAAATCCAAACCATCATGGCCCTGTGTGAAAAAGTGATTGCCCCCTAAACCTAATAACTGGTTGGGCCACCCTTAGCAGCAACAACTGCAACCAAGCGTTTGCGATAAGGTGCAATGAGGCTTTTACAGCGTCCTGGAGGAATTTTGGCCCACTCATCTTTGCAGAATTGTCCTAATTCAGTTACATTAGAGGGTTTTCGAGCATGAACGGCCTTTTTAAGGTCATACCACAACATCTCAATAGGATTCAGGTCAGGACTTTGGCTAGGCCACTCCAAAGTCTTCATTTTGTTTTTCTTCAGCCATTCGGTGGTGGACTTGCTGGTGTGTTTAGGATCATTGTCCTGCTGCAGAACCCAAGATCGTTTCAGCTTGAGTACACAAACAGATGGTCGGACATTTTCCTTTAGGATCTCTTGGTAGACAGCAGAATTCATAGTTCCTTTTATCACGGCAAGTCTTCCAGGTCCTGAAGCAGCAAAACAGCCCCAGACCATCACACTACCACCACCATATTTTACTGTTGGTATAATGTTCTTTTTATGAAATGCAGTGTTCCTTCTACGCCAGATATACTTGGACACACACCTTCCAAAGAGTTCCACTTTTGTCTCATCGGTCCACAGAATGTTGTCCCAAAAGTCTTGGGGATCATCAAGATGTGTTGTGGAGAAATTGAGACGAGCTTTGATGTTCTTTTTGCTCAGCAGTGGTTTTCTCCTTGGAACTCTGCCATGCAGGCCATTTTTGCCCAGTCTTTTCCTGATGGTAGAGCATGAACGCTGACCTTAACTGAGGCAAGTGAGGCCTGCAGTTCCTTGGACGTTGTTGTGGGGTCTTTTGTGACCTCTTGGATGAGTCGTCGCTGCGCTCTTGGGGTAATTTTGGGCGGCCGGCCACTCCTGGGAAGGCTCACCACTGTTCCATGTCTTCGCCATTTGTGGATAATGGCTCTCACTGTGGTTCGCTGGATTCCCAAAGCTTTGGAAATGGCTTTATAACCCTTTCCAGACTGATAGATCTCAATTACTTTCTTTCTCAATTGTTCCTGAATTTCTTTGGGTCTCGGCATGATGTGTAGCTTTTAAGGATCTTCTGGTGGACCTTACTGTGTCAAGCAGCTCCTATTTAAGTGATGCCTTGATTGTGAACAGGTGTGGCAATAATCAGGCCTGGGTGTGGCTAGAGAAATTGAACTCAGGTGTGGACAACCACAGTTATAGTATGTTTTAACAAGGGGGGCAATCACTTTTTCACACAGGGCCATGATGGTTTGGATTTTTTTTCACCTTTAATAATAAACACCTTCATTTACAAATTGCCTTTTGTGTTTACTTGTGTTGTCCTTGACTATTGTTTAAATTGGTTTGATGTTCCGAAACACTTAAGTGTGACAAACATGCAAAGGAACAGGAAATGAGGAAGGGGGCAAACACTTTTTCACACACTTGTATATTGATGAGAATATGCAGAAACCATTCATCCGTCCCTCTACCTCACCGGCTGGTGCTGGTATATTTTTTCTAGAAAAGAAGGATCATTCCCTGAGACCATGTGTGGACTATCGTGACCTAAATAAAATAACAGTAAAGAATCGCTATCCCCTTCCTCTAGTCCCTGAACTGTTCCAAAGACTCAAATCAGCAAGCATATTTACCAAGCTGGATTTAAGAGGGGCCTATAACCTGGTTCGTATAAGAGAAGGGGATGAATGGAAAACTGCCTTCCGTACCTGATTTGGGCACTTTGAATATCTAGTTATGCCCTTTGGCCTTTGTAATGCCTCTGCCACCTTCCAGTACTTTATTAACAACATTTTCAAAGACTTTCTGGATATTTTCATGGTTGTCTACCTTGATGACATCTTGATATTCTCTGTATCACTAGAGGTGCACCGGGGGCATGTTAAAAGTGTATTGTGCCGGCTCCGCAAATATGGACTTTATGCCAAAGCATAAGATGGATCAAGATGTACCCACAGAAAGTCTCAGCAATACTAGATTGGCCAGCCCCCACAGACAAGAAGGGAATACAACACTTTGTGGGCTTTACCAATTTTTATCGCAAGTTTATCAAGAACTTTTCTGCTATCATTCACCCTATTACACAGCTGACCAAACAAGGCACCCGTTTCTGTTGGACTTCTGAGGTTCAAGCTGCTTTTGAAACTTTGAAGAGACGGTTTACCATTGCTCCTGTCTTAAGTCACCCAGACCCTACCTTGCCCTATATTGTGGAGGTGGATGCTTCAGAAAGTGCAGTTGGGGCCATTCTATCACAACGTCAAGGCCTCAAAGAAGTGATCCATCCAGTGGCATTCTTTTCATGCAAACTCACGTCAGCTGAAAGAAACTACGATGTAGGAGATCGAGAACTTTTGGCGATCAAAGCTGCGTTGGAGGAATGGAGGTACTTGCTGGAGGGAGCGACCCATCCAATTCTGATCTACATGGATCATAAGAATCTTGAATATCTGTGATCTGCTAAATGCCTCAAACCATGCCAAGCTTGTTGGGCACTGTTTTTTTCAAGATTCTCATTCCATATTACGTACAGGCCTGGATCAAAGAACACTAAGCCTGATGCGTCGTCGCGCATGTTCGAAGATCCAAGAGACATCCTAATACCAGACACCATTTTACTATCTGGAGACTTCCTACTATTACACACTGACCTTTTGTCTCAGTTACAGCAAGCTTCTGCAGAAACACCTAGTCCTCCAGGGGTCACACTACAAGCAAAGAATGGACTATTATGGAGGGGTAAACAGATTTTTGTACCTAAAGAGGTTCGAGCAATGATCTTGAGGGTTTGTCATGACCACCCTTTGGCAGGCCATTTTGGGGTTCATAAGACTGTCCAACTTGTACAACGCTCATTTTGGTGGCCAGGATCGGAGAAAGACTGCAGAGCCTATGTAAATGCATGCACCACCTGAATCCAGAGTAAAAGTTCCCGTAACAAAGCTTGGGGATTACTCAGACCTCTGCCTATACCTGACAGACAGTGGCAGATGATTGCTATGGATTTTATAGTTGAACCCCCCCCCATCTGAAGAACGTACTGCTATCTTTGTGGTAGTGGATTGCTTATCAAAGATGGCTCATTTCGTTTAAAACATTTTATTGAGTTTTGAGAAACAAAACAGAAATAAACAATTGCCGACACAGCCACCAGATGCAGTTTACATCAATAGGGCATCAAAAGTCAGGTATAAGCAATTAAGATAGTGACATTCTATCCATGTAAATTAGGGTAAGTAGGGTACGTTACAGCTATCTAATGAAATACACATTTTGCAGTAACAATATCCTTAGCATCTATTTCTGTATTCAGAACACATATTGAAGTAGATGGAGTGTCTTTAGTTATATAACAGCATGAGATCCATTTTGAGTACATGCACTCGCCAATACCGACAGGTATAGCTTGTGGATTCCAATAACATGGACGTATAACAAGAGGCTGTAGAACCTCCTGTACAACTTTATTTATTCATAGTTTTAGTCCTAAAGCTTCCCATCAGTGTAAGGACAAGGTAATCCGTGAGTGTGCCATATTAGACCCGTCTCTGCAGAGAATACGCCATAACTTTTACTTCTATGGGCTACTAAGTGGAAACTCGGGGCCCTGGGATTCCACTCCCCACCCTCTCACCCCTACCGGGATCTGACTGTGAGAGGCGTGGGGAGCCAAAAATTGCAAGGGATATATACAATTACCTCGTCCCATTATTAGTGTAATATGTCAGCCCATCGGTCAACTGGAAATGTTGACATGAAAAGTTTGTTTGTAGCTATGTCAGTGAGGTTTGGAGACAATATGGGGGTTATCCACTGTTACTACTTATTATTGAACCAGGAAGGAGGGTGTAGGAGGATGGTTATAGGGAATAGGAAAATAGTGAGGTAAAGATTTCTGACAAGTATATCTCGGTGCATGTAGGTATGTGGGGATCATCCCCCAGGTCAAGCTATTAGTTATGTATTAGTGTTTTGTATTCCTCCGTTTGTTGAAACTGCAGCCAGCAGGCCAATGTATTTTGGAATTTGTGTGAGGTTTCTTTGGCGTGGTGTATAAGGGCTTCCATTTCTGCAATTCTGGATACCCTCTGCAACCATGCTGCGATGCTAGGAGGGGTGGTTGATTTCCAGTGATTAGGGATGCAGAGTTTTGCTGCGTTAATTAAGTGAAGCATGAGGAATTTCCTGTATTGTCTTTGGGGTAAAGATGTGTGGTGAAGTAAGAATTGAGTAAACGCTGCCGTGTACGTCGTGATTTTCGTGATGAGGCGGCTAACCTCGACCCAAAATGGCTGGATTTGTTTGCATTCCCACCAGATGGGTAAGAGAGTTCCCCTGGCTTCCTCACACCTCCAACAGGTGGGAGGGAGCTGGGGATAACATTTGTGTAAACGATCGGGGGTTCTATACCAACGTGAGTATAGTTTGTAACCGTTTTCTTGTGTCGATACGTTTAGTGAGCCTTTGTGTATATTAAGCCAAATATTATCCCAATCCTCTTGTGTCAATGTTATGTTTAGGTCTTGTTCCCATCTCTGGATGTAGGGGTTGTCCGATTTAGAGGGCGTGGGGGATAGCATGGTGTATAGTTGTGAGATGATATGTTTAACAGGGTCCCTGCTGTTGAACATAGTTTCAAAAGGGGTAAAGTCTCTGCTCCATTGTTGTGGTGTGGATGTCTTAAGTAGAAAATGTCGGATTTGAAGAAACTGAAAGAACGATAATTCCCATTCGGGAAATTGGGATATGAGGGCGGAGAAGGGGATCAACTCCCCCTTTTTGAAGAATGCTCCAGCCTTCCTAGCAGTGAACGCATTACCGAGAGTAGTTGGACAATTATTCAAGCCTGGAGGAAAATCTGGGTTTCTGTCCAATGGGGTCATCGGACCAGGAGTCTGAGCAATGCGTGTCTTCTGGCAGATACGTCTAAAGGTGTGTATGGTTGGGCCTATTAGGGGGTGTTGTAAGCTTTCTAGTGGCGTGGATCGGATGTTGATCCAAGGTAGGTGGTGCAGTGGAATTGGCGAGAACGCACCCTCCAGTCTCACCCATGCTTTGATGTCAGCGTGTATGTGCCAGTCGACGATCCTGGACGAGAGACATGCACAGTAATACTTCTGTATGTCCGGTAGTCCTATTCCCCCCTGCCCAATGGGTTTTATCAAGGTGTCCCACTTGATGCGGGGAAGCTTATGTGCCCACAGGAATTGTAAGCAAATACTTTTGTAAGTGGAGATAAACGCTGGGGGAAGTTTAATAGGGATTGTCTGTAGAAGATATAAGAGTCTGGGGAGGGCGTTCATTTTCAGGATTGCCGCTCTACCAAACCAGGAGAACGATTGTTTATGCCAGAGCTCGAGGTCCTGTCTGAGGGTGTTAAGAAGTGGTAAAAAGTTTCTGGGGTACAAGTCTCCCAATTTGTCCGGAAGCTGTATTCCCAGATATGTGATGGAATGCGACTCACAGCCAAAAGGAAAATTGGCTTTACATAAGTGGACAATATCTTCTAATTGGTAAATCTAAAGCCCTTAATATTACTCTAAATTGATTTGGAGATTGGATATTTCATTGAATAGGGAAAAGTCCTGTAGTAAGTTGGGTATTGTGGTTATCGGATCCGTGAGGAATAAGAGCATATCATGGGCGAATGCCGCTACTTTGTGTTGGATATCTTTGACCTGTACCCCTTTGATGGAAGGATTTTCCTGAGTCTTTGAAGCATTGGTTCCATAGTGAGGACGAAAAGTATGGGGGAGAGAGGACATCCCTGTCTGGTTCCGTTGGACAGGGAGAAGGCATCCGACAGGTGACCATTTATTTTGATTTTAGCCGACGGGGACGAATAAAGTGCCATGATATACTCTAGGAGTTTTTCTCCGAAATCCACTGTGTGTAATGCTGCTAGCATGTAGTCCCAAGCCACTCTGTCGAATGCCTTCTCCGCGTCCAGGGAAAGGAAGAAACCAGGGGTGTTGTGAGTTGTCATCCAGTGGTGCATATTGATTGCTTTTAGGGTGTTGTCGCGAGCCTCGCAATTTGGGATGAAGCCCACTTGGTCTAGTGAGATCAAAGATGGTAAAAGGGGGAGTATGCGGTTCACCAAGATTTTAGCATATAGTTTCATGTCCACGTTGATTAAGGAGATGGGTCTGTAGTTTGGGATTAGGGCTGCATCTCTACCAGGTTTGGGAATAACTGAAATATGAGCTTCAAGGATGTCAAAGTGCTTGGTGGGATCAGTAGGTAGTGTATTGAAAAAGTTAAGTATAAACGGTCTCAAAGTTTCTGCAAACATTTTATAATACCCAGTGGATAACCCATCTGGACCCGGGCTCTTGCCTGTTTTCAATTGTTTGAGGGCCATCATCATCTCCTCCCCTGTGAATGGAGAATCTAGGCGTGCCGCCGTTTCGGGGGAGATGGGTTGTGGGCTGTAGTGTGTCAGAAAATCTAGTATTTTCTGTTGTCTGTCTTTGGCAGCGGTCACGGTGTTGGGCGCGGGAATATTATAAAGATTCTTGTAAAAATGCCTAAATTGATTAGCAATATCGGTGGGAGTTACATGTTTGTTTCCCTGTGGGTCTAGGATATGATGAATATTCGAAGAGGCTCGTTTCTTTTGGATTGCCCTCGCTAAATATTGCCGAATTCATAGAAAATGCGTTGCGTGAGTGCAGATTTGCGTTTAATGGTTTTACCTAATTCTGAGGTCAGCTCTTCCCTCGCCATCTGGAGAGACTTGAGTGTGGATTCCACAAGCGATTGCTTATGTTTGGTCTCAAAGGTACGTATGCGCTCGGATAAGTCATTGATGAGGCCTGTCTGATTTTCTGCCATTTAGCTGCTAAGGCCATGAATTCGCCACGGATCACACATTTGTGTGCTGCCCAGAGCGTGAGCAGGTGCACATCATCAGATGTGTTCTCCTGGAAGTATTGCTTAAGGCATTTGTTAAAATTTTGAACGTTGTCAGTGTCGGTTAATAGAGAGTCGTCTAAACGCCAGGTGAACAGTCTGTTAGGTGTCTGTGGAAAGGAGATAGTAACCGCGATTGGGTGGTGGTCCGATAAAACCATAGGGTCTATAGACGCCGTCATAAGGGAATCTAAGTCATTCTGAGACATAAAAAAATAATCAATTTGCATGTATTTGCGATGTGGGGGAGAATAGAACGTATAGTCTCTATCTCGTGGGTGGAGCATGTTTGTAGGGAGGATGTAGATAAAAGAGAGGAAAGAAAAAGCAAGAAGGTGAAGGCTAAAAGGTGAGGAGAGGGACAGAAGGGGAAATGTTCCTGGACTTAGCTGTCGTAGAGGATCAATATCGTGGGGAGCGCCCCCGGGGGGGACCGGGGTCCCGTCTCGCTCTCCTGGATTTCGGTGAGTCGGTAGGGCTGCCATCCGTATAGGATTCCCTGCGAGTTGCGTAGTGCCTGTTGCCCGATGGGGATCTGCGTCTGCAATGTCTGGTGTTTTGGGCATCCATCGGTTCTTCCTGTGGTCTTCCCCTTCCCGGATGCAACCGGTTCCTGAACCCTGCATACTACGCCGGGATGTCCATGACTGGGATATCCATTACCTCACAAAAGAGTGGGAGCTCCTCAGGAAACCTCAGTAATGCACTACGGCCGCGATAGGTAGCAGATAGACCGAAAGGGAACTTCCACTTATACAGAATGCCTTTAGCACGTAGCGTGTCCAGCAGTGGCCGTAGATCCCTTCTGTGTTGAAGAGTAATTCCTGACAGGTCATGGTAAATGTGAATTGAGGCGCCCTCATGTTCTAGCTGAATCCTGTTCCGTGGCTTTCGTAGTATTTCCTCCTTTAGCTTATAATCCACGAGGCAACACACAACATCCCGTGGGGGGTCAGTATCTCTCCTTTTGGGCCTCAAAGCTCTGTGAATTCTCTCCATAGCCACTATAGACTGTGCTGGTTTATCCAGTAGGTTGTTGAATAGGCCTGTCACCGTCGCCTCTAACTGTTCTGCATCCACAGATTCTGGCAGGCCCCTCACCCTCAGATTATGGCACCTCCCTCTGTTGTCCAAATCCTCCAAATGCCGCTGGAGGTCCCTCATCTGCAAGGTGTGGGTATCTACTGTGGAGCCGATAGTGCAGATGGTTGAGCTCTGTTGAGCCGTTGTTCCCTAGCTGGACTTTCCAAACGAGCGGACTTGCCCACACACGCCCACACATGACCGGACTTTTCCAGCGGACTAGGTCACACACGGAGTAAACTCTGTTAATTTTGAACATGGCTTCAGGTAGACGGAACTAGCGAAGAAAGTGAATATCGCAGCCTCCATCAGCAAGCTAGCCCCGTCACCTGGTATGGATTTAAAGGGGAACCCCTACACTGACTAAATGGTGTGGGGGTCCCCAAAGTCCATACCAGACCCTTATCCGAGCACGCAGCCCGGCCGGTCAGGAAAGGGGGTGGGGACGAGCGAGCATCCCCCCGAGCTGTACCAGCCAGGTGCCCTTAACATGGGGGGGTGCTTTGGGGAAGAGGGGCCCTGTGCCCCCCACCCCAAAGCACTTTGTCCCCATGCTGATGAGGACAAGGGCCTCTTCCCGACAACCCTGGCCGTTGGCCCCAGATTCTGGCCCCCCACCCTGAGGTACCCCTACCCATTCACCTGGGGGGTAAAAACGTGTTAATAAAAAAACACAACACAGGTAATAAATACTTTATTAGAAAGCTCCGGGGGTCTTCTTCCGTCTTGGGGTGTCTTCTCGGCGGACTGCTCTGCTAACTTCTGCTCTTTTACTAGCTCTTTTACTAGCGGAGGAGCCTGGCTTTCTCCTTCGTCACCGCCGCCGTCTGGGGGTCTTCTTCCGACTTTGGGGGTCTTGTCCCGCTCTTCGGTTCTGCTTGCCAGGCCTCTGCTTTCTTCTTCCAGCTCTTTTACTAGTGTTGGCCCGGTCTTGTCGCTGTCGCTGTCTCCGCTACCTTCTGCTTGTTCTTCTTCTTCCTGCTTCTTCTTCTTCCTTGTTCTCTTCTTCTGACGCTAGTAAAAGAGCTAGTAAAAGAACAAAAGATAGCGGAGGAGTCTGGCGAGAAGACCTTATTAAAGGGGTCTCCCGGATTCTGATAAGCCCCCCGCCCGCAGACCCCGACAACCAACGGTCAGGGTTGTCGGGAAGAGGCCCTTGTCCTCATCAACATGGGGACAAGGTGCTTTGGGGTGGGGGGCCACAGGGCCCCCTCTTCCCCAAAGCACCCTCCCATGTTGAGGGCACGTGGCCTGGCAGGGCTCAGGAGGGGCCCTTTCCTGACCGGCCGGGCTGCATGCTCAGATAAGGGTCTGGTATGGACATTGGCGGGACCCCCACGCCGTTTTTTTGGAGTAGGGGTTCCCCTTTAAATCCATACCAGGTGACGGGGCAAGCAAGGTGTCAATCTCGCCAATGGAGGGGGCCACATTCACTTCCTTCGCTAGTTCTGTCTACCTCAAGCCACGTTCAAAATGAACAGACTTTACTCCGTGTATGGGCAAGTGCGTTCATTTCAAAAATCCTGCGGACTAGCACACAGACATGCGGATTTTCCGCCGAACTGCCGAGTCCGGCAGACAATTTTGAGTCAAGACTTCTTTCTAAGGCCGCGTACACACGGGCGGATTGTCTGCCCAACTAAGTTCGTCAGACAATCCGACAGACAGTCCGTTCAAATTTTGAATGAACGGACTTGACCACACACGATGAACAGACAGTCCGCTGAAAACTTGCGCGATGACGTGTACAGCACGTACGACGGGACTAGAAAAACGACGTCCAATACACTGCAATGCAACCTTCGGCCGTGTAAATCCTTTCTGAGCATGCGCCATACTTAGTCCGTCCAACTTGCCTACACACGAGCGGACTGTCCGCTGAAACCAAGTTTGGACGGACAAAACCAAGTTTCAGTGGACAAAATTACGGAAATTCCGAAAGACAAAGTCCGTCAGACTGTCCGCTGAAAAAGTCCGCTGAAGCCCACACACGAGCGGATTGTCCGCTGAAACACTAAGTTGGGCAGACAATCCGCCCGTGTGTACGCGGCCTAAGTCCGCTGGACTTTTGGGGAGAAAAAGTCCACCGGAGCCCACACATGGGCGGATTGTCCGGTGGACTCTGTGTACGCGGCATTGGACTACTCTGAGGATTGGATACTTTCAAATATTCTTTGCTACCATGAACTCTCCCCTTTTCATGCACAGTTTTAATGGGTGCCCAGAATTTTGGAAGAAAGATTACAACATGCATGTGTTATATGTCTTCACAAGGTTTATTTAAGCACCATTAAAAGACAGCCACCCTTTTTATTTAACTCTACAAGGGAAAACTTTGAAGCTGGTGTTTGGAGACAAAAGAGAGTTTGCTTTCATGGTTTAGATAAACAAATCTGTCATCAACCTTTCTGTAGGAATTCTGCCAGCCTTTTATCCTTCATTAAGCAACAGGATCTGAATACACCCTGTCATTCAGTTAAAAAACATTAACTCTACTCCAAAAACAGGCAGTACAAGATAAGAAAGTTGACAGAGTAAGACAGAGGAACAGCCTGAGGTCTCCAGTGCCTGTTCTCCTTCTCTACCCACCCGTACTTGAGTACTGAGGTTGAGAACCACTGGGGTAGTCTACCAAAGGGGCCCCTTGAATGAACTGGAAGAGTGATGGCACTGTTTGGTGAGGAGTTTTCATGATAAACATGGGCATCTACTACTGCACTTGTCTTCGCTGCATTTCAAGAAAGGATTTGCCTTTCAAAGCTGCCTCAATGGGTCATCTTCAGAGCCAAGTGTAGTGATATGATATCGTGGTGGGTAGATAATTAATTAGTAGTTATTATCTTGATGATGTAAGTACTCTTCCGCAGCAACCCAATTCTTCCAGAGAGATTCACTTTATTGACTTCCAACACAGAACAAAGTCTTGCAACAGATGACAAAATCCAACAGAATATATATATGACAACGAATACTAGCCTTCAGAGTCCCATGTTTTCTAGACCTGTGTCTTCATAATCACACACCGAGACAGAATAGACTGAACACAAGGTTATATTCAGCTGCAGTCATAAGCTGCCCTAATTTGCATTCTTGCATATTAACATTAACATAGCCCAGAGTCACTATCTGTCCCCTTTGATATGTGGAGTAATTCTTGTTTGGCCACTTCCCCTTTGATCAACAAGTCCCCTTTGATATGTGTAATTAGATTAACAGATAACATTGTCAACTGAAATCTGGCCTGGTCAATCTTGTACTGTATGTGTACATATATATAATAATAATATAAAATACCACATAAATCTACTAACATATTACAACACCAAGGTCCCATGGATTTTGTGTTCTTTGACTTCTTGAGTCTGGACCCTGACACTAGTTAATTTGTAATGGGAACATAATGGTGGTGACTGATCACTTCACATGTTAAGCTACAGCCTACCCCACAAAAAACCAACAAGCTGTCACAGTTGCAAAAATGTTAGTGGAGAAGTTCTTTGTACACTACGGACTGCTTGAAAGAATTAATTTTGAGCAAGGACGAAACTTTTAAAGCTGACTCATTTAGCAACTAATTTAATGACACCACATCAACCTCAAGGAGATTCACAACTCTTCTTGACATGTTGGGGACCTTGCCTACAGAGAAAAAAAGCAGCATTGGAGAAGGCACATCGTTGCTGTGGGCATGCCTACAATATTACTGAAAATAATGCCACAGGCTATTTCCCATACAAACTTATGTTTGTGATGAAAGCTCACCTGGCAGTAGGTTTGGCCTTCGGTCTCTATTTAGATGGCATATCTGCTGCAACCTACAGAGGATATGTTGAAAGGCTTAGTGAAAAACCTAAAGACAGCTTATAAAAAAGTATGACAAGCCTCTGAAGACAGAGGGCAGTGGAACCCCCCCCCCCCCCCGCCACTGTGCCAGGTCTCCAATCCATGTAACCGGGTAAGACAAATGAGCTGGCCCAACTCTCCTTCTCCCCACCCTCCAACTCACCCTTGCTGCCATCTTTCATGCTGTGAGAACAGGCAGTGTAAGATCTCTCGCTCTTTCCTCTCCCCCAGCAACCAGATCAGATTCGGACAGCAGCAGCTGATTGGAGTCTGACTGCCTGCTGCACAGGGAGGACCAATTTGCTTCTGAGCATGCCAGAGCTGCCATAGACTGCAAGTGTGTGATCGTGCATTGGGAGACTGAGCCTCCGGAACCTGACATCAAGAATGCTAACTGATAACTGTGGAACCAGACATGTCACTTGCCAGGAATGGTGAGAGGAAATACAACTTCTAACCTCTTGCTACATGCAGTTCCACATAGACTGCTCGTTATTTAGCAGCCTCATTACAGGCATACTATAGACACCCCCCAGGTACAAAATTTAAAGGAATATTACACTTTTATTGTTTCACTTTAAGCATTATTAAAATCACTGCTCCTTAAAAAACGGCCGTTTTTAAAACTTCTTTTTGCATTGATACATGTCCCCAGTGGCAGGACACAGGTCCCCAAACACTTTTTATGACAACACCATGCATATAAGCCTTTAAAATGAGCACTTTTGATTTCTCCTATAGACTTTCAAAGGGTGTTCTGCGGCTTTCGAATTTTCCGTGAACACCCAAAATTGTTCGCTGTTTCGGCGAACTGGCGAACAACCAATGTTCGAGTCGTACATGAGTTTGACTCGAACGTAAAGCTCATCCCTGTATTCGAGCCTTAAGTCTTCAACTGTTTACCTGCTTTGAGGTAATACACTTATTTAATGTATTAGTCTGTGGTCTAATTTCTATACAATGTTACATATACAATGTTACATATTTGTTACTTACTAATGCTTATGTTATTCAGGGATGAGAGGTCCTCTACCTCTAACCTGGTGTGTTAGTGGGGATCAAGCGGTTTTAGGGGTTGTGGCAGAATGGAGATTAGCACCAGAGGCACCTACGGGGGTAAGCGTTACACTTACATTTGCCAGTAGAGATTTCACATAAACCTTATATTGTATCATGGCAAAAACATTGGTTAATGTCTTGAAATAGTATTTTTATGCCTTTTATGACTTTTCTGTTTCTCAGACTGTATACCAGGGGATTTAACATTGGAACAACACCAATGTACAGTATAGAGAGCAGTTTGTCTTGTTCCTGAGAAAACCTAGATTCTGGTTTTATGTTAAGAGTAAGAGATGTGAGACAAAATAAAAGAACAATGGTGAGATGAGAAGAACAGCTGGAAAATGCCTTTAGTCTTCCTGAAGATGTGTGGATCTTCATAACTGTAGATAGAATGTACATGTAAGATGTAAGAATAAGTATAAAGGGAAAGAAACCCAAAACGACACCATCTACATTTATTAGAACCAATATGCTACTGCTGTCACTACAGGAGATACTGAGTATTGTCTTCATGTGACAAAAGAAATGATTAATTTCACTGGAACTGTAGAATGATAACTTAGATATCAACAACACATACATCAAGGCATTAAATGTACCTAGAATGATGCAGAATAAGCTCAGGGTTAAGCAAATTATTTTGTTCATTATAAGAATGTAGTGAAGCGGAATACAAATGGCGATGTATCGATCATATGCCATAGAAGTTAATAAGAAAAATTCTGTGCCAACACAAAAAACATAGAAAAAAACTTGCGTAAAACATCCTTGATAGGAGATAATGGTATCGCCCGTGATTGTTATAAACAGCAGCTTTGGCAAGATGGCAGAGATGTATAAAATGTCCAAGACTGTTAGATTGCATAGAAAAAAGTACATTGGGGTATGCAACTGCTGAGTTCGGCATACAATTAGAGTAACTAACATGTTTCCGAGCATGCCAAACAAATATATAAATAACACACCAACAAAAATCACATGTTGGACATTTGGATAGTTTGAAAATGCTATCATATGGAATTCATTGTAGAGTGTGAAATTTTGAATATTTTCTTTGTAGCAAAGTAGATCCATTGAAGTGTTTGAAAATGCTGTTAAAAAGTGTATTTAAAATGTTATATTTAATATTAAAAATAATGTATTTAAAATCATATTTTTATGATACACACATTATACGTTTTAAACCTAACAGCAATAAGAAAATGATCAACACAAGATAACCTAAACAAATAAGAGAAAACTACAATGTAGTATGTTTCTTTTACTTAAATAGGAGTTTCTCCCCCCCACCAAAAAATTCTAAGTCAGCAGTTACAAATACTGTAGCTGCTGACTTTTAATATTAGGGCACTTACCTGTCCATTGATCCTGCAATGTCGGCACCCCAGGCGATCGGCTCTCAGGTTCAGCCGCCGCCATTTGTGTTGATGGAAACCAGCAGTGAAGCCTTTCGGCTTCACTTCCGGTTCCCTACTGCGCATGTCTGAAGCGCACTCCGCTTCCTAACTGTCTGGGAGGCAGAGGAAGGAGGAGATGGACCGAGGTCGCCACAGCGCAGTCCCCCGGAAGTGGGCGATTGGTACCTGTCAAAAACAGGTACATGATCGTCCCTCCCCTGAAAGGTGCCAAACGTGGCACCGGAGGGAGGAGGAGGCAGATAAGCGGATCCTCCACTTTTGGGTGGAACTCCGCTTTAAAGTAGAACTATAGGCAAAACCTTTTTTTTTTTTTTTTTTGGATAGAACATGGGAGGTTAATAACCCCTGTCAGATTTTTTTTTTTCTTTTTAGACATCTGTGTCCCATTTTAAAGATTTCCCTTCACTTCCTGTTGCATATCCAAACAGAAAATGAGAAAAAAATCCCTGAAAATTAAGGAAATTCCTTGGAGACCCCAGGTCACCAGAACTAGTGTTGGAAGATTTGGAAGATTGAAAGATTTCCTCTCTAATACTTTTCTGGACACAACCCAATATTTATGATTTTTCTTTATGTTCACTTTGAATGATAATGGTAAACAGGACAAATAGAGAGGGTGAATCTCCTATGGGGGTACAGACAGCAAGAAAAAAAACAAAAACTGACAAGCATTCTAATCTCTATGCACTTTCCAAAATTAAAAAAAGTTTGCATTTAGTTATACTTTAAATATGAATCATAATTCTAAACTTTTGGAAGACTATTTCAAGAGATTTTAAAATACCCTTAAATCTATTAAAACTGAGTTGCATAAAAAGCTACCTCAAATAACTATTAAAGATAAAATCAATCATTTATTAAAGAGTGTACATTTTAGTCAGTTAAATTAGAAAAAGTAATAGCAGTTAGTTATCATGGGCCTTGTACATTTGTTAGCTATTAACCCCTTCCTGCCCAGCCCTGGAGTCCCTTTAACAGGGTCTGTTCTGTACACCCAGGGGGCAGAAAGGACGGTTAATCACATGACCACTGTGACGGGCTGTCACATTGGTTGCATGATTGGGAGCCAGTACTGCTCACTCCCAATCATTAGTATGGACCGAGAGCTGCCTTTAAAGTGGCTGTAAACCATTGGGGGGTAAAAATGTTTTAATTATAATTATCTAATTAGTATGTTAATTATCTCCGCACTTCCTCATCATCATCTTTCATATGCCCTACCGCAAGCTTTAGGTAAACTCACTGTTTGTGTTGCTATTGGTTTTCTTGGTGGTTTGTCACTCTTATATCTCCTTTGCTCCAATTTAATTCCCGTTACACCGGGGTGTTGTCTATATGCTTTCCCACTTTTTCACACACTTATTTTCTATCACCTTATCCTCCCTTCCTACAGTCCCTGTATAATACCCACGTGCACATTATATTATGATTTATTACAGTAAACCCCTTGGGCTCATACTGACTATTACAGCGTTTGAAGGGGGCTCCCCCCATGCACCTTCTTTCACAATTGTTTCCTGGGTGTCCCCGCCCTGCTGCCGCTTTGTCACCACCTCAGATCCCTGGGGGGATGGTTTCCTTATCCCCTGTTGTCTCTTATCATCATTATTTCTCTTATCTACGTTATTTTACAATTCTACTATATACCCACAGGTAGGGATGAGCTTCAAGCTCGAGTCGACCATAGTTGTTGTTCCCGCTCTTTCTGTGCTAAATAACTACCATTAATTAACTATTTACAATGCATTATAGACAGTCCCAGTTAGCTGCTCCTGATGAGTGGATACAGATCCACGAAACACGTTGAGCTTTCATATTTGATGTGTATACCATGGGTTTTATTTGGCTGAGTCATCAATTAATTCAATATAATATATATACCATGTCTGTGCTTATTTTGGGTGTACTGTTGATATAATTTTTAATCATGTGCTATATTGTTTATCATGTTACCAATTTTATTATGATATGATTTATTAATCATGTTTTATATTTTCTGTATCATACTTATTGATTGAATGTGTATATCATTTATTGCACTATGCCCAATGTTTTTAATTATAAATATCATGTTTAAAATGGCTACTTTCATGTTCATGGGCACAGTAATCGGTCATAAGAAACAGTTTATTAGTAAGAAATAGTTTATTTGTCAACTAAATACAATGTTTTAGGCAGACACAGGGTTAATTACATTTGACCATGCTAAGTTGTATTAAAAGAATTTTAGGACATTGTTGTCTAGATGTGTTTGAAACTAGAAAGAATTGCAAACTTGGTTCAGTGTAATGTAAGGAGAGGACACTCAGCAGCTGCTTACACATCTGGACTCAGAAGCACTAGCTCAATTTTTTTAGGATGGATGGCATCTGGCCAGGTGCTTTATCCACCTTTATTCTGTCTAAATATATCTGGACCATATTACTTTTGAGCTATTGTGGATCATTTGGGGCTGTGTTAATACCATCCCCATTATGGACATGAGCTCCCCATGCTCCTTTGTATTACACAGAGCTGAAGAAAGTATTTAATAAATTTCCTGTTTCTTTGTCCCCAGTCATCCACTCTATATTATTTTGTAAAGGGCCTGCATGCTCTGACCTGACATTTTTTTTACTGTTAATATATCTGAAAAATAATTTGGGGTTTGTCCTACTATCTTTTGCAATCTGCCATTCGATTAAAATTTTTGCATCTTTGATTTCCCTTTTACATATTCTGTTATATTCTTTGTAGTATTTAAATGATGATAGTGCTCCTTCATTTTTATATATATATATATACATATATATATATATATATATATATATATATATATATATTTTTTTTTAAAGTTCTTCTCTTATTATTGTTGGCATTTTAACTTTGGCCGTGAGCGACATAGGTTTGATTTTTATTTTCTTTAAAGGTATAATTTTTTTTTATTGTTTACATACAAACAAACAAATACACAAATACATATATAGGATTAAAGGAGCAAACAGTACTCCATCAACTAGGTCCTCTTTCACACTCTGAGATCACTTCTCACATAGAGAAAGACACCACCACCCCTCTGTTTTCCCTGTCTTTCCGAAAGAGAGCATAGCTAGGAATATTAATAGCCCAGTCAAGAGAAGAGTGAAGCCAAGATTCAGCAATACCAATTAGATCATAGTTTTCCTTGTGCACCAGAGCTTCCTACTCAGCTATTTTGCTTCGCAGACTTCTTGCATTGGTGAACAAACACTTTATTTCATTGTCACATTTTACAAACGTATGTTGCATATTTTTTTTTGTACAAATAGTACCATTTCCAATGGTTGTTTGTAATATAGGAACCTTCGTATCATCTGCCATAGCCCTCCCCCATCTTTCCCCATTCTACCCACCAATAGAGGCTGACCCTGTCTGACCTGTCTGCCCCATCATAATCTAATTCACCCTCCCCCCATAATCCTAGTTTAAATACTCATCTAGCCTTCCCTAAAAACCTCTCCCCAGTAGACTTGTGCACAACGGAAAATTTTGTTTAGTTTCGGTTCGTTGTCATTCGTAAAATACATAATTTCGTTCTGTTATATTCGTTATGTTACGTTAATACGTTTTCGGATAATTCGTTATTATTCGTAGAGTGTCGAATTCATTTGTTCGTATTCATTGAAATTCGCTATTTACAGTGGTGTGAAAAAGTGTTTGCCCCCTTCCTCATTTCCTGTTCCTTTGCATGTTTGTCACACTTAAGTGTTTCGGAACATCAAACCAATTTAAACAATAGTCAAGGACAACACAAGTAAACACAAAATGCAATTTGTAAATGAAGGTGTTTATTATTAAAGGTGAAAAAAAATCCAAACCATCATGGCCCTGTGTGAAAAAGTGATTGCCCCCTAAACCTAATAACTGGTTAGGCCACCCTTAGCAGCAACAACTGCAACCAAGCGTTTGCGATAACGTGCAATGAGGCTTTTACAGCGTCCTGGAGGAATTTTGGCCCACTCATCTTTGCAGAATTGTCCTAATTCAGTTACATTAGAGGGTTTTCGAGCATGAACGGCCTTTTTAAGGTCATACCACAACATCTCAATAGGATTCAGGTCAGAACTTTGGCTAGGCCACTCCAAAGTCTTCATTTTTAGTGATGGCCGAACGGTTCGCCCGGCGGTCGTTTCGCGGCGAATTTCCGACTTTCGCCGTCCGCGGGTTCGAACGCCTTTTTCCGTCGTTCGCCCCGGCGGACTTACGTGTTTAATGTATACAAGAACTTTAACCTTTCGTGACACGTTTATCATGTGTTACAGGACAACCAATTGAGACATGACAGCTCATGGACACTTGGACATTCCCCCTAACCTATAAATACACCCGATCCGGTGGCCATTTTACATTCTTTCTTCTGTCACTGTAGGGAAAGGATCCTGTGTGGAGTAGGGACAGAGAAAACGCTAGCTATTTGGTACACAAAAGTTCTTTTCAGGACTGGTATAGGTGTTAGGTCAGCAGCCTGAGTTTCTTTTGTCAGTTTAGATAAAGGGACAGAGCGCTGTATGCTGCTATTTTAGGGACAGCTCAGCCAGATTAGTCTTTCTTCATCATCATCATCATCATCATCATTAGCTGTTACTATCAGGTCCACAAAAGAGCTGTTCCAGCTAATCGTTCCAGCCTACTCTTTTTTGCCAATTTGTATAGGGACAGGCAGGAAGCAGTGTTGTCAGGCAGTGAGGATAATTTTAAAGACTTGCTGTTACTATTAGTTCCACAAAGGTTCTTTTCAGGACTGGTATCAGTGGTACGGTAATAGGCTTGTACACGTATAATATTCTTTCTTCCAAATATAGAAAGAATATTATACTTGACTGCTGCCCTTCTGCTGCAGTCTGCTAATCATTCACAACTCACTTGTTCCACAAAGCTCTTTATCAGGACTGGTAACTTGGTCTGTCTAGGGTGCTACGGTACATAGGCTTGGGTGCGGTACAGTCTGCTGTTCTGTAAGGACCGCTATCGGTCCACAATACATAGGGTTGCCGTGCACTACTGCTGACCGCTGCCCTATACTGCAGCAGTCCTTCATTGGTATAGGGACTGACGTACAGTCTGCTAATCACTAACACACAACCTGCTTGGTCCACAAAAGTTCTTATAAGGACTGGTAACTTGGTATAGGGTGCTACGGTACATAGGCCTGAGTGCAGTACAGTCTGCTGTTCTGTAAGGACCGCTATCGGTCCACAATACATAGGGTTGCCGTGCACTACTGCTGACCGCTGCCCTATACTGCAGCAGTCCTTCAGCGGTATAGGGACTGACGCACAGTCTGCTAAACACTAACACACAACCTGCTTGGTCCACAAAAGTTCTTATAAGGACTGGTAACTTGGTATAGGGTGCTACGGTACATAGGCCTGAGTGCAGTACAGTCTGCTGTTCTGTAAGGACCGCTATCGGTCCACAATACATAGGGTTGACGTGCACTACTGCTGACCGCTGCCCTATACTGCAGCAGTCCTTCAGCGGTATAGGGACTGACGCACAGTCTGCTAAACACTAACACACAACCTGCTTGGTCCACAAAAGTTCTTATAAGGACTGGTAACTTGGTATAGGGTGCTACGGTACATAGGCCTGAGTGCAGTACAGTCTGCTGTTCTGTAAGGACCGCTATCGGTCCACAATACATAGGGTTGCCGTGCACTACTGCTGACCGCTGCCCTATACTGCAGCAGTCCTTCATTGGTATAGGGACTGACGTACAGTCTGCTAATCACTAACACACAACCTGCTTGGTCCACAAAAGTTCTTATAAGGACTGGTAACTTGGTATAGGGTGCTACGGTACATAGGCCTGAGTGCGTTACAGTCTGCTGTTCTGTAAGGACCGCTATCGGTCCACAATACATAGGGTTGCCGTGCACTACTGCTGACCGCTGCCCTATACTGCAGCAGTCCTTCATTGGTATAGGGACTGACGTACAGTCTGCTAATCACTAACACACAACCTGCTTGGTCCACAAAAGTTCTTATAAGGACTGGTAACTTGGTATAGGGTGCTACGGTACATAGGCCTGAGTGCGTTACAGTCTGCTGTTCTGTAAGGACCGCTATCGGTCCACAATACATAGGGTTGCCGTGCACTACTGCTGACCGCTGCCCTATACTGCAGCAGTCCTTCATTGGTATAGGGACTGACGTACAGTCTGCTAATCACTAACACACAACCTGCTTGGTCCACAAAAGTTCTTATAAGGACTGGTAACTTGGTATAGGGTGCTACGGTACATAGGCCTGAGTGCAGTACAGTCTGCTGTTCTGTAAGGACCGCTATCGGTCCACAATACATAGGGTTGCCGTGCACTACTGCTGACCGCTGCCCTATACTGCAGCAGTCCTTCAGCGGTATAGGGACTGACGCACAGTCTGCTAAACACTAACACACAACCTGCTTGGTCCACAAAAGTTCTTATAAGGACTGGTAACTTGGTATAGGGTGCTACGGTACATAGGCCTGAGTGCAGTACAGTCTGCTGTTCTGTAAGGACCGCTATCGGTCCACAATACATAGGGTTGACGTGCACTACTGCTGACCGCTGCCCTATACTGCAGCAGTCCTTCAGCGGTATAGGGACTGACGCACAGTCTGCTAAACACTAACACACAACCTGCTTGGTCCACAAAAGTTCTTATAAGGACTGGTAACTTGGTATAGGGTGCTACGGTACATAGGCCTGAGTGCAGTACAGTCTGCTGTTCTGTAAGGACCGCTATCGGTCCACAATACATAGGGTTGCCGTGCACTACTGCTGACCGCTGCCCTATACTGCAGCAGTCCTTCATTGGTATAGGGACTGACGTACAGTCTGCTAATCACTAACACACAACCTGCTTGGTCCACAAAAGTTCTTATAAGGACTGGTAACTTGGTATAGGGTGCTACGGTACATAGGCCTGAGTGCGTTACAGTCTGCTGTTCTGTAAGGACCGCTATCGGTCCACAATACATAGGGTTGCCGTGCACTACTGCTGACCGCTGCCCTATACTGCAGCAGTCCTTCATTGGTATAGGGACTGACGTACAGTCTGCTAATCACTAACACACAACCTGCTTGGTCCACAAAAGTTCTTATAAGGACTGGTAACTTGGTATAGGGTGCTACGGTACATAGGCCTGAGTGCGTTACAGTCTGCTGTTCTGTAAGGACCGCTATCGGTCCACAATACATAGGGTTGCCGTGCACTACTGCTGACCGCTGCCCTATACTGCAGCAGTCCTTCATTGGTATAGGGACTGACGTACAGTCTGCTAATCACTAACACACAACCTGCTTGGTCCACAAAAGTTCTTATAAGGACTGGTAACTTGGTATAGGGTGCTACGGTACATAGGCCTGAGTGCAGTACAGTCTGCTGTTCTGTAAGGACCGCTATCGGTCCACAATACATAGGGTTGCCGTGCACTACTGCTGACCGCTGCCCTATACTGCAGCAGTCCTTCAGCGGTATAGGGACTGACGCACAGTCTGCTAAACACTAACACACAACCTGCTTGGTCCACAAAAGTTCTTATAAGGACTGGTAACTTGGTATAGGGTGCTACGGTACATAGGCCTGAGTGCAGTACAGTCTGCTGTTCTGTAAGGACCGCTATCGGTCCACAATACATAGGGTTGCCGTGCACTACTGCTGACCGCTGCCCTATACTGCAGCAGTCCTTCAGCGGTATAGGGACTGACGCACAGTCTGCTAAACACTAACACACAACCTGCTTGGTCCACAAAAGTTCTTATAAGGACTGGTAACTTGGTATAGGGTGCTACGGTACATAGGCCTGAGTGCAGTACAGTCTGCTGTTCTGTAAGGACCGCTATCGGTCCACAATACATAGGGTTGCCGTGCACTACTGCTGACCGCTGCCCTATACTGCAGCAGTCCTTCATTGGTATAGGGACTGACGTACAGTCTGCTAATCACTAACACACAACCTGCTTGGTCCACAAAAGTTCTTATAAGGACTGGTAACTTGGTATAGGGTGCTACGGTACATAGGCCTGAGTGCAGTACAGTCTGCTGTTCTGTAAGGACCGCTATCGGTCCACAATACATAGGGTTGCCGTGCACTACTGCTGACCGCTGCCCTATACTGCAGCAGTCCTTCAGCGGTATAGGGACTGACGCACAGTCTGCTAAACACTAACACACAACCTGCTTGGTCCACAAAAGTTCTTATAAGGACTGGTAACTTGGTATAGGGTGCTACGGTACATAGGCCTGAGTGCAGTACAGTCTGCTGTTCTGTAAGGACCGCTATCGGTCCACAATACATAGGGTTGCCGTGCACTACTGCTGACCGCTGCCCTATACTGCAGCAGTCCTTCATTGGTATAGGGACTGACGTACAGTCTGCTAATCACTAACACACAACCTGCTTGGTCCACAAAAGTTCTTATAAGGACTGGTAACTTGGTATAGGGTGCTACGGTACATAGGCCTGAGTGCGTTACAGTCTGCTGTTCTGTAAGGACCGCTATCGGTCCACAATACATAGGGTTGCCGTGCACTACTGCTGACCGCTGCCCTATACTGCAGCAGTCCTTCATTGGTATAGGGACTGACGTACAGTCTGCTAATCACTAACACACAACCTGCTTGGTCCACAAAAGTTCTTATAAGGACTGGTAACTTGGTATAGGGTGCTACGGTACATAGGCCTGAGTGCAGTACAGTCTGCTGTTCTGTAAGGACCGCTATCGGTCCACAATACATAGGGTTGACGTGCACTACTGCTGACCGCTGCCCTATACTGCAGCAGTCCTTCAGCGGTATAGGGACTGACGCACAGTCTGCTAAACACTAACACACAACCTGCTTGGTCCACAAAAGTTCTTATAAGGACTGGTAACTTGGTATAGGGTGCTACGGTACATAGGCCTGAGTGCAGTACAGTCTGCTGTTCTGTAAGGACCGCTATCGGTCCACAATACATAGGGTTGCCGTGCACTACTGCTGACCGCTGCCCTATACTGCAGCAGTCCTTCAGCGGTATAGGGACTGACGCACAGTCTGCTAAACACTAACACACAACCTGCTTGGTCCACAAAAGTTCTTATAAGGACTGGTAACTTGGTATAGGGTGCTACGGTACATAGGCCTGAGTGCAGTACAGTCTGCTGTTCTGTAAGGACCGCTATCGGTCCACAATACATAGGGTTGCCGTGCACTACTGCTGACCGCTGCCCTATACTGCAGCAGTCCTTCATTGGTATAGGGACTGACGTACAGTCTGCTAATCACTAACACACAACCTGCTTGGTCCACAAAAGTTCTTATAAGGACTGGTAACTTGGTATAGGGTGCTACGGTACATAGGCCTGAGTGCGTTACAGTCTGCTGTTCTGTAAGGACCGCTATCGGTCCACAATACATAGGGTTGCCGTGCACTACTGCTGACCGCTGCCCTATACTGCAGCAGTCCTTCATTGGTATAGGGACTGACGTACAGTCTGCTAATCACTAACACACAACCTGCTTGGTCCACAAAAGTTTTTATAAGGACTGGTAACTTGGTATAGGGTGCTACGGTACATAGGCCTGAGTGCAGTACAGTCTGCTGTTCTGTAAGGACCGCTATCGGTCCACAATACATAGGGTTGCCGTGCACTACTGCTGACCGCTGCCCTATACTGCAGCAGTCCTTCATTGGTATAGGGACTGACGTACAGTCTGCTAATCACTAACACACAACCTGCTTGGTCCACAAAAGTTTTTATAAGGACTGGTAACTTGGTATAGGGTGCTACGGTACATAGGCCTGAGTGCAGTACAGTCTGCTGTTCTGTAAGGACCGCTATCGGTCCACAATACATAGGGTTGCCGTGCACTACTGCTGACCGCTGCCCTATACTGCAGCAGTCCTTCATTGGTATAGGGACTGACGTACAGTCTGCTAATCACTAACACACAACCTGCTTGGTCCACAAAAGTTTTTATAAGGACTGGTAACTTGGTATAGGGTGCTACGGTACATAGGCCTGAGTGCAGTACAGTCTGCTGTTCTGTAAGGACCGCTATCGGTCCACAATACATAGGGTTGCCGTGCACTACTGCTGACCGCTGCCCTATACTGCAGCAGTCCTTCATTGGTATAGGGACTGACGTACAGTCTGCTAATCACTAACACACAACCTGCTTGGTCCACAAAAGTTTTTATAAGGACTGGTAACTTGGTATAGGGTGCTACGGTACATAGGCCTGAGTGCAGTACAGTCTGCTGTTCTGTAAGGACCGCTATCGGTCCACAATACATAGGGTTGACGTGCACTACTGCTGACCGCTGCCCTATACTGCAGCAGTCCTTCAGCGGTATAGGGACTAAGAGTTTTGTCACAGGGTGATTTAAAAAATGACAGGCAGAGGAAGAGGCAGGCCCTTCCGCAGGGGTGGTAGGGGTAGGGCAGGAGCAACAGCCTTGAGCCAAAGTGGGAAGTTGCAGAAGGTGCGTTCAATTACTTTAAAGGACGCACCAGACTTGGTTGAGTGGCTCACTCAGCCTTATTCTTCTGCACCCTCCTCATCCTCTCGATCTGCACCCTCTTCTTCACTCTCTGCTATGTGCACCCCCAAAGACACTACCACCAACAACACGACCACCACCACCACCACCACATACCTTCCGCTTGAGTCACTGGAATTATTTTCCGATCCATATCAAGAGGACATTTCTGATGCGCAGCCACTCTTGGTATTGGATCAGGAAGAGGAGGTAGCAACAAGCGCTACTCAGCAGTCTGACGCCAGTACCCAGATCAGCCCAAGGAGGAGGTTGGTCCCCGGTGTTGCTGCCTACTCTACTTATAGCGGTGGGGAAGGTGACGTTGATGATGACGTGTCTAGTGATGTCACGTGGGTGCCCACAAGAGAGGAAGAGGAGGGGAGTTCAGAGGGAGATATGGACCAGCAGATAGGGAGGAGAAGCAGCAATGACTTACATTGCACAGCAGGGACAAAGCAGACTGCAAATGTATCAGGAGCGAGTCATCGACCATGTACGGTCACATCTGGCGCTCCCAGGACACCGGCACATGGCTCCGCAGTGTGGGCTTTTTTTAACGTGTCCGCTGCTGACAATAGCGTTGCCATCTGCAATCTTTGCAGTCAACGCGTTAGTCGCGGTAAGCCCAATACTCACCTAGGGACGACCGCCTTAAGAAGGCACATGAGCAGCCATCACCGAGCCCAGTGGGAGCAACGGAACACACAAAGCCACACTGCAGGCTCTCACCGTCCAGCCTCGTCTTCTACTTCTCCTTCTCCTCTCTCCTCACAATTGTCCTCCACTCCACCTTCCATCACGCCAAGCTCACATTTTTCTGCAAAAAGGCAGGCTTCCGTGGGCCTAATGTTTGAGCGTAAAAAAATGATGACGCCGGATAACCCTCTTGCCCAACGGTTGGCGGCTGGCTTGTCAGAACTCATAGCCCGCCAACTACTGCCATATAAACTGGTGGACTCGGAGGCCTTTCGCAAATTTGTGGCCATTGGAACACCACAATGGAAGGTCCCAGGAAGGAAGTATTTCTCAGAGAAGGGCATCCCAGAGCTATATGGCCATGTTCAGCGGCAAGTGAATGTATCTCTGGCACACAGTGTCGGTGCCAAGATACATCTGACCACAGACACGTGGTCTAGCAAACACGGGCAGGGAAGGTATATCAGTTTTACTGCCCACTGGGTGAACCTTCTGACGGCCGTCAAGCATGTAACCCGTGGCACCCGTGTAGATTTGGTTTTACCGCCACGGATTGCATGCAGGCCTGACTCTTCTTCTCCTCCTCCTACTCCATCCTCCTCCCTCTCCTCCTCAGCTGCCTCCTCCTTTTCCGCTGCTAGCGTCTCTTCCACTGCACCGCCCAAGCTCCCCAGAACCTATTCCACATGCCAGGTGAGACGTTGCCATGCCGTGCTGCGTCTGTTGTGCCTGGAAGCAAAGAGCCACACTGGCCCGGCACTCCTTTCAGCTTTGCGTTCACAGGCAGATGAGTGGCTAACACCGCTCAATTTGACAGTTGGTAAAGTGGTGTGTGACAACGGTGCCAATCTGCTTAGCGCATTGAAACAGGGCAAAATCACGCACGTGCCGTGCATGGCACACGTCTTAAACTTGGTCGTGCAGCGATTCCTTGTCAAATACCCTGGGGTCCAGGACATCTTGCGGCAGGCAAGGAAAATCTCGGCCCATTTCAGAAGATCTTACACGGCCATGGCTCGCCTTGCTGACATTCAGCGGCGACACCATCTGCCGGTCAGACGTCTTATTTGCGATTGCCCGACGCGATGGAACTCAACCTTCTATATGCTTGATAGGCTGCTCCAGCAGAAACGTGCAGTTAACGTCTACCTGTATGAACTCTGCGAAAGAAACGGTTCTGGGGAGCTGGGTTTTTTTTCACCGCGCCAGTGGCTGCTCATGCGCGACACATGCAGACTTCTGCGGCCATTTGAGGAGATCACCAAACTGGTCAGTCGCAGCCATGGCGCCATCAGTGACATGGTACCTTATGCCTTCTTTCTGGAGCGTGCATTGCGTCGTGTCATTGATCAGGCTGTGGAGGAGCAGGAGCGGGAAGATGAGGAAGTCGCAATGCTGGATGAATTCCCAGGGGGGGCTACTCTATCTGAGACAAGTCAACAACAGGAGTCTGATGAGGAGTCAGAGGAGGATGGTGCCGGGGCGGATGAGCAGGAGCAAGAAGAGCATGCTTTAAACCTTTCTGGGATCCCTGTTGTGCGAGGATGGGGAGAGGAGAATGAAGAGGACGACATTATCCTGGATGATGAGCAGGAGCCAGGCCACCACACCGCTTCCACTTTAGTGCAAATGGGGGCCTTCATGCTCCAGTGTTTTAATAGGGACCCCCGTATAAAAAGCATGAGGGTCAAGGACCAGTACTGGGTGGCAACGTACTTAGACCCCCGGTACAAACACAAAATGGCGGAAATGTTACCGCCGTCGCAGAGGGCTGTCAGAATGCAGCACTTCCAGGCCTTGCTTCGAGAAATGCTGCATTCTGCTTTTGCGTGCGCTGGCAGAGGAGCAATTCCCACTCCCAGAGAAGGATTTGCGGGTACCAATCCAACAGCGCCTGCAAGAAGAGGCCGGTTTGAAGATGTGTTGGTGACTTCGGATATGAGGTCATTCTTTCAGCCGACCCATCGACAGGTGTCATCCGGATCCAGCATCAGGGAACGCCTAGACCGTCAGGTGTCCGACTACATTGGGTTAACGGCCGATGTGGACGCTCTGAGGAGTGATGAACCCCTAGACTACTGGGTGGGCAGGCTTGACCTCTGGCCAGAGCTTGCCCAATTTGCAATCGAACTGTTGGCTTGCCCCTCATCCAGTGTCCTGTCCGAAAGGACGTTCAGCGCAGCAGGGGGGATTGTGACCGATAAGCGTACTCGCCTAGCTCACCACAGTGTTAACTACCTCACATTTCTAAAAATGAATGAGGCATGGATCTCGGAGGAATTCAACACATGTGATCAGTAGACCATGTATATGTCTATAAACAATTTTTGGAATCAAGCACACAGACCTTCTTAATTCATTTGGCTCACTTCCCTGACCCAAAAAAGCACACCGTACTATATGCCCCTACCCTCCTCTTTGAAGAGGTTGAGCGGTGTCATATTTCTACTGGGGCTGCTTATTATGAGGGGTTCCCACCATCCCTGTGCTGTGCTGACTTCCTCCTGGGTGTTCTTATTATGAGGGGCTCCCACCATCCCTGTGCTGTGCTGACTTCCTCCTGGGGGTTCTTATTATGAGGGGATCACACCATCCCTGTGCTGTGCTGACTTCCTCCTGGGGGTTCTTATTATGAGGGGATCACACCATCCCTGTGCTGTGCTGACTTCCTCCTGGGGGTTCTTATTATGAGGGGATCACACCATCCCTGTGCTGTGCTGACTTCCTCCTGGGGCTGCTTACGGTGCTGCTGTCAGCGCTGTATGTCACGGAGCTGCTGTCAGCGCTGTATGTCACGGAGCTGCTGTCAGCGCTGTATGTCACGGAGCTGCTGTCAGCGCTGTATGTCACGGAGCTGCTGTCAGCGCTGTATGTCACGGAGCTGCTGTCAGCGCTGTATGTCACGGAGCTGCTGTCAGCGCTGTATGTCACGGAGCTGCTGTCAGCGCTGTATGTCACGGTGCTGCTGTCAGCGCTGTATGTCACGGAGCTGCTGTCAGCGCTGTATGTCACGGAGCTGCTGTCAGCGCTGTATGTCACGGAGCTGCTGTCAGCGCTGTATGTCACGGAGCTGCTGTCAGCGCTGTATGTCACGGAGCTGCTGTCAGCGCTGTATGTCACGGTGCTGCTGTCAGCGCTGTATGTCACGGAGCTGCTGTCAGCGCTGTATGTCACGGAGCTGCTGTCAGCGCTGTATGTCACGGTGCTGCTGTCAGCGCTGTATGTCACGGAGCTGCTGTCAGCGCTGTATGTCACGGAGCTGCTGTCAGCGCTGTATGTCACGGTGCTGCTGTCAGCGCTGTATGTCACGGAGCTGCTGTCAGCGCTGTATGTCACGGTGCTGCTGTCAGCGCTGTATGTCACGGAGCTGCTGTCAGCGCTGTATGTCACGGAGCTGCTGTCAGTGCTGTATGTCACGGAGCTGCTGTCAGCGCTGTATGTCACGGAGCTGCTGTCAGCGCTGTATGTCACGGAGCTGCTGTCAGCGCTGTATGTCACGGTGCTGCTGTCAGCGCTGTATGTCACGGAGCTGCTGTCAGCGCTGTATGTCACGGAGCTGCTGTCAGTGCTGTATGTCACGGAGCTGCTGTCAGCGCTGTATGTCACGGAGCTGCTGTCAGCGCTGTATGTCACGGAGCTGCTGTCAGCGCTGTATGTCACGGTGCTGCTGTCAGCGCTGTATGTCACGGAGCTGCTGTCAGCGCTGTATGTCACGGAGCTGCTGTCAGCGCTGTATGTCACGGAGCTGCTGTCAGCGCTGTATGTCACGGAGCTGCTGTCAGCGCTGTATGTCACGGAGCTGCTGTCAGCGCTGTATGTCACGGTGCTGATGTCAGTGCTCTGTATTACGGTGCTGCTGTCAGTGCTCTGTATCTCCTGCACCCTCTTGTTTGCCTACCCTGGTCCCTGACCTTCCCTCTCCTCCATTGCCTTCATTAGCTCCATAGTCCTGAATTGTCAGAACAATTTCCCAAATAAAAAAAAAATGCTTGTAGTTATCGATCCCAAATTCACCTCATACATGTATTATGCTATTGTCCAGGTGGTGGGACTACGTGCTACCCCCTAATAATTACCCCGTGGCCGCAAATTCGACCTAAAGGTTTGCGAAATTCGCCTCCCATTGAAGTCAATGGAGCCCGCGGCGAACGGTCGTTTTCGCGAACGTTTGTGCCCGTTCGCGTTTCGCGTTCGCGAAACGTCCCGTCGGAAGTTCGTCCATCACTATTCATTTTGTTTTTCTTCAGCCATTCGGTGGTGGACTTGCTGGTGTGTTTAGGATCATTGTCCTGCTGCATAACCCAAGTTCGTTTCAGCTTGAGTACACGAACAGATGGTCGGACATTCTCCTTCAGGATCTCTTGGTAGACAGCAGAATTCATAGTTCCTTTTATCACAGCAAGTCTTCCAGGTCCTGAAGCAGCAAAACAGCCCCAGACCATCACACTACCACCACCATATTTTACTGTTGGTATAATGTTCTTTTTATGAAATGCAGTGTTCCTTCTACGCCAGATATACTTGGACACACACCTTCCAAAGAGTTCCACTTTTGTCTCATCGGTCCACAGAATGTTGTCCCAAAAGTCTTGGGGATCATCAAGATGTGTTGTGGAGAAATTGAGACGAGCTTTGATGTTTTTTTTGCTCAGCAGTGGTTTTCTCCTTGGAACTCTGCCATGCAGGCCATTTTTGCCCAGTCTTTTCCTGATGGTGGAGGCATGAACGCTGACCTTAACTGAGGCAAGTGAGGCCTGCAGTTCCTTGGACGTTGTTGTGGGGTCTTTTGTGACCTCTTGGATGAGTCGTCGCTGCGCTCTTGGGGTAATTTTGGGCAGCCGGCCACTCCTGGGAAGGTTCACCACTGTTCCATGTCTTCGCCATTTGTGGATAATGGCTCTCACTGTGGTTCGCTGGATTCCCAAAACTTTGGAAATGGCTTTATAACCCTTTCCAGACTGATAGATCTCAATTACTTTCTTTCTCAATTGTTCCTGAATTTCTTTGGGTCTCGGCATGATGTGTAGCTTTTAAGGATCTTCTGGTGGACCTTACTGTGTCAAGCAGCTCCTATTTAAGTGATGCCTTGATTGTGAACAGGTGTGGCAATAATCAGGCCTGGGTGTGGCTAGAGAAATTGAACTCAGGTGTGGACAACCACAGTTATAGTATGTTTTAACAAGGGGGGCAATCACTTTTTCACACAGGGCCATGATGGTTTGGATTTTTTTTCACCTTTAATAATAAACACCTTCATTTACAAATTGCATTTTGTGTTTACTTGTGTTGTCCTTGACTATTGTTTAAATTGGTTTGATGTTCCGAAACACTTAAGTGTGACAAACATGCAAAGGAACAGGAAATGAGGAAGGGGGCAAACACTTTTTCACACCACTGTATCTATGTATAGACATTCGTGATAATGATTCGTAGTTTGGAAAGTCATTTGTTTATTGAATCTTTTAACACACACAATGACAACGTCTCTGTCACGGTCTAGAGTCAGGCTCAGAGGCCAGTAGCTATAGCAGCAGAGCAGGTATTCACACAGGTCACCCTGGCTGATGACACGGGTTCACCTGAGGTGCGGGGTCTAAGCACTAACCGGTATTCACCAGAGCTCCTGAAGGTGGAGATGGGCTTGGCTGCGTGTTAGTACCAGGTCGCGGTCCTCAGGATAGCCCCACCAGGAGGTGAGCAAGCCGGGGTCTGGTAGCGGATATAGCAGGTAGGGATAAAGCAGAAGCGTAGTTGAGAAACAAGCCAAAAGTCGGTAACAAATAGTTGCAGGTTGGGATTCAGCAGAAGCGTAGTCCAGGAACAAGCCAAATGTCGGTAACGAATGATAGCGAGGATACGTTTGGCAGCAGGAGAGACAGGAGCAAGATATTGGCTGGTGAAGGCACAATATTCTGGCAACCAGGAAGTGCAGAGACATGGCTTAAATCAGGAAGTTCATGGGAGGAGCAAAGGGTTCAAGGTTCAAGGCAAACAAGATTCAAGACAAGATCATTCAAGGAATTGTCCAAGGGGCTGTCCAGCATTTCAGGTGGCTCAGCAAGCAGAGTAACTGCCAGACACACCAGAGGTCCCAGGTCCTAACAGTCTCTTCTCCTCGGCTCAAATACAATACAACACCCTTCTAACTCAGTTCTCAGGAATGCACTTTGCCAGTAATCCAACCTCCGGCACAAAATTAATTAGCTGATTGGACTGTAAGATTTACTTTGAGCTGACCTTTTGTTTCATTAGATCTTTAAAGAATTACCGAATCATGTTGAATTCACTCAAATTTATTTGTTATATTTCTTTCGTATTCATTGTAATTCATTATTTTTTTATTCGGACATTCGGATGCATCCGAATGTCCGAAAGATGCAAAATTCGGCCGAATTTCGATTCGTTACGAAACGAATTGTACAAGCCTATTCCCCAGCACAGTAGACCACCTTCCATTTAGGGGCAAGCCATCTTCAGCATATAGGTGGCACCCAAAATGAAAAGTCAGCCCAGTGCTCTAAAAACTCAAATCCCTCTTTCTTACACCTGGTCTTTAGCCATGCATTTAGCTCTCTAATCTTCCCCTGACTTTCCTGTGTTGCATATGGCACAGGCAAAATTTCAGATAATATCACCTTGGGGGTCCTTCTCTTCAACTTGCAGCCTAATCCTTTTAACCACTTCCCGACCAGCGCACGACGATGTACGTCGACAGAATGGCTCGGGCAGGCATATTGGCGTACAGGTACGTCCAATATTCAATGCCGCCCTGCCATCGGGAGCGCGCCACTGGCGGGGCGCTCCCGCGCTGGTCGGGACCCCCGTGAGTCCGGTCGCAGGACCCACGGACTCGATCGCCGCGGGCATCCCCGCGATCGTCTCACAGAGCAGCCGAATGGAGGAAATGCCGTATAAACAGCATTTCTCCATTCTGCCTAGCAACTAGTGACGCTGATCTCTGCTCCATGTGATTGGAGCAGAGATCAGTGTTCACTAAATGAAAGCCCAACCCCCCCACAGTTAGTAACACACCCCTAGGAACACTTAACGCCTACACTGCCACCCACTGGTTAACCCCTTCACTGCCAGTGTCATTTACACAGGAATCACTGCATTTATATAGCAGTGATTACTGTATAAATGACAATGGTCCCAAAAATGTGTCAAAAATGTCCGATGGGTCCCCCACAATGTCGCAGTCACAATAAAAATCGCTGATCGCCGATATTACTAGTAAAAAAAAAAAAAAAAAAAAATTATTAATAAAAATGCATTAAAACTATCCATATTTTGTAAACGCTATAACTTTTGCGCAAACCAAACAATAATCGCTTATTGCGATTTTTTTAACCAAAAATATGTAGAAGAATACGTATCGGCCTAAACTGAGGGAAAAAAATGTTTTTTTATATATTTTTGGGGGATATTTATTATAACAAAAAGTAAAAAATAATGCGTTTTTTTCAAAATTGTCGCTCTATTTTTGTTTATAGCGCAAAAAATAAAAACCGCAGGGGTGATCAAATACCACCAAAAGAAAGCTCTATTTATGGGAAAAAAAGGATGTCAATTTTGTTTGGGAGCCACGTCGCACGACCGTGCAATTGTCAGTTAAAGCGACGCAGTGCCGAATCGCAAAAAGTGGTCTGGTCTTTGACCAGCAAAATGGTCCGGTCTGCAAGTGGTTAATTGGCTCTTAAGGTGCCTCCACCTTCCATATATTCTGTCATTGGTTCCAACAAGGACCCATACAGCTGACCCAGCTGTATTGGTCCATGTTGGAACCAATGACAGAATATATGGAAGGTGGAGGCACTTTAAGAGCCAATTGAAAGGACTAGGCAGCAAATGCCCATGCCCAGCCCCTCCCAGTAGTTTATCAACCCCGTCAACCACATACCAAACCCTGGCACCAAGGAGACAGCAAACCCTTCGGTTGAGGCGATCCTGGCGACAAATTATTCTATCAGTCTTTCTGATTACAGAATCCCCTATTACCACCAACTGTCTAGGCCTACCTGCACTCCCCTTACTACCCCTACTAGATGGACTGCTCTCCTGGCTGTTAGGGGGAGCAGTGACATCTAGGGCTGCCCCCTCTGAGCTTGATACCCTCCCCACATCTTCACCCAACTTGGCGTATCTGGTAGGGTGCTCAAACCCAGGGCTGTCCTTCCTTTTTTGTGAGCTCCTACCACTCCCTCTAACTGTATTAACCCATCTTCCTACCTGATAATCCTGACCTACCCCTCCACCCTTTCCTTTAATGCCTGTAGCCAACTGCTCAGTGAGCAGTGGATTCCTTTCAAGCTTGTCAGTTCTGCCCAGTGTTGCAATTTTCTCCTCCAGATCTCTAATGTGAGCTTCCAGAAGGGCAACCTGCTCACAGCTGCAAGGAAAGACCCCAAAAAGAACCTAAAAATACAAACACAGCAATCACCAGCAATCAAAAGCAAAACTGGTTTTTAGGGCCGGTTCACACTATTGCGATCAGGGCTATCTATAAGGCAGGGCAAAAGGGGCAGCTGCCCTGGGCCCTGTCATTGTTGTGGGGCCCAAAGCAGCTGCCTCATACTTCCCAACTATCCCGGTTTAAATTCCCTTGTCCCTTGTTCCTTGAAATTTTAGTCCTGTGTGAAGTTCTGTTACTAATGCTGCCCAGCTCTGCCCTATTGTTGTGTACAGATGACTCACCTGCAGACCCTATGTTTACATGTAAATTATCGGCATCAAAGACATCAACATCAAAAACATCAATCCCATAGTTCATACATCGAGAAAATTAAATTCATATATAAACATATTGCACATAGTGAAGATCAATAGAATTAATTAGGTAAAAAACATTACAGAGTCTAATAAAACTGCATGATTCATATGTAAATAGCAGCAGCATTACTAAGTAAATAGCTGTGGCTGGTGGCATTGATATGTAAATAAAGGCGGAATTCATATGTATATTATGCCCCCTGCAGTGAGCAGATGATGTGCTGTAACCTCTAGCAACCAATCAGTGAGCAGTATTGCTGTACAGTAATCTCTAGCAACCAATTAACAAGCAGAAATCATTTGCTGTAACCTCTAGCAACTAAGCAGTGAGCCTTAATGTGTGCTGTAACCTCTAGCAACCAGCCAGTAAGCAGTAATGATATGCTGTAACCACTGGCAGCCAAACTCAATTGTAACAGATTTTAAGTTTAGCTGCTATTTATTGTATGTCTCAGAGCAGGTGGAGAGGGAAATTGCATGGGTGGGGGGAGGCCCAAGAAAATTTTGGCCCTGGGTCCAATCAATATTAAAGATGGCCCTAATTGTGATGACAGACATTGCATGTAATGCGCAGCGCACTGCTGTTCACATTACATTTGATGTCTGTGTGGGTGTGATGCCAGCCATACAGATAGTATGGCTGATATTGTACCGCATTTGGTGCAAACATGCACAGGACCCTTTTTTCTGTTCGGAACAGAATCGGATCGCATGTGTGTTCATGCGATCCGATTCATGTCCGAACTGTCAGTTCGCAGTGCGATATACAAGCTGAAATGGGGGTGTCGTTAACATATAATGGTACCCCCCAACAGTTTGCATATGGCAGTGTGAACTGCTGTGCCTGTCGGGTGCGATGCGGGAACCGCAGTTGATTCGCAGGTTTCTCGCATCGCAATAGTGTGAACCGGGCCTCACTCTCCACTCAAAGTTCCCACTCTTCAGTTTCCAACCAGCAAATCTGGCCCAGTGGTAAGACAGCTGACATCTTCACCCGGTCTTCCTTCTGGGTTTGCAGCCCCCAGGTACATGACTGGCTGGGGGCGTGATGATGTCACTCTGATGATGATGATGGGCTCTGAAGGTCCGGCACTGTAAGTGATGTCATTGGCTGCATGCACTCTGAATATCTCCTAAACTGTGTAAGTTTAGGAGATATTCACAATACCTATAAGTAATAGGCTTGTCTGTAGTACAAGTGGTGTAACAGAATTTACAACCACTTTAAGAGTTTTGTCACTGTGTGAGAACAGAATGCTCTGTCACCCATGGATTCATATGTGTGGCAGTCCCACCTATTTGCCTCCACACATATTGAGGGGCTTCAGTAAACAAAACTGCAGTGTTTATCTTTATCACACATCACAGGAAGCACCTCCATGGTTAACAGAGGACGGAATTAAAATTAGACTTGTGAAACTTAAAGCGGAGGTCCACCCTAAAGTGGACCTTCCGCTCATCAGAACCCTCCCCCCCTCCGGCGCCACAATTGGCACCTTTCAGGGGGGAGGGGGGTGCAGATACCTGTACAGTATAGGTATCTGCACCCACTTCCGGGATAGCTCTCTGCGGAAAGGGGCGTAGATTACGCCCCTTTCCGCAAGTGCCCCCCTGCCTGCTGGGAAACACACAGATCCCAGAGGCAGCGGGGACCGTCCTTATTGCACAGCGTGACTCGCGCATGCGCAGTAGGGAACCGGGAAATAAAGCCGAAAGGCTCCATTTCCTGATTCCCATACCCAAGATGGCGGCGGCAGCACTCGAGAGACGATCTAGAGATCGGCTTCGGGTGCCGACATCGCGGGCGCACTGGACAGGTAAGTGTCACTATTTTAAAAGTCAGCAGCTGCAGTATTTGTAGCTGCTGGCTTTAAAAAAAAAAAAAAAAACGCGGAGTCCCGGTGGACTCCCGCTTTAACATTAATAAATCACTGGGACCAGATGGCTTGCATCCGAGGGCACTTAGGGAACTCAGTCAAGTAATTGCCAGACCATTGTTCCTAATTTTTACTGACAGCCTACTGACTGGAATGGTACCAGGTGATTGGAGAAAAGCCAATGTAGCACCAATATTTAAAAAGGGCCCAAAATACATCCCTGGAAATTACAGACCATTTAGCCTAACATCAATAGTATGCAAGCTCTTGGAGGGGACGATAAGGGACTATATACAAGATTTTAGTAACAAGAACAGTATCATTAGCAGTAATCAGTATGGATTCATGAAGAATCGTTCTTGCCAAACCAATCCTTTAACCTTCTATGAGGAGGTGAGTTGCCATCTAGCTAAAGGAAGGCCCATAGACATGGTTTATCTGGATTTTGCAAAAGCAATTGACACAGTTCCCCATAAACGTTTACTGTACAAAAGAAGGTCCATTGGCATGGACCATAGGGTGAGTACATGGATTGAAAACTGGCTACAGGGGCGAGTTCAGAGGGTGGTGATAAATGGGGAGAACTCAGAATGGTCAGAGGTGGTTAGTGGGGTCCCCCAGGGGTCTGTGCTGGAACCAATCCTATTTATTTTGTTCATAAACAACCTGGAGGATGGGGTAAACAGTTCAATCTCTGTATTTGCGGACGATACTAAGCTAAGCAGGGCAATAACTTCTCCGCAGGATGTGGAAACCTTGCAAAAAGATCTGAACAAATTAATGGGGTAAGCAACTACATGGCAAACGGGGTTTAATGTAGAAACATTTAAAATAGTGCATTTGGGTGGCAAAAATATGAATGCAATCTATACACTGAGGGGAGAACCTCTGGGGGAATCTAGGATGGAAAAGGACCTGGTGGTCCTAGTAGATGATAGGCTCAGCAATGGCATGCAATGCCAAGCTGCTGCTAACAAAGCAAACAGAATATTGGCATGCATTAAAAAGGGGATCAACTCCAGAGATAAAATGATAATTCTCCCGCTCTACAAGACTCTGGTCTGGCTGCACCTAGAGTATGCTGTCCAGTTATGGGCACCAGTCCTCAGGAAGGATGTACTGGAAATGGGGCGAGTACAAAGAAGAGCAACTAAGCTAATAAAGGGTCTGGAGGATATTAGTTATGAGGAAAGGTTGCGAGCACTGAACTATTCTCTCTGGAAAAGAGACGTTTGAGAGGGGATATGATTTCAGTCTAGAAATGCTGTACTGGTGACCCCACAATAGGGATAAAGCTTTTTTGCAGAAGGGAGTTTAACAAGACACGTGGTCACTCATTAAAATGAGAAGAAAAGAGGTTTAACCTTAAACTACGTAGAGGGTTCTTTACTGTAAGAATGGAAAGGATGTGGAATTCCCTTCCACAGGCGGTGGTCTCAGCGGGGGGGGGGGGCAGCGATAGTTTAAAAAAAATATTAGATAAGCACCTGAACAACCGCAACATACAGGGATATACAATGTAATACTGACATATAATCACACACATAGGTTGGACTTGATAGACTTTTTTCAACCTCACCTACTATGTAACTATATATATGGGTTATTATGTGGCCAGAAAGAGGATAAAATAATTTTTTTTTACCAATTAGTTAATATTGATACCCATAATTGTTTTTTGTGGATCTAATGCTTCTGTTCCTGTGTTTCCTGTGACTCCTATTCTTGATTTTTTTGCCTTCTTGTCTTCTGTTAGCCTTGCTCTGTTCAGTTTATCTTAACAATAGCTTTCTGGTCCTATTCCCTAGGTTTATTCCGGCTTTGTGACTATTTCCTCCTTCCTTCAGTCCTGTCCCATTGTGTGTTTTTCTCTGAATCTATTTTTATCCTGTCTACAAAATATGTTGCTGCTCCATATGTAGCATATGTGTCATTTTTATCTGTCCTTTTGGGGTACCTTGTGCCTCAAGCTTTAGCCCTTTTTTTTTTAAGTCAGCCTTCCTCACCTCTGTCTTCTTTCTGCTCCTAGTTCATTACCACCCCAGAAACCTGAAGAGTTCCGGCCCTTCCATACTCCATTCAAAGCTAAAATAAATGTTTTGGATGTATTTGGGTTTTAATACATTAAATATTCTTTCTGTGTACAATTACACTCACCCACCACTTTAACCACTTTTAAGTACACCTTGCTAGTACCGAGTTTGACCCCCTTTTGCCCTCAGAACTGCCTTAATACTTTGTGGCATAAATTCAACAAGGTGTTGTAAACATTTCTCAGAGATTTTGGTCCATATTGACATGATAGCATCATGCATTTGCTGCAGATTTGTTGGCTGCACATCCATGATGTGAATCTCCCATTCCACCACATTCCAAGGGTGCTCTATTGGATTGAGATCTGGTGATTGTGGAGGCCATTGGAGTGCAGTGATCTCATTGTCATGTTCAGGAAACCAGTTTGAGATGATTTGAGCTTTGTGACATGGTGTATTATATTGATGGAAGTAGCCATCAGAAGATGGGTAAACTGTCTATGGACGCCGAATGCTGGACTTGGGAACGCGCCTGCAAGGTAACCACCCGGAAGAAAGCGATTCTCCTAGGAGGTTATGTGATGCGAGGAGGAGTCGCGAGAGCCACGGAGGACCCCAGAAGTCTAGAAACAGGGCCACTCTGTGCAAAAGGACCTGCACAGTGGAGGTAAGTATGACATGTTTGTTATTTTGAAAAAAATTGAAGCTTTACAATCACTTTAACCCCTTGATTGCCCGTGATGTTAACCCCTTCCCTCCACGCTCCGGCGCCATCTTGCCAAGCCAGAAGGTGACCCACTCTTCAGAGTTTATCCAACCCGCTCCTTGATTGACTACCCTGTGCCGTGGGTCACTGCCCTTGAGAGCCATCGAAGGATCATAGGAACACCTAACTTCCAAGCCAGAGGTCGCCTACACGGATGCCCTTATCGCTTGGTGTACTTCACCACAAGCTTTGTTGATTCATCAGGCGTATGTCCTTTTGAGTCCATGCTCTCTGGTAAGCCTTCATCCAAATGGTCGTCGATAATCTACTTGCAACTTTCTTTTTACTTGTCTTCATCTTTGATGCCATGAGGATGTTATGAAAATTCAATCTATGTGTCTGGACCCATTCACACATTTGATTCCCTTATCTGTGGACTTCACGTTCATCCTATGTACACATTTTATTTTCACTGTCGACTCATTTAATCATGCATTTTCACATATTTGAATATATGTTTGAGATTCACATGATCACTATATAGTCTTAGTTTATCCAGAGGCCGTTCTATTAGCGCTGCACTTTTATTTGTTGTTTCAATTTACAACTGTCTTTTTGCTCAGCTAACTGCTGTTTATTTATTTTTTCAAGGGACAGAGCGGTATTTTTTCACGTTTTTTTCATTAGTACAATAACATTGCACATTTTTAGCACTGATTACTGCAATAATGTCACTGGTTCCCAAAGAAGTGTCAAAAATGTCAGCTAGGTGTCCGATCTGCCTGATGTCTGATCAATGTCTCAGTCCCACTAAAAATTACAGATCACTGCCATTACTAGTTAAAAAAAATAATAATAATAAAGGTGCCATAAATCTATTCCCTATTTTGTAGACACTGTAATTTTTGCACAAACCAATCAATATATGCTTATTGCAATATTTTTTACCAAAAATATGTAGAAGAATAAATATCGGCCTAAACTGAGGAAGAAATCAATTTTTTATGTATTTATTTGGGGATATTTATTATAGAAAAAAGTAAATAATATTGTTTTATTTTTTTATTTTTTTAATTGATGCTTTTTTTTGGTTTATAGCACAAAAAATGATCAAATACCACCAAAAGAAAGCTTTTTTTGTGGGAAAAAAAACCCATACGTTTTGTTTGGGTACAATGTCACACAACCACACAATTGTCAGTTACGACACAGGCTGTATCGCAAAAAAGGCCTGGTCATTAAGGGGGTAAATCCTTTCCGTTAATAAACTCTCCTCAGTGAAGCCAGAAGCAGTGCGTGTACATAGGATCATGATGTGCCGGCTGAGGATAGTTTATTAAAGCTCTGAAGATTTTGGGAGTCTTCTTTATTTTGGGGTCCTATTATGATCACCTTATGAGGATTATTGATTTCCCTTATTTAAAAGAGTGACTGGATTTAAAGGCCCTGGCTGGGTATGGAGCCACAAGCGTTTTTTGACCTTTTGTAATGAGAGGTCCATTTGATCCGGTAAGCAAGCCCTTTTTTAGCCTTTGGTGATGGTGTTAATTCACAAGATCACCTTTTAAGGTGTTGGATGGTAGTGAAGATCCATCGGAATCACAGAGCATTTTCACTGGATTATTTATGTTACTGGACTTTTTATTGCATAATTCATTTTCACTGTTTGATTTAATTTTGCTATTGGATCACTCTTAGCTGTTGGGTCATTCTTCTATTTGTCATAATTCTACTGTAATAATGTCACTGGTCCCAAAAAAGTGTTAAAAGGGTTTTGTACACGCTATAACTTTTGTGCAAACCAATAAATATACGCTTATTGTCATTTTTTAAATAAAAAAATATGTAACAGAATACATTTTGACCTAAACTGAGGAAGTATATATCTATATTAGATTTTAATATATTTTTTTATTGGGTATGATTTATAGCAGAAAGTAATAAATATTGTTTTTTTTTTTTTTTTTAAATTGTACTGTACCTGCAATAACGCCTCTTCTCATGTTCAAAATAGTTATTATCATTAGGAAGAGCACATTTATATATACTATGTGAGAAGATTTCCCTAAGCACCTGGTGAGTTAAGTCTCATAAGAGTGACTACAAATATTCCTCAGTTAATTTTTTTTTTTTTAAAGGAAAATATTATCTGAGAAGGCAACTATACATAATATATTTATATACTAAAGTCAAAATAAAATATAGATACTGTTTTGGTCCATTTTAATTTTAATTTTTGTTTATAACATTTCAGTGGTATTTATTTTTAACCATTTTTATAAAAATTTTATTTCTCAAATAAATACCAACTCCTAGATCTACAGAATTCTTAGAGCATTATGGGTTTTCTACTGAGACAACAACACAATTTTAATTTATTATGTTATAAAAACTATACAGAATACATTTCTAAGCATAACCAAAATAGTATATAGATACTATTATAAATAATAGTTTGGTCAATTGGTATTTACTTTTTGCTTATAACACCTCAGTTGTACATACACTATATTACCAGTAGTATTGGGATACCTACCTTTACACACAGATGAACTTTAATGGCATCCCAGTCTTAGTCCGTGGGGTTCAATATTGAGTTGACCCACCCTTTGCAGGAATAACGGCTTCAACTCTTCTGGGAAGGCTGTTCACAACATTAAGGAGTGTGTCTATGGGAATGTTTGACCATTCTTCCAGAAGCAAAATTTGTGAGGTCAGACACTGATGTGGATGAGAAGGCCTGGCTTGCAGTCTCCACTCTAATTCATCCCAAAGGTGTTCTATTAGGTTGAGGTCAGGACTCTGTGTAAGCTAGTCAAGTTCCTCCACCCCAAACTTGCTCATTCATGCCTTTATGGACCTTGCTTTGTGCACTGGTCCAAATCATTTGGTGGAGGGGGGATTATGGTGCGGGGTTGTTTTTCAGGGGTTGGGCTTGGTCCCTTAGTTCCAGGGAAGGAAACTCTTAAGGCGTCAGCATAGCAAGACATTTTGGACAATTTCATGCTCCCAACTTTGTGGGTACAATTTGGGGATGGCCCCTTCCTGCTCAAACATAACTGCACACCTGTGCACAAATCAAGGTCCATAAAGACATGGGTGAGCGAGTTCTCGTCCACATCAGTGCCTGACCTCAAAATTCACCTCTGGAAGAATGGTCAAACATTCCCATAGACACACGTCTAAACCTTGTGGACAGCCTTCCCAGAAGAGTTGAAGCTGTTTTAGCTGCAAAGGGTGGGCCAACTCAATATTGAACCCTACGGACTAAGACTGGGATGCCATCAAAGTTCATGTGCATGTAAAGGTACTGAGCCCATAAAATGCAGCCACTGTGCCCATTGAATGCAGCCACTGTGCCCATCATATGCAGCCACTGTGCTCATAAAATGCAGCCACTGTGCCCATAAAATGCAGGTTCTGTGCCCATAATATGCAGCCTCTGTGCCCATCTTACAGCCTCTGGGCCCATCATATGCAGCCTGTGCCCATCATATGCAGCCTCTGCGCCCATCATTAGACTCGCACCTCCTGATTGGCTGAGAGGCTGTTCAGTGTTAGAAAAGCAAACATTAATTCACTAACACACCTGGGTGGACTGCAAGCACAATGCTCTTCCCTCGTAGTCCACCTTTTTTGAAGCCTATTGGAGCTATGGCTCTAATCGGGACGCTTCAAAGAAAAAAAACACCCCCGCCGCTGTAATTTAGAATGGGGGTGGCGGCGGCCATGGATAGATTCATGCCATGCACAAACCTATCCATTATTCATAGAGTGGGCTGGTGTAACAGAGGGGGCGACGCCTGTGCGCACTTAATGGACGCACCACCACTGGTTCCAATACTTTCGGTAAAATTGTGTATTTTTAAACATTTATATACAAACTTTATTTTACAAATAAATATCAACTTATAGTTCTGTTTATGACACAGAATTCACAGAGCATTATAGGTTTCCTACTGAGACAACAACACAATTGTAGTTATTATGTTATAAAAATATAAAACTTGTTTGGCCACTCTAGACAACAGCTGCACTTTTATGAATTTTTTTTTCTTAAAAGTACCAGGAAAATCTTTTAGGGGTCTATTTATAAATAGTGTGGAACAGTTACAGAATTTACAACCACTTTAAGAGTTTTGTCACTGTGTGAGAACAGAATGCTCTGTCACCCATGGATTCATATGTGTGGCATGTGGGCACTAAAGTCCCACCTATTTGCCTCCACACATATTGAGGGGCTTCAGTAAACAAAACTGCAGTGTTTATCTTTATCACACATCACAGGAAGCACCTCCATGGTTAACAGAGGACGGAATTAAAATTAGACTTGGGAAACTTAAAGCGGAGGTCCACCCTAAAGTGGACCTTCCGCTCATCAGAACCCTCCCCCCTTCCGGCGCCACAATTGGCACCTTTCAGGGGGGAGGGGGGTGCAGATACCTGTACAGTACAGGTATCTGCACCCACTTCCGGGATAGCTCTCTGCGGAAAGGGGCGTAGATTACGCCCCTTTCCGCAAGTGCCCGCCCCTTTCCGCAAGTGCCCCGCTGCCTGCTGGGAAACACACAGATCCCAGAGGCAGCGGGGACCGTCCTTATTGCACAGCGCGACTCGCGCATGCGCAGTAGGGAACCGGGAAATGAAGCCGAAAGGCTCCATTTCCTGATTCCCATACCCAAGATGGCGGCGGCAGCACTCGAGAGACGATTTAGAGATCGGCTTCGGGTGCCGACATCGCGGGCGCGCTGGACAGGTAAGTGTCACTATTTTAAAAGTCAGCAGCTGCAGTATTTGTAGCTGCTGGCTTTTAAAAAAAAAAAAAAAACGCGGAGTCCCGGTGGACTCCCGCTTTAACATTAATAAATCACTGGGACCAGATGGCTTGCATCCGAGGGCACTTAGGGGACTCAGTCAAGTAATTGCCAGACCATTGTTCCTAATTTTTACTGACAGCCTACTGGCTGGAATGGTACCAGGTGATTGGAGAAAAGCCAATGTAGCACCAATATTTAAAAAGGGCCCAAAATACATCCCTGGAAATTACAGACCATTTAGCCTAACATCAATAGTATGCAAGCTCTTGGAGGGGATGATAAGGGACTATATACAAGATTTTAGTAACAAGAACAGTATCATTAGCAGTAATCAGTATGGATTCATGAAGAATCGTTCTTGCCAAACCAATCCTTTAACCTTCTATGAGGAGGTGAGTTGCCATCTAGCTAAAGGAAGGCCCATAGACATGGTTTATCTGGATTTTGCAAAAGCAATTGACACAGTTCCCCATAAACGTTTACTGTACAAAAGAAGGTCCATTGGCATGGACCATAGGGTGAGTACATGGATTAAAAACTGGCTACAGGGGCGAGTTCAGAGGGTGGTGATAAATGGGGAGAACTCAGAATGGTCAGAGGTGGTTAGTGGGGTCCCCCAGGGGTCTGTGCTGGAACCAATCCTATTTATTTTGTTCATAAACAACCTGGAGGATGGGGTAAACAGTTCAATCTCTGTATTTGCGGACGATACTAAGCTAAGCAGGGCAATAACTTCTCCGCAGGATGTGGAAACCTTGCAAAAAGATCTGAACAAATTAATGGGGTAAGCAACTACATGGCAAACGGGGTTTAATGTAGAAACATTTAAAATAGTGCATTTGGGTGGCAAAAATATGAATGCAATCTATACACTGGGGGGAGAACCTCTGGGGGAATCTAGGATGGAAAAGGACCTGGTGGTCCTAGTAGTTGATAGGCTCAGCAATGGCATGCAATGCCAAGCTGCTGCTAACAAAATAAACAGAATATTGGCATGCATTAAAAAGGGGATCAACTCCAGAGATAAAATGATAATTCTCCCGCTCTACAAGACTCTGGTCTGGCCGCACCTAGAGTATGCTGTCCAGTTATGGGCACCAGTCCTCAGGAAGGATGTACTGGAAATGGGGCGAGTACAAAGAAGAGCAACTAAGCTAATAAAGTGTCTGGAGGATATTAGTTATGAGGAAAGGTTGCGAGCACTGAACTATTCTCTCTGGAAAAGAGACGTTTGAGAGGGGATATGATTTCAGTCTAGAAATGCTGTACTGGTGACCCCACAATAGGGATAAAGCTTTTTTGCAGAAGGGAGTTTATCAAGACACGTGGTCACTCATTAAAATTAGATAAAAAGAGGTTTAACCTTAAACTACTGTAATATTTGGGGGTTATTTTAGCTTAAAGGTAGAGCTTACCAGTGAGCTGGATCCACACCAGATGTCGTTTAAGGGCTCGTAGGCCCACTTTTATTAAAGAAAGAAAAGTCAGATAACAAAATAGTTGCCCACACAGGGGTTTCAGCTTTCCACAGCAGTAATGTATGTAGAACCAAAAATACCAAGCCACCTGGCTCTCTTTAGCAGCACTGCTGCTCAGACTTCTGCTGCAGCCCTCTTGGCTCTTTAACAGAGTTCCTGTACACCCAGTACCTCAGCACTCTTTAACAGCTTCTCTTTCAGCCCACAAGCTTGGACCCTCTGTCTGCTCTGACAGACCGACCTGTGCAGACATGCACACTTCTTCTCCCTTACACGCCTGGACTCCTCGGGAGGGTGGAGCCCAGAACCATGGTGTTGGCTTTGTTTTAAGCCCAAGACCCACCTGTGCAATCATGCAGCCAGACTTCTGGCTGTTCCCAAAACCCGGTCCCAGGATTGGAGATTCCGTACTACCACATATCCCCCCCCTTTGTTTCGACCCCGAGGGCGGAACACCCAAGTTACTTTTGGCACCTCTGTGCCAGATACCATTTACAGAAGTACCCTCCTGTCCAACCTCGCTTCTCCTAACGGGGAACTCCACCCAATGCCTCCTTTGGTGTCTCCCTCTAAGCCTTACTGTCACTCTGCTATGAGCTTTGATGCGACCTTCCCAACTTTTCTTCCGAGTGAATTTCCATAAGCACTTCCTCTCCTGAAATCTAAATGGGTTCCCGTTGGTCTTTCTACCAACCCTTCTGCCTCCACGCTTCAGTTTCCCAGGTTTCCCCAAAACTCTCTCAGCAGTACTGTTCTGAGACTGTAGGGGGCCCATTTCTATAGTGTTTAGAACGGAAACCCACCTCTTATTTCTGGTACCTGACGCAGCAGTCACTAACTGATTACCAGGTTTACCTGTACCTTTGGACACCACATTATCATGTACCATTAACACATTATTTGGTTCATCATTGACAGACATATTCAAACCAACATTAGACCTCTCAATGTTGCACATGTCACCAATGCCTTTTTTTTCAAAATTTGCTAGGGCAGAGTCTGCAGAGGGCACACATACTGGAGGGCCGCCATCACCCACAGGAACCTCACAGGACACCACCTCCCCTGGGTTCACCCACTCTGCAGGCAGCTGTCCTATCACTTGACCCGTTCTGATGCCATCTGTATTTTTATCCACCGGAACAGGCAAGCTCTGGTCTGATCCACATACAATTTTTATCACACTCCTTGTCCATTCCCCTGTCCTGGGGACCTTAATAGGTTTGTCACCTAAACCAACCACTGGACTGGGGACCCCAGTCTCTTTAACCACCTTTGTTTGAGCACTGGTCAGGATCTCTGCTGCTTTCAGGTTCACACTTGGCCCTTCCATCTCATGTGGTTTTTCTACCGGTGCAGTAAACGCGCCCTTCACCAACAACTGACCAGCACCACACTGGACCATAGCAGCAGAAATGCTTCCCATCTGGCTGTTAGGAGGTGAATCCACAGACATTTTAGGCTTATTTACAACTTCTCCAAAGTCTGTCTCAAATATTTCTTCTGCACGTAGTCCAGCAGCATACATAGCAGCAACTTTTAACAAAATTAGCAAATTTAGGAATAAACCATTCCTGTCCCGTTTTACTTTGCTCTGTACAGCCTGCCATACAGTGCTCCACCTAGTGGTACTGCGCAGTACCAGCCCATCAGACTGTGGAGGAGACACACTAGTATAGATTGGCTGTACATCCCAAAGTTCAAGCATCTCTTTTAATGCTTTGGTAAATAACCAGGCCCTTGACTCCAGACCTAAGTCCTTCCTGGGGATTTTCATGACACTGGGGATGCAGAGAGACTCACTTGCTGAGACTTGAAAAGTTGTAATGGTTAACGGAACCTCCTCCCGGCTGGAGGTAAACACAGCCTGGTGCTCCACCAGAGCGCTGCCAATTGCTGGACTCATACCCAACTTCTCAGGCTCAGCATCAGTGAACTGCTCCAGAACATTACCAGTGACGTCACGTTGACACTCCATGTCAACCTCAGTTTTGTGGGTCACAGACAATGTCTCTGCTGTGCCCTTATTTGGTTCATCCTGCTCACCAGGGTTAACCCCTGCAGCAGCCACCGCGCCCTCAGGTACAGGCTGTTCTGCAGCCCCTCCTGCTGGCCCAGCAGAAACCGTGTCCACCTTATCTTTGTGCATAAAAGCCTCATCTATCAGGGAGATAAGATTTTTGCTCCAACTATCCCAATCTGTTGTATGTGCGCTCCCTTCTGCGGTACTCCTCAGCACCGATCCTTCTGCCCAAGGAGACACATAAGAACAGACTGGCTCAGCTGCAGACTCATTACACCAGTCATTGTAAACCATGTCAGACTGTGGTAGCACAGGTTGCAATACACCATATTCACCACCTTTCTCTGCTTGCATTTCATAAGCCTCACACACGTTTGCATTTTTCACAGGTTGTGTTAATCCACCATTTACCTCCACATTTTTAGTACTAGCAGTTTGCACCAACACATTACTATTACACGGTACAGTTCCATTCTGTCCCACCAGAGTGACATCGCAGTTGTCCAGGGCAACCTCTGACTCCAACACATGAAGTTCCCTGGAGATTCCTGTGGACAACTGTGCCGGCTTACCACCAGTTGCTACAGGCAACGGCCCATTTTTGATAACCCCAGGTTCTTTCAGAGCAAAAGTTTTCCCAACAGCAGCAAACTTTTCATTAACAGTAACACTTATAGCATTTTTAGCATTTGTAGGCTGTCCTAGCCCATGGTCAACTTGAGCCTGATAGTCATTAGACACAACACTTTTAGACATCAACACAGGTTCTATTTGGACTTTAACCCTTGCATTCCCACTATATAGGGAAAAGTCATTCTCAAGTGCACATTCAGTGGCCCCACTAACTGGGGTCACTCTCACATCATCATGGACAGTCTCGTAACCAGTCCTTTTATACATGAAATCAGCAGTTCCAGCCATCATTTCATTAAAGACAGTCTTACCCACCGCAGTAGTTGGGGTCACCATCTTCATTTGAGTACGTCGTCTTATGCACCAGTCCTCTGCTGCACTTTTACTGGCCAATTCCTCCTGGTGGCCATGGGATGAAACTACAGCAGGCATCTCCCACCGTTTAGCACCCCCTGCAGGCACAACAGGAAACCTCTTGTTGCTAGGGGTGACTGCAAACATATTTTCACCGGAATCTGGGCCTACAGACAAAACTTTTTTCTCAGCAACATTATCTCCAGCCGTATTCCATAACCTAGGGCGAGAAAACATGCCATGCCCCAGCTGGCCACATTCCAGGCATGGTACTGGACGATTTTTTCCCAAAGCGATTCTCTCCTGGTGATTCCCAGCTGGCCGGAATGCACAGGCCTCTTTGTGGGGACGCTGAACCAAACCTCTACTGCAGCTCCTTTCAGGCATAAATTTCACTCCGGTTGCCATGGGAGACCGCACTCTCCCAGCAGAACTTTGCTGGCTCTCTCCAACATGATAAATTGGCTCCTCCTTAAGCCACTTTCCACGATCCTTATTAGACATAGCCCATGGTACAGAGACAGCCCGACTGGCTTCCTCTGCGTTGCTATGGGCAACCACTCTCATCCTCAGCCTTTGATCAGCCTCTCTCCTTGCATATAGCATGGGCTTCTCTCTGCTGGATCCCGTCTCATGCTGTGACACATTCACATCTTTCACAATAGCTGTTTTAACTGCATCAGCTTTGCCAGGGGCAACAACAGCCCTCTTCCAGTTATGGACATCCAGCGGCTTTCCCCTTGCACTGAGGGTTGGCTTCCTTTCCTCTGTAGCTTGGTTCAGTGCTGCTAAATGCCGCTTGCACCAATCCACTGCAGATTCAAATGCTGGTGGACTCTCCATAACAGCAGTCACCTGTGCACTCATTGCACCAGTGTTGCTAGGGACAACCCCAGCCCTTTTTCTCCTGGATACACTCTGATCAGGTATGTATGGGGCTCGTTCGGGCGGTAACATCCCCTCCAACCACAGAGCTCTGTCTCTCATTTCAGCAAACCTGGCTTCTTTTAAGAGCTTTGACCGCCCCATACTTAGAGACTCCAGAACAACTTTAAACAGTCCAGGAAAATGAAAGTGTCTCTTTTAAAGCAAGTTGCTTTTCTCTTCATGCAAGCTTTCCTCACCTGCACATTGCACACACTGATTGTGCTGTCTCATGCACACAAACACAGTTCATAGCAAGAGAAAAAAAAAATTTGACTTTTCATTCACAGGTACACCACCTGCAACACGCAATGCCTTTTGCCTGGCTGCACTTCCACACACAGCCAATAGTTCCTGATGCGACTTACTGTAGAGCAAGGACCCGGATTCCACCGTCTTCTGCCCGCATTCGAACACCACTTGTAATATTTGGGGGTTATTTTAGCTTAAAGGTAGAGCTTACCAGTGAGCTGGATCCACACCAGATGTCGTTTAAGGGCTCGTAGGCCCACTTTTATTAAAGAAAGAAAAGTCAGATAACAAAATAGTTGCCCACACAGGGGTTTCAGCTTTCCACAGCAGTAATGTATGTAGAACCAAAAATACCAAGCCACCTGGCTCTCTTTAGCAGCACTGCTGCTCAGACTTCTGCTGCAGCCCTCTTGGCTCTTTAACAGAGTTCCTGTACACCCAGTACCTCAGCACTCTTTAACAGCTTCTCTTTCAGCCCACAAGCTTGGACCCTCTGTCTGCTCTGACAGACCGACCTGTGCAGACATGCACACTTCTTCTCCCTTACACGCCTGGACTCCTCGGGAGGGTGGAGCCCAGAACCATGGTGTTGGCTTTGTTTTAAGCCCAAGACCCACCTGTGCAATCATGCAGCCAGACTTCTGGCTGTTCCCAAAACCCGGTCCCAGGATTGGAGATTCCGTACTACCACACTACGTAGAGGGTTCTTTACTGTAAGAATGGAAAGGATGTGGAATTCCCTTCCACAGGCGGTGGTCTCAGCGGGGGGGGCAGCGATAGTTTAAAAAAAATATTAGATAAGCACCTGAACAACCGCAACATACAGGGATATACAATGTAATACTGACATATAATCACACACATAGGTTGGACTTGATAGATTTTTTTCAACCTCACCTACTATGTAACTATATATATGGGTTATTATGTGGCCAGAAAGAGGATAAAATAATTTTTTTTTACCAATTAGTTAATATTGATACCCATAATTGTTTTTTGTGGATCTAATGCTTCTGTTCCTGTGTTTCCTGTGACTCCTATTCTTGATGTTTTTGCCATCTTGTCTTCTGTTAGCCTTGCTCTGTTCAGTTTATCTTAACAATAGCTTTCTGGTCCTATTCCCTAGGTTTATTCCAGCTTTGTGACTATTTCCTCCTTCCTTCCGTCCTGTCCCATTGTGTGTTTTTATCTGAATCTATTTTTATCCTGTCTACAAAATATGTTGCTGCTCCATATGTAGCATATGTGTCATTTTTATCTGTCCTTTTGGGGTACCTTGTGCCTCAAGCTTTAGCCCTTTTTTTTTTTAAGTCAGCCTTCCTCACCTCTGTCTTCTTTCTGCTCCTAGTTCATTACCACCCCAGAAACCTGAAGAGTTCCGGCCCTTCCATACTCCATTCAAAGCTAAAATAAATGTTTTGGATGTATTTGGGTTTTAATACATTAAATATTCTTTCTGTGTACAATTACACTCACCTACCACTTTAACCACTTTTAAGTACACCTTGCTAGTACCGAGTTTGACCCCCTTTTGCCCTCAGAACTGCCTTAATACTTTGTGGCATAAATTCAACAAGGTGTTGTAAACATTTCTCAGAGATTTTGGTCCATATTGACATGATAGCATCATGCAGTTGCTGCAGATTTGTTGGCTGCACATCCATGATGTGAATCTCCCATTCCACCACATTCCAAGGGTGCTCTATTGGATTGAGATCTGGTGATTGTGGAGGCCATTGGAGTGCAGTGATCTCATTGTCATGTTCAGGAAACCAGTTTGAGATGATTTGAGCTTTGTGACATGGTGTATTATATTGATGGAAGTAGCCATCAGAAGATGGGTAAACTGTCTATGGACGCCGAATGCTGGACTTGGGAACGCGCCTGCAAGGTAACCACCCGGAAGAAAGCGATTCTCCTAGGAGGTTATGTGATGCGAGGAGGAGTCGCGAGAGCCACGGAGGACCCCAGAAGTCTAGAAACAGGGCCACTCTGTGCAAAAGGACCTGCACAGTGGAGGTAAGTATGACATGTTTGTTATTTTGAAAAAAATCGAAGCTTTACAATCACTTTAACCCCTTGATTGCCCGTGATGTTAACCCCTTCCCTCCACGCTCCGGCGCCATCTTGCGAAGCCAGAAGGTGACCCACTCTTCAGAGTGAGGCTTGAATTGCATGCTCCCGCACCATCTTGTTGGGACAGGAAGTGATCGCGGTAACATACATCCATTAATGAGGAGACACCACAGGTCTGTAAGTACTTTTTTATCTTCACAAATGTGAGTGTTCCTTTTTTTAATAAATTAAATACCCTTTTACATAATGGATTTACACTATGTCACACTTTGTTCTCCTTCTTAACCATATCACACGATAGAGTTTATCCAACCCGCTCCTTGATTGACTACCCTGTGCCGTGGGTCACTGCCCTTGAGAGCCATCGAAGGATCATAGGAACACCTAACTTCCAAGCCAGAGGTCGCCTACATGGATGCCCTTATCGCTTGGTGTACTTCACCACAAGCTTTGTTGATTCATCAGGCGTACGTCCTTTTGAGTCCATGCTCTCTGGTAAGCCTTCATCCAAATGGTCGTCGATAATCTACTTGCAACTTTCTTTTTACCTGTCTTCATCTTTGATGCCATGAGGATGTTATGAAAATTCAATCTATGTGTCGGGACCCATTCACACATTTGATTCCCTTATCTGTGGACTTCACGTTCATCCTATGTACACATTTTATTTTCACTGTCGACTCATTTAATCATGTATTTTCACATATTTGAATATATGTTTGAGATTCACATGATCACTATATAGTCTTAGTTTATCCAGAGGCCGTTCTATTAGCGCTGCACTTTTATTTGTTGTTTCAATTTGCAACTGTCTTTTTGCTCAGCTGACTGCTGTTTATTTATTTTTTCAAGGGACAGAGCGGTATTTTTTCACGTTTTTTTCATTAGTACAATAACATTGCACATTTTTAGCACTGATTACTGCAATAATGTCACTGGTTCCCAAAGAAGTGTCAAAAATGTCAGCTAGGTGTCCGATCTGCCTGATGTCTGGTCAATGTCTCAGTCCCACTAAAAATTACAGATCACTGCCATTACTAGTTAAAAAAAAATAATAATAATAAAGGTGCCATAAATCTATTCCCTATTTTGTAGACACTGTAACTTTTGCACAAACCAATCAATATAGGCTTATTGCAATATTTTTTACCAAAAATATGTAGAAGAATAAATATCGGCCTAAACTGAGGAAGAAATCAATTTTTTATGTATTTATTTGGGGATATTTATTATAGAAAAAAGTAAATAATATTGTTTTTATTTTTTTTTTATTTTTTTAATTGATGCTTTTTTTTGGTTTATAGCACAAAAAATGATCAAATACCACCAAAAGAAAGCTTTTTTTGTGGGAAAAAAAACCCATACGTTTTGTTTGGGTACAATGTCACACAACTACACAATTGTCAGTTACGACACAGGCTGTATCGCAAAAAAGGCCTGGTCATTAAGGGGGTAAATCCTTTCCGTTAATAAACTCTCCTCAGTGAAGCCAGAAGCAGTGTGTGTACATAGGATCCTGATGTGCCGGCTGAGGATAGTTTATTAAAGCTCTGAAGATTTTGGGAGTCTTCTTTATTTTGGGGTCCCATTATGATCATCTTATGAGGATTATTGATTTCCCTTATTTAAAAGAGTGACTGGATTTAAAGGCCCTGGCTGGGTATGGAGCCACAAGCGTTTTTTGACCTTTTGTAATGAGAAGTCCATTTGATCCGGTAAGCAAGCCCTTTTTTAGCCTTTGGTGATGGTGTTAATTCACAAGATCACCTTTTAAGGTGTTGGATGGTAGTGAAGATCCATCGGAATCACAGAGCATTTTCACTGGATTATTTATGTTACTGGACTTTTTATTGCATAATTCGTTTTCACTGTTTGATTTAATTTTGCTATTGGATCACTCTTAGCTGTTGGGTCATTCTTCTATTTGTCATAATTCTACTGTAATAATGTCACTGGTCCCAAAAAAGTGTCAAAAGGGTTTTGTACACGCTATAACTTTTGTGCAAACCAATAAATATACGCTTATTGTCATTTTTTAAATAAAAAAATATGTAACAGAATACATTTTGACCTAAACTGAGGAAGAAATTAGATTTTAATATATTTTTTTATTGGGTATGATTTATAGCAGAAAGTAATAAATATTGTTTTGTTTTTTTTTCAAAATTGTACTGTACCTGCAATAACGCCTCTTCTCATGTTCAAAATAGTTATTATCATTAGGAAGAGCACATTTATATATACTATGTGAGAAGATTTCCCTAAGCACCTGGTGAGTTAAGTCTCATAAGAGTGACTTCAAATATTCCTCAGTTAATATTTTTTTTTTAAAGGAAAATATTATCTGAGAAGGCAACTATACATAATATATTTATATACTAAAGTCAAAATAAAATATAGATACTGTTTTGGTCCATTTTAATTTTAATTTTTGTTTATAACATTTCAGTGGTATTTATTTTTAACCATTTTTATAAAAATTTTATTTCTCAAATAAATACCAACTCCTAGATCTACAGAATTCTTAGAGCATTATGGGTTTTCTACTGAGACAACAACACAATTTTAATTTATTATGTTATAAAAACTATACAGAATACATTTCTTTTTTTTTTTTTTTTTTTTTTTAATAAATTTTTATTGAAATTCTTCAATAATACAAATAAGCATAAAGTACAAGTAGCCAAATACAAGTCAAGAGTGGCTGAACATCAATTTACCAATGAATAAAGTACAACAACAATGTCAGATAATCGAGATAAAGGAGGAACAAAACAAAGATAGAGGCCAATGGCCTCCGTAGGCAAGTACAAATAGCGTAAATATACTCCCATCTCAATCGCATGGAAAGAAATCAACTCTAATGCGCTATTTAGAAACAGAAAAACTAAAACACAGTGGTATTGCATTATATTGTAAAAACTGGACCTTACTGTCAAGCCACCGGACACCCCAAAAGGGATCTTGCTGTGAACGGTGATTGAATGAGGGAGGTAAACAGAAAAGTGTAGGGGTCCATTTATGGCAGAGTCTGCTAGTATGCTAGTTTATCAGACCGCATAATCGGGGTTTAAACTACCTACTGATATAAGTAAGGGGTACATAGGAAGAATCTAGTGAGGAAGAAGGGTGCAAATACATCCTGTACAATAATGAATCAAGCTTTTGGAAAGTGAAAGAACGAGACCTGTGGTGTCTCCAAATGTGGTTAAACAACACAAAAAAAAAAGGGGGCTTGAGAAATTGCAATTAGAGAGGAAAAGGAACGGATCTCGTGGTAACCACAACCTATGGTCGCTGAAAAGAGCACTGACGATACATTTATGGGTTGTTATTCTGATTTCCCAAATTGAAAGAATCTCTAAAATGTGTCCAACACGCCCAAATTTTACCATATTTAGTGGGTTCATCTCTCGCTTGGTGTATGAGATTTTCCATATCTGCTATCTTATCCACCCGTGTCACCCATTCGGCTAACGTAGGAGGCGATGAGGTCTTCCAATGAACCGGGATACACTAATTAGCCGCATTAATGAGATGCATTGAGAGGGATTTGGAATACTCTTTCTTGGGAGTGGAAGAGTAGTGCAGAAGGAATTGGGCAGGAGTAAAATCAGGGGTGTAAGTTGTTATATTGGTAATGTGCCTGTGGATTTCTTGCCAAAATGGTTGTATAAGTGGACATTCCCACCAAATATGGGTTAGCGTTCCCATTGCGGTATTGCAGCGCCAACATGTAGAAGGGACACTAGGGAAGAATTTGTGAATTTTGTCAGGGGTTCTATACCATTTAGAGAAGATCTTATATCTGCTCTCTTGAGAAGAAACATTTACAGAACCTTTGTGAATGAGATGATAGATGTTCTTCCAATCCTCAGATGAAAGAGATAACTGTAGATCAGATTCCCATTGTTTAACTAAATTATCGCTCAGAATATCATAAGAGGAAAAGAGCAGTGCGTAAGTCATAGAGATAACATGTCTTTGTGGTTCACGGTTGTTACAGACAGATTCAAATGGTGTAAGGGTTCTAAACCAGTTGGAATAAGTTTTGGAAGTTTGAAAAAAGTGTCTAATTTGTAAGAACTTAAAAAAGGGGACATGAAATTCCGGGAATAAGGACACCATGTTTGGGTGGGATAGGAGAATGCCATTTTGAAAGAAGTCAGATGCTCTTGGTAAGGACCCGCCTGGGGACCTCCTCGGCAATTTAGAGAAAAATCCTGGTGGAAAGTCTGGATTGTCAGTTAGGGGCGTCATGGGGCCACAAGTAGGGTTCAAGTGTAGAAATTTGCAAGCCTCTCTAAATTTTTTCAAAGTAGAGTGTATGAATGGATTAGTACGTACGTTTTGCGGGATGTGTGACGTGCGCAGCCATGGTAGATGAGCTAACGGTAATTGTGTGAATGCTTGTTCTAGGTTAATCCAGTCCTTATAAGATTCATGAGAGTGCCAGTCTATTATTCTGGTCAGGTGGCACGCCATATGGTACTTCTGAAGGTCTGGCAGACCCATACCGCCTAGCTCTTTAGGAAGTGTCAAACGATCCCAACTTAATCTAGGTGTTTTAGCCAACCAGATAAAGTGTCTGCACATGCGTTTATAAGAGAGGAAGAAAGTAGGAGGTAATTCTATAGGAATCGCTTGCAACAAATACAGGATCCTGGGCAGCACATTCATTTTTAAAATAGCCAGTCTGCCAAACCAAGAGAAGGGTCCTTTGAACCAATTGTGTAGGTCTGTTTGGATCACACGGAGGAGGGTCTGAAAATTGATAGAAAATAAATCTGTAAGGTTGGCGGGAATATGGATGCCTAAATATTTGATTGAATTGAGTTCCCAACAGAATGGGAAGTTATGTTTGCATTATAAAACTAGTGGAGGTGGTAGCGATATGTTTAGAGCTTTAGATTTAGAAAAATTTATTTTCAAATTAGAAAGTAACTGAAATAGCGAAAAATCTTTGAGGAGATTGGGAATAGAGGTAATAGGGTCAGATAAAAAGAGCAGAACGTCATCAGCATAAGCTGCGACCTTATATGTTTTATTGGTGATAGTTATACCTTTAATGTCCGGATTCTCTCGAAGTCTACGAAGAAGGGGTTCCATAGTGAGTAGGAAGATTAGGGGGGAAAGAGGGCAACCCTGACGAGTGCCGTTGGAGATGGAGAAGGCGTTCGACAGGCATCCATTAACTCGGATTTTGGCCACAGGGGAGGAGTATAAAGCCATTATCATCTGTATTAGTTGAGGAGGGAAACCTACTGAATGTAGAACCGCCTCCATGTAGTCCCAAGCCACCCTGTCGAACGCCTTCTCCGCGTCAAGTGATAAGAAGAAACCAGGGGTAGAGTTAGTAGAGAGCCAATGGTGGATGTGAAGCGCTTTGATCGTGTTATCCCTAGCTTCCCTGCCAGGGACGAACCCCACTTGATCTAAATCAATTAAGCTCGGAACGATGGGATGTATACGGTTGGCTAGCGCTTTCGCATACAGTTTAATGTCCACATTTAAAAGTGATATTGGGCGATAATTGGTAACTAAGGTGGGATCTTTATCAGGCTTTGGAATAAGGGTTATGTGTGCTTCAAGCAGATCTTTGTGGGCTGTGTTAGAGGGCGACATTGTAGTAAAGGCTTTAACCAAATGGGGGATTAGGATGTCAGGAAAGGATTTATAGTAGCTGACAGTAAGGCCGTCAGGGCCTGGGCTTTTGCCGGGTTTCATTTGTTTTAGGGCACTAAGTATTTCTTCCGATGATAATGGGGAATCTAAACCAGGGAATCTTTCTGTATCAATTGGCTCAGGTGAGTACTGTTGTAAAAAATTTTTAATGGCTGTTGAACGTTCAGTCGGATTGGACATCGTGGGTGGAGTGGGGAGGTTATATAAAGAGGAGAAATAGCGAACAAATTGATCCGAAATGTCCTCTGTCGAGGATAGTGTGGTACCTCGTTCATCTACAATCGAGTGTATCGTGTGTTTAGCCTTCTTTGCTTGAAGGGCTCTGGCCAGTAATTTGCCAGATTTGTTTCCAAATTCATAAAAAACTTTTTTAGATAACATAAAATTACGCTTTACTTTTTTATGTAGAACTTCTAAAAGTTCTTCTCTAGTTTGCGTAAGTTCAGTCATAACCTCCGCCGCTCGCGAAGCTTTGTGAGTTTTTTCGAGTATGTGTATGCGTTTTGTTAAAGCGTCTATGTACGTTTTCCTGAGTTTGTTACGTTTGGCTGCTAGAGATATAAATTCACCTCTTATTACACATTTGTGTGCTGCCCATATTGTGTCGGGAGTAGATTCCATGGCCGAGTTTTCAGCAAAATAGTGAGAAAGGCAGTTAGATATGTTCTGTACAATATCTGAATCAGTGAGTAGGGAATTGTCGAGGCGCCAAATGTGTGAATCATTTCGTTTATCCGGAAGGGAGAGAGTTAAGGAGACAGGGTTGTGGTCTGAGAGAACCATAGGTTCAATAGTGGAGTCGGTTAAGAAAGGTAATTCATTTTGGGAGATGAAAATGTAGTCAAGACGAGAGTATTTCTCGTGGGGTGGAGAAAAGAAAGTGAAATCTTTTTCGTTAGGGTGAAGGGTCCTCCAGGAATCGTGTAGGAGTAACTCTTGTAATTGAGATTTGATTGCACGGAGGGCCCTATATTTCAATACCGAAAATCCGTTTTATGTGTCTAAGGAGGGGTTCAGAGCAACATTAAAATCACCACCAACAAATAGAAAACCATTTTGAAATGTGGTCAGTTGTTGAAGGGTATTACGAAAAAATGTGACCTGCTGCGAGTTGGGTGCATAAATATTGGCGATGGTGATGTGTCTGTTATGTAGTGTGCCTTTTAAAAAAAGGAACCTACCTTGTATGTCTCTCTGAATGTCTGTAATTTGGATTGGGCAGTTTCTGGAAATAATTATGGAGACTCCTTTAGATTTGGCGTCAGCATTCGGTGCGTGGTAGACCGTTGGAAAATATTTGTCAGTTAACCTCGGAATCGTGTCAGTTCTGAAGTGAGTCTCTTGAATGAGAGCAATATGAGTTTTAGAGTGTCGTAAAGTAGAAAGCAATTGCATTCTTTTTTCGGGCGTATTAAGGCCACGTATGTTGATGGAGCATATCTTAATTTTTTGGATGTCTTGGGTCGCAGTCTGTGAAGGTGTAGACATGTTCATTAGATCCGTTCAGGGGATGAGGGCACTTAAAAAAAAAGAAAAAAAAAAAAAAGAAAAAAAAAAATATGGGAAATGAAATGTAAGGTGTGGAACACACCTGTTAACCGATGAGACAGAGAGAGAATTCGTCCCTCTATCTCTAGGATAGGAAAATCGGTGTAAGTACGGTGCGACGAAAGCAAGCTCACCCAATAATAGGTGAACTTACTCCTCGCCACAACCGTGTGGGGGTTGGCTGTGACCAGTCCAAAGAGGGATTTGGAAAGTATTAATGGAGAGCCGGCTCACGACCTTATAGGAAGTACATGTTGGAGGCATATAGCCGCAACTATTTATTTTATTTATTTTTTATATATATATTTATGTTGTATTATTGTCATTTTAGGGGGTAGGCATCAGTGGTATGGGGTATTCTGAAAGGTAAGATTTAGAAATGGATGGAGAGGCAAGAAGATGATTAAAAATTATACCTGTGTGGTCATATATGTTTGAGCAAGAAAGTATAGTAGGAGGACAAGGGAATAGAAACATAATACATTCCATGCATAACTAACACTATAAAGGGTGAAGGGGGGGAGGAGAGAGAGTAGGGAAGGGGGGGGGGGAATGGGATATGGAGGGGAGGGGAGGGGAAGGGAGGAGGTGGGGCACAGGGGAAAGGGAAGGGAAGAGGGAAAGGTGGGGAAGGGAGATATCATAAGTACTTGGCATATCATTACATTTCAGTTGTCATATCTAAATATGCTATTCAAAGAGCCTGTGCACCATGTAATTTCCTCATATAAAGGGACTAGTCCTATATGAACAATAGTCAGAACCATACAGTGTTAGATTAGAAGAAATGCGGCAAGTGGTAATGTCTTATAATGTCCAAAGCTAATAGTAAGGGTACATCACTATTGGTAATAATGAGAACGATAGGAACTATGGGGAAGTTAAACGCATCTCTGCTTTACCAGATACAGAAAGCAAGATATAGGACCAGTAGCTAAGAGTTAGTAGAAAGGGAATGATTGGATACCTGCAAGTAAGGAGAGCTTGCAAAAAGAGCGTTTCTCCATAACAACCTGCAGCCGAAGGAAGTAGTGAGTCCGGAAATAATTGTATGGTCAAGGTGACGTAAATAGTACAGCCACATACATCGGGGTGCCGGGAAGAAGAAAATGGCCGTAGGGAGTTATGGGAAATGTAGTACGTGTCTCCCAAATTAACACAATAAAAGAACTGTCATATGAGGGATATACAGACTTCCCTTATGCTAGGTATAAGGAGCCTGGAGCGAGGAAGAAAGGTCGCAAAAACATATAGAACAAAAATAACCAGGCCTGTCAACTGAAAAGGCAACTATGATCAGAATGAAAAATCTTCACTGTATGTCGCTACTTACTCATTAATTATAGTCACAAGTCCTGCATTCGGGAGAGAAAGAGAAAAAAAAGAAACCTCCCGTCAGTCCAGATTAATGTGACAAAAAAAAAATATATACTCCGGAGCTGTACGACTTCAGCGTTCTCTTCTGGCTCTCCTGGAGCTTTGCGTGTAGTAAGGACTGCACGGGCGTCGGGTATCCCTCGGAGCGGTGTGTCCATCGTCTGGTGATGGAGATCTGCGCCGTCGAAGACTCTGTTCTTGTGCGTCCATCGGTTCTGCCGGAGGTAGATCCTTTCTCACAGCAGAGCGGCGAAAATCTGCGAACCAATTTGGCACCTCTACCAATGGGATATTGAGTGAGCGACAGAAATGTGGTAAGTCCTCGGGAACTTTCAGATGCGCTGTGCGGCCTTGAGTTGTTGCAGAGAGACAGAACGGAAATCTCCATTTATAGTTAATCCCGTTGGCGCGGAGGACATCTAGTAGTGGGCGCAAGTCCCTGCGGTGTTTCAGTGTTAGGCTAGAAAGATCCTGATAAATTTGGATGTTTGTTCCGTCATGTATGATTTGTGGTGAGTCCCGGGCTCTCTTAAGGATCTCTTCTTTAATTTTAAAGTCAGTAAGACAGCATATGATGTCGCGGGGGGGTTCCGACTCCCTACCCCTAGGCTTCAAAGCTCTGTGAATTCTGGCCATGTCTATATGAGTCGTGGGTGAATTGAGCAAGTTGTTAAAAATGCTTGTCACGGACTGCAGAACCTGGTCCCCTTCAATGGTTTCCGGAAGGCCTCTGACCCTTAGGTTGTGGCGACGGCCTCTGTTGTCGAGGTCTTCCAGATGAATATGGACAGCCCGTAGTTGGAGAGTATGAGAGTCGACGTGATGAGTAGTTTTCTTGATCTGTGACTCCTGTTTCCTCATGCTATCCTCCATTTCGACTACTCTTTCAGTGAGAGAGCGAATGTCAAGGCAGAGCTCCGAAATGGCCGCCGAGAGTGTTCCTTTAATATCGTCAGCTATAGATCTGAGGTCTTGCATGCTGAGTTGTGGTTGTGGATGAGGTGCGGGATGATCCGAATGATCCGGAGCCTCGGGTAAGGCTATGGAAGGATCTCGTTGTGGTCCGCTCTGAGTCACATTTGGTTGTCTTCGATTAGGGGCAGCCGCCATTGTGCCTCTGTTTGCCCTGAATAAAGCAGGGATTGTGGTAGAAACACCTCCGGAATTCCCTCGAGGCGAGCGTGATCGGGACGCGGAGGAATTCCGCGAAGCAGTCCCCATATAGAAGTAGCTTTAGGCAGGCTAGAACCTCCGCAAATTAGATTATAGGTCGTGAGGCGACGGGAGCTCAAGCACTAGGCATCCATCTTCTAGGCTGGTCAGGCCACGCCCCCCTACATTTCTAAGCATAACCAAAATAGTATATAGATACTATTATAAATAATAGTTTGGTCAATTGGTATTTACTTTTTGCTTATAACACCTCAGTTGTACATACACTATATTACCAGTAGTATTGGGATACCTACCTTTACACACAGATGAACTTTAATGGCATCCCAGTCTTAGTCCGTGGGGTTCAATATTGAGTTGACCCACCCTTTGCAGGAATAACGGCTTCAACTCTTCTGGGAAGGCTGTTCACAACATTAAGGAGTGTGTCTATGGGAATGTTTGACCATTCTTCCAGAAGCAAAATTTGTGAGGTCAGACACTGATGTGGATGAGAAGGCCTGGCTTGCAGTCTCCACTCTAATTCATCCCAAAGGTGTTCTATTGGGTTGAGGTCAGGACTCTGTGTGTTAGCTAGTCAAGTTCCTCCACCCCAAACTTGCTCATTCATGCCTTTATGGACCTTGCTTTGTGCACTGGTCCAAATCATTTGGTGGAGGGGGGATTATGGTGCGGGGTTGTTTTTCAGGGGTTGGGCTTGGTCCCTTAGTTCCAGGGAAGGAAACTCTTAAGGCGTCAGCATAGCAAGACATTTTGGACAATTTCATGCTCCCAACTTTGTGGGTACAATTTGGGGATGGCCCCTTCCTGCTCAAACATAACTGCACACCTGTGCACAAATCAAGGTCCATAAAGACATGGGTGAGCGAGTTCTCGTCCACATCAGTGCCTGACCTCAAAATTCACCTCTGGAAGAATGGTCAAACATTCCCATAGACACACGTCTAAACCTTGTGGACAGCCTTCCCAGAAGAGTTGAAGCTGTTTTAGCTGCAAAGGGTGGGCCAACTCAATATTGAACCCTACGGACTAAGACTGGGATGCCATCAAAGTTCATGTGCATGTAAAGGTACTGAGCCCATAAAATGCAGCCACTGTGCCCATTGAATGCAGCCACTGTGCCCATCATATGCAGCCACTGTGCTCATAAAATGCAGCCACTGTGCCCATAAAATGCAGGTTCTGTGCCCATAATATGCAGCCTCTGTGCCCATCTTACAGCCTCTGGGCCCATAATATGCAGCCTGTGCCCATCATATGCAGCCTCTGCGCCCATCACCTCCTGATTGGCTGAGAGGCTGTTCAGTGTTAGAAAAGCAAACATTAATTCACTAACACACCTGGGTGGACTGCAAGCACAATGCTCTTCGCTCGTAGTCCACCTTTTTTGAAGCCTATTGGAGCTATGGCTCTAATCGGGACGCTTCAAAGAAAAAAAAACACCCCCGTCGCTGTAATTTAGAATGGGGGTGGTCGCGGCCATGGATAGATTCATGCCATGCACAAACCTATCCATTATTCATAGAGTGGGCTGGTGTAACAGAGGGGGCGACGCCTGTGCGCACTTAATGGACGCACCACCACTGGTTCCAATACTTTCGGTAAAATTGTGTATTTTTAAACATTTATATACAAACTTTATTTTACAAATAAATATCAACCTATAGTTCTGTTTATGACACAGAATTCACAGAGCATTATAGGTTTCCTACTGAGACAACAACACAATTGTAGTTATTATGTTATAAAAATATAAAACTTGTTTGGCCACTCTAGACAACAGCTGCACTTTTATGAATTTTTTTTTCTTAAAAGTACCAGGAAAATCTTTTAGGGGTCTATTTATAAATAGTGTGGAACAGTTACTAGACAGCTGGGATCTCCAATCCACTGCTTTTATTCGTTTTTTTTGCAATAGTGCTAGTGAGCAGCTTAAAAGAAAACTTGCAAATAAAAGCACAGAAAAAACTAATAAGTTAAATGCTTTTTGGAGTATAGAAATTTGGTTATCTGGGAGCACAGTGCATAAATACAATAAATAAAAAAAGAGAGGAATGGCGCAAAGACTACATTAAGGTCAAGTAACATTAGCATAGAGGAACATGTATTTAATTAAAGGGCTATCTGTACAATATAATGAGATAAATTATCTTAAAAAAGTCCCGATATGCAGTGAAGCTAAATGTCCATAAAAATGATAAAACAATTAAACAATAGCACAAAAGTCAGCTCCCTTAGGAGAGAAGATAAAGAACAAAAAAGGGGGCGCTTCTAAGGGCAATATGTTAGGGCCGGTTCACACAGCAGGCGAGGCGAGGCGACTCCGACTTGCCTCGCCGCGACCTGCCGCGGCCTCAGCGGCGACTTGCAAATGACTTCTGTATAGAAGTCAATGCAAGTCGCCCCGAGGTCACCCAAAAGTAGTACAGGAACCTTTTTTCTGAGTCGGAGCGACTCGAGTCGCTCCTCTCAGAACGGTTCCATTGTACAGAACGGGGGCGACTTGCGAGAGCGAGGCGAGGCGAGTCGTGTCGCCTCGCATCGCCCGCTGTGTGAACCGGCTCTTAAGAAAGGATTGTTTTAAATACAATTAAACCTAACTTTTAATTAGTAATCTATAAAAATTATTTGAATATTGAAAAGAGATAAACATAAAACACATAGACAAACTTAAGGAAGCACCAGCAAATACTAGAAAAAAACAAACAAAAATAAAATGGGCAAATTATCAAATATATGTAAATTAAAATGTCCAATGCCCATCCACCATTCCTTTCACTATGAGCACTAAAAATTAAGAACATTGATTTGACAGATTTGGGTCCCATTTACTTCAATGGGGTTCAGATTCAACATCCAAACTTTTAATATGTTTGGCCTAACCTTTCAAACCGGGAGGTGTGTTTGGGTCATCTCCACAAAGGACTACTGTTGTCACCACCATGACTTAAGGATAGGACACTTGATAGGATTGAAAGGACACCATGCCCTATCAAGAACTGTGCCTCTAAATTCATGTATTTAATGCTAAACAAGCTGAAAGTTTTTTTCATGAATAATAGACATTTGCTGATTATGGTTGTCAAGAGAACAGGGACATTTCAAAACATATATGCAAAAGTTAGTGTCACAATTGAAATATTCATGGATTCATGGACATGAAAATAAGGTACACCCCCCCCCCCCCCAAATAAGAGCAGTGTAGTTTAAAAAAAAATGTAATTATATTTGGTCTTATTTAAACCCTAATTAACCCTTAGTTTTGCTTAATCAGCCCAAACTATCTCCTTTTCCCCTTCGTCCCTTTGCTATAATTTTGCTGCTGATTTTTATGTGTTCATTTAAATTTTTCTAAGTGTTAACATTTTTACTTTTTTCATTTTTTTTTATATTTTGTTCATTCATTTTGTTAGTGTTGCAATACATTTGAAAAAAAAAAATGGAAAAATAAACCTTTTTTATATTTGTAAATATCTTTGTAATGCTTTATACCAGAGTCACCATTTTAAAGTACAGAATAAAATGTACACTTTTTTCTACAATGATTTTTGTTTTAAACTAACACTGGTCAACGCAGGAAAACTATGCCTTTTATTTTGTTACATTTGTGCCCATGGATTGCATACAAACAAAACACATTTCTGAAAGAAAATGTCACCAACAGGGATGAGCAGAGCAAAAAATTTGTACGAACAAGCGAACACCATTAAAGTCTATGGGACATGAACATGAAAAATCAAAAGTGCTAATTTTAAAGGCTTATATGCAAGTTATTGCCATAAAAAGTGTATGGGGACCCGAGTCCTGCCCCAGGGGACATGTATCAATGCAAAAAAAAGTTTTAAAAACTGATGTTTTTTTAGGAGCAGTGATTTTAATAATGCTTAAAGTGAAACAATAAAAATGAAATATTCCTTTAAATATCATGCCCGGGGGGTGTCCTTGGTATGTCTGTAAAGTAGCGCATCTCTCCCATGTTTAGAACAATACCACAGCAAAATAATATTTTGAATGCCTCGTACACACACGATCAAACAATCTGGCGAAAAAATCTGGCAAACTCAAGTCCGCCGGACAATCTGCCCGTGTGTAGCCTCCAGCGGACAATAAAATTAAATATTGTGTCCTTAGTATGCCTGTAAAGTAGCGCTTTTTCCAATGTTTAGAACAATACCACAGCAAAATGGCATTTGTAAAGGGAAAAAAAGTAATTTAAAACTGCTCACGGCTATAATTAGTTTATTTTTTTGGTTCATCGGGCGGCATGATGGACGATGGATTTACAGTGCGGGACATTTTTATTTATTTATTCTTTAATTAAAAAACCTGTCTACTGTAATTTTTACTATTTCTGACACTTTTTTTGGTGAATGGGTAGGGGTACAATGTACTCAATACTCATTCACATAGAGGGGGTGGGATCTGGGGGCCCCTTGTTAAAGGGGGTTTTCAGATTCTGATAAGCCCCCCTGCCCGCAGACCCCCACAACCACCAGGCAAGGGTTGTGAGGATGAGGCCCTTGTCCCCATCAACATGGGGACAAGGTGTTTTGGGGGACCCCAAAGCATCCTCCCAATGTTGAGGGCATGTGGCCTGGTACAGTTCAGGAGGGGTGGCACTCTCTCATCCCTCCTTTTCCTGTGGCCTGCCAGGTTGTATGCTTGGATAAGAGTCTGGTATGGATTTTGGGGGATCCCTACGCCATTTTTTTATTGTGGTGCAGGGTTCCCCTTAAAATCCTGAACCTGAAAATCCATACCAGACCTGAAGGGCCTGGTATGGATTTTGGGGGACCCCCACGCATTTTTGAAAAAAATTTGGGATCGGTTTTCCCCTTAATATTCATACCAGACCCAAAGGACCTGGTAAAAGACGGGGGGGGGGGGGGCAATGCCATTTTTTCTTTTTTTTTTCAATGATTTTTATCTATATTGCCAGGATCCGACAATTCATTACAGCCACGAGCAGTTTTAAATGATTTTTTCGGAGGCGCATGCGTGGAGGCTGTCAAGATAGCCATAATCATCTAGAGCTCCATGCCGCCCTGGTCTAATGACACCCGCCGCACCCGTGAGAGCTCGTTCAGGGTACGCTCCATGAGCGACAGCGAGGGGCACACCCCAGGATCACCCTGATGTCAGCAGGCATGGCCAGACTGGACCTATCCCGCTCACTGAACGTGGCCCCTGAGCCCCACAGCAATTGCAAAATGGCAGCCACGAGTATACAGGGCAGAGAGAGAGAGAGGAGGAAGAATCCATTGTAGACCAAGACACCCCAGGAACCGCAGCTGTGTCACAAAAGGACACAGTAAGTACAGCCCACAGGATTACACCCTCACCCACATCCACTGAATCCCTGATTGGGAGAACACTTGACAGCCTTCTCCTGACCCCAATGTCTGACCCCATGGCACCACTAGAGTCTTGTAAGGGGACACTACAGACTTCTCTTCCATGATGTCAGCATTCTACAAAATGATATCCAGGGGCCTAGTGCAAAATGCTGCTCAAATAACCTCATCAATCCATGCAGATTTACAACAACTGGGTATGCGGATGGAACACATTGAAAGAAAGGCAGAACAATCAGTAGTCAGAATTAACCAAAACTCTGCCAGAATTCAGGATGTGCAGGACCAATTAGAGACTGCATTATCGAAAATCGATGAGTTGGAAAACAGGTCCAGGTGTTACAATTTTAGGGTACGAGGTCTCCCTGAAACAATGAAAGAGGTTCAGCTGACAATCTGGGCACTTATCCCTGACATCCCAGACCCTCGCCAGGAATTAGACAAGGCACACAGAGCCCTACAACCTCCACGTTCAGACGGCCTCCCAAGGGACATCATTGTAAAACCACATTTTTACACAATGAAAGAAGAGGTAATGAAAAGGTCGTGTGCAGTAGAAAATCTGATGTCCAGGGACAACCTATCCAAATTTTTGCAGACCTCTCACTCAACACTGTGCAGAAATGGAGAGTATTGAAACCCCTTCTCCAAGTATTGACGCAAAATGAAATTACCTACAGATGGTCTTTTCCACTTTCCACTTTTTCCACTCTAACGTCTCATTTCGCAACAAAAGTTATGGTTTTTCATTGTTTGCCGAAGATGAGCGTATTTTACTACACCTGGATTTATTATCACAAGACCCACAACCCTCATTGGCTGGCAAAAGTGCAACACCCTTAGTGAAACGCCCGTCCCCGCGCAAGCTCTCTCAAGCTGGCGTGGCAAAAGCACCACTCCATAAGATCAAAGGACTCTCTTCCACCCTGAGGACAGTCGGACAGATGCAGCTTCAATCAATGTGATCTGAACGCCTTATTTTGTTCCCCCTGTTGTTGCTGACCCCATCCACATTGAACTATACCCACCTTCCATTTTGGAGGGTTCGTGCCTTTGGGAACAATCTGAGGGGTTGGAAGGGAGAAGGGTCACACTCAATGGTCACTCTCTGTTATCTAGGGCACCCCCCTTTCTTTGCTTTTGCTTTTTTTGTTGCACTTCAGTTATAGTAGCAAACTAGGGCCACTGGTCAGGAGACCCCCTTCTTTAAAAACGACCTGGTTACGAAGCTTACACATCCCTGAAGTTTTAATACTAGATAGCTCCCCCCCAGGGGGGAGACCCCAGGAATGTACTATTATATCCCACTATACAGTTCTTTTTTAGTACGCCAAGCTTGTTGATCATATTACCGAATTTATGTGGGGTACGGGATAGTGGCCATTCAGCGGGCCGAGACCCTCACAGGGGGTACCCATTTTTTTCCGGAGGTGCCACTGGCAGAGTGGGTCCGAGCCAGCTGAAAGAACACTCACCCAGTCTCTGTTCCAATTATCTTTACAGGGAACGAGACTCGGTTTCTATGTAATTAATATTACTAGTGTAAATGGCGGTGAGACAGTGGCGGATGCAATGCACCTCCAACAGCCTTTGAGGGGTGTTTACTTTCTCTTGAAGGCTGACAGAGGCACCCCTACCTAGGAGACCTCTGATCTTTTGGTTATGGGTCAGGAAGAGGCTGGACCATTCTTGCCCCGGGGGGGGGGGGGGGATATGGGGAATTCAGAATGCGCTATAACAACTTTATTCAGTTTGTCTCTCACATTTTCTATTTTCCTTCTGCTTTCTATTTCCCACCTTTTTCTCTATCTGCCTATCTTTTCCTGTAGGAGTCCTGGGAGGTCACATGTTGTTAGCTCCCCAGCCCAAACAGCAGCAAACATTGCCAATACTCATGGCTGCCGGCCATGACCCCTGCCAACTCGACCTTGCGCATAATCTAACATAAGACACAAGGGCTGCACTCGCCAATCAAAAGGCAGAAACTGCTAAAACTGTACCACTCTATGAAATCAGATATACTACTCTTACAAGAAACCAACTTCCCCATTTCCTACCAGCTCACCTTTTTACACCAACAGTACCCCCAATTCTTTCTCACCAATGCGGAAAACAGAACCAAATGGGTAGCAATATGCTTCTCAAAACACCTGCATTTCTCACCAGCCAAGGTTCTTAAGGTTCCAGCATGGTGCTATGTATTAGTGACAGGCACCATTGATGGAGAGACCTACACTTTCATCTCCTACTATACATCTAACAAAGGGCAGGCAACATTTTTTGACTCCTTAACACACACAATACAGAAACACTGTCAGGGCACAGTTTCCGTGGGAGGCGATTTGAATATACCTGCTGTGATGAAACCCCAAAGCACGGCCCCCATCCTATCGCCCACAAGGTGACCTCTACTATGCACCCATTGGCTCATTTATTCAATAACCTGCCTCCCCCCTGGCTTGAACATACAGGCCTTTCGTTGGTGGCTGAACAAAGGCTTATGGAACACTTTCTCAATTCTACATGCCCACTCTTCCTGAGCTACTGCATGAGCCAACTGGAAATGCCTGCTTCTGAGAGGTTGCGGCTCACCCAAATTAGACGCTTTCTAACCTCGATCTGGCCAGATAAAATGGAACTCCCAATTCTACTCTCTATGAACAATGGTGTGCTAGCCTTACGGATCAGAGGGGGGGCATTTCAATTATAGATGCCTTCCTGGCAAACAAGGTTGACAAGCCTTCATATGTCAAGGTGTGAGATCATGACATGGAGATTTCTTGGGACAGCAATACCTGGTTTCAAGCTCTACAATGTGCGTACAAAGGTATCCTCAATGTGTCACTAATTGAAGCCTAAACTCCTCACCAGATGGTACTCTGTTCCTGTTAGACTGGCAGTAATGTACAAAGATGCTTCTCCCTTATGCTTTAGAAACTGTAGTCTGGTGGGATCCATGCTCCATGTCTGGTGGTCATGTCCTTGAGTCATATCCTACTGGAATAAAGTATTCCGTCTCCTAAGGAAAATTTCTAGAGTGGCAATACCTAAAGCTCCCACTATTGCTCTCCTGAACCGTAAGGTAGACTTACTACACAAGCATATGAAAACCTTAGTCTACTCTATCCTCTTGTGTGACAAGATTACTCTAGCGGGAGTTTTTCCTTCAGATTTACCAAAACCATATAATATGAGGTCAAACCTTAGGAGTTTCAATGTGTATGCAATCAGGCAGGCCCTTCTACTACATGGTTTTGGTAAATCTGAAGGAAAAACTCAGCAGACAATCTGATAGTGTGTACGGGGCTTTAGAAACAAAGTACCTATGTTTGAGGCCATCTGGGAACCCTGGGCAACCTACTCTTGCATTTCCCTATGCCCGGGCATTACACCAGACTCTTACATTATCCTTGACTCCACTATCTCCTTTCTCTATCCCCTATCCTTTCTCTCTTCTGCTCGCTTGGAGGCATTATGATGCCTCCCTCTCCTAATTATCTACCATTTTTCACACATATAGAATTTTATAGTTTACTCCTTAAAAGGAGCAACTGTACCCCAGAGCGGGCCCTATATACTGTTAGGGTATGGAGGGGGGGGGGTAGTGGGCTCTGATCTCCAGGACGCGGGGAGGGTACCGCACACTTATGCCGTGTACACACAGTCGGACTTTCCGGCAGAAAAAGTCAGACGGAATCATTTCATCAGATATTCCGATCATGTGTGGGCTTCAGCTGACTTTTTTTTTTTTTAATTCTGACGGACCTAGAAATAGAACATGTTTTAAATCTTTCTGACAGAATCAATTCCTATCGGGAAAACCGTTTGTCTGTATTTTGTTCCGATGGACCAAAAATTATGCAAGGGCAGCTACTGGCTACTGGCCATTGAACTTCCAAGGGCTTTCACACTGGAGTGGTGTGCAGGCAGGACGGTAAAAAAAGTCCTCCTGCTAGCAGCATCTTGGGAGTGGTGAAGGAGCGGTGTGTATACCGCTCCTCCACCGCTCCTGCCCATTTAAATGAATTGGGCAGCGCGGCTATACCAACGCAAAGCGCTGCTGCAGCAGCACTTTGCTGTGGTTTTAACCCTTTCTCGGACGCTAACAGGGGGGTAAAACCGAATACCGGCGCTAAAATGACAGTAAAGCGGTGCTAAAAATAGCACCATTTTGCCGCCAGTGCCCACACAGCCCCAGTGTGAAAGGGGCCTAAAGGTTTTTTTTTTAACCAGTTCCTGACCGACTCCTGTATACTTACAGTGGCAGAATAGCTTTGCTTCACGAATATATACTATGGCTGCTTTAAGAGCCATAGCATTCACACGCAAGGCGGGGGGACCAGATGTGCGTGGCTGGCAGGCGTGATCCCTGCCAGCCACCAGTGATTTCGGGCACGAGAGCAGGAATAGGGATTTGTGTGTATAAACACATAAATCCCCCTGTCAAGGGAGGAGAAAGAGATCGTGTGTTTCTAATAAGTAGGAACAATGATCTGTCTTTTCTCCCAGTCAGTCCAATCCCCTCATCCCCTCACAGTTATAGCACACCTAGGGAACACACATTTAACCCCTTGATCACCTCTAGTGTTATCCCCTTCCTTGCCAGTGACATTTATACAGTAATCAGTTGATGATTTTAGCTCTGATTGCTGTGTAAATGTCAATGGTCCCAAAAAAAGTGTCAAAAGTGTCCGATTTGTCTGCCGCAATATCGCAGTCCCGATAAAAATCACTGATCGATGCCATGACTAGTACAAAATAAAATAAAAATGCCTAAAATCTATCCCCTATTTTGTAGACGCTATAACTTTTGCGCAAACCACTCAATATAAACTTATTGCATTTTTTTTTACCAAAATTATGTAGAAAAATACATATCGGCCTAAACTGAGGAATTTTTTTTTTTTTTTATTTGGGATGTTTAATATAGCAAAAAGTAAAAATATTGTATTTTTTCTAAAATTGTTGCTCTTCATTTGTTTATAGTGCAAAAAATAAAAACCACAGAGGTGATCAAATACCACCAAAAGAAAGCTCTACTGTAAATTTTGTATGGGTACAGCGTCACATGACCGCACAATTGTCAGTTAAAGCAATGCACTGCCGTATCGCAAAAAATGTAATGGTCAGGAAGGGGGTAGATTCTTCCAGGGCTGAGGTGGTTAAATAACAAACATGTTATACTTACCTCCCCTGTGCAAGAATTTTGCACAGAGTGGCCCGATCCTCCTCTTCTGGGGTCCCCCAGTGGAACTCCTGGCTTCTCCCAGCATCAAGTGCCCCCTTGGGGACCCGCATTCCAAGGGGACACCCATGCAGGCACGCTCCCGAGTCATGCTGCTGTGCCCATTGACACAGACAGCAGGACTCAGGCCCCGTCCCTGGTCCATGTGTCACTGGATTTAATTGACAGCATTGGGAACCAATGGCCCGAGACATCGGCTGGAGCTCATGTGCTCGTCCCTGTCAATGGAACAATTGGGTTCAGGTAAGTATAAGGGGGGCTCTGGGAGGTTACTGCAGCACAGAAGGTTTTTTACCTTAATGTATATAATATACAGTAGTTAAGTGAAGGGAAAGCTTCCTAATGAGAAACATATTGCAAAAAACTTGATGGTTTTACCCCCCCTACTCTATCTACTGTATATTTTATATGTACTTTAAAATATCTAATAGCAAAATGTTCTGCAACAATATATTCCATTGTGTAAGCTAGCCAGCCTTGGGTTAAATGAGCCAAAAGGAATCAAAAACTATCCCCTATTTTGTAAACGCTATAACTTTTGCACAAACCAATCAAAAATCGCTTATTGTGATTTTTTTTTTACCAAAAATATGTAGAAGAATAAAATATCAGCCTAAACTGAGGAAAAAACGGAAAATTGTATACTCACCTTTCCGTAATTTTCCTTTCCTGACGCATCCCATGGCAGCACACACACTGGGTTGTGAATCCGCCTCCACAACCTGATAGGACTGGTTAGCTATAAGATTTGAAGAGGAGTCCACCGTTGCATTCTCAGTAACTATCACCTTAGAGGGGTGGGATCTGTGTGCTGCCATGGGATGCGTCAGGAAAGGAAAATTACGGAAAGGTGAGTATACAATTTTCAGTTTTCCTGACGCATTATGGCAGCACACACACTGGGAAATAACTCGCTACATGGGAGGGTGCCTTTCAGAAGTTTTTTATTTACTCAAGTACAAGATATGGATAAGTTTGATTGAATAATTGATCTCCCGAACTCAACCGTAGTTAATTGAGCCGGGTCTATTCTATAGTGTGACATGAATGTGGTTTTTGATGACCAAGTTGCTGCCTTGCAAATAGTCTCTGGTGATACTCTGCTGTACGCTGCCCATGAGGCCGCCATCGCCCTCGTTGAATGCGCTTTCAGGTTTTCCGGTATTGGAAGGTGTTGAACTAGATATGCTTTCTTGATGACTTTAATCAACCATGAGGATATTGTCCTTGAAGAAGCCGCTTGACCTTTTTTGGCGCCATGCGGAATGACCAGGAGGTTTTCTGACTTCCTGAATGGAGCGGTAGCCTCCAGGTAGGCAGATATTGCAGACTTCATGTCCAGAGGGTGTGGATTTCCATCTGTGTTGAGAAGAACAGGAAGATTGATCTCCGGATTAAGCTAGATGCTACCTTTGGCACGAACTGTTCCGAAGGTCTGAGTACGACCCTGTCTGGGAAAAAAACTAGGTGTGGTTCTTTGATTAATAGAGCTTGCAGCTCGGAGACCCTTTTGGCCGATGTGATTGCAACTAGAAATGATAGTTTTAGTGTCAAGTCCCATAGGGATATTGATCCCCCCGTCGAGAAAGGTTCTTTTGTTAAGGCTTCCAGGACGATCGACAGGTCCCAGGTCGGAAAAATTGGTTTTCTAGGAGGCCTTATTTTTAGGCATGCTTTCTGAAACTGAATGATGAGGGGGTTTAAAGCCCAGTTGATTCCTGTCATTGCGGATATGGCAGAGACGTGAACTTTTAAGGTGCTTGACCTTAAACCTTTCTCTAGACCTAGTTGTAGAAATTCTAACACCTGAGAGACTGATGGAGAAAGAGGGTTCCAGGACTGTAGTTGGGCTATTGCGGATTTTTTTTTCCAAATCTTATTATATATGTTGTTTGTCGATTTCTTCCTTGCTTGTTGTAAGGTGGATATTACTCTTAATGAACAACCCTGATCTAGCAACCTTTCCCTTTCAGTTTCCAAGCCGTCAGGTGTAATCGCTCTGGTGACGGGTGTAGGAATTTCCCTTGTGAGAGCAAGTCTGGGAACAGCGGAAGTGGGAGAGGCTCTTCTGTGCTCAATTGCAGGATGGTCGGAAACCATGGTCTTCTGGGCCAGAAGGGCAATACTGCTATTACCGTGGAAGACGAAGTCCTCAGTCTGGCCAGAAACCTGGCTATCAAGGGCACCGGAGGGAATATGTAACCTAGGGGAAATTCCCAAGGATGGTGGAGACAGTCGATCCCTGTTGCTGCTGGATAGGCGGTCCTTGCTAAGAAGTGAGTACATTTGCGATTCGCTGGAGTTGCTGCCAGATCCATATCGGGAACACCCCATTTGCGTGCCAGAAGAGTAAAGGCCTTGTGACTGAGAGACCACTCGTTGTTTGAAATAAATATTCGACTTAGGTCGTCCGCGAGTTGGTTGTGAATCGCGGGTACGTATACTGCCTTCAGATCCGTCAGGTAGACTTGAGCCCACTCGATTATAGGTCATACCTCCTGCATTAGGACCTTGCTTCTGGTGCCCCCTTGCCTGTGGACATAATTCACAGCCACTGTGTTGTCCATACGCAGGAGGACACTCTTCCCTGAAAGGAGGGGACTGAAAGTTAGAAGTGCTTGCCATGCAGCCCTGAGTTCCAGAACATTTGAGACTATCCCTTGTGGACAGAAGGCCAGCGGCCCTGTGCTCCCCGATCTAGATGATACGCTCCCCAGCCAAGGTAACTGGCATCCGATGTTACTATTTCTGGGAGAGGATGAACGATGGGACGATGGCGTGTTAAATTGCTGGTTTGAGTCCACCATCGTACTGACTCCTTGACTGTCCTGGTGATTGTTATTTGTTGTGACATTGACACCCCGTTCCATTGTTTTAGGAACGAATTCTGGAATACCCTCGAGTTCCATTGAGACCACTGAACCATTAGAAAGGTTGATGACATTGAGCCCAGAACGCTTAAGCATTTTCTTACAGACAGGTGGTCTACTGATAGTAGCTTTTTCACTTTGCGGATAAGAGGATGAAGTTTCTCCTGGGGAAGCCCTACTGTGTTGGATCTGGTGTCCAATTCGGCTCCTAGGAAGACCATTTTCTGTACTGGGACCAGGCTGCTCTTCCTCCAATTCACTATCCACCCGAATTGCTGGAGCGTGGAAATCAGAATTGAACGATGTCGTAGAAGTGTTTCTCGATTGTCTGCTAGAAGAAGAATATCGTCGAGATAGTGTAGGACTCTTAGACCCCTTTCTCTCAATAGTGCTATAACCGGAAGTAACACCTTTGTGAAGGTCCTGGGTGCCGTTGATATCCCAAATGGGAGGCTTTTGAATTGAAAGTGTTGCCTGCCTATCGCAAAGCGTAGGTACTTTTGAAAGGTTTGAAGCACTGGAATGTGTAGCGTCGGACAAATCGACCGAGAGCATCCAATCTTTCTCCCCTATTGTTAGTAATATTGATTGGAGACTCTCCATCCTGAATGATTCGACTAGAATCATTTGGTTTAACTTTTTTAAATCCAACACGGGCCTCAGGTCTCCTGTTTTCTTTGACACCAAGAAAAGGGGGGAGTAAAACCCCTCTCCTCTCTGCTCCTGTGGAACTTCTATGATTGCTTGCTTCTGGAGCAACTCCATAATGTATCTGACCAAAAGCTTTCGTTTCAGGCACGAAAAGGGTAGTTTGGTAGGTCTGTAGTGTTTTTTTGGCGGTTTTCGCTTGAACCTCCACCTATGACCTTGCTGAACGGTGGATATCGCCCAGGGTTCTTTTATTTTGTCTATCCATACTTGGGCAAATAGCCTCAGCCTCGCACCTACTATTGCGGGCTGGGCATGTGTGGCATCAAAAAGATTTTTGTTGGTCTCCCGGCATGGTTGTCTTTGATTTTTGGACTCTCACAAAAGAGGGTTGTGTGCTTCGCCAATTCCGTTTGAATTCTTTCCCGGGTCTATAAGATCTTACGTCCCGGTACCTTTCTGGAAGGTGACGTCTGAAGGGCGGATTTTTCTGTTGCTTGGATCTTCTGTCCGACGGTATTAGACCCGATTTTCCCCCCGTGACCTTTGATATTGCGGAATCTAGTTTTGAACCAAAAAGGTTAGTGCCATCATAAGGGATCTTACACCAGCTGGATTTGGAAGTTGCATCAGCAACCCAAGGTTTTAGCCAGAGAGCTCTTCTGGAAGTTACTGAGGCTAGCATTGCTCTTGCTGAGGACCGTATAACGTCCACCGCCGCCTCCGCTACGAAATCACCCGCAAGGCTGAGTTCCTGCAGTGCTGAAATAATCTTGTCTTGGTCTGCTGCTTCTACAATTAATTTTTCAACGCCAGACGTCCAGATGTTGATGGCTCTACCGACCGCTGCTAGAGCAATTGCTGGCCTACAGGCCCCCCCCCGCTGCTGAGTAGGCTTTCTTAAGGTCGAGATCGATTTTGCGATCCATCACATCCTTAAAGGTTACGGCGTCTTCTATTGGTAGGGTTACATGACGCGCTAAGTGCATCAGTAAGGAGTCTACCACGGGAGCGGAGATAAGAGGGTTCACTGCTGGCTCTTTTAGGGGATAGAGCTTCGCTAATCTGTTGTTCAAGCCGGACTTCTTTTCTGGTTTTTGCCATTCATCTTTTATGAGCTCCTCTAGCTCTTCAATAAAGGGGAAAACCTCAGGGTCTTTTTTTTAGGTTAGG